>NC_138891.1:15319416-15919416 GCF_965194825.1 Balaenoptera physalus
AGTAGCAGCATGATGAGTGGATTTAGGTAAGACGATTCTAAGTGAAATAAGTCACACAGAAAAGGACACTTCTCCTAAGGTGTCACTTATAGACGGAATGTAAAACCCGTTACACTTAAACTGAATTACAAAACAGAACAGTCACACATGCAGAAAACACACTATGGCTGCTTAACGGGAAAGGTGAGGTGGGTGATACATAAAACAAGAGTTTCAAATTAGCTCAGATACCGTTCCATAAACCCAATATGTAATAGACAAGACCTACTCCTTGCTCAGAGAACTGGACTCAACACGCCCAATTCACCGCACAAGAATATATCTGACTAGTAATAATCTTAAAACCTATGTATTGATATCTCTCTGTTAGTGTGTCAAGTGGGTGTAAAGCGGCATAAACACAGCCGTGAAAAGCAGCTAAACCCCATTATAAAAATAAATTACTTTTAAAAACCCATGAAACAAAGACAGGGAAAGACAGAGAAATTCTTACACAATTCGTTCAGGGGCTGTGATGCAACCTGGATTGACCATATCTAGACCCACAGCTGGATGAGACATAAGGGTGGACACTCTTGGGGCTGAGAGGTTTGGTGAGGTTGGGTGAGCAAACGCAGACCCTTTAAAGTAATACTGCGTGCTACCCATCGCATGGGTCCCAAATCTCCAGGTTCAAGGGCATCTTCCTACATCGAAAACATGCATGAGAAACCCAGAAGATGGTACACCGTGTGATGGGGAAAGGTTTCTAAAACGCACCTCATTTCTCATCTCCTTGTGCTCGGGTTCGCCATTCCAGCCACTTTACTAGCAATCTCCCTACTTGGAGCATCAGCACCTTTAACCTCCTGTTCCGTACAGGTTGCAATTTGTCCTGAGGATGAACGGGAAGACGGGGAACCAATGAGAGACTAGCTCTTGGTGTTGGGACAGGCACAGGTCACTCTATTTTCCCATGAGGAAGAAGAATTAACCACAGGCTCAGCCTGCCCCCCGGAAGCAGAACAGGGCCTGAAGCCATCCTGCTCTTTTGCGGCCAGCTCCCAAAAAAGCGACTTGTAAAATGGAGCTTCAGGGCACTGCAATTCACAAACCTGCAGAGTTATAAATGATAACTCTCGTCCACAAATATATTGAGGGAAGGCAAAGAAGAGGATTTGAAATCAAGGCAGAATTGCAGGAAACAGATTTCAGGAGGTAGATTCGAATCGCCTTTAAAGCACATGAAAAGCGGCAAAACGTTGACAATGATGCCCTTGGCCAAAAAGGGCGTATGCGTTTTTTCCTGAATATATTCAGGAAAAAACGCATACGCCCTTTTTGGCCAACCAAGCAACCTGGAAAGGCAAATCAGCGCTACAAAGAAGTCTCGCTTCCCATCGGTCAAAAGGGCCATGCTGAAAAAAGTGTCAAAACCAGAAATGCAGGACAGGCCATGGAGGAATCGGAGCCTTGCTACACTGATGGGCGGGATGTAAATCGCCAACAGCCACTCTGGAGAAGTGTACGGTGTGTCCTGAAACATCTAAAAAACACAGCTTAGAGAGCATAGGGCACTTCCACGCATGGGGGGATAAAGTGGGAAAATTGAAAATCAGCAAGACACAAGCACCCCAAAGTTTAGGGCTGCTCTGTTGACAAGGACCTCCACTTCATTCCACCTTAAATATCCCAGGAAAGCGAAAAATGGATCAAAAAGTTGTGGTCCTTATGTACAATGGAATATCACTCAGCCATGAAATCAACGTCATAAGGCTAGTAGCAGCATGATGAGTGGATTTAGGTAAGACGATTCTAAGTGAAATAAGTCACACAGAAAAGGACACTTCTCCTAAGGTGTCACTTATAGACGGAATGTAAAATCCGTTACACTTGAACTGAATTACAAAACAGAACAGAGTCACACATGCAGAAAACACACTATGGCTGCTTAACGGGAAAGGTGAGGTGGGGTGATACATAAAACAAGAGTTTCAAATTAGCTCAGATACCGTTCCATAAACCCAATATGTAATAGACAAGACCTACTCCTTGCTCAGAGAACTGGACTCAACACGCCCGATTCACCGCACAAGAATATATCTGACTAGTAATAATCTTAAAATCTATGTATTGATATCTCTCTGTTAGTGTGTCAAGTGGGTGTAAAGCGGCATAAACACAGCCGTGAAAAGCAGCTAAACCCCATTATAAAAATAAATTACTTTTAAAAACCAATGAAACAAAGACAGGGAAAGAGAGAGAAATTCTTACACAATTCGTTCAGGGGCTGTGATGCAACCTGGATTGACCATATCTAGACCCACAGCTGGATGAGACATAAGGGTGGACACTCTTGGGGCTGAGAGGTTTGGTGAGGTTGGGTGAGCAAACGCAGACCCTTTAAAGTAATACTGCGTGCTACCCATCGCATGGGTCCCAAATCTCCAGGTTCAAGGGCATCTTCCTACATCGAAAACATGCATGAGAAACCGAGAAGATGGTACACCGTGTGATGGGGAAAGGTTTCTAAAACGCACCTCATTTCTCATCTCCTTGTGCTCGGGTTCGCCATTCCAGCCACTTTACTAGCAATCTCCCTACTTGGAGCATCAGCACCTTTAACCTCCTGTTCCGTACAGGTTGCAATTTGTCCTGAGGATGCACGGGAAGACGGGGAACCAATGAGAGACTAGCTCTTGGTGTTGGGACAGGCACAGGTCACTCTATTTTCCCATCAGGAAGAAGAATTAACCACAGGCTCAGCCTGCCCCCCGGAACCAGAACAGGGCCTGAAGCCATCCTGCGCTTTTGCGGCCAGCTCCCAAAAAAGCGACTTGTAAAATGGAGCTTCAGGGCACTGCAATTCACAAACCTGCAGAGTTATAAATGATAACTCTCGTCCACAAATATATTGAGGGAAGGCAAAGAAGAGGATTTGAAATCAAGGCAGAATTGCAGGAAACAGATTTCAGGAGGTAGATTCGAATCGCCTTTAAAGCACATGAAAAGCGGCAAAACGTTGACAATGATGCCCTTGGCCAAAAAGGGCGTATGCGTTTTTTCCTGAATATATTCAGGAAAAAACGCATACGCCCTTTTTGGCCAACCAAGCAACCTGGAAAGGCAAATCAGCGCTACAAAGAAGTCTCGCTTCCCATCGGTCAAAAGGGCCATGCTGAAAAAAGTGTCAAAACCAGAAATGCAGGACAGGCCATGGAGGAATCGGAGCCTTGCTACAGTGATGGGCGGGATGTAAATCGCCAACAGCCACTCTGGAGAAGTGTACGGTGTGTCCTGAAACATCTAAAAAACACAGCTTAGAGAGCATAGGGCACTTCCACGCATGGGGGGATAAAGTGGGAAAATTGAAAATCAGCAAGACACAAGCACCCCAAAGTTTAGGGCTGCTCTGTTGACAAGGACCTCCACTTCATTCCACCTTAAATATCCCAGGAAAGCGAAAAATGGATCAAAAAGTTGTGGTCCTTATGTACAATGGAATATCACTCAGCCATGAAATCAATGTCATAAGGCTAGTAGCAGCATGATGAGTAGATTTAGGTAAGACGATTCTAAGTGAAATAAGTCACACAGAAAAGGACACTTCTCCTAAGGTGTCACTTATAGAGGGAATGTAAAAACCGTTACACATGAACTGAATTACAAAACAGAACAGAGTCACACATGCAGAAAACACACTATGGCTGCTTAACGGGAAAGGTGAGGTGGGGTGATACATAAAACAAGAGTTTCAAATTAGCTCAGATACCGTTCCATAAACCCAATATGTAATAGACAAGACCTACTCCTTGCTCAGAGAACTGGACTCAACACGCCCGATTCACCGCACAAGAATATATCTGACTAGTAATAATCTTAAAACCTATGTATTGATATCTCTCTGTTAGTGTGTCAAGTGGGTGTAAAGCGGCATAAACACAGCCGTGAAAAGCAGCTAAACCCCATTATAAAAATAAATTACTTTTAAAAACCCATGAAACAAAGACAGGGAAAGACAGAGAAATTCTTACACAATTCGTTCAGGGGCTGTGATGCAACCTGGATTGACCATATCTAGACCCACAGCTGGATGAGACATAAGGGTGGACACTCTTGGGGCTGAGAGGTTTGGTGAGGTTGGGTGAGCAAACGCAGACCCTTTAAAGTAATACTGCGTGCTACCCATCGCATGGGTCCCAAATCTCCAGGTTCAAGGGCATCTTCCTACATCGAAAACATGCATGAGAAACCCAGAAGATGGTACACCGTGTGATGGGGAAAGGTTTCTAAAACGCACCTCATTTCTCATCTCCTTGTGCTCGGGTTCGCCATTCCAGCCACTTTACTAGCAATCTCCCTACTTGGAGCATCAGCACCTTTAACCTCCTGTTCCGTACAGGTTGCAATTTGTCCTGAGGATGAACGGGAAGACGGGAAACCAATGAGAGACTAGCTCTTGGTGTTGGGACAGGCACAGGTCACTCTATTTTCCCATGAGGAAGAAGAATTAACCACAGGCTCAGCCTGCCCCCCGGAAGCAGAACAGGGCCTGAAGCCATCCTGCTCTTTTGCGGCCAGCTCCCAAAAAAGCGACTTGTAAAATGGAGCTTCAGGGCACTGCAATTCACAAACCTGCAGAGTTATAAATGATAACTCTCGTCCACAAATATATTGAGGGAAGGCAAAGAAGAGGATTTGAAATCAAGGCAGAATTGCAGGAAACAGATTTCAGGAGGTAGATTCGAATCGCCTTTAAAGCACATGAAAAGCGGCAAAACGTTGACAATGATGCCCTTGGCCAAAAAGGGCGTATGCGTTTTTTCCTGAATATATTCAGGAAAAAACGCATACGCCCTTTTTGGCCAACCAAGCAACCTGGAAAGGCAAATCAGCGCTACAAAGAAGTCTCGCTTCCCATCGGTCAAAAGGGCCATGCTGAAAAAAGTGTCAAAACCAGAAATGCAGGACAGGCCATGGAGGAATCGGAGCCTTGCTACACTGATGGGCGGGATGTAAATCGCCAACAGCCACTCTGGAGAAGTGTACGGTGTGTCCTGAAACATCTAAAAAACACAGCTTAGAGAGCATAGGGCACTTCCACGCATGGGGGGATAAAGTGGGAAAATTGAAAATCAGCAAGACACAAGCACCCCAAAGTTTAGGGCTGCTCTGTTGACAAGGACCTCCACTTCATTCCACCTTAAATATCCCAGGAAAGCGAAAAATGGATCAAAAAGTTGTGGTCCTTATGTACAATGGAATATCACTCAGCCATGAAATCAACGTCATAAGGCTAGTAGCAGCATGATGAGTGGATTTAGGTAAGACGATTCTAAGTGAAATAAGTCACACAGAAAAGGACACTTCTCCTAAGGTGTCACTTATAGACGGAATGTAAAACCCGTTACACTTAAACTGAATTACAAAACAGAACAGTCACACATGCAGAAAACACACTATGGCTGCTTAACGGGAAAGGTGAGGTGGGTGATACATAAAACAAGAGTTTCAAATTAGCTCAGATACCGTTCCATAAACCCAATATGTAATAGACAAGACCTACTCCTTGCTCAGAGAACTGGACTCAACACGCCCGATTCACCGCACAAGAATATATCTGACTAGTAATAATCTTAAAACCTATGTATTGATATCTCTCTGTTAGTGTGTCAAGTGGGTGTAAAGCGGCATAAACACAGCCGTGAAAAGCAGCTAAACCCCATTATAAAAATAAATTACTTTTAAAAACCCATGAAACAAAGACAGGGAAAGAGAGAGAAATTCTTACACAATTCGTTCAGGGGCTGTGATGCAACCTGGATTGACCATATCTAGACCCACAGCTGGATGAGACATAAGGGTGGACACTCTTGGGGCTGAGAGGTTTGGTGAGGTTGGGTGAGCAAACGCAGACCCTTTAAAGTAATACTGCGTGCTACCCATCGCATGGGTCCCAAATCTCCAGGTTCAAGGGCATCTTCCTACATCGAAAACATGCATGAGAAACCCAGAAGATGGTACACCGTGTGATGGGGAAAGGTTTCTAAAACGCACCTCATTTCTCATCTCCTTGTGCTCGGGTTCGCCATTCCAGCCACTTTACTAGCAATCTCCCTACTTGGAGCATCAGCACCTTTAACCTCCTGTTCCGTACAGGTTGCAATTTGTCCTGAGGATGAACGGGAAGACGGGGAACCAATGAGAGACTAGCTCTTGGTGTTGGGACAGGCACAGGTCACTCTATTTTCCCATGAGGAAGAAGAATTAACCACAGGCTCAGCCTGCCCCCCGGAAGCAGAACAGGGCCTGAAGCCATCCTGCTCTTTTGCGGCCAGCTCCCAAAAAAGCGACTTGTAAAATGGAGCTTCAGGGCACTGCAATTCACAAACCTGCAGAGTTATAAATGATAACTCTCGTCCACAAATATATTGAGGGAAGGCAAAGAAGAGGATTTGAAATCAAGGCAGAATTGCAGGAAACAGATTTCAGGAGGTAGATTCGAATCGCCTTTAAAGCACATGAAAAGCGGCAAAACGTTGACAATGATGCCCTTGGCCAAAAAGGGCGTATGCGTTTTTTCCTGAATATATTCAGGAAAAAACGCATACGCCCTTTTTGGCCAACCAAGCAACCTGGAAAGGCAAATCAGCGCTACAAAGAAGTCTCGCTTCCCATCGGTCAAAAGGGCCATGCTGAAAAAAGTGTCAAAACCAGAAATGCAGGACAGGCCATGGAGGAATCGGAGCCTTGCTACACTGATGGGCGGGATGTAAATCGCCAACAGCCACTCTGGAGACGTGTACGGTGTGTCCTGAAACATCTAAAAAACACAGCTTAGAGAGCATAGGGCACTTCCACGCATGGGGGGATAAAGTGGGAAAATTGAAAATCAGCAAGACACAAGCACCCCAAAGTTTAGGGCTGCTCTGTTGACAAGGACCTCCACTTCATTCCACCTTAAATATCCCAGGAAAGCGAAAAATGGATCAAAAAGTTGTGGTCCTTATGTACAATGGAATATCACTCAGCCATGAAATCAACGTCATAAGGCTAGTAGCAGCATGATGAGTGGATTTAGGTAAGACGATTCTAAGTGAAATAAGTCACACAGAAAAGGACACTTCTCCTAAGGTGTCACTTATAGACGGAATGTAAAACCCGTTACACTTAAACTGAATTACAAAACAGAACAGTCACACATGCAGAAAACACACTATGGCTGCTTAACGGGAAAGGTGAGGTGGGTGATACATAAAACAAGAGATTCAAATTAGCTCAGATACCGTTCCATAAACCCAATATGTAATAGACAAGACCTACTCCTTGCTCAGAGAACTGGACTCAACACGCCCGATTCACCGCACAAGAATATATCTGACTAGTAATAATCTTAAAACCTATGTATTGATATCTCTCTGTTAGTGTGTCAAGTGGGTGTAAAGCGGCATAAACACAGCCGTGAAAAGCAGCTAAACCCCATTATAAAAATAAATTACTTTTAAAAACCCATAAAACAAAGACAGGGAAAGAGAGAGAAATTCTTACACAATACGTTCAGGGGCTGTGATGCAACCTGGATTGACCATATCTAGACCCACAGCTGGATGAGACATAAGGGTGGACACTCTTGGGGCTGAGAGGTTTGGTGAGGTTGGGTGAGCAAACGCAGACCCTTTAAAGTAATACTGCGTGCTACCCATCGCATGGGTCCCAAATCTCCAGGTTCAAGGGCATCTTCCTACATCGAAAACATGCATGAGAAACCCAGAAGATGGTACACCGTGTGATGGGGAAAGGTTTCTAAAACGCACCTCATTTCTCATCTCCTTGTGCTCGGGTTCGCCATTCCAGCCACTTTACTAGCAATCTCCCTACTTGGAGCATCAGCACCTTTAACCTCCTGTTCCGTACAGGTTGCAATTTGTCCTGAGGATGAACGGGAAGACGGGAAACCAATGAGAGACTAGCTCTTGGTGTTGGGACAGGCACAGGTCACTCTATTTTCCCATGAGGAAGAAGAATTAACCACAGGCTCAGCCTGCCCCCCGGAAGCAGAACAGGGCCTGAAGCCATCCTGCTCTTTTGCGGCCAGCTCCCAAAAAAGCGACTTGTAAAATGGAGCTTCAGGGCACTGCAATTCACAAACCTGCAGAGTTATAAATGATAACTCTCGTCCACAAATATATTGAGGGAAGGCAAAGAAGAGGATTTGAAATCAAGGCAGAATTGCAGGAAACAGATTTCAGGAGGTAGATTCGAATCGCCTTTAAAGCACATGAAAAGCGGCAAAACGTTGACAATGATGCCCTTGGCCAAAAAGGGCGTATGCGTTTTTTCCTGAATATATTCAGGAAAAAACGCATACGCCCTTTTTGGCCAACCAAGCAACCTGGAAAGGCAAATCAGCGCTACAAAGAAGTCTCGCTTCCCATCGGTCAAAAGGGCCATGCTGAAAAAAGTGTCAAAACCAGAAATGCAGGACAGGCCATGGAGGAATCGGAGCCTTGCTACACTGATGGGCGGGATGTAAATCGCCAACAGCCACTCTGGAGAAGTGTACGGTGTGTCCTGAAACATCTAAAAAACACAGCTTAGAGAGCATAGGGCACTTCCACGCATGGGGGGATAAAGTGGGAAAATTGAAAATCAGCAAGACACAAGCACCCCAAAGTTTAGGGCTGCTCTGTTGACAAGGACCTCCACTTCATTCCACCTTAAATATCCCAGGAAAGCGAAAAATGGATCAAAAAGTTGTGGTCCTTATGTACAATGGAATATCACTCAGCCATGAAATCAACGTCATAAGTCTAGTAGCAGCATGATGAGTGGATTTAGGTAAGACGATTCTAAGTGAAATAAGTCACACAGAAAAGGACACTTCTCCTAAGGTGTCACTTATAGACGGAATGTAAAACCCGTTACACTTAAACTGAATTACAAAACAGAACAGTCACACATGCAGAAAACACACTATGGCTGCTTAACGGGAAAGGTGAGGTGGGTGATACATAAAACAAGAGTTTCAAATTAGCTCAGATACCGTTCCATAAACCCAATATGTAATAGACAAGACCTACTCCTTGCTCAGAGAACTGGACTCAACACGCCCGATTCACCGCACAAGAATATATCTGACTAGTAATAATCTTAAAACCTATGTATTGATATCTCTCTGTTAGTGTGTCAAGTGGGTGTAAAGCGGCATAAACACAGCCGTGAAAAGCAGCTAAACCCCATTATAAAAATAAATTACTTTTAAAAACCCATGAAACAAAGACAGGGAAAGAGAGAGAAATTCTTACACAATTCGTTCAGGGGCTGTGATGCAACCTGGATTGACCATATCTAGACCCACAGCTGGATGAGACATAAGGGTGGACACTCTTGGGGCTGAGAGGTTTGGTGAGGTTGGGTGAGCAAACGCAGACCCTTTAAAGTAATACTGCGTGCTACCCATCGCATGGGTCCCAAATCTCCAGGTTCAAGGGCATCTTCCTACATCGAAAACATGCATGAGAAACCCAGAAGATGGTACACCGTGTGATGGGGAAAGGTTTCTAAAACGCACCTCATTTCTCATCTCCTTGTGCTCGGGTTCGCCATTCCAGCCACTTTACTAGCAATCTCCCTACTTGGAGCATCAGCACCTTTAACCTCCTGTTCCGTACAGGTTGCAATTTGTCCTGAGGATGAACGGGAAGACGGGGAACCAATGAGAGACTAGCTCTTGGTGTTGGGACAGGCACAGGTCACTCTATTTTCCCATGAGGAAGAAGAATTAACCACAGGCTCAGCCTGCCCCCCGGAAGCAGAACAGGGCCTGAAGCCATCCTGCTCTTTTGCGGCCAGCTCCCAAAAAAGCGACTTGTAAAATGGAGCTTCAGGGCACTGCAATTCACAAACCTGCAGAGTTATAAATGATAACTCTCGTCCACAAATATATTGAGGGAAGGCAAAGAAGAGGATTTGAAATCAAGGCAGAATTGCAGGAAACAGATTTCAGGAGGTAGATTCGAATCGCCTTTAAAGCACATGAAAAGCGGCAAAACGTTGACAATGATGCCCTTGGCCAAAAAGGGCGTATGCGTTTTTTCCTGAATATATTCAGGAAAAAACGCATACGCCCTTTTTGGCCAACCAAGCAACCTGGAAAGGCAAATCAGCGCTACAAAGAAGTCTCGCTTCCCATCGGTCAAAAGGGCCATGCTGAAAAAAGTGTCAAAACCAGAAATGCAGGACAGGCCATGGAGGAATCGGAGCCTTGCTACACTGATGGGCGGGATGTAAATCGCCAACAGCCACTCTGGAGAAGTGTACGGTGTGTCCTGAAACATCTAAAAAACACAGCTTAGAGAGCATAGGGCACTTCCACGCATGGGGGGATAAAGTGGGAAAATTGAAAATCAGCAAGACACAAGCACCCCAAAGTTTAGGGCTGCTCTGTTGACAAGGACCTCCACTTCATTCCACCTTAAATATCCCAGGAAAGCGAAAAATGGATCAAAAAGTTGTGGTCCTTATGTACAATGGAATATCACTCAGCCATGAAATCAACGTCATAAGGCTAGTAGCAGCATGATGAGTGGATTTAGGTAAGACGATTCTAAGTGAAATAAGTCACACAGAAAAGGACACTTCTCCTAAGGTGTCACTTATAGACGGAATGTAAAACCCGTTACACTTAAACTGAATTACAAAACAGAACAGTCACACATGCAGAAAACACACTATGGCTGCTTAACGGGAAAGGTGAGGTGGGTGATACATAAAACAAGAGTTTCAAATTAGCTCAGATACCGTTCCATAAACCCAATATGTAATAGACAAGACCTACTCCTTGCTCAGAGAACTGGACTCAACACGCCCGATTCACCGCACAAGAATATATCTGACTAGTAATAATCTTAAAACCTATGTATTGATATCTCTCTGTTAGTGTGTCAAGTGGGTGTAAAGCGGCATAAACACAGCCGTGAAAAGCAGCTATACCCCATTATAAAAATAAATTACTTTTAAAAACCCATGAAACAAAGACAGGGAAAGAGAGAGAAATTCTTACACAATTCGTTCAGGGGCTGTGATGCAACCTGGATTGACCATATCTAGACCCACAGCTGGATGAGACATAAGGGTGGACACTCTTGGGGCTGAGAGGTTTGGTGAGGTTGGGTGAGCAAACGCAGACCCTTTAAAGTAATACTGCGTGCTACCCATCGCA
Organism: Balaenoptera physalus; assembly: GCF_965194825.1. Classification (NCBI taxonomy): domain Eukaryota; kingdom Metazoa; phylum Chordata; class Mammalia; order Artiodactyla; family Balaenopteridae; genus Balaenoptera; species Balaenoptera physalus. Next base: position 15,330,617 of record NC_138891.1, read on the forward strand.
TGGGTCCCAAATCTCCAGGTTCAAGGGCATCTTCCTACATCGAAAACATGCATGAGAAACCCAGAAGATGGTACACCGTGTGATGGGGAAAGGTTTCTAAAACGCACCTCATTTCTCATCTCCTTGTGCTCGGGTTCGCCATTCCAGCCACTTTACTAGCAATCTCCCTACTTGGAGCATCAGCACCTTTAACCTCCTGTTCCGTACAGGTTGCAATTTGTCCTGAGGATGAACGGGAAGACGGGGAACCAATGAGAGACTAGCTCTTGGTGTTGGGACAGGCACAGGTCACTCTATTTTCCCATGAGGAAGAAGAATTAACCACAGGCTCAGCCTGCCCCCCGGAAGCAGAACAGGGCCTGAAGCCATCCTGCTCTTTTGCGGCCAGCTCCCAAAAAAGCGACTTGTAAAATGGAGCTTCAGGGCACTGCAATTCACAAACCTGCAGAGTTATAAATGATAACTCTCGTCCACAAATATATTGAGGGAAGGCAAAGAAGAGGATTTGAAATCAAGGCAGAATTGCAGGAAACAGATTTCAGGAGGTAGATTCGAATCGCCTTTAAAGCACATGAAAAGCGGCAAAACGTTGACAATGATGCCCTTGGCCAAAAAGGGCGTATGCGTTTTTTCCTGAATATATTCAGGAAAAAACGCATACGCCCTTTTTGGCCAACCAAGCAACCTGGAAAGGCAAATCAGCGCTACAAAGAAGTCTCGCTTCCCATCGGTCAAAAGGGCCATGCTGAAAAAAGTGTCAAAACCAGAAATGCAGGACAGGCCATGGAGGAATCGGAGCCTTGCTACACTGATGGGCGGGATGTAAATCGCCAACAGCCACTCTGGAGAAGTGTACGGTGTGTCCTGAAACATCTAAAAAACACAGCTTAGAGAGCATAGGGCACTTCCACGCATGGGGGGATAAAGTGGGAAAATTGAAAATCAGCAAGACACAAGCACCCCAAAGTTTAGGGCTGCTCTGTTGACAAGGACCTCCACTTCATTCCACCTTAAATATCCCAGGAAAGCGAAAAATGGATCAAAAAGTTGTGGTCCTTATGTACAATGGAATATCACTCAGCCATGAAATCAACGTCATAAGGCTAGTAGCAGCATGATGAGTGGATTTAGGTAAGACGATTCTAAGTGAAATAAGTCACACAGAAAAGGACACTTCTCCTAAGGTGTCACTTATAGACGGAATGTAAAACCCGTTACACTTAAACTGAATTACAAAACAGAACAGTCACACATGCAGAAAACACACTATGGCTGCTTAACGGGAAAGGTGAGGTGGGTGATACATAAAACAAGAGTTTCAAATTAGCTCAGATACCGTTCCATAAACCCAATATGTAATAGACAAGACCTACTCCTTGCTCAGAGAACTGGACTCAACACGCCCGATTCACCGCACAAGAATATATCTGACTAGTAATAATCTTAAAACCTATGTATTGATATCTCTCTGTTAGTGTGTCAAGTGGGTGTAAAGCGGCATAAACACAGCCGTGAAAAGCAGCTAAACCCCATTATAAAAATAAATTACTTTTAAAAACCCATGAAACAAAGACAGGGAAAGAGAGAGAAATTCTTACACAATTCGTTCAGGGGCTGTGATGCAACCTGGATTGACCATATCTAGACCCACAGCTGGATGAGACATAAGGGTGGACACTCTTGGGGCTGAGAGGTTTGGTGAGGTTGGGTGAGCAAACGCAGACCCTTTAAAGTAATACTGCGTGCTACCCATCGCATGGGTCCCAAATCTCCAGGTTCAAGGGCATCTTCCTACATCGAAAACATGCATGAGAAACCCAGAAGATGGTACACCGTGTGATGGGGAAAGGTTTCTAAAACGCACCTCATTTCTCATCTCCTTGTGCTCGGGTTCGCCATTCCAGCCACTTTACTAGCAATCTCCCTACTTGGAGCATCAGCACCTTTAACCTCCTGTTCCGTACAGGTTGCAATTTGTCCTGAGGATGAACGGGAAGACGGGGAACCAATGAGAGACTAGCTCTTGGTGTTGGGACAGGCACAGGTCACTCTATTTTCCCATGAGGAAGAAGAATTAACCACAGGCTCAGCCTGCCCCCCGGAAGCAGAACAGGGCCTGAAGCCATCCTGCTCTTTTGCGGCCAGCTCCCAAAAAAGCGACTTGTAAAATGGAGCTTCAGGGCACTGCAATTCACAAACCTGCAGAGTTATAAATGATAACTCTCGTCCACAAATATATTGAGGGAAGGCAAAGAAGAGGATTTGAAATCAAGGCAGAATTGCAGGAAACAGATTTCAGGAGGTAGATTCGAATCGCCTTTAAAGCACATGAAAAGCGGCAAAACGTTGACAATGATGCCCTTGGCCAAAAAGGGCGTATGCGTTTTTTCCTGAATATATTCAGGAAAAAACGCATACGCCCTTTTTGGCCAACCAAGCAACCTGGAAAGGCAAATCAGCGCTACAAAGAAGTCTCGCTTCCCATCGGTCAAAAGGGCCATGCTGAAAAAAGTGTCAAAACCAGAAATGCAGGACAGGCCATGGAGGAATCGGAGCCTTGCTACACTGATGGGCGGGATGTAAATCGCCAACAGCCACTCTGGAGACGTGTACGGTGTGTCCTGAAACATCTAAAAAACACAGCTTAGAGAGCATAGGGCACTTCCACGCATGGGGGGATAAAGTGGGAAAATTGAAAATCAGCAAGACACAAGCACCCCAAAGTTTAGGGCTGCTCTGTTGACAAGGACCTCCACTTCATTCCACCTTAAATATCCCAGGAAAGCGAAAAATGGATCAAAAAGTTGTGGTCCTTATGTACAATGGAATATCACTCAGCCATGAAATCAACGTCATAAGGCTAGTAGCAGCATGATGAGTGGATTTAGGTAAGACGATTCTAAGTGAAATAAGTCACACAGAAAAGGACACTTCTCCTAAGGTGTCACTTATAGACGGAATGTAAAACCCGTTACACTTAAACTGAATTACAAAACAGAACAGTCACACATGCAGAAAACACACTATGGCTGCTTAACGGGAAAGGTGAGGTGGGTGATACATAAAACAAGAGATTCAAATTAGCTCAGATACCGTTCCATAAACCCAATATGTAATAGACAAGACCTACTCCTTGCTCAGAGAACTGGACTCAACACGCCCGATTCACCGCACAAGAATATATCTGACTAGTAATAATCTTAAAACCTATGTATTGATATCTCTCTGTTAGTGTGTCAAGTGGGTGTAAAGCGGCATAAACACAGCCGTGAAAAGCAGCTAAACCCCATTATAAAAATAAATTACTTTTAAAAACCCATAAAACAAAGACAGGGAAAGAGAGAGAAATTCTTACACAATACGTTCAGGGGCTGTGATGCAACCTGGATTGACCATATCTAGACCCACAGCTGGATGAGACATAAGGGTGGACACTCTTGGGGCTGAGAGGTTTGGTGAGGTTGGGTGAGCAAACGCAGACCCTTTAAAGTAATACTGCGTGCTACCCATCGCATGGGTCCCAAATCTCCAGGTTCAAGGGCATCTTCCTACATCGAAAACATGCATGAGAAACCCAGAAGATGGTACACCGTGTGATGGGGAAAGGTTTCTAAAACGCACCTCATTTCTCATCTCCTTGTGCTCGGGTTCGCCATTCCAGCCACTTTACTAGCAATCTCCCTACTTGGAGCATCAGCACCTTTAACCTCCTGTTCCGTACAGGTTGCAATTTGTCCTGAGGATGAACGGGAAGACGGGAAACCAATGAGAGACTAGCTCTTGGTGTTGGGACAGGCACAGGTCACTCTATTTTCCCATGAGGAAGAAGAATTAACCACAGGCTCAGCCTGCCCCCCGGAAGCAGAACAGGGCCTGAAGCCATCCTGCTCTTTTGCGGCCAGCTCCCAAAAAAGCGACTTGTAAAATGGAGCTTCAGGGCACTGCAATTCACAAACCTGCAGAGTTATAAATGATAACTCTCGTCCACAAATATATTGAGGGAAGGCAAAGAAGAGGATTTGAAATCAAGGCAGAATTGCAGGAAACAGATTTCAGGAGGTAGATTCGAATCGCCTTTAAAGCACATGAAAAGCGGCAAAACGTTGACAATGATGCCCTTGGCCAAAAAGGGCGTATGCGTTTTTTCCTGAATATATTCAGGAAAAAACGCATACGCCCTTTTTGGCCAACCAAGCAACCTGGAAAGGCAAATCAGCGCTACAAAGAAGTCTCGCTTCCCATCGGTCAAAAGGGCCATGCTGAAAAAAGTGTCAAAACCAGAAATGCAGGACAGGCCATGGAGGAATCGGAGCCTTGCTACACTGATGGGCGGGATGTAAATCGCCAACAGCCACTCTGGAGAAGTGTACGGTGTGTCCTGAAACATCTAAAAAACACAGCTTAGAGAGCATAGGGCACTTCCACGCATGGGGGGATAAAGTGGGAAAATTGAAAATCAGCAAGACACAAGCACCCCAAAGTTTAGGGCTGCTCTGTTGACAAGGACCTCCACTTCATTCCACCTTAAATATCCCAGGAAAGCGAAAAATGGATCAAAAAGTTGTGGTCCTTATGTACAATGGAATATCACTCAGCCATGAAATCAACGTCATAAGGCTAGTAGCAGCATGATGAGTGGATTTAGGTAAGACGATTCTAAGTGAAATAAGTCACACAGAAAAGGACACTTCTCCTAAGGTGTCACTTATAGACGGAATGTAAAACCCGTTACACTTAAACTGAATTACAAAACAGAACAGTCACACATGCAGAAAACACACTATGGCTGCTTAACGGGAAAGGTGAGGTGGGTGATACATAAAACAAGAGTTTCAAATTAGCTCAGATACCGTTCCATAAACCCAATATGTAATAGACAAGACCTACTCCTTGCTCAGAGAACTGGACTCAACACGCCCGATTCACCGCACAAGAATATATCTGACTAGTAATAATCTTAAAACCTATGTATTGATATCTCTCTGTTAGTGTGTCAAGTGGGTGTAAAGCGGCATAAACACAGCCGTGAAAAGCAGCTAAACCCCATTATAAAAATAAATTACTTTTAAAAACCCATGAAACAAAGACAGGGAAAGAGAGAGAAATTCTTACACAATTCGTTCAGGGGCTGTGATGCAACCTGGATTGACCATATCTAGACCCACAGCTGGATGAGACATAAGGGTGGACACTCTTGGGGCTGAGAGGTTTGGTGAGGTTGGGTGAGCAAACGCAGACCCTTTAAAGTAATACTGCGTGCTACCCATCGCATGGGTCCCAAATCTCCAGGTTCAAGGGCATCTTCCTACATCGAAAACATGCATGAGAAACCCAGAAGATGGTACACCGTGTGATGGGGAAAGGTTTCTAAAACGCACCTCATTTCTCATCTCCTTGTGCTCGGGTTCGCCATTCCAGCCACTTTACTAGCAATCTCCCTACTTGGAGCATCAGCACCTTTAACCTCCTGTTCCGTACAGGTTGCAATTTGTCCTGAGGATGAACGGGAAGACGGGGAACCAATGAGAGACTAGCTCTTGGTGTTGGGACAGGCACAGGTCACTCTATTTTCCCATGAGGAAGAAGAATTAACCACAGGCTCAGCCTGCCCCCCGGAAGCAGAACAGGGCCTGAAGCCATCCTGCTCTTTTGCGGCCAGCTCCCAAAAAAGCGACTTGTAAAATGGAGCTTCAGGGCACTGCAATTCACAAACCTGCAGAGTTATAAATGATAACTCTCGTCCACAAATATATTGAGGGAAGGCAAAGAAGAGGATTTGAAATCAAGGCAGAATTGCAGGAAACAGATTTCAGGAGGTAGATTCGAATCGCCTTTAAAGCACATGAAAAGCGGCAAAACGTTGACAATGATGCCCTTGGCCAAAAAGGGCGTATGCGTTTTTTCCTGAATATATTCAGGAAAAAACGCATACGCCCTTTTTGGCCAACCAAGCAACCTGGAAAGGCAAATCAGCGCTACAAAGAAGTCTCGCTTCCCATCGGTCAAAAGGGCCATGCTGAAAAAAGTGTCAAAACCAGAAATGCAGGACAGGCCATGGAGGAATCGGAGCCTTGCTACACTGATGGGCGGGATGTAAATCGCCAACAGCCACTCTGGAGAAGTGTACGGTGTGTCCTGAAACATCTAAAAAACACAGCTTAGAGAGCATAGGGCACTTCCACGCATGGGGGGATAAAGTGGGAAAATTGAAAATCAGCAAGACACAAGCACCCCAAAGTTTAGGGCTGCTCTGTTGACAAGGACCTCCACTTCATTCCACCTTAAATATCCCAGGAAAGCGAAAAATGGATCAAAAAGTTGTGGTCCTTATGTACAATGGAATATCACTCAGCCATGAAATCAACGTCATAAGGCTAGTAGCAGCATGATGAGTGGATTTAGGTAAGACGATTCTAAGTGAAATAAGTCACACAGAAAAGGACACTTCTCCTAAGGTGTCACTTATAGACGGAATGTAAAACCCGTTACACTTAAACTGAATTACAAAACAGAACAGTCACACATGCAGAAAACACACTATGGCTGCTTAACGGGAAAGGTGAGGTGGGTGATACATAAAACAAGAGTTTCAAATTAGCTCAGATACCGTTCCATAAACCCAATATGTAATAGACAAGACCTACTCCTTGCTCAGAGAACTGGACTCAACACGCCCGATTCACCGCACAAGAATATATCTGACTAGTAATAATCTTAAAACCTATGTATTGATATCTCTCTGTTAGTGTGTCAAGTGGGTGTAAAGCGGCATAAACACAGCCGTGAAAAGCAGCTATACCCCATTATAAAAATAAATTACTTTTAAAAACCCATGAAACAAAGACAGGGAAAGAGAGAGAAATTCTTACACAATTCGTTCAGGGGCTGTGATGCAACCTGGATTGACCATATCTAGACCCACAGCTGGATGAGACATAAGGGTGGACACTCTTGGGGCTGAGAGGTTTGGTGAGGTTGGGTGAGCAAACGCAGACCCTTTAAAGTAATACTGCGTGCTACCCATCGCATGGGTCCCAAATCTCCAGGTTCAAGGGCATCTTCCTACATCGAAAACATGCATGAGAAACCCAGAAGATGGTACACCGTGTGATGGGGAAAGGTTTCTAAAACGCACCTCATTTCTCATCTCCTTGTGCTCGGGTTCGCCATTCCAGCCACTTTACTAGCAATCTCCCTACTTGGAGCATCAGCACCTTTAACCTCCTGTTCCGTACAGGTTGCAATTTGTCCTGAGGATGAACGGGAAGACGGGGAACCAATGAGAGACTAGCTCTTGGTGTTGGGACAGGCACAGGTCACTCTATTTTCCCATGAGGAAGAAGAATTAACCACAGGCTCAGCCTGCCCCCCGGAAGCAGAACAGGGCCTGAAGCCATCCTGCTCTTTTGCGGCCAGCTCCCAAAAAAGCGACTTGTAAAATGGAGCTTCAGGGCACTGCAATTCACAAACCTGCAGAGTTATAAATGATAACTCTCGTCCACAAATATATTGAGGGAAGGCAAAGAAGAGGATTTGAAATCAAGGCAGAATTGCAGGAAACAGATTTCAGGAGGTAGATTCGAATCGCCTTTAAAGCACATGAAAAGCGGCAAAACGTTGACAATGATGCCCTTGGCCAAAAAGGGCGTATGCGTTTTTTCCTGAATATATTCAGGAAAAAACGCATACGCCCTTTTTGGCCAACCAAGCAACCTGGAAAGGCAAATCAGCGCTACAAAGAAGTCTCGCTTCCCATCGGTCAAAAGGGCCATGCTGAAAAAAGTGTCAAAACCAGAAATGCAGGACAGGCCATGGAGGAATCGGAGCCTTGCTACACTGATGGGCGGGATGTAAATCGCCAACAGCCACTCTGGAGACGTGTACGGTGTGTCCTGAAACATCTAAAAAACACAGCTTAGAGAGCATAGGGCACTTCCACGCATGGGGGGATAAAGTGGGAAAATTGAAAATCAGCAAGACACAAGCACCCCAAAGTTTAGGGCTGCTCTGTTGACAAGGACCTCCACTTCATTCCACCTTAAATATCCCAGGAAAGCGAAAAATGGATCAAAAAGTTGTGGTCCTTATGTACAATGGAATATCACTCAGCCATGAAATCAACGTCATAAGGCTAGTAGCAGCATGATGAGTGGATTTAGGTAAGACGATTCTAAGTGAAATAAGTCACACAGAAAAGGACACTTCTCCTAAGGTGTCACTTATAGACGGAATGTAAAACCCGTTACACTTAAACTGAATTACAAAACAGAACAGTCACACATGCAGAAAACACACTATGGCTGCTTAACGGGAAAGGTGAGGTGGGTGATACATAAAACAAGAGATTCAAATTAGCTCAGATACCGTTCCATAAACCCAATATGTAATAGACAAGACCTACTCCTTGCTCAGAGAACTGGACTCAACACGCCCGATTCACCGCACAAGAATATATCTGACTAGTAATAATCTTAAAACCTATGTATTGATATCTCTCTGTTAGTGTGTCAAGTGGGTGTAAAGCGGCATAAACACAGCCGTGAAAAGCAGCTAAACCCCATTATAAAAATAAATTACTTTTAAAAACCCATAAAACAAAGACAGGGAAAGAGAGAGAAATTCTTACACAATACGTTCAGGGGCTGTGATGCAACCTGGATTGACCATATCTAGACCCACAGCTGGATGAGACATAAGGGTGGACACTCTTGGGGCTGAGAGGTTTGGTGAGGTTGGGTGAGCAAACGCAGACCCTTTAAAGTAATACTGCGTGCTACCCATCGCATGGGTCCCAAATCTCCAGGTTCAAGGGCATCTTCCTACATCGAAAACATGCATGAGAAACCCAGAAGATGGTACACCGTGTGATGGGGAAAGGTTTCTAAAACGCACCTCATTTCTCATCTCCTTGTGCTCGGGTTCGCCATTCCAGCCACTTTACTAGCAATCTCCCTACTTGGAGCATCAGCACCTTTAACCTCCTGTTCCGTACAGGTTGCAATTTGTCCTGAGGATGAACGGGAAGACGGGAAACCAATGAGAGACTAGCTCTTGGTGTTGGGACAGGCACAGGTCACTCTATTTTCCCATGAGGAAGAAGAATTAACCACAGGCTCAGCCTGCCCCCCGGAAGCAGAACAGGGCCTGAAGCCATCCTGCTCTTTTGCGGCCAGCTCCCAAAAAAGCGACTTGTAAAATGGAGCTTCAGGGCACTGCAATTCACAAACCTGCAGAGTTATAAATGATAACTCTCGTCCACAAATATATTGAGGGAAGGCAAAGAAGAGGATTTGAAATCAAGGCAGAATTGCAGGAAACAGATTTCAGGAGGTAGATTCGAATCGCCTTTAAAGCACATGAAAAGCGGCAAAACGTTGACAATGATGCCCTTGGCCAAAAAGGGCGTATGCGTTTTTTCCTGAATATATTCAGGAAAAAACGCATACGCCCTTTTTGGCCAACCAAGCAACCTGGAAAGGCAAATCAGCGCTACAAAGAAGTCTCGCTTCCCATCGGTCAAAAGGGCCATGCTGAAAAAAGTGTCAAAACCAGAAATGCAGGACAGGCCATGGAGGAATCGGAGCCTTGCTACACTGATGGGCGGGATGTAAATCGCCAACAGCCACTCTGGAGAAGTGTACGGTGTGTCCTGAAACATCTAAAAAACACAGCTTAGAGAGCATAGGGCACTTCCACGCATGGGGGGATAAAGTGGGAAAATTGAAAATCAGCAAGACACAAGCACCCCAAAGTTTAGGGCTGCTCTGTTGACAAGGACCTCCACTTCATTCCACCTTAAATATCCCAGGAAAGCGAAAAATGGATCAAAAAGTTGTGGTCCTTATGTACAATGGAATATCACTCAGCCATGAAATCAACGTCATAAGGCTAGTAGCAGCATGATGAGTGGATTTAGGTAAGACGATTCTAAGTGAAATAAGTCACACAGAAAAGGACACTTCTCCTAAGGTGTCACTTATAGACGGAATGTAAAACCCGTTACACTTAAACTGAATTACAAAACAGAACAGTCACACATGCAGAAAACACACTATGGCTGCTTAACGGGAAAGGTGAGGTGGGTGATACATAAAACAAGAGTTTCAAATTAGCTCAGATACCGTTCCATAAACCCAATATGTAATAGACAAGACCTACTCCTTGCTCAGAGAACTGGACTCAACACGCCCGATTCACCGCACAAGAATATATCTGACTAGTAATAATCTTAAAACCTATGTATTGATATCTCTCTGTTAGTGTGTCAAGTGGGTGTAAAGCGGCATAAACACAGCCGTGAAAAGCAGCTAAACCCCATTATAAAAATAAATTACTTTTAAAAACCCATGAAACAAAGACAGGGAAAGAGAGAGAAATTCTTACACAATTCGTTCAGGGGCTGTGATGCAACCTGGATTGACCATATCTAGACCCACAGCTGGATGAGACATAAGGGTGGACACTCTTGGGGCTGAGAGGTTTGGTGAGGTTGGGTGAGCAAACGCAGACCCTTTAAAGTAATACTGCGTGCTACCCATCGCATGGGTCCCAAATCTCCAGGTTCAAGGGCATCTTCCTACATCGAAAACATGCATGAGAAACCCAGAAGATGGTACACCGTGTGATGGGGAAAGGTTTCTAAAACGCACCTCATTTCTCATCTCCTTGTGCTCGGGTTCGCCATTCCAGCCACTTTACTAGCAATCTCCCTACTTGGAGCATCAGCACCTTTAACCTCCTGTTCCGTACAGGTTGCAATTTGTCCTGAGGATGAACGGGAAGACGGGGAACCAATGAGAGACTAGCTCTTGGTGTTGGGACAGGCACAGGTCACTCTATTTTCCCATGAGGAAGAAGAATTAACCACAGGCTCAGCCTGCCCCCCGGAAGCAGAACAGGGCCTGAAGCCATCCTGCTCTTTTGCGGCCAGCTCCCAAAAAAGCGACTTGTAAAATGGAGCTTCAGGGCACTGCAATTCACAAACCTGCAGAGTTATAAATGATAACTCTCGTCCACAAATATATTGAGGGAAGGCAAAGAAGAGGATTTGAAATCAAGGCAGAATTGCAGGAAACAGATTTCAGGAGGTAGATTCGAATCGCCTTTAAAGCACATGAAAAGCGGCAAAACGTTGACAATGATGCCCTTGGCCAAAAAGGGCGTATGCGTTTTTTCCTGAATATATTCAGGAAAAAACGCATACGCCCTTTTTGGCCAACCAAGCAACCTGGAAAGGCAAATCAGCGCTACAAAGAAGTCTCGCTTCCCATCGGTCAAAAGGGCCATGCTGAAAAAAGTGTCAAAACCAGAAATGCAGGACAGGCCATGGAGGAATCGGAGCCTTGCTACACTGATGGGCGGGATGTAAATCGCCAACAGCCACTCTGGAGAAGTGTACGGTGTGTCCTGAAACATCTAAAAAACACAGCTTAGAGAGCATAGGGCACTTCCACGCATGGGGGGATAAAGTGGGAAAATTGAAAATCAGCAAGACACAAGCACCCCAAAGTTTAGGGCTGCTCTGTTGACAAGGACCTCCACTTCATTCCACCTTAAATATCCCAGGAAAGCGAAAAATGGATCAAAAAGTTGTGGTCCTTATGTACAATGGAATATCACTCAGCCATGAAATCAACGTCATAAGGCTAGTAGCAGCATGATGAGTGGATTTAGGTAAGACGATTCTAAGTGAAATAAGTCACACAGAAAAGGACACTTCTCCTAAGGTGTCACTTATAGACGGAATGTAAAACCCGTTACACTTAAACTGAATTACAAAACAGAACAGTCACACATGCAGAAAACACACTATGGCTGCTTAACGGGAAAGGTGAGGTGGGTGATACATAAAACAAGAGTTTCAAATTAGCTCAGATACCGTTCCATAAACCCAATATGTAATAGACAAGACCTACTCCTTGCTCAGAGAACTGGACTCAACACGCCCGATTCACCGCACAAGAATATATCTGACTAGTAATAATCTTAAAACCTATGTATTGATATCTCTCTGTTAGTGTGTCAAGTGGGTGTAAAGCGGCATAAACACAGCCGTGAAAAGCAGCTATACCCCATTATAAAAATAAATTACTTTTAAAAACCCATGAAACAAAGACAGGGAAAGAGAGAGAAATTCTTACACAATTCGTTCAGGGGCTGTGATGCAACCTGGATTGACCATATCTAGACCCACAGCTGGATGAGACATAAGGGTGGACACTCTTGGGGCTGAGAGGTTTGGTGAGGTTGGGTGAGCAAACGCAGACCCTTTAAAGTAATACTGCGTGCTACCCATCGCATGGGTCCCAAATCTCCAGGTTCAAGGGCATCTTCCTACATCGAAAACATGCATGAGAAACCCAGAAGATGGTACACCGTGTGATGGGGAAAGGTTTCTAAAACGCACCTCATTTCTCATCTCCTTGTGCTCGGGTTCGCCATTCCAGCCACTTTACTAGCAATCTCCCTACTTGGAGCATCAGCACCTTTAACCTCCTGTTCCGTACAGGTTGCAATTTGTCCTGAGGATGAACGGGAAGACGGGGAACCAATGAGAGACTAGCTCTTGGTGTTGGGACAGGCACAGGTCACTCTATTTTCCCATGAGGAAGAAGAATTAACCACAGGCTCAGCCTGCCCCCCGGAAGCAGAACAGGGCCTGAAGCCATCCTGCTCTTTTGCGGCCAGCTCCCAAAAAAGCGACTTGTAAAATGGAGCTTCAGGGCACTGCAATTCACAAACCTGCAGAGTTATAAATGATAACTCTCGTCCACAAATATATTGAGGGAAGGCAAAGAAGAGGATTTGAAATCAAGGCAGAATTGCAGGAAACAGATTTCAGGAGGTAGATTCGAATCGCCTTTAAAGCACATGAAAAGCGGCAAAACGTTGACAATGATGCCCTTGGCCAAAAAGGGCGTATGCGTTTTTTCCTGAATATATTCAGGAAAAAACGCATACGCCCTTTTTGGCCAACCAAGCAACCTGGAAAGGCAAATCAGCGCTACAAAGAAGTCTCGCTTCCCATCGGTCAAAAGGGCCATGCTGAAAAAAGTGTCAAAACCAGAAATGCAGGACAGGCCATGGAGGAATCGGAGCCTTGCTACACTGATGGGCGGGATGTAAATCGCCAACAGCCACTCTGGAGAAGTGTACGGTGTGTCCTGAAACATCTAAAAAACACAGCTTAGAGAGCATAGGGCACTTCCACGCATGGGGGGATAAAGTGGGAAAATTGAAAATCAGCAAGACACAAGCACCCCAAAGTTTAGGGCTGCTCTGTTGACAAGGACCTCCACTTCATTCCACCTTAAATATCCCAGGAAAGCGAAAAATGGATCAAAAAGTTGTGGTCCTTATGTACAATGGAATATCACTCAGCCATGAAATCAACGTCATAAGGCTAGTAGCAGCATGATGAGTGGATTTAGGTAAGACGATTCTAAGTGAAATAAGTCACACAGAAAAGGACACTTCTCCTAAGGTGTCACTTATAGACGGAATGTAAAAACCGTTACACTTAAACTGAATTACAAAACAGAACAGTCACACATGCAGAAAACACACTATGGCTGCTTAACGGGAAAGGTGAGGTGGGTGATACATAAAACAAGAGATTCAAATTAGCTCAGATACCGTTCCATAAACCCAATATGTAATAGACAAGACCTACTCTTTGCTCAGAGAACTGGACTCAACACGCCCGATTCACCGCACAAGAATATATCTGACTAGTAATAATCTTAAAACCTATGTATTGATATCTCTCTGTTAGTGTGTCAAGTGGGTGTAAAGCGGCATAAACACAGCCGTGAAAAGCAGCTAAACCCCATTATAAAAATAAATTACTTTTAAAAACCCATGAAACAAAGACAGGGAAAGAGAGAGAAATTCTTACACAATACGTTCAGGGGCTGTGATGCAACCTGGATTGACCATATCTAGACCCACAGCTGGATGAGACATAAGGGTGGACACTCTTGGGGCTGAGAGGTTTGGTGAGGTTGGGTGAGCAAACGCAGACCCTTTAAAGTAATACTGCGTGCTACCCATCGCATGGGTCCCAAATCTCCAGGTTCAAGGGCATCTTCCTACATCGAAAACATGCATGAGAAACCCAGAAGATGGTACACCGTGTGATGGGGAAAGGTTTCTAAAACGCACCTCATTTCTCATCTCCTTGTGCTCGGGTTCGCCATTCCAGCCACTTTACTAGCAATCTCCCTACTTGGAGCATCAGCACCTTTAACCTCCTGTTCCGTACAGGTTGCAATTTGTCCTGAGGATGAACGGGAAGACGGGGAACCAATGAGAGAATAGCTCTTGGTGTTGGGACAGGCACAGGTCACTCTATTTTCCCATCAGGAAGAAGAATTAACCACAGGCTCAGCCTACCCCCCGGAAGCAGAACAGGGCCTGAAGCCATCCTGCTCTTTTGCGGCCAGCTCCCAAAAAAGCGACTTGTTAACTGGAGCTTCAGGGCACTGCAATTCACAAACCTGCAGAGTTATAAATGATAACTCCCGTCCACAAATATATTGAGGGAAGGCAAAGAAGAGGATTTGAAATCCAGGCAGAATTGCAGGAAACAGATTTCAGGAGGTAGATTCGAATCGCCTTTAAAGCACATGAAAAGCGGCAAAACGTTGACAATGATGCCCTTGGCCAAAAAGGGCGTATGCGTTTTTTCCTGAATATATTCAGGAAAAAACGCATACGCCCTTTTTGGCCAACCAAGCAACCTGGAAAGGCAAATCAGCGCTACAAAGAAGTCTCGCTTCCCATCGGTCAAAAGGGCCATGCTGAAAAAAGTGTCAAAACCAGAAATGCAGGACAGGCCATGGAGGAATCGGAGCCTTGCTACACTGATGGGCGGGATGTAAATCGCCAACAGCCACTCTGGAGAAGTGTACGGTGTGTCCTGAAACATCTAAAAAACACAGCTTAGAGAGCATAGGGCACTTCCACGCATGGGGGGATAAAGTGGGAAAATTGAAAATCAGCAAGACACAAGCACCCCAAAGTTTAGGGCTGCTCTGTTGACAAGGACCTCCACTTCATTCCACCTTAAATATCCCAGGAAAGCGAAAAATGGATCAAAAAGTTGTGGTCCTTATGTACAATGGAATATCACTCAGCCATGAAATCAACGTCATAAGGCTAGTAGCAGCATGATGAGTGGATTTAGGTAAGACGATTCTAAGTGAAATAAGTCACACAGAAAAGGACACTTCTCCTAAGGTGTCACTTATAGACGGAATGTAAAAACCGTTACACTTGAACTGAATTACAAAACAGAACAGAGTCACACATGCAGAAAACACACTATGGCTGCTTAACGGGAAAGGTGAGGTGGGGTGATACATAAAACAAGAGTTTCAAATTAGCTCAGATACCGTTCCATAAACCCAATATGTAATAGACAAGACCTAATCCTTGCTCAGAGAACTGGACTCAACACGCCCGATTCACCGCACAAGAATATATCTGACTAGTAATAATCTTAAAACCTATGTATTGATATCTCTCTGTTAGTGTGTCAAGTGGGTGTAAAGCGGCATAAACACAGCCGTGAAAAGCAGCTAAACCCCATTATAAAAATAAATTACTTTTAAAAACCCATGAAACAAAGACAGGGAAAGACAGAGAAATTGTTACACAATTCGTTCAGGGGCTGTGATGCAACTGGATTGACCATATCTAGACCCACAGCTGGATGAGACATAAGGGTGGACACTCTTGGGGCTGAGAGGTTTGGTGAGGTTGGGTGAGCAAACGCAGACCCTTTAAAGTAATACTGCGTGCTACCCATCGCATGGGTCCCAAATCTCCAGGTTCAAGGGCATCTTCCTACATCGAAAACATGCATGAGAAACCCAGAAGATGGTACACCGTGTGATTGGGAAAGGTTTCTAAAACGCACCTCATTTCTCATCTCCTTGTGCTCGGGTTCGCCATTCCAGCCACTTTACTAGCAATCTCCCTACTTGGAGCATCAGCACCTTTAACCTCCTGTTCCGTACAGGTTGCAATTTGTCCTGAGGATGAACGGGAAGACGGGGAACCAATGAGAGACTAGCTCTTGGTGTTGGGACAGGCACAGGTCACTCTATTTTCCCATCAGGAAGAAGAATTAACCACAGGCTCAGCCTGCCCCCCGGAAGCAGAACAGGGCCTGAAGCCATCCTGCGCTTTTGCGGCCAGCTCCCAAAAAAGCGACTTGTAAAAGGAGCTTCAGGGCACTGCAATTCACAAACCTGCAGAGTTATTAATGATAACTCTCGTCCACAAATATATTGAGGGAAGGCAAAGAAGAGGATTTGAAATCAAGGCATAATTGCAGGAAACAGATTTCAGGAGGTAGATTCGAATCGCCTTTAAAGCACATGAAAAGCGGCAAAACGTTGACAATGATGCCCTTGGCCAAAAAGGGCGTATGCGTTTTTTCCTGAATATATTCAGGAAAAAACGCATACGCCCTTTTTGGCCAACCAAGCAACCTGGAAAGGCAAATCAGCGCTACAAAGAAGTCTCGCTTCCCATCGGTCCAAAGGGCCATGCTGAAAAAAGTGTCAAAACCAGAAATGCAGGACAGGCCATGGAGAAATGGGAGCCTTGTTACACTGATGGGCGGGATGTAAATCGCCAACAGCCACTCTGGAGAAGTGTACGGTGTGTCCTGAAACATCTAAAAAACACAGCTTAGAGAGCATAGGGCACTTCCACTCATGGGGGGATAAAGTGGTAAAATTGAAAATCAGCAAGACACAAGCACCCCAAAGTTTAGGGCTGCTCTGTTGACAAAGACCTCCACTTCATTCCACCTTAAATATCCCAGGAAAGCGAAAAATGGATAAAAAAGTTGTGGTCCTTATGTACAATGGAATATCACTCAGCCATGAAATCAATGTCATAAGGCTAGTAGCAGCATGATGAGTGGATTTAGGTAAGACGATTCTAAGTGAAATAAGTCACACAGAAAAGGGCACTTCTCATAAGGTGTCACTTATAGAGGGAATGTAAAAACCGTTACACTTGAACTGAATTACAAAACAGAACAGAGTCACACATGCAGAAAACACACTATGGCTGCTTAACGGGAAAGGTGAGGTGGGGTGATACATAAAACAAGAGTTTCAAATTAGCTCAGATACCGTTCCATAAACCCAATATGTAATAGACAAGACCTACTCCTTGCTCAGAGAACTGGACTCAACACGCCCGATTCACCGCACAAGAATATATCTGACTAGTAATAATCTTAAAACCTATGTATTGATATCTCTCTGTTAGTGTGTCAAGTGGGTGTAAAGCGGCATAAACACAGCCATGAAAAGCAGCTAAACCCCATTATAAAAATAAATTACTTTTAAAAACCCATGAAACAAAGACAGGGAAAGACAGAGAAATTCTTACACAATTCGTTCAGGGGCTGTGATGCAACCTGGATTGACCATATCTAGACCCACAGCTGGATGAGACATAAGGGTGGACACTCTTGGGGCTGAGAGGTTTGGTGAGGTTGGGTGAGCAAACGCAGACCCTTTAAAGTAATACTGCGTGCTACCCATCGCATGGGTCCCAAATCTCCAGGTTCAAGGGCATCTTCCTACATCGAAAACATGCATGAGAAACCCAGAAGATGGTACACCGTGTGATGGGGAAAGGTTTCTAAAACGCACCTCATTTCTCATCTCCTTGTGCTCGGGTTCGCCATTCCAGCCACTTTACTAGCAATCTCCCTACTTGGAGCATCAGCACCTTTAACCTCCTGTTCCGTACAGGTTGCAATTTGTCCTGAGGATGAACGGGAAGACGGGGAACCAATGAGAGACTAGCTCTTGGTGTTGGGACAGGCACAGGTCACTCTATTTTCCCATCAGGAAGAAGAATTAACCACAGGCTCAGCCTGCCCCCCGGAACCAGAACAGGGCCTGAAGCCATCCTGCGCTTTTGCGGCCAGCTCCCAAAAAAGCGACTTGTAAAATGGAGCTTCAGGGCACTGCAATTCACAAACCTGCAGAGTTATTAATGATAACTCTCGTCCACAAATATATTGAGGGAAGGCAAAGAAGAGGATTTGAAATCAAGGCAGAATTGCAGGAAACAGATTTCAGGAGGTAGGTTCGAATCGCCTTTAAAGCACATGAAAAGCGGCAAAACGTTGACAATGATGCCCTTGGCCAAAAAGGGCGTATGCGTTTTTTCCTGAATATATTCAGGAAAAACGCATACGCCCTTTTTGGCCAACCAAGCAACCTGGAAAGGCAAATCAGTGCTACAAAGAAGTCTCGCTTCCCATCGGTCAAAAGGGCCATGCTGAAAAAAGTGTCAAAACCAGAAATGCAGGACAGGCCATGGAGAAATGGGAGCCTTGCTACACTGATGGGCGGGATGTAAATCGCCAACAGCCACTCTGGAGAAGTGTACGGTGTGTCCTGAAACATCTAAAAAACACAGCTTAGAGAGCATAGGGCACTTCCACGCATGGGGGGATAAAGTGGGAAAATTGAAAATCAGCAAGACACAAGCACCCCAAAGTTTAGGGCTGCTCTGTTGACAAGGACCTCCACTTCATTCCACCTTAAATATCCCAGGAAAGCGAAAAATGGATCAAAAAGTTGTGGTCCTTATGTACAATGGAATATCACTCAGCCATGATATCAATGTCATAAGTCTAGTAGCAGCATGATGAGTGGATTTAGGTAAGACGATTCTAAGTGAAATAAGTCACACAGAAAAGGACACTTCTCCTAAGGTGTCACTTAAAGAGGGAATGTAAAAACCGTTACACTTGAACTGAATTACAAAACAGAACAGAGTCACACATGCAGAAAACACACTATGGCTGCTTAACGGGAAAGGTGAGGTGGGGTGATACATAAAACAAGAGTTTCAAATTAGCTCAGATACCGTTCCATAAACCCAATATGTAATAGACAAGACCTACTCCTTGCTCAGAGAACTGGACTCAACACGCCCGATTCACCGCACAAGAATATATATGACTAGTAATAATCTTAAAACCTATGTATTGATATCTCTCTGTTAGTGTGTCAAGTGGGTGTAAAGCGGCATAAACACAGCCATGAAAAGCAGCTAAACCCCATTATAAAAATAAATTACTTTTAAAAACCCATGAAACAAAGACAGGGAAAGACAGAGAAATTCTTACACAATTCGTTCAGGGGCTGTGATGCAACCTGGATTGACCATATCTAGACCCACAGCTGGATGAGACATAAGGGTGGACACTCTTGGGGCTGAGAGGTTTGGTGAGGTTGGGTGAGCAAACGCAGACCCTTTAAAGTAATACTGCGTGCTACCCATCGCATGGGTCCCAAATCTCCAGGTTCAAGGGCATCTTCCTACATCGAAAACATGCATGAGAAACCCAGAAGATGGTACACCGTGTGATGGGGAAAGGTTTCTAAAACGCACCTCATTTCTCATCTCCTTGTGCTCGGGTTCGCCATTCCAGCCACTTTACTAGCAATCTCCCTACTTGGAGCATCAGCACCTTTAACCTCCTGTTCCGTACAGTTTGCAATTTGTCCTGAGGATGAACGGGAAGACGGGGAACCAATGAGAGACTAGCTCTTGGTGTTGGGACAGGCACAGGTCACTCTATTTTCCCATCAGGAAGAAGAATTAACCACAGGCTCAGCCTGCCCCCCGGAACCAGAACAGGGCCTGAAGCCATCCTGCGCTTTTGCGGCCAGCTCCCAAAAAAGCGACTTGTAAAATGGAGCTTCAGGGCACTGCAATTCACAAACCTGCAGAGTTATTAATGATAACTCTCGTCCACAAATATATTGAGGGAAGGCAAAGAAGAGGATTTGAAATCAAGGCAGAATTGCAGGAAACAGATTTCAGGAGGTAGGTTCGAATCGCCTTTAAAGCACATGAAAAGCGGCAAAACGTTGACAATGATGCCCTTGGCCAAAAAGGGCGTATGCGTTTTTTCCTGAATATATTCAGGAAAAACGCATACGCCCTTTTTGGCCAACCAAGCAACCTGGAAAGGCAAATCAGCGCTACAAAGAAGTCTCGCTTCCCATCGGTCAAAAGGGCCATGCTGAAAAAAGTGTCAAAACCAGAAATGCAGGACAGGCCATGGAGAAATGGGAGCCTTGCTACACTGATGGGCGGGATGTAAATCGCCAACAGCCACTCTGGAGAAGTGTACGGTGTGTCCTGAAACATCTAAAAAACACAGCTTAGAGAGCATAGGGCACTTCCACGCATGGGGGGATAAAGTGGGAAAATTGAAAATCAGCAAGACACAAGCACCCCAAAGTTTAGGGCTGCTCTGTTGACAAGGACCTCCACTTCATTCCACCTTAAATATCCCAGGAAAGCGAAAAATGGATCAAAAAGTTGTGGTCCTTATGTACAATGGAATATCACTCAGCCATGAAATCAATGTCATAAGTCTAGTAGCAGCATGATGAGTGGATTTAGGTAAGACGATTCTAAGTGAAATAAGTCACACAGAAAAGGACACTTCTCCTAAGGTGTCACTTAAAGAGGGAATGTAAAAACCGTTACACTTGAACTGAATTACAAAACAGAACAGAGTCACACATGCAGAAAACACACTATGGCTGCTTAACGGGAAAGGTGAGGTGGGGTGATACATAAAACAAGAGTTTCAAATTAGCTCAGATACCGTTCCATAAACCCAATATGTAATAGACAAGACCTACTCCTTGCTCAGAGAACTGGACTCAACACGCCCGATTCACCGCACAAGAATATATCTGACTAGTAATAATCTTAAAACCTATGTATTGATATCTCTCTGTTAGTGTGTCAAGTGGGTGTAAAGCGGCATAAACACAGCCGTGAAAAGCAGCTAAACCCCATTATAAAAATAAATTACTTTTAAAAACCCATGAAACAAAGACAGGGAAAGAGAGAGAAATTCTTACACAATTCGTTCAGGGGCTGTGATGCAACCTGGATTGACCATATCTAGACCCACAGCTGGATGAACATAAGGGTGGACACTCTTGGGGCTGAGAGGTTTGGTGAGGTTGGGTGAGCAAACGCAGACCCTTTAAAGTAATACTGCGTGCTACCCATCGCATGGGTCCCTAATCTCCAGGTTCAAGGGCATCTTCCTACATCGAAAACATGCATGAGAAACCCAGAAGATGGTACACAGTGTGATGGGGAAAGGTTTCTAAAACGCACCTCATTTCTCATCTCCTTGTGGTCGGGTTCGCCATTCCAGCCACTTTACTAGCAATCTCCCTACTTGGAGCATCAGCACCTTTAACCTACTGTTCCGTACAGGTTGCAATTTGTCCTGAGGATACACGGGAAGACGGGGAACCAATGAGAGACTAGCTCTTGGTGTTGGGACAGGCACAGGTCACTCTATTTTCCCATCAGGAAGAAGAATTAACCACAGGCTCAGCCTGCCCCCCGGAACCAGAACAGGGCCTGAAGCCATCCTGCGCTTTTGCAGCCAGCTCCCAAAAAAGCGACTTGTAAAATGGAGCTTCAGGGCACTGCAATTCACAAACCTGCAGAGTTATAAATGATAACTCTCGTCCACAAATATATTGAGGGAAGGCAAAGAAGAGGATTTGAAATCAAGGCAGAATTGCAGGAAACAGATTTCAGGAGGTAGATTCGAATCGCCTTTAAAGCACATGAAAAGCGGCAAAACGTTGACAATGATGCCCTTGGCCAAAAAGGGCGTATGCGTTTTTTCCTGAATATATTCAGGAAAAAACGCATACGCCCTTTTTGGCCAACCAAGCAACCTGGAAAGGCAAATCAGCGCTACAAAGAAGTCTCGCTTCCCATCGGTCAAAAGGGCCATGCTGAAAAAAGTGTCAAAACCAGAAATGCAGGACAGGCCATGGAGGAATCGGAGCCTTGCTACAGTGATGGGCGGGATGTAAATCGCCAACAACCACTCTGGAGAAGTGTACGGTGTGTCCTGAAACATCTAAAAAACACAGCTTAGAGAGCATAGGGCACTTCCACGCATGGGGGGATAAAGTGGGAAAATTGAAAATCAGCAAGACACAAGCACCCCAAAGTTTAGGGCTGCTCTGTTGACAAGGACCTCCACTTCATTCCACCTTAAATATCCCAGGAAAGCGAAAAATGGATCAAAAAGTTGTGGTCCTTATGTACAATGGAATATCACTCAGCCATGAAATCAATGTCATAAGTCTAGTAGCAGCATGATGAGTGGATTTAGGTAAGACGATTCTAAGTGAAATAAGTCACACAGAAAAGGACACTTCTCCTAAGGTGTCACTTAAAGAGGGAATGTAAAAACCGTTACACTTGAACTGAATTACAAAACAGAACAGAGTCACACATGCAGAAAACACACTATGGCTGCTTAACGGGAAAGGTGAGGTGGGGTGATACATAAAACAAGAGTTTCAAATTAGCTCAGATACCGTTCCATAAACCCAATATGTAATAGACAAGACCTACTCCTTGCTCAGAGAACTGGACTCAACACGCCCGATTCACCGCACAAGAATATATCTGACTAGTAATAATCTTAAAACCTATGTATTGATATCTCTCTGTTAGTGTGTCAAGTGGGTGTAAAGCGGCATAAACACAGCCGTGAAAAGCAGCTAAACCCCATTATAAAAATAAATTACTTTTAAAAACCCATGAAACAAAGACAGGGAAAGACAGAGAAATTCTTACACAATTCGTTCAGGGGCTGTGATGCAACCTGGATTGACCATATCTAGACCCACAGCTGGATGAGACATAAGGGTGGACACTCTTGGGGCTGAGAGGTTTGGTGAGGTTGGGTGAGCAAACGCAGACCCTTTAAAGTAATACTGCGTGCTACCCATCGCATGGGTCCCAAATCTCCAGGTTCAAGGGCATCTTCCTACATCGAAAACATGCATGAGAAACCCAGAAGATGGTACACCGTGTGATGGGGAAAGGTTTCTAAAACGCACCTCATTTCTCATCTCCTTGTGCTCGGGTTCGCCATTCCAGCCACTTTACTAGCAATCTCCCTACTTGGAGCATCAGCACCTTTAACCTCCTGTTCCGTACAGGTTGCAATTTGTCCTGAGGATGCACGGGAAGACGGGGAACCAATGAGAGACTAGCTCTTGGTGTTGGGACAGGCACAGGTCACTCTATTTTCCCATCAGGAAGAAGAATTAACCACAGGCTCCGCCTGCCCCCCGGAACCAGAACAGGGCCTAAAGCCATCCTGCGCTTTTGCGGCCAGCTCCCAAAAAAGCGACTTGTAAAATGGAGCTTCAGGGCACTGCAATTCACAAACCTGCGAGTTATAAATGATTACTCTCGTCCACAAATATATTGAGGGAAGGCAAAGAAGAGGATTTGAAATCAAGGCAGAATTGCAGGAAACAGATTTCAGGAGGTAGATTCGAATCGCCTTTAAAGCGCATGAAAAGCGGCAAAACGTTGACAATGATGCCCTTGGCCAAAAAGGGCGTATGCGTTTTTTCCTGAATATATTCAGGAAAAAACGCATACGCCCTTTTTGGCCAACCAAGCAACCTGGAAAGGCAAATCAGCGCTACAAAGAAGTCTCGCTTCCCATCGGTCAAAAGGGCCATGCTGAAAAAAGTGTCAAAACCAGAAATGCAGGACAGGCCATGGAGGAATCGGAGCCTTGCTACACTGATGGGCGGGATGTAAATCGCCAACAGCCACTCTGGAGAAGTGTACGGTGTGTCCTGAAACATCTAAAAAACACAGCTTAGAGAGCATAGGGCACTTCCACGCATGGGGGGATAAAGTGGGAAAATTGAAAATCAGCAAGACACAAGCACCCCAAAGTTTAGGGCTGCTCTGTTGACAAGGACCTCCACTTCATTCCACCTTAAATATCCCAGGAAAGCGAAAAATGGATCAAAAAGTTGTGGTCCTTATGTACAATGGAATATCACTCAGCCATGAAATCAACGTCATAAGGCTAGTAGCAGCATGATGAGTGGATTTAGGTAAGACGATTCTAAGTGAAATAAGTCACACAGAAAAGGACACTTCTCCTAAGGTGTCACTTATAGACGGAATGTAAAAACCGTTACACTTAAACTGAATTACAAAACAGAACAGTCACACATGCAGAAAACACACTATGGCTGCTTAACGGGAAAGGTGAGGTGGGTGATACATAAAACAAGAGTTTCAAATTAGCTCAGATACCGTTCCATAAACCCAATATGTAATAGACAAGACCTACTCCTTGCTCAGAGAACTGGACTCAACACGCCCGATTCACCGCACAAGAATATATCTGACTAGTAATAATCTTAAAACCTATGTATTGATATCTCTCTGTTAGTGTGTCAAGTGGGTGTAAAGCGGCATAAACACAGCCGTGAAAAGCAGCTAAACCCCATTATAAAAATAAATTACTTTTAAAAACCCATGAAACAAAGACAGGGAAAGAGAGAGAAATTCTTACACAATACGTTCAGGGGCTGTGATGCAACCTGGATTGACCATATCTAGACCCACAGCTGGATGAGACATAAGGGTGGACACTCTTGGGGCTGAGAGGTTTGGTGAGGTTGGGTGAGCAAACGCAGACCCTTTAAAGTAATACTGCGTGCTACCCATCGCATGGGTCCCAAATCTCCAGGTTCAAGGGCATCTTCCTACATCGAAAACATGCATGAGAAACCCAGAAGATGGTACACCGTGTGATGGGGAAAGGTTTCTAAAACGCACCTCATTTCTCATCTCCTTGTGCTCGGGTTCGCCATTCCAGCCACTTTACTAGCAATCTCCCTACTTGGAGCATCAGCACCTTTAACCTCCTGTTCCGTACAGGTTGCAATTTGTCCTGAGGATGAACGGGAAGACGGGGAACCAATGAGAGACTAGCTCTTGGTGTTGGGACAGGCACAGGTCACTCTATTTTCCCATCAGGAAGAAGAATTAACCACAGGCTCAGCCTACCCCCCGGAAGCAGAACAGGGCCTGAAGCCATCCTGCTCTTTTGCGGCCAGCTCCCAAAAAAGCGACTTGTTAAATGGAGCTTCAGGGCACTGCAATTCACAAACCTGCAGAGTTATAAATGATAACTCCCGTCCACAAATATATTGAGGGAAGGCAAAGAAGAGGATTTGAAATCCAGGCAGAATTGCAGGAAACAGATTTCAGGAGGTAGATTCGAATCGCCTTTAAAGCACATGAAAAGCGGCAAAACGTTGACAATGATGCCCTTGGCCAAAAAGGGCGTATGCGTTTTTTCCTGAATATATTCAGGAAAAAACGCATACGCCCTTTTTGGCCAACCAAGCAACCTGGAAAGGCAAATCAGCGCTACAAAGAAGTCTCGCTTCCCATCGGTCAAAAGGGCCATGCTGAAAAAAGTGTCAAAACCAGAAATGCAGGACAGGCCATGGAGGAATCGGAGCCTTGCTACACTGATGGGCGGGATGTAAATCGCCAACAGCCACTCTGGAGAAGTGTACGGTGTGTCCTGAAACATCTAAAAAACACAGCTTAGAGAGCATAGGGCACTTCCACGCATGGGGGGATAAAGTGGGAAAATTGAAAATCAGCAAGACACAAGCACCCCAAAGTTTAGGGCTGCTCTGTTGACAAGGACCTTCACTTCATTCCACCTTAAATATCCCAGGAAAGCGAAAAATGGATCAAAAAGTTGTGGTCCTTATGTACAATGGAATATCACTCAGCCATGAAATCAACGTCATAAGGCTAGTAGCAGCATGATGAGTGGATTTAGGTAAGACGATTCTAAGTGAAATAAGTCACACAGAAAAGGACACTTCTCCTAAGGTGTCACTTATAGACGGAATGTAAAAACCGTTACACTTGAACTGAATTACAAAACAGAACAGAGTCACACATGCAGAAAACACACTATGGCTGCTTAACGGGAAAGGTGAGGTGGGGTGATACATAAAACAAGAGTTTCAAATTAGCTCAGATACCGTTCCATAAACCCAATATGTAATAGACAAGACCTACTCCTTGCTCAGAGAACTGGACTCAACACGCCCGATTCACCGCACAAGAATATATCTGACTAGTAAAAATCTTAAAACCTATGTATTGATATCTCTCTGTTAGTGTGTCAAGTGGGTGTAAAGCGGCATAAACACAGCCGTGAAAAGCAGCTAAACCCCATTATAAAAATAAATTACTTTTAAAAACCCATGAAACAAAGACAGGGAAAGACAGAGAAATTCTTACACAATTCGTTCAGGGGCTGTGATGCAACTGCATTGACCATATCTAGACCCACAGCTGGATGAGACATAAGGGTGGACACTCTTGGGGCTGAGAGGTTTGGTGAGGTTGGGTGAGCAAACGCAGACCCTTTAAAGTAATACTGCGTGCTACCCATCGCATGGGTCCCAAATCTCCAGGTTCAAGGGCATCTTCCTACATCGAAAACATGCATGAGAAACCCAGAAGATGGTACACCGTGTGATGGGGAAAGGTTTCTAAAACGCACCTCATTTCTCATCTCCTTGTGCTCGGGTTTGCCATTCCAGCCACTTTACTAGCAATCTCCCTACTTGGAGCATCAGCACCTTTAACCTCCTGTTCCGTACAGGTTGCAATTTGTCCTGAGGATGAACGGGAAGACGGGGAACCAATGAGACACTAGCTCTTGGTGTTGGGACAGGCACAGGTCACTCTATTTTCCCATCAGGAAGAAGAATTAACCACAGGCTCAGCCTGCCCCCCGGAAGCAGAACAGGGCCTGAAGCCATCCTGCGCTTTTGCGGCCAGCTCCCAAAAAAGCGACTTGTAAAAGGAGCTTCAGGGCACTGCAATTCACAAACCTGCAGAGTTATTAATGATAACTCTCGTCCACAAATATATTGAGGGAAGGCAAAGAAGAGGATTTGAAATCAAGGCAGAATTGCAGGAAACAGATTTCAGGAGGTAGATTCGAATCGCCTTTAAAGCACATGAAAAGCGGCAAAACGTTGACAATGATGCCCTTGGCCAAAAAGGGCGTATGCGTTTTTTCCTGAATATATTCAGGAAAAAACGCATACGCCCTTTTTGGCCAACCAAGCAACCTGGAAAGGCAAATCAGCGCTACAAAGAAGTCTCGCTTCCCATCGGTCCAAAGGGCCATGCTGAAAAAAGTGTCAAAACCAGAAATGCAGGACAGGCCATGGAGAAATGGGAGCCTTGTTACACTGATGGGCGGGATGTAAATCGCCAACAGCCACTCTGGAGAAGTGTACGGTGTGTCCTGAAACATCTAAAAAACACAGCTTAGAGAGCATAGGGCACTTCCACTCATGGGGGGATAAAGTGGTAAAATTGAAAATCAGCAAGACACAAGCACCCCAAAGTTTAGGGCTGCTCTGTTGACAAAGACCTCCACTTCATTCCACCTTAAATATCCCAGGAAAGCGAAAAATGGATAAAAAAGTTGTGGTCCTTAGGTACAATGGAATATCACTCAGCCATGAAATCAATGTCATAAGGCTAGTAGCAGCATGATGAGTGGATTTAGGTAAGACGATTCTAAGTGAAATAAGTCACACAGAAAAGGGCACTTCTCATAAGGTGTCACTTATAGAGGGAATGTAAAAACCGTTACACTTGAACTGAATTACAAAACAGAACAGAGTCACACATGCAGAAAACACACTATGGCTGCTTAACGGGAAAGGTGAGGTGGGGTGATACATAAAACAAGAGTTTCAAATTAGCTCAGATACCGTTCCATAAACCCAATATGTAATAGACAAGACCTACTCCTTGCTCAGAGAACTGGACTCAACACGCCCGATTCACCGCACAAGAATATATCTGACTAGTAATAATCTTAAAACCTATGTATTGATATCTCTCTGTTAGTGTGTCAAGTGGGTGTAAAGCGGCATAAACACAGCCATGAAAAGCAGCTAAACCCCATTATAAAAATAAATTACTTTTAAAAACCCATGAAACAAAGACAGGGAAAGAGAGAGAAATTCTTACACAATTCGTTCAGGGGCTGTGATGCAACCTGGATTGACCATATCTAGACCCACAGCTGGATGAGACATAAGGGTGGACACTCTTGGGGCTGAGAGGTTTGGTGAGGTTGGGTGAGCAAACGCAGACCCTTTAAAGTAATACTGCGTGCTACCCATCACATGGGTCCCAAATCTCCAGGATCAAGGGCATCTTCCTACATCAAAAACATGCATGAGAAACCCAGAAGATGGTACACCGTGTGATGGGGAAAGGTTTCTAAAACGCACCTCATTTCTCATCTCCTTGTGCTCGGGTTCGCCATTCCAGCCACTTTACTAGCAATCTCCCTACTTGGAGCATCAGCACCTTTAACCTCCTGTTCCGTACAGGTTGCAATTTGTCCTGAGGATGCACGGGAAGACGGGGAACCAATGAGAGACTAGCTCTTGGTGTTGGGACAGGCACAGGTCACTCTATTTTCCCATCAGGAAGAAGAATTAACCACAGGCTCCGCCTGCCCCCCGGAACCAGAACAGGGCCTAAAGCCATCCTGCGCTTTTGCGGCCAGCTCCCAAAAAAGCGACTTGTAAAATGGAGCTTCAGGGCACTGCAATTCACAAACCTGCGAGTTATAAATGATTACTCTCGTCCACAAATATATTGAGGGAAGGCAAAGAAGAGGATTTGAAATCAAGGCAGAATTGCAGGAAACAGATTTCAGGAGGTAGATTCGAATCGCCTTTAAAGCGCATGAAAAGCGGCAAAACGTTGACAATGATGCCCTTGGCCAAAAAGGGCGTATGCGTTTTTTCCTGAATATATTCAGGAAAAAACGCATACGCCCTTTTTGGCCAACCAAGCAACCTGGAAAGGCAAATCAGCGCTACAAAGAAGTCTCGCTTCCCATCGGTCAAAAGGGCCATGCTGAAAAAAGTGTCAAAACCAGAAATGCAGGACAGGCCATGGAGGAATCGGAGCCTTGCTACACTGATGGGCGGGATGTAAATCGCCAACAGCCACTCTGGAGAAGTGTACGGTGTGTCCTGAAACATCTAAAAAACACAGCTTAGAGAGCATAGGGCACTTCCACGCATGGGGGGATAAAGTGGGAAAATTGAAAATCAGCAAGACACAAGCACCCCAAAGTTTAGGGCTGCTCTGTTGACAAGGACCTCCACTTCATTCCACCTTAAATATCCCAGGAAAGCGAAAAATGGATCAAAAAGTTGTGGTCCTTATGTACAATGCAATATCACTCAGCCATGAAATCAACGTCATAAGGCTAGTAGCAGCATGATGAGTGGATTTAGGTAAGACGATTCTAAGTGAAATAAGTCACACAGAAAAGGACACTTCTCCTAAGGTGTCACTTATAGACGGAATGTAAAAACCGTTACACTTAAACTGAATTACAAAACAGAACAGTCACACATGCAGAAAACACACTATGGCTGCTTAACGGGAAAGGTGAGGTGGGTGATACATAAAACAAGAGTTTCAAATTAGCTCAGATACCGTTCCATAAACCCAATATGTAATAGACAAGACCTACTCCTTGCTCAGAGAACTGGACTCAACACGCCCGATTCACTGCACAAGAATATATCTGACTAGTAATAATCTTAAAACCTATGTATTGATATCTCTCTGTTAGTGTGTCAAGTGGGTGTAAAGCGGCATAAACACAGCCGTGAAAAGCAGCTAAACCCCATTATAAAAATAAATTACTTTTAAAAACCCATGAAACAAAGACAGGGAAAGAGAGAGAAATTCTTACACAATACGTTCAGGGGCTGTGATGCAACCTGGATTGACCATATCTAGACCCACAGCTGGATGAGACATAAGGGTGGACACTCTTGGGGCTGAGAGGTTTGGTGAGGTTGGGTGAGCAAACGCAGACCCTTTAAAGTAATACTGCGTGCTACCCATCGCATGGGTCCCAAATCTCCAGGTTCAAGGGCATCTTCCTACATCGAAAACATGCATGAGAAACCCAGAAGATGGTACACCGTGTGATGGGGAAAGGTTTCTAAAACGCACCTCATTTCTCATCTCCTTGTGCTCGGGTTCGCCATTCCAGCCACTTTACTAGCAATCTCCCTACTTGGAGCATCAGCACCTTTAACCTCCTGTTCCGTACAGGTTGCAATTTGTCCTGAGGATGAACGGGAAGACGGGGAACCAATGAGAGAATAGCTCTTGGTGTTGGGACAGGCACAGGTCACTCTATTTTCCCATCAGGAAGAAGAATTAACCACAGGCTCAGCGTACCCCCCGGAAGCAGAACAGGGCCTGAAGCCATCCTGCTCTTTTGCGGCCAGCTCCCAAAAAAGCGACTTGTTAAATGGAGCTTCAGGGCACTGCAATTCACAAACCTGCAGAGTTATAAATGATAACTCCCGTCCACAAATATATTGAGGGAAGGCAAAGAAGAGGATTTGAAATCCAGGCAGAATTGCAGGAAACAGATTTCAGGAGGTAGATTCGAATCGCCTTTAAAGCACATGAAAAGCGGCAAAACGTTGACAATGATGCCCTTGGCCAAAAAGGGCGTATGCGTTTTTTCCTGAATATATTCAGGAAAAAACGCATACGCCCTTTTTGGCCAACCAAGCAACCTGGAAAGGCAAATCAGCGCTACAAAGAAGTCTCGCTTCCCATCGGTCAAAAGGGCCATGCTGAAAAAAGTGTCAAAACCAGAAATGCAGGACAGGCCATGGAGGAATCGGAGCCTTGCTACACTGATGGGCGGGATGTAAATCGCCAACAGCCACTCTGGAGAAGTGTACGGTGTGTCCTGAAACATCTAAAAAACACAGCTTAGAGAGCATAGGGCACTTCCACGCATGGGGGGATAAAGTGGGAAAATTGAAAATCAGCAAGACACAAGCACCCCAAAGTTTAGGGCTGCTCTGTTGACAAGGACCTCCACTTCATTCCACCTTAAATATCCCAGGAAAGCGAAAAATGGATCAAAAAGTTGTGGTCCTTATGTACAATGGAATATCACTCAGCCATGAAATCAACGTCATAAGGCTAGTAGCAGCATGATGAGTGGATTTAGGTAAGACGATTCTAAGTGAAATAAGTCACACAGAAAAGGACACTTCTCCTAAGGTGTCACTTATAGACGGAATGTAAAAACCGTTACACTTGAACTGAATTACAAAACAGAACAGAGTCACACATGCAGAAAACACACTATGGCTGCTTAACGGGAAAGGTGAGGTGGGTGATACATAAAACAAGAGTTTCAAATTAGCTCAGATACCGTTCCATAAACCCAATATGTAATAGACAAGACCTACTCCTTGCTCAGAGAACTGGACTCAACACGCCCGATTCACCGCACAAGAATATATCTGACTAGTAATAATCTTAAAACCTATGTATTGATATCTCTCTGTTAGTGTGTCAAGTGGGTGTAAAGCGGCATAAACACAGCCGTGAAAAGCAGCTAAACCCCATTATAAAAATAAATTACTTTTAAAAACCCATGAAACAAAGACAGGGAAAGAGAGAGAAATTCTTACACAATACGTTCAGGGGCTGTGATGCAACCTGGATTGACCATATCTAGACCCACAGCTGGATGAGACATAAGGGTGGACACTCTTGGGGCTGAGAGGTTTGGTGAGGTTGGGTGAGCAAACGCAGACCCTTTAAAGTAATACTGCGTGCTACCCATCGCATGGGTCCCAAATCTCCAGGTTCAAGGGCATCTTCCTACATCGAAAACATGCATGAGAAACCCAGAAGATGGTACACCGTGTGATGGGGAAAGGTTTCTAAAACGCACCTCATTTCTCATCTCCTTGTGCTCGGGTTCGCCATTCCAGCCACTTTACTAGCAATCTCCCTACTTGGAGCATCAGCACCTTTAACCTACTGTTCCGTACAGGTTGCAATTTGTCCTGAGGATGCACGGGAAGACGGGGAACCAATGAGAGACTAGCTCTTGGTGTTGGGACAGGCACAGGTCACTCTATTTTCCCATCAGGAAGAAGAATTAACCACAGGCTCAGCCTGCCCCCCGGAAACAGAACAGGGCCTGAAGCCATCCTGCGCTTTTGCGGCCAGCTCCCAAAAAAGCGACTTGTAAAATGGAGCTTCAGGGCACTGCAATTCACAAACCTGCAGAGTTATAAATGATAACTCTCGTCCACAAATATATTGAGGGAAGGCAAAGAAGAGGATTTGAAATCAAGGCAGAATTGCAGGAAACAGATTTCAGGAGGTAGATTCGAATCGCCTTTAAAGCACATGAAAAGCGGCAAAACGTTGACAATGATGCCCTTGGCCAAAAAGGGCGTATGCGTTTTTTCCTGAATATATTCAGGAAAAAACGCATACGCCCTTTTTGGCCAACCAAGCAACCTGGAAAGGCAAATCAGCGCTACAAAGAAGTCTCGCTTCCCATCGGTCAAAAGGGCCATGCTGAAAAAAGTGTCAAAACCAGAAATGCAGGACAGGCCATGGAGGAATCGGAGCCTTGCTACACTGATGGGCGGGATGTAAATCGCCAACAGCCACTCTGGAGAAGTGTACGGTGTGTCCTGAAACATCTAAAAAACACAGCTTAGAGAGCATAGGGCACTTCCACGCATGGGGGGATAAAGTGGGAAAATTGAAAATCAGCAAGACACAAGCACCCCAAACTTTAGGGCTGCTCTGTTGACAAGGACCTCCACTTCATTCCACCTTAAATATCCCAGGAAAGCGAAAAATGGATCAAAAAGTTGTGGTCCTTATGTACAATGGAATATCACTCAGCCATGAAATCAACGTCATAAGGCTAGTAGCAGCATGATGAGTGGATTTAGGTAAGACGATTCTAAGTGAAATAAGTCACACAGAAAAGGACACTTCTCCTAAGGTGTCACTTATAGACGGAATGTAAAAACCGTTACACTTGAACTGAATTACAAAACAGAACAGAGTCACACATGCAGAAAACACACTATGGCTGCTTAACGGGAAAGGTGAGGTGGGTGATACATAAAACAAGAGTTTCAAATTAGCTCAGATACCGTTCCATAAACCCAATATGTAATAGACAAGACCTACTCCTTGCTCAGAGAACTGGACTCAACACGCCCGATTCACCGCACAAGAATATATCTGACTAGTAATAATCTTAAAACCTATGTATTGATATCTCTCTGTTAGTGTGTCAAGTGGGTGTAAAGCGGCATAAACACAGCCGTGAAAAGCAGCTAAACCCCATTATAAAAATAAATTACTTTTAAAAACCCATGAAACAAAGACAGGGAAAGAGAGAGAAATTCTTACACAATACGTTCAGGGGCTGTGATGCAACCTGGATTGACCATATCTAGACCCACAGCTGGATGAGACATAAGGGTGGACACTCTTGGGGCTGAGAGGTTTGGTGAGGTTGGGTGAGCAAACGCAGACCCTTTAAAGTAATACTGCGTGCTACCCATCGCATGGGTCCCAAATCTCCAGGTTCAAGGGCATCTTCCTACATCGAAAACATGCATGAGAAACCCAGAAGATGGTACACCGTGTGATGGGGAAAGGTTTCTAAAACGCACCTCATTTCTCATCTCCTTGTGCTCGGGTTCGCCATTCCAGCCACTTTACTAGCAATCTCCCTACTTGGAGCATCAGCACCTTTAACCTACTGTTCCGTACAGGTTGCAATTTGTCCTGAGGATGCACGGGAAGACGGGGAACCAATGAGAGACTAGCTCTTGGTGTTGGGACAGGCACAGGTCACTCTATTTTCCCATCAGGAAGAAGAATTAACCACAGGCTCAGCCTGCCCCCCGGAAACAGAACAGGGCCTGAAGCCATCCTGCGCTTTTGCGGCCAGCTCCCAAAAAAGCGACTTGTAAAATGGAGCTTCAGGGCACTGCAATTCACAAACCTGCAGAGTTATAAATGATAACTCTCGTCCACAAATATATTGAGGGAAGGCAAAGAAGAGGATTTGAAATCAAGGCAGAATTGCAGGAAACAGATTTCAGGAGGTAGATTCGAATCGCCTTTAAAGCACATGAAAAGCGGCAAAACGTTGACAATGATGCCCTTGGCCAAAAAGGGCGTATGCGTTTTTTCCTGAATATATTCAGGAAAAAACGCATACGCCCTTTTTGGCCAACCAAGCAACCTGGAAAGGCAAATCAGCGCTACAAAGAAGTCTCGCTTCCCATCGGTCAAAAGGGCCATGCTGAAAAAAGTGTCAAAACCAGAAGTGCAGGACAGGCCATGGAGAAATGGGAGCCTTGCTACACTGATGGGCGGGATGTAAATCGCCAACAGCCACTCTGGAGAAGTGTACGGTGTGTCCTGAAACATCTAAAAAACACAGCTTAGAGAGCATAGGGCACTTCCACGCATGGGGGGATAAAGTGGGAAAATTGAAAATCAGCAAGACACAAGCACCCCAAACTTTAGGGCTGCTCTGTTGACAAGGACCTCCACTTCATTCCACCTTAAATATCCCAGGAAAGCGAAAAATGGATCAAAAAGTTGTGGTCCTTATGTACAATGGAATATCACTCAGCCATGAAATCAATGTCATAAGTCTAGTAGCAGCATGATGAGTGGATTTAGGTAAGACGATTCTAAGTGAAATAAGTCACACAGAAAAGGACACTTCTCCTAAGGTGTCACTTAAAGAGGGAATGTAAAAACCGTTACACTTGAACTGAATTACAAAACAGAACAGAGTCACACATGCAGAAAACACACTATGGCTGCTTAACGGGAAAGGTGAGGTGGGGTGATCCATAAAACAAGAGTTTCAAATTAGCTCAGATACCGTTCCATAAACCCAATATGTAATAGACAAGACCTACTCCTTGCTCAGAGAACTGGACTCAACACGCCCGATTCACCGCACAAGAATATATCTGACTAGTAATAATCTTAAAACCTATGTATTGATATCTCTCTGTTAGTGTGTCAAGTGGGTGTAAAGCGGCATAAACACAGCCGTGAAAATCAGCTAAACCCCATTATAAAAATAAATTACTTTTAAAAACCCATGAAACAAAGACAGGGAAAGACAGAGAAATTCTTACACAATTCGTTCAGGGGCTGTGATGCAACCTGGATTGACCATATCTAGACCCACAGCTGGATGAGACATAAGGGTGGACACTCTTGGGGCTGAGAGGTTTGGTGAGGTTGGGTGAGCAAACGCAGACCCTTTAAAGTAATACTGCGTGCTACCCATCGCATGGGTCCCAAATCTCCAGGTTCAAGGGCATCTTCCTACATCGAAAACATGCATGAGAAACCCAGAAGATGGTACACCGTGTGATGGGGAAAGGTTTCTAAAACGCACCTCATTTCTCATCTCCTTGTGCTCGGGTTCGCCATTCCAGCCACTTTACTAGCAATCTCCCTACTTGGAGCATCAGCACCTTTAACCTACTGTTCCGTACAGGTTGCAATTTGTCCTGAGGATGCACGGGAAGACGGGGAACCAATGAGAGACTAGCTCTTGGTGTTGGGACAGGCACAGGTCACTCTATTTTCCCATCAGGAAGAAGAATTAACCACAGGCTCAGCCTGCCCCCCGGAAACAGAACAGGGCCTGAAGCCATCCTGCGCTTTTGCGGCCAGCTCCCAAAAAAGCGACTTGTAAAATGGAGCTTCAGGGCACTGCAATTCACAAACCTGCAGAGTTATAAATGATAACTCTCGTCCACAAATATATTGAGGGAAGGCAAAGAAGAGGATTTGAAATCAAGGCAGAATTGCAGGAAACAGATTTCAGGAGGTAGATTCGAATCGCCTTTAAAGCACATGAAAAGCGGCAAAACGTTGACAATGATGCCCTTGGCCAAAAAGGGCGTATGCGTTTTTTCCTGAATATATTCAGGAAAAAACGCATACGCCCTTTTTGGCCAACCAAGCAACCTGGAAAGGCAAATCAGCGCTACAAAGAAGTCTCGCTTCCCATCGGTCAAAAGGGCCATGCTGAAAAAAGTGTCAAAACCAGAAGTGCAGGACAGGCCATGGAGAAATGGGAGCCTTGCTACACTGATGGGCGGGATGTAAATCGCCAACAGCCACTCTGGAGAAGTGTACGGTGTGTCCTGAAACATCTAAAAAACACAGCTTAGAGAGCATAGGGCACTTCCACGCATGGGGGGATAAAGTGGGAAAATTGAAAATCAGCAAGACACAAGCACCCCAAACTTTAGGGCTGCTCTGTTGACAAGGACCTCCACTTCATTCCACCTTAAATATCCCAGGAAAGCGAAAAATGGATCAAAAAGTTGTGGTCCTTATGTACAATGGAATATCACTCAGCCATGAAATCAATGTCATAAGTCTAGTAGCAGCATGATGAGTGGATTTAGGTAAGACGATTCTAAGTGAAATAAGTCACACAGAAAAGGACACTTCTCCTAAGGTGTCACTTAAAGAGGGAATGTAAAAACCGTTACACTTGAACTGAATTACAAAACAGAACAGAGTCACACATGCAGAAAACACACTATGGCTGCTTAACGGGAAAGGTGAGGTGGGGTGATCCATAAAACAAGAGTTTCAAATTAGCTCAGATACCGTTCCATAAACCCAATATGTAATAGACAAGACCTACTCCTTGCTCAGAGAACTGGACTCAACACGCCCGATTCACCGCACAAGAATATATCTGACTAGTAATAATCTTAAAACCTATGTATTGATATCTCTCTGTTAGTGTGTCAAGTGGGTGTAAAGCGGCATAAACACAGCCGTGAAAAGCAGCTAAACCCCATTATAAAAATAAATTACTTTTAAAAACCCATGAAACAAAGACAGGGAAAGACAGAGAAATTCTTACACAATTCGTTCAGGGGCTGTGATGCAACCTGGATTGACCATATCTAGACCCACAGCTGGATGAGACATAAGGGTGGACACTCTTGGGGCTGAGAGGTTTGGTGAGGTTGGGTGAGCAAACGCAGACCCTTTAAAGTAATACTGCGTGCTACCCATCGCATGGGTCCCAAATCTCCAGGTTCAAGGGCATCTTCCTACATCGAAAACATGCATGAGAAACCCAGAAGATGGTACACCGTGTGATGGGGAAAGGTTTCTAAAACGCACCTCATTTCTCATCTCCTTGTGCTCGGGTTCGCCATTCCAGCCACTTTACTAGCAATCTCCCTACTTGGAGCATCAGCACCTTTAACCTCCTGTTCCGTACAGGATGCAATTTGTCCTGAGGATGCACGGGAAGACGGGGAACCAATGAGAGACTAGCTCTTGGTGTTGGGACAGGCACAGGTCACTCTATTTTCCCATCAGGAAGAAGAATTAACCACAGGCTCCGCCTGCCCCCCGGAACCAGAACAGGGCCTAAAGCCATCCTGCGCTTTTGCGGCCAGCTCCCAAAAAAGCGACTTGTAAAATGGAGCTTCAGGGCACTGCAATTCACAAACCTGCGAGTTATAAATGATTACTCTCGTCCACAAATATATTGAGGGAAGGCAAAGAAGAGGATTTGAAATCAAGGCAGAATTGCAGGAAACAGATTTCAGGAGGTAGATTCGAATCGCCTTTAAAGCGCATGAAAAGCGGCAAAACGTTGACAATGATGCCCTTGGCCAAAAAGGGCGTATGGGTTTTTTCCTGAATATATTCAGGAAAAAACGCATACGCCCTTTTTGGCCAACCAAGCAACCTGGAAAGGCAAATCAGCGCTACAAAGAAGTCTCGCTTCCCATCGGTCAAAAGGGCCATGCTGAAAAAAGTGTCAAAACCAGAAATGCAGGACAGGCCATGGAGGAATCGGAGCCTTGCTACACTGATGGGCGGGATGTAAATCGCCAACAGCCACTCTGGAGAAGTGTACGGTGTGTCCTGAAACATCTAAAAAACACAGCTAAGAGAGCATAGGGCACTTCCACGCATGGGGGGATAAGGTGGGAAAATTGAAAATCAGCAAGACACAAGCACCCCAAAGTTTAGGGCTGCTCTGTTGACAAGGACCTCCACTTCATTCCACCTTAAATATCCCAGGAAAGCGAAAAATGGATAAAAAAGTTGTGGTCCTTATGTACAATGGAATATCACTCAGCCATGAAATCAATGTCATAAGGCTAGTAGCAGCATGATGAGTGGATTTAGGTAAGACGATTCTAAGTGAAATAAGTCACACAGAAAAGGACACTTCTCCTAAGGTGTCACTTATAGACGGAATGTAAAAACCGTTACACTTGAACTGAATTACAAAACAGAACAGAGTCACACATGCAGAAAACACACTATGGCTGCTTAACGGGAAAGGTGAGGTGGGGTGATACATAAAACAAGAGTTTCAAATTAGCTCAGATACCGTTCCATAAACCCAATATGTAATAGACAAGACCTACTCCTTGCTCAGAGAACTGGACTCAACACGCCCGATTCACCGCACAAGAATATATCTGACTAGTAATAATCTTAAAACCTATGTATTGATATCTCTCTGTTAGTGTGTCAAGTGGGTGTAAAGCGGCATAAACACAGCCGTGAAAAGCAGCTAAACCCCATTATAAAAATAAATTACTTTTAAAAACCCATGAAACAAAGACAGGGAAAGACAGAGAAATTCTTACACAATTCGTTCAGGGGTTGTGATGCAACCTGGATTGACCATATCTAGACCCACAGCTGGATGAGACATAAGGGTGGACACTCTTGGGGCTGAGAGGTTTGGTGAGGTTGGGTGAGCAAACGCAGACCCTTTAAAGTAATACTGCGTGCTACCCATCGCATGGGTCCCAAATCTCCAGGTTCAAGGGCATCTTCCTACATCGAAAACATGCATGAGAAACCCAGAAGATGGTACACCGTGTGATGAGGAAAGGTTTCTAAAACGCACCTCATTTCTCATCTCCTTGTGCTCGGGTTCGCCATTCCAGCCACTTTACTAGCAATCTCCCTACTTGGAGCATCAGCACCTTTAACCTCCTGTTCCGTACAGGTTGCAATTTGTCCTGAGGATGAACGGGAAGACGGGGAACCAATGAGAGACTAGCTCTTGGTGTTGGGACAGGCCCAGGTCACTCTATTTTCCCATCAGGAAGAAGAATTAACCACAGGCTCAGCCTGCCCCCCGGAAGCAGAACAGGGCCTGAAGCCATCCTGCGCTTTTGCGGCCAGCTCCCAAAAAAGCGACTTGTAAAAGGAGCTTCAGGGCACTGCAATTCACAAACCTGCAGAGTTATTAATGATAACTCTCGTCCACAAATATATTGAGGGAAGGCAAAGAAGAGGATTTGAATTCAAGGCAGAATTGCAGGAAACAGATTTCAGGAGGTAGATTCGAATCGCCTTTAAAGCACATGAAAAGCGGCAAAACGTTGACAATGATGCCCTTGGCCAAAAAGGGCGTATGCGTTTTTTCCTGAATATATTCAGGAAAAAACGCATACGCCCTTTTTGGCCAACCAAGCAACCTGGAAAGGCAAATCAGCGCTACAAAGAAGTCTCGCTTCCCATCGGTCAAAAGGGCCATGCTGAAAAAAGTGTCAAAACCAGAAATGCAGGACAGGCCATGGAGAAATGGGAGCCTTGCTACACTGATGGGCGGGATGTAAATCGCCAACAGCCACTCTGGAGAAGTGTACGGTGTGTCATGAAACATCTAAAAAACACAGCTTAGAGAGCATAGGGCACTTCCACTCATGGGGGGATAAAGTAGGAAAATTGAAAATCAGCAAGACACAAGCACCCCAAAGTTTAGGGCTGCTCTGTTGACAAAGACCTCCACTTCATTCCACCTTAAATATCCCAGGAAAGCGAAAAATGGATCAAAAAGTTGTGGTCCTTATGTACAATGGAATATCACTCAGCCATGAAATCAACGTCATAAGGCTAGTAGCAGCATGATGAGTGGATTTAGGTAAGACGATTCTAAGTGAAATAAGTCACACAGAAAAGGACACTTCTCCTAAGGTGTCACTTATAGACGGAATGTAAAAACCGTTACACTTGAACTGAATTACAAAACAGAACAGAGTCACACATGCAGAAAACACACTATGGCTGCTTAACGGGAAAGGTGAGGTGGGGTGATACATAAAACAAGAGTTTCAAATTAGCTCAGATACCGTTCCATAAACCCAATATGTAATAGACAAGACCTACTCCTTGCTCAGAGAACTGGACTCAACACGCCCGATTCACCGCACAAGAATATATCTGACTAGTAATAATCTTAAAACCTATGTATTGATATCTCTCTGTTAGTGTGTCAAGTGGGTGTAAAGCGGCATAAACACAGCCGTGAAAAGCAGCTAAACCCCATTATAAAAATAAATTACTTTTAAAAACCCATGAAACAAAGACAGGGAAAGACAGAGAAATTCTTACACAATTCGTTCAGGGGCTGTGATGCAACTGGATTGACCATATCTAGACCCACAGCTGGATGAGACATAAGGGTGGACACTCTTGGGGCTGAGAGGTTTGGTGAGGTTGGGTGAGCAAACGCAGACCCTTTAAAGTAATACTGCGTGCTACCCATCGCATGGGTCCCAAATCTCCAGGTTCAAGGGCATCTTCCTACATCGAAAACATGCATGAGAAACCCAGAAGATGGTACACCGTGTGATGGGGAAAGGTTTCTAAAACGCACCTCATTTCTCATCTCCTTGTGCTCGGGTTCGCCATTCCAGCCACTTTACTAGCAATCTCCCTACTTGGAGCATCAGCACCTTTAACCTCCTGTTCCGTACAGGTTGCAATTTGTCCTGAGGATGAACGGGAAGATGGGGAACCAATGAGAGACTAGCTCTTGGTGTTGGGACAGGCCCAGGTCACTCTATTTTCCCATCAGGAAGAAGAATTAACCACAGGCTCAGCCTGCCCCCCGGAAGCAGAACAGGGCCTGAAGCCATCCTGCGCTTTTGCGGCCAGCTCCCAAAAAAGCGACTTGTAAAAGGAGCTTCAGGGCACTGCAATTCACAAACCTGCAGAGTTATTAATGATAACTCTCGTCCACAAATATATTGAGGGAAGGCAAAGAAGAGGATTTGAATTCAAGGC
Organism: Balaenoptera physalus; assembly: GCF_965194825.1. Classification (NCBI taxonomy): domain Eukaryota; kingdom Metazoa; phylum Chordata; class Mammalia; order Artiodactyla; family Balaenopteridae; genus Balaenoptera; species Balaenoptera physalus. Next base: position 15,371,570 of record NC_138891.1, read on the forward strand.
AGAATTGCAGGAAACAGATTTCAGGAGGTAGATTCGAATCGCCTTTAAAGCACATGAAAAGCGGCAAAACGTTGACAATGATGCCCTTGGCCAAAAAGGGCGTATGCGTTTTTTCCTGAATATATTCAGGAAAAAACGCATACGCCCTTTTTGGCCAACCAAGCAACCTGGAAAGGCAAATCAGCGCTACAAAGAAGTCTCGCTTCCCATCGGTCAAAAGGGCCATGCTGAAAAAAGTGTCAAAACCAGAAATGCAGGACAGGCCATGGAGAAATGGGAGCCTTTCTACACTGATGGGCGGGATGTAAATCGCCAACAGCCACTCTGGAGAAGTGTACGGTGTGTCATGAAACATCTAAAAAACACAGCTTAGAGAGCATAGGGCACTTCCACTCATGGGGGGATAAAGTAGGAAAATTGAAAATCAGCAAGACACAAGCACCCCAAAGTTTAGGGCTGCTCTGTTGACAAAGACCTCCACTTCATTCCACCTTAAATATCCCAGGAAAGCGAAAAATGGATCAAAAAGTTGTGGTCCTTATGTACAATGGAATATCACTCAGCCATGAAATCAACGTCATAAGGCTAGTAGCAGCATGATGAGTGGATTTAGGTAAGACGATTCTAAGTGAAATAAGTCACACAGAAAAGGACACTTCTCCTAAGGTGTCACTTATAGACGGAATGTAAAAACCGTTACACTTGAACTGAATTACAAAACAGAACAGAGTCACACATGCAGAAAACACACTATGGCTGCTTAACGGGAAAGGTGAGGTGGGGTGATACATAAAACAAGAGTTTCAAATTAGCTCAGATACCGTTCCATAAACCCAATATGTAATAGACAAGACCTACTCCTTGCTCAGAGAACTGGACTCAACACGCCCGATTCACCGCACAAGAATATATCTGACTAGTAATAATCTTAAAACCTATGTATTGATATCTCTCTGTTAGTGTGTCAAGTGGGTGTAAAGCGGCATAAACACAGCCGTGAAAAGCAGCTAAACCCCATTATAAAAATAAATTACTTTTAAAAACCCATGAAACAAAGACAGGGAAAGACAGAGAAATTCTTACACAATTCGTTCAGGGGCTGTGATGCAACCTGGATTGACCATATCTAGACCCACAGCTGGATGAGACATAAGGGTGGACACTCTTGGGGCTGAGAGGTTTGGTGAGGTTGGGTGAGCAAACGCAGACCCTTTAAAGTAATACTGCGTGCTACCCATCGCATGGGTCCCAAATCTCCAGGTTCAAGGGCATCTTCCTACATCGAAAACATGCATGAGAAACCCAGACGATGGTACACCGTGTGATGGGGAAAGGTTTCTAAAACGCACCTCATTTCTCATCTCCTTGTGCTCGGGTTCGCCATTCCAGCCACTTTACTAGCAATCTCCCTACTTGGAGCATCAGCACCTTTAACCTCCTGTTCCGTACAGGTTGCAATTTGTCCTGAGGATGCACGGGAAGACGGGGAACCAATGAGAGACTAGCTCTTGGTGTTGGGACAGGCAAAGGTCACTCTATTTTCCCATCAGGAAGAAGAATTAACCACAGGCTCCGCCTGCCCCCCGGAACCAGAACAGGGCCTAAAGCCATCCTGCGCTTTTGCGGCCAGCTCCCAAAAAAGCGACTTGTAAAATGGAGCTTCAGGGCACTGCAATTCACAAACCTGCGAGTTATAAATGATTACTCTCGTCCACAAATATATTGAGGGAAGGCAAAGAAGAGGATTTGAAATCAAGGCAGAATTGCAGGAAACAGATTTCAGGAGGTAGATTCGAATCGCCTTTAAAGCGCATGAAAAGCGGCAAAACGTTGACAATGATGCCCTTGGCCAAAAAGGGCGTATGCGTTTTTTCCTGAATATATTCAGGAAAAAACGCATACGCCCTTTTTGGCCAACCAAGCAACCTGGAAAGGCAAATCAGCGCTACAAAGAAGTCTCGCTTCCCATCGGTCAAAAGGGCCATGCTGAAAAAAGTGTCAAAACCAGAAATGCAGGACAGGCCATGGAGGAATCGGAGCCTTGCTACACTGATGGGCGGGATGTAAATCGCCAACAGCCACTCTGGAGAAGTGTACGGTGTGTCCTGAAACATCTAAAAAACACAGCTTAGAGAGCATAGGGCACTTCCACGCATGGGGGGATAAAGTGGGAAAATTGAAAATCAGCAAGACACAAGCACCCCAAAGTTTAGGGCTGCTCTGTTGACAAGGACCTCCACTTCATTCCACCTTAAATATCCCAGGAAAGCGAAAAATGGATCAAAAAGTTGTGGTCCTTATGTACAATGGAATATCACTCAGCCATGAAATCAACGTCATAAGGCTAGTAGCAGCATGATGAGTGGATTTAGGTAAGACGATTCTAAGTGAAATAAGTCACACAGAAAAGGACACTTCTCCTAAGGTGTCACTTATAGACGGAATGTAAAAACCGTTACACTTGAACTGAATTACAAAACAGAACAGAGTCACACATGCAGAAAACACACTATGGCTGCTTAACGGGAAAGGTGAGGTGGGGTGATACATAAAACAAGAGCTTCAAATTAGCTCAGATACCGTTCCATAAACCCAATATGTAATAGACAAGACCTACTCCTTGCTCAGAGAACTGGACTCAACACGCCCGATTCACCGCACAAGAATATATCTGACTAGTAATAATCTTAAAACCTATGTATTGATATCTCTCTGTTAGTGTGTCAAGTGGGTGTAAAGCGGCATAAACACAGCCGTGAAAAGCAGGTAAACCCCATTACAAAAATAAATTACTTTTAAAAACCCATGAAACAAAGACAGGGAAAGACAGAGAAATTCTTACACAATTCGTTCAGGGGCTGTGATGCAACCTGGATTGACCATATCTAGACCCACAGCTGGATGAGACATAAGGGTGGACACTCTTGGGGCTGAGAGGTTTGGTGAGGTTGGGTGAGCAAACGCAGACCCTTTAAAGTAATACTGCGTGCTACCCATCGCATGGGTCCCTAATCTCCAGGTTCAAGGGCATCTTCCTACATCGAAAACATGCATGAGAAACCCAGAAGATGGTACACAGTGTGATGGGGAAAGGTTTCTAAAACGCACCTCATTTCTCATCTCCTTGTGCTCGGGTTCGCCATTCCAGCCACTTTACTAGCAATCTCCCTACTTGGAGCATCAGCACCTTTAACCTACTGTTCCGTACAGGTTGCAATTTGTCCTGAGGATGCACGGGAAGACGGGGAACCAATGAGAGACTAGCTCTTGGTGTTGGGACAGGCACAGGTCACTCTATTTTCCCATCAGGAAGAAGAATTAACCACAGGCTCAGCCTGCCCCCCGGAACCAGAACAGGGCCTGAAGCCATCCAGCGCTTTTGCGGCCAGCTCCCAAAAAAGCGACTTGTAAAATGGAGCTTCAGGGCACTGCAATTCACAAACCTGCAGAGTTATAAATGATAACTCTCGTCCACAAATATATTGAGGGAAGGCAAAGAAGAGGATTTGAAATCAAGGCAGAATTGCAGGAAACAGATTTCAGGAGGTAGATTCGAATCGCCTTTAAAGCACATGAAAAGCGGCAAAACGTTGACAATGATGCCCTTGGCCAAAAAGGGCGTATGCGTTTTTTCCTGAATATATTCAGGAAAAAACGCATACGCCCTTTTTGGCCAACCAAGCAACCTGGAAAGGCAAATCAGCGCTACAAAGAAGTCTCGCTTCCCATCGGTCAAAAGGGCCATGCTGAAAAAAGTGTCAAAACCAGAAATGCAGGACAGGCCATGGAGGAATCGGAGCCTTGCTACAGTGATGGGCGGGATGTAAATCGCCAACAACCACTCTGGAGAAGTGTACGGTGTGTCCTGAAACATCTAAAAAACACAGCTTAGAGAGCATAGGGCACTTCCACGCATGGGGGGATAAAGTGGGAAAATTGAAAATCAGCAAGACACAAGCACCCCAAAGTTTAGGGCTGCTCTGTTGACAAGGACCTCCACTTCATTCCACCTTAAATATCCCAGGAAAGCGAAAAATGGATCAAAAAGTTGTGGTCCTTATGTACAATGGAATATCACTCAGCCATGAAATCAATGTCATAAGTCTAGTAGCAGCATGATGAGTGGATTTAGGTAAGACGATTCTAAGTGAAATAAGTCACACAGAAAAGGACACTTCTCCTAAGGTGTCACTTAAAGAGGGAATGTAAAAACCGTTACACTTGAACTGAATTACAAAACAGAACAGAGTCACACATGCAGAAAACACACTATGGCTGCTTAACGGGAAAGGTGAGGTGGGGTGATACATAAAACAAGAGTTTCAAATTAGCTCAGATACCGTTCCATAAACCCAATATGTAATAGACAAGACCTACTCCTTGCTCAGAGAACTGGACTCAACACGCCCGATTCACCGCACAAGAATATATCTGACTAGTAATAATCTTAAAACCTATGTATTGATATCTCTCTGTTAGTGTGTCAAGTGGGTGTAAAGCGGCATAAACACAGCCGTGAAAAGCAGCTAAACCCCATTATAAAAATAAATTACTTTTAAAAACCCATGAAACAAAGACAGGGAAAGACAGAGAAATTCTTACACAATTCGTTCAGGGGCTGTGATGCAACCTGGATTGACCATATCTAGACCCACAGCTGGATGAGACATAAGGGTGGACACTCTTGGGGCTGAGAGGTTTGGTGAGGTTGGGTGAGCAAACGCAGACCCTTTAAAGTAATACTGCGTGCTACCCATCGCATGGGTCCCAAATCTCCAGGTTCAAGGGCATCTTCCTACATCGAAAACATGCATGAGAAACCCAGAAGATGGTACACCGTGTGATGGGGAAAGGTTTCTAAAACGCACCTCATTTCTCATCTCCTTGTGCTCGGGTTCGCCATTCCAGCCACTTTACTAGCAATCTCCCTACTTGGAGCATCAGCACCTTTAACCTCCTGTTCCGTACAGGTTGCAATTTGTCCTGAGGATGCACGGGAAGACGGGGAACCAATGAGAGACTAGCTCTTGGTGTTGGGACAGGCAAAGGTCACTCTATTTTCCCATCAGGAAGAAGAATTAACCACAGGCTCCGCCTGCCCCCCGGAACCAGAACAGGGCCTAAAGCCATCCTGCGCTTTTGCGGCCAGCTCCCAAAAAAGCGACTTGTAAAATGGAGCTTCAGGGCACTGCAATTCACAAACCTGCGAGTTATAAATGATTACTCTCGTCCACAAATATATTGAGGGAAGGCAAAGAAGAGGATTTGAAATCAAGGCAGAATTGCAGGAAACAGATTTCAGGAGGTAGATTCGAATCGCCTTTAAAGCGCATGAAAAGCGGCAAAACGTTGACAATGATGCCCTTGGCCAAAAAGGGCGTATGCGTTTTTTCCTGAATATATTCAGGAAAAAACGCATACGCCCTTTTTGGCCAACCAAGCAACCTGGAAACGCAAATCAGCGCTACAAAGAAGTCTCGCTTCCCATCGGTCAAAAGGGCCATGCTGAAAAAAGTGTCAAAACCAGAAATGCAGGACAGGCCATGGAGGAATCGGAGCCTTGCTACACTGATGGGCGGGATGTAAATCGCCAACAGCCACTCTGGAGAAGTGTACGGTGTGTCCTGAAACATCTAAAAAACACAGCTTAGAGAGCATAGGGCACTTCCACGCATGGGGGGATAAAGTGGGAAAATTGAAAATCAGCAAGACACAAGCACCCCAAAGTTTAGGGCTGCTCTGTTGACAAGGACCTCCACTTCATTCCACCTTAAATATCCCAGGAAAGCGAAAAATGGATCAAAAAGTTGTGGTCCTTATGTACAATGGAATATCACTCAGCCATGAAATCAACGTCATAAGGCTAGTAGCAGCATGATGAGTGGATTTAGGTAAGACGATTCTAAGTGAAATAAGTCACACAGAAAAGGACACTTCTCCTAAGGTGTCACTTATAGACGGAATGTAAAAACCGTTACACTTGAACTGAATTACAAAACAGAACAGAGTCACACATGCAGAAAACACACTATGGCTGCTTAACGGGAAAGGTGAGGTGGGGTGATACATAAAACAAGAGTTTCAAATTAGCTCAGATACCGTTCCATAAACCCAATATGTAATAGACAAGACCTACTCCTTGCTCAGAGAACTGGACTCAACACGCCCGATTCACCGCACAAGAATATATCTGACTAGTAATAATCTTAAAACCTATGTATTGATATCTCTCTGTTAGTGTGTCAAGTGGGTGTAAAGCGGCATAAACACAGCCGTGAAAAGCAGCTAAACCCCATTATAAAAATAAATTACTTTTAAAAACCCATGAAACAAAGACATGGAAAGACAGAGAAATTCTTACACAATTCGTTCAGGGGTTGTGATGCAACCTGGATTGACCATATCTAGACCCACAGCTGGATGAGACATAAGGGTGGACACTCTTGGGGCTGAGAGGTTTGGTGAGGTTGGGTGAGCAAACGCAGACCCTTTAAAGTAATACTGCGTGCTACCCATCGCATGGGTCCCTAATCTCCAGGTTCAAGGGCATCTTCCTACATCGAAAACATGCATGAGAAACCCAGAAGATGGTACACAGTGTGATGGGGAAAGGTTTCTAAAACGCACCTCATTTCTCATCTCCTTGTGCTCGGGTTCGCCATTCCAGCCACTTTACTAGCAATCTCCCTACTTGGAGCATCAGCACCTTTAACCTACTGTTCCGTACAGGTTGCAATTTGTCCTGAGGATGCACGGGAAGACGGGGAACCAATGAGAGACTAGCTCTTGGTGTTGGGACAGGCACAGGTCACTCTATTTTCCCATCAGGAAGAAGAATTAACCACAGGCTCAGCCTGCCCCCCGGAACCAGAACAGGGCCTGAAGCCATCCTGCGCTTTTGCGGCCAGCTCCCAAAAAAGCGACTTGTAAAATGGAGCTTCAGGGCACTGCAATTCACAAACCTGCAGAGTTATAAATGATAACTCTCGTCCACAAATATATTGAGGGAAGGCAAAGAAGAGGATTTGAAATCAAGGCAGAATTGCAGGAAACAGATTTCAGGAGGTAGATTCGAATCGCCTTTAAAGCACATGAAAAGCGGCAAAACGTTGACAATGATGCCCTTGGCCAAAAAGGGCGTATGCGTTTTTTCCTGAATATATTCAGGAAAAAACGCATACGCCCTTTTTGGCCAACCAAGCAACCTGGAAAGGCAAATCAGCGCTACAAAGAAGTCTCGCTTCCCATCGGTCAAAAGGGCCATGCTGAAAAAAGTGTCAAAAGCAGAAATGCAGGACAGGCCATGGAGGAATCGGAGCCTTGCTACAGTGATGGGCGGGATGTAAATCGCAAACAACCACTCTGGAGAAGTGTACGGTGTGTCCTGAAACATCTAAAAAACACAGCTTAGAGAGCATAGGGCACTTCCACGCATGGGGGGATAAAGTGGGAAAATTGAAAATCAGCAAGACACAAGCACCCCAAAGTTTAGGGCTGCTCTGTTGACAAGGACCTCCACTTCATTCCACCTTAAATATCCCAGGAAAGCGAAAAATGGATCAAAAAGTTGTGGTCCTTATGTACAATGGAATATCACTCAGCCATGAAATCAATGTCATAAGTCTAGTAGCAGCATGATGAGTGGATTTAGGTAAGACGATTCTAAGTGAAATAAGTCACACAGAAAAGGACACTTCTCCTAAGGTGTCACTTAAAGAGGGAATGTAAAAACCGTTACACTTGAACTGAATTACAAAACAGAACAGAGTCACACATGCAGAAAACACACTATGGCTGCTTAACGGGAAAGGTGAGGTGGGGTGATACATAAAACAAGAGTTTCAAATTAGCTCAGATACCGTTCCATAAACCCAATATGTAATAGACAAGACCTACTCCTTGCTCAGAGAACTGGACTCAACACGCCCGATTCACCGCACAAGAATATATCTGACTAGTAATAATCTTAAAACCTATGTATTGATATCTCTCTGTTAGTGTGTCAAGTGGGTGTAAAGCGGCATAAACACAGCCGTGAAAAGCAGCTAAACCCCATTATAAAAATAAATTACTTTTAAAAACCCATGAAACAAAGACAGGGAAAGACAGAGAAATTCTTACACAATTCGTTCAGGGGCTGTGATGCAACCTGGATTGACCATATCTAGACCCACAGCTGGATGAGACATAAGGGTGGACACTCTTGGGGCTGAGAGGTTTGGTGAGGTTGGGTGAGCAAACGCAGACCCTTTAAAGTAATACTGCGTGCTACCCATCGCATGGGTCCCAAATCTCCAGGTTCAAGGGCATCTTCCTACATCGAAAACATGCATGAGAAACCCAGAAGATGGTACACCGTGTGATGGGGAAAGGTTTCTAAAACGCACCTCATTTCTCATCTCCTTGTGCTCGGGTTCGCCATTCCAGCCACTTTACTAGCAATCTCCCTACTTGGAGCATCAGCACCTTTAACCTCCTGTTCCGTACAGGTTGCAATTTGTCCTGAGGATGCACGGGAAGACGGGGAACCAATGAGAGACTAGCTCTTGGTGTTGGGACAGGCAAAGGTCACTCTATTTTCCCATCAGGAAGAAGAATTAACCACAGGCTCCGCCTGCCCCCCGGAACCAGAACAGGGCCTAAAGCCATCCTGCGCTTTTGCGGCCAGCTCCCAAAAAAGCGACTTGTAAAATGGAGCTTCAGGGCACTGCAATTCACAAACCTGCGAGTTATAAATGATTACTCTCGTCCACAAATATATTGAGGGAAGGCAAAGAAGAGGATTTGAAATCAAGGCAGAATTGCAGGAAACAGATTTCAGGAGGTAGATTCGAATCGCCTTTAAAGCGCATGAAAAGCGGCAAAACGTTGACAATGATGCCCTTGGCCAAAAAGGGCGTATGCGTTTTTTCCTGAATATATTCAGGAAAAAACGCATACGCCCTTTTTGGCCAACCAAGCAACCTGGAAACGCAAATCAGCGCTACAAAGAAGTCTCGCTTCCCATCGGTCAAAAGGGCCATGCTGAAAAAAGTGTCAAAACCAGAAATGCAGGACAGGCCATGGAGGAATCGGAGCCTTGCTACACTGATGGGCGGGATGTAAATCGCCAACAGCCACTCTGGAGAAGTGTACGGTGTGTCCTGAAACATCTAAAAAACACAGCTTAGAGAGCATAGGGCACTTCCACGCATGGGGGGATAAAGTGGGAAAATTGAAAATCAGCAAGACACAAGCACCCCAAAGTTTAGGGCTGCTCTGTTGACAAGGACCTCCACTTCATTCCACCTTAAATATCCCAGGAAAGCGAAAAATGGATCAAAAAGTTGTGGTCCTTATGTACAATGGAATATCACTCAGCCATGAAATCAACGTCATAAGGCTAGTAGCAGCATGATGAGTGGATTTAGGTAAGACGATTCTAAGTGAAATAAGTCACAAAGAAAAGGACACTTCTCCTAAGGTGTCACTTATAGACGGAATGTAAAAACCGTTACACTTGAACTGAATTACAAAACAGAACAGAGTCACACATGCAGAAAACACACTATGGCTGCTTAACGGGAAAGGTGAGGTGGGGTGATACATAAAACAAGAGTTTCAAATTAGCTCAGATACCGTTCCATAAACCCAATATGTAATAGACAAGACCTACTCCTTGCTCAGAGAACTGGACTCAACACGCCCGATTCACCGCACAAGAATATATCTGACTAGTAATAATCTTAAAACCTATGTATTGATATCTCTCTGTTAGTGTGTCAAGTGGGTGTAAAGCGGCATAAACACAGCCGTGAAAAGCAGCTAAACCCCATTATAAAAATAAATTACTTTTAAAAACCCATGAAACAAAGACATGGAAAGACAGAGAAATTCTTACACAATTCGTTCAGGGGTTGTGATGCAACCTGGATTGACCATATCTAGACCCACAGCTGGATGAGACATAAGGGTGGACACTCTTGGGGCTGAGAGGTTTGGTGAGGTTGGGTGAGCAAACGCAGACCCTTTAAAGTAATACTGCGTGCTACCCATCGCATGGGTCCCAAATCTCCAGGTTCAAGGGCATCTTCCTACATCGAAAACATGCATGAGAAACCCAGAAGATGGTACACCGTGTGATGGGGAAAGGTTTCTAAAACGCACCTCATTTCTCATCTCCTTGTGCTCGGGTTCGCCATTCCAGCCACTTTACTAGCAATCTCCCTACTTGGAGCATCAGCACCTTTAACCTCCTGTTCCGTACAGGTTGCAATTTGTCCTGAGGATGCACGGGAAGACGGGGAACCAAGGAGAGACTAGCTCTTGGTGTTGGGACAGGCACAGGTCACTCTATTTTCCCATCAGGAAGAAGAATTAACCACAGGCTCAGCCTGCCCCCCGGAACCAGAACAGGGCCTAAAGCCATCCTGCGCTTTTGCGGCCAGCTCCCAAAGAAGCGTCTTGTAAAATGGAGCTTCAGGGCACTGCAATTCACAAACCTGCGAGTTATAAATGATTACTCTCGTCCACAAATATATTGAGGGAAGGCAAAGAAGAGGATTTGAAATCAAGGCAGAATTGCAGGAAACAGATTTCAGGAGGTAGATTCGAATCGCCTTTAAAGCACATGAAAAGCGGCAAAACGTTGACAATGATGCCCTTGGCCAAAAAGGGCGTATGCGTTTTTTCCTGAATATATTCAGGAAAAAACGCATACGCCCTTTTTGGCCAACCAAGCAACCTGGAAAGGCAAATCAGTGCTACAAAGAAGTCTCACTTCCCATCGGTCAAAAGGGCCATGCTGAAAAAAGTGTCAAAACCAGAAATGCAGGACAGGCCATGGAGGAATCGGAGCCTTGCTACACTGATGGGCGGGATGTAAATCGCCAACAGCCACTCTGGAGAAGTGTACGGTGTGTCCTGAAACATCTAAAAAACACAGCTTAGAGAGCATAGGGCACTTCCACGCATGGGGGGATAAAGTGGGAAAATTGAAAATCAGCAAGACACAAGCACCCCAAAGTTTAGGGCTGCTCTGTTGACAAGGACCTCCACTTCATTCCACCTTAAATATCCCAGGAAAGCGAAAAATGGATCAAAAAGTTGTGGTCCTTATGTACAATGGAATATCACTCAGCCATGAAATCAACGTCATAAGTCTAGTAGCAGCATGATGAGTGGATTTAGGTAAGACGATTCTAAGTGAAATAAGTCACACAGAAAAGGACACTTCTCCTAAGGTGTCACTTATAGACGGAATGTAAAAACCGTTACACTTGAACTGAATTACAAAACAGAACAGAGTCACACATGCAGAAAACACACTATGGCTGCTTAACGGGAAAGGTGAGGTCGGGTGATACATAAAACAAGAGCTTCAAATTAGCTCAGATACCGTTCCATAAACCCAATATGTAATAGACAAGACCTACTCCTTGCTCAGAGAACTGGACTCAACACGCCCGATTCACCGCACAAGAATATATCTGACTAGTAATACTCTTAAAACCTATGTATTGATATCTCTCTGTTAGTGTGTCAAGTGGGTGTAAAGCGGCATAAACACAGCCGTGAAAAGCAGCTAAACCCCATTATAAAAATAAATTACTTTTAAAAACCCATGAAACAAAGACAGGGAAAGACAGAGAAATTCTTACACAATTCGTTCAGGGGCTGTGATGCAACCTGGATTGACCATATCTAGACCCACAGCTGGATGAGACATAAGGGTGGACACTCTTGGGGCTGAGAGGTTTGGTGAGGTTGGGTGAGCAAACGCAGACCCTTTAAAGTAATACTGCGTGCTACCCATCGCATGGGTCCCTAATCTCCAGGTTCAAGGGCATCTTCCTACATCGAAAACATGCATGAGAAACCCAGAAGATGGTACACAGTGTGATGGGGAAAGGTTTCTAAAACGCACCTCATTTCTCATCTCCTTGTGCTCGGGTTCGCCATTCCAGCCACTTTACTAGCAATCTCCCTACTTGGAGCATCAGCACCTTTAACCTACTGTTCCGTACAGGTTGCAATTTGTCCTGAGGATGCACGGGAAGACGGGGAACCAATGAGAGACTAGCTCTTGGTGTTGGGACAGGCACAGGTCACTCTATTTTCCCATCAGGAAGAAGAATTAACCACAGGCTCAGCCTGCCCCCCGGAACCAGAACAGGGCCTGAAGCCATCCTGCGCTTTTGCGGCCAGCTCCCAAAAAAGCGACTTGTAAAATGGAGCTTCAGGGCACTGCAATTCACAAACCTGCAGAGTTATAAATGATAACTCTCGTCCACAAATATATTGAGGGAAGGCAAAGAAGAGGATTTGAAATCAAGGCAGAATTGCAGGAAACAGATTTCAGGAGGTAGATTCGAATCGCCTTTAAAGCACATGAAAAGCGGCAAAACGTTGACAATGATGCCCTTGGCCAAAAAGGGCGTATGCGTTTTTTCCTGAATATATTCAGGAAAAAACGCATACGCCCTTTTTGGCCAACCAAGCAACCTGGAAAGGCAAATCAGCGCTACAAAGAAGTCTCGCTTCCCATCGGTCAAAAGGGCCATGCTGAAAAAAGTGTCAAAACCAGAAATGCAGGACAGGCCATGGAGGAATCGGAGCCTTGCTACAGTGATGGGCGGGATGTAAATCGCCAACAACCACTCTGGAGAAGTGTACGGTGTGTCCTGAAACATCTAAAAAACACAGCTTAGAGAGCATAGGGCACTTCCACGCATGGGGGGATAAAGTGGGAAAATTGAAAATCAGCAAGACACAAGCACCCCAAAGTTTAGGGCTGCTCTGTTGACAAGGACCTCCACTTCATTCCACCTTAAATATCCCAAGAAAGCGAAAAATGGATCAAAAAGTTGTGGTCCTTATGTACAATGGAATATCACTCAGCCATGAAATCAATGTCATAAGTCTAGTAGCAGCATGATGAGTGGATTTAGGTAAGACGATTCTAAGTGAAATAAGTCACACAGAAAAGGACACTTCTCCTAAGGTGTCACTTAAAGAGGGAATGTAAAAACCGTTACACTTGAACTGAATTACAAAACAGAACAGAGTCACACATGCAGAAAACACACTATGGCTGCTTAACGGGAAAGGTGAGGTGGGGTGATACATAAAACAAGAGTTTCAAATTAGCTCAGATACCATTCCATAAACCCAATATGTAATAGACAAGACCTACTCCTTGCTCAGAGAACTGGACTCAACACGCCCGATTCACCGCACAAGAATATATCTGACTAGTAATAATCTTAAAACCTATGTATTGATATCTCTCTGTTAGTGTGTCAAGTGGGTGTAAAGCGGCATAAACACAGCCGTGAAAAGCAGCTAAACCCCATTATAAAAATAAATTACTTTTAAAAACCCATGAAACAAAGACAGGGAAAGACAGAGAAATTCTTACACAATTCGTTCAGGGGCTGTGATGCAACCTGGATTGACCATATCTAGACCCACAGCTGGATGAGACATAAGGGTGGACACTCTTGGGGCTGAGAGGTTTGGTGAGGTTGGGTGAGCAAACGCAGACCCTTTAAAGTAATACTGCGTGCTACCCATCGCATGGGTCCCAAATCTCCAGGTTCAAGGGCATCTTCCTACATCGAAAACATGCATGAGAAACCCAGAAGATGGTACACCGTGTGATGGGGAAAGGTTTCTAAAACGCACCTCATTTCTCATCTCCTTGTGCTCGGGTTCGCCATTCCAGCCACTTTACTAGCAATCTCCCTACTTGGAGCATCAGCACCTTTAACCTCCTGTTCCGTACAGGTTGCAATTTGTCCTGAGGATGCACGGGAAGACGGGGAACCAATGAGAGACTAGCTCTTGGTGTTGGGACAGGCAAAGGTCACTCTATTTTCCCATCAGGAAGAAGAATTAACCACAGGCTCCGCCTGCCCCCCGGAACCAGAACAGGGCCTAAAGCCATCCTGCGCTTTTGCGGCCAGCTCCCAAAAAAGCGACTTGTAAAATGGAGCTTCAGGGCACTGCAATTCACAAACCTGCGAGTTATAAATGATTACTCTCGTCCACAAATATATTGAGGGAAGGCAAAGAAGAGGATTTGAAATCAAGGCAGAATTGCAGGAAACAGATTTCAGGAGGTAGATTCGAATCGCCTTTAAAGCGCATGAAAAGCGGCAAAACGTTGACAATGATGCCCTTGGCCAAAAAGGGCGTATGCGTTTTTTCCTGAATATATTCAGGAAAAAACGCATACGCCCTTTTTGGCCAACCAAGCAACCTGGAAACGCAAATCAGCGCTACAAAGAAGTCTCGCTTCCCATCGGTCAAAAGGGCCATGCTGAAAAAAGTGTCAAAACCAGAAATGCAGGACAGGCCATGGAGGAATCGGAGCCTTGCTACACTGATGGGCGGGATGTAAATCGCCAACAGCCACTCTGGAGAAGTGTACGGTGTGTCCTGAAACATCTAAAAAACACAGCTTAGAGAGCATAGGGCACTTCCACGCATGGGGGGATAAAGTGGGAAAATTGAAAATCAGCAAGACACAAGCACCCCAAAGTTTAGGGCTGCTCTGTTGACAAGGACCTCCACTTCATTCCACCTTAAATATCCCAGGAAAGCGAAAAATGGATCAAAAAGTTGTGGTCCTTATGTACAATGGAATATCACTCAGCCATGAAATCAACGTCATAAGGCTAGTAGCAGCATGATGAGTGGATTTAGGTAAGACGATTCTAAGTGAAATAAGTCACACAGAAAAGGACACTTCTCCTAAGGTGTCACTTATAGACGGAATGTAAAAACCGTTACACTTGAACTGAATTACAAAACAGAACAGAGTCACACATGCAGAAAACACACTATGGCTGCTTAACGGGAAAGGTGAGGTGGGGTGATACATAAAACAAGAGCTTCAAATTAGCTCAGATACCGTTCCATAAACCCAATATGTAATAGACAAGACCTACTCCTTGCTCAGAGAACTGGACTCAACACGCCCGATTCACCGCACAAGAATATATCTGACTAGTAATAATCTTAAAACCTATGTATTGATATCTCTCTGTTAGTGTGTCAAGTGGGTGTAAAGCGGCATAAACACAGCCGTGAAAAGCAGCTAAACCCCATTATAAAAATAAATTACTTTTAAAAACCCATGAAACAAAGACAGGGAAAGACAGAGAAATTCTTACACAATTCGTTCAGGGGCTGTGATGCAACCTGGATTGACCATATCTAGACCCACAGCTGGATGAGACATAAGGGTGGACACTCTTGGGGCTGAGAGGTTTGGTGAGGTTGGGTGAGCAAACGCAGACCCTTTAAAGTAATACTGCGTGCTACCCATCGCATGGGTCCCAAATCTCCAGGTTCAAGGGCATCTTCCTACATCGAAAACTTGCATGAGAATCCCAGAAGATGGTACACCGTGTGATGGGGAAAGGTTTCTAAAACGCACCTCATTTCTCATCTCCTTGTGCTCGGGTTCGCCATTCCAGCCACTTTACTAGCAATCTCCCTACTTGGAGCATCAGCACCTTTAACCTCCTGTTCCGTACAGGTTGCAATTTGTCCTGAGGATGAACGGGAAGACGGGGAACCAATGAGAGACTAGCTCTTGGTGTTGGGACAGGCACAGGTCACTCTATTTTCCCATCAGGAAGAAGAATTAACCACAGGCTCAGCCTGCCCCCCGGAACCAGAACAGGGCCTGAAGCCATCCTGCGCTTTTGCGGCCAGCTCCCAAAAAAGCGACTTGTAAAATGGAGCTTCAGGGCACTGCAATTCACAAACCTGCAGAGTTATAAATGATAACTCTCGTCCACAAATATATTGAGGGAAGGCAAAGAAGAGGATTTGAAATCAAGGCAGAATTGCAGGAAACAGATTTCAGGAGGTAGATTCGAATCGCATTTAAAGCACATGAAAAGCGGCAAAACGTTGACAATGATGCCCTTGGCCAAAAAGGGCGTATGCGTTTTTTCCTGAATATATTCAGGAAAAAACGCATACGCCCTTTTTGGCCAACCAAGCAACCTGGAAAGGCAAATCAGCGCTACAAAGAAGTCTCGCTTCCCATCAGTCAAAAGGGCCATGCTGAAAAAAGTGTCAAAACCAAAAATGCAGGACAGGCCATGGAGGAATCGGAGCCTTGCTACACTGATGGGTGGGATGTAAATCGCCAACAGCCACTCTGGAGAAGTGTACGGTGTGTCCTGAAACATCTAAAAAACACAGCTTAGAGAGCATAGGGCACTTCCACGCATGGGGGGATAAAGTGGGAAAATTGAAAATCAGCAAGACACAAGCACCCCAAAGTTTAGGGCTGCTCTGTTGACAAGGACCTCCACTTCATTCCACCTTAAATATCCCAGGAAAGCGAAAAATGGATCAAAAAGTTGTGGTCCTTATGTACAATGGGATATCACTCAGCCATGAAATCAATGTCATAAGGCTAGTAGCAGCATGATGAGTGGATTTAGGTAAGACGATTCTAAGTGAAATAAGTCACACAGAAAAGGACACTTCTCCTAAGGTGTCACTTATAGAGGGAATGTAAAAACCGTTACACTTGAACTGAATTACAAAACAGAACAGTCACACATGCAGAAAACACACTATGGCTGCTTAACGGGAAAGGTGAGGTGGGGTGATACATAAAACAAGAGTTTCAAATTAGCTCAGATACCGTTCCATAAACCCAATATGTAATAGACAAGACCTACTCCTTGCTCAGAGAACTGGACTCAACACGCCCGATTCACCGCACAAGAATATATCTGACTAGTAATAATCTTAAAACCTATGTATTGATATCTCTCTGTTAGTGTGTCAAGTGGGTGTAAAGCGGCATAAACACAGCCGTGAAAAGCAGCTAAACCCCATTATAAAAATAAATTACTTTTAAAAACCCATGAAACAAAGACAGGGAAAGAGAGAGAAATTCTTACACAATTCGTTCAGGGGCTGTGATGCAACCTGGATTGACCATATCTAGACCCACAGCTGGATGAACATAAGGGTGGACACTCTTGGGGCTGAGAGGTTTGGTGAGGTTGGGTGAGCAAACGCAGACCCTTTAAAGTAATACTGCGTGCTACCCATCGCATGGGTCCCTAATCTCCAGGTTCAAGGGCATCTTCCTACATCGAAAACATGCATGAGAAACCCAGAAGATGGTACACAGTGTGATGGGGAAAGGTTTCTAAAACGCACCTCATTTCTCATCTCCTTGTGCTCGGGTTCGCCATTCCAGCCACTTTACTAGCAATCTCCCTACTTGGAGCATCAGCACCTTTAACCTACTGTTCCGTACAGGTTGCAATTTGTCCTGAGGATGCACGGGAAGACGGGGAACCAATGAGAGACTAGCTCTTGGTGTTGGGACAGGCACAGGTCACTCTATTTTCCCATCAGGAAGAAGAATTAACCACAGGCTCAGCCTGCCCCCCGGAACCAGAACAGGGCCTGAAGCCATCCTGCGCTTTTGCGGCCAGCTCCCAAAAAAGCGACTTGTAAAATGGAGCTTCAGGGCACTGCAATTCACAAACCTGCAGAGTTATAAATGATAACTCTCGTCCACAAATATATTGAGGGAAGGCAAAGAAGAGGATTTGAAATCAAGGCAGAATTGCAGGAAACAGATTTCAGGAGTTAGATTCGAATCGCCTTTAAAGCACATGAAAAGCGGCAAAACGTTGACAATGATGCCCTTGGCCAAAAAGGGCGTATGCGTTTTTTCCTGAATATATTCAGGAAAAAACGCATACGCCCTTTTTGGCCAACCAAGCAACCTGGAAAGGCAAATCAGCGCTACAAAGAAGTCTCGCTTCCCATCGGTCAAAAGGGCCATGCTGAAAAAAGTGTCAAAACCAGAAATGCAGGACAGGCCATGGAGGAATCGGAGCCTTGCTACAGTGATGGGCGGGATGTAAATCGCCAACAACCACTCTGGAGAAGTGTACGGTGTGTCCTGAAACATCTAAAAAACACAGCTTAGAGAGCATAGGGCACTTCCACGCATGGGGGGATAAAGTGGGAAAATTGAAAATCAGCAAGACACAAGCACCCCAAAGTTTAGGGCTGCTCTGTTGACAAGGACCTCCACTTCATTCCACCTTAAATATCCCAGGAAAGCGAAAAATGGATCAAAAAGTTGTGGTCCTTATGTACAATGGAATATCACTCAGCCATGAAATCAATGTCATAAGTCTAGTAGCAGCATGATGAGTGGATTTAGGTAAGACGATTCTAAGTGAAATAAGTCACACAGAAAAGGACACTTCTCCTAAGGTGTCACTTAAAGAGGGAATGTAAAAACCGTTACACTTGAACTGAATTACAAAACAGAACAGAGTCACACATGCAGAAAACACACTATGGCTGCTTAACGGGAAAGGTGAGGTGGGGTGATACATAAAACAAGAGTTTCAAATTAGCTCAGATACCGTTCCATAAACCCAATATGTAATAGACAAGACCTACTCCTTGCTCAGAGAACTGGACTCAACACGCCCGATTCACCGCACAAGAATATATCTGACTAGTAATAATCTTAAAACCTATGTATTGATATCTCTCTGTTAGTGTGTCAAGTGGGTGTAAAGCGGCATAAACACAGCCGTGAAAAGCAGCTAAACCCCATTATAAAAATAAATTACTTTTAAAAACCCATGAAACAAAGACAGGGAAAGACAGAGAAATTCTTACACAATTCGTTCAGGGGCTGTGATGCAACCTGGATTGACCATATCTAGACCCACAGCTGGATGAGACATAAGGGTGGACACTCTTGGGGCTGAGAGGTTTGGTGAGGTTGGGTGAGCAAACGCAGACCCTTTAAAGTAATACTGCGTGCTACCCATCGCATGGGTCCCAAATCTCCAGGTTCAAGGGCATCTTCCTACATCGAAAACATGCATGAGAAACCCAGAAGATGGTACACCGTGTGATGGGGAAAGGTTTCTAAAACGCACCTCATTTCTCATCTCCTTGTGCTCGGGTTCGCCATTCCAGCCACTTTACTAGCAATCTCCCTACTTGGAGCATCAGCACCTTTAACCTCCTGTTCCGTACAGGTTGCAATTTGTCCTGAGGATGCACGGGAAGACGGGGAACCAATGAGAGACTAGCTCTTGGTGTTGGGACAGGCAAAGGTCACTCTATTTTCCCATCAGGAAGAAGAATTAACCACAGGCTCCGCCTGCCCCCCGGAACCAGAACAGGGCCTAAAGCCATCCTGCGCTTTTGCGGCCAGCTCCCAAAAAAGCGACTTGTAAAATGGAGCTTCAGGGCACTGCAATTCACAAACCTGCGAGTTATAAATGATTACTCTCGTCCACAAATATATTGAGGGAAGGCAAAGAAGAGGATTTGAAATCAAGGCAGAATTGCAGGAAACAGATTTCAGGAGGTAGATTCGAATCGCCTTTAAAGCGCATGAAAAGCGGCAAAACGTTGACAATGATGCCCTTGGCCAAAAAGGGCGTATGCGTTTTTTCCTGAATATATTCAGGAAAAAACGCATACGCCCTTTTTGGCCAACCAAGCAACCTGGAAACGCAAATCAGCGCTACAAAGAAGTCTCGCTTCCCATCGGTCAAAAGGGCCATGCTGAAAAAAGTGTCAAAACCAGAAATGCAGGACAGGCCATGGAGGAATCGGAGCCTTGCTACACTGATGGGCGGGATGTAAATCGCCAACAGCCACTCTGGAGAAGTGTACGGTGTGTCCTGAAACATCTAAAAAACACAGCTTAGAGAGCATAGGGCACTTCCACGCATGGGGGGATAAAGTGGGAAAATTGAAAATCAGCAAGACACAAGCACCCCAAAGTTTAGGGCTGCTCTGTTGACAAGGACCTCCACTTCATTCCACCTTAAATATCCCAGGAAAGCGAAAAATGGATCAAAAAGTTGTGGTCCTTATGTACAATGGAATATCACTCAGCCATGAAATCAACGTCATAAGGCTAGTAGCAGCATGATGAGTGGATTTAGGTAAGACGATTCTAAGTGAAATAAGTCACACAGAAAAGGACACTTCTCCTAAGGTGTCACTTATAGACGGAATGTAAAAACCGTTACACTTGAACTGAATTACAAAACAGAACAGAGTCACACATGCAGAAAACACACTATGGCTGCTTAACGGGAAAGGTGAGGTGGGGTGATACATAAAACAAGAGTTTCAAAT
This sequence comes from Balaenoptera physalus, assembly GCF_965194825.1. Taxonomy (NCBI): domain Eukaryota; kingdom Metazoa; phylum Chordata; class Mammalia; order Artiodactyla; family Balaenopteridae; genus Balaenoptera; species Balaenoptera physalus. The sequence goes on from NC_138891.1 coordinate 15,391,730, forward strand.
TAGCTCAGATACCGTTCCATAAACCCAATATGTAATAGACAAGACCTACTCCTTGCTCAGAGAACTGGACTCAACACGCCCGATTCACCGCACAAGAATATATCTGACTAGTAATAATCTTAAAACCTATGTATTGATATCTCTCTGTTAGTGTGTCAAGTGGGTGTAAAGCGGCATAAACACAGCCGTGAAAAGCAGCTAAACCCCATTATAAAAATAAATTACTTTTAAAAACCCATGAAACAAAGACAGGGAAAGACAGAGAAATTCTTACACAATTCGTTCAGGGGTTGTGATGCAACCTGGATTGACCATATCTAGACCCACAGCTGGATGAGACATAAGGGTGGACACTCTTGGGGCTGAGAGGTTTGGTGAGGTTGGGTGAGCAAACGCAGACCCTTTAAAGTAATACTGCGTGCTACCCATCGCATGGGTCCCAAATCTCCAGGTTCAAGGGCATCTTCCTACATCGAAAACATGCATGAGAAACCCAGAAGATGGTACACCGTGTGATGGGGAAAGGTTTCTAAAACGCACCTCATTTCTCATCTCCTTGTGCTCGGGTTCGCCATTCCAGCCACTTTACTAGCAATCTCCCTACTTGGAGCATCAGCACCTTTAACCTCCTGTTCCGTACAGGTTGCAATTTGTCCTGAGGATGCACGGGAAGACAGGGAACCAAGGAGAGACTAGCTCTTGGTGTTGGGACAGGCACAGGTCACTCTATTTTCCCATCAGGAAGAAGAATTAACCACAGGCTCAGCCTGCCCCCCGGAACCAGAACAGGGCCTAAAGCCATCCTGCGCTTTTGCGGCCAGCTCCCAAAGAAGCGTCTTGTAAAATGGAGCTTCAGGGCACTGCAATTCACAAACCTGCGAGTTATAAATGATTACTCTCGTCCACAAATATATTGAGGGAAGGCAAAGAAGAGGATTTGAAATCAAGGCAGAATTGCAGGAAACAGATTTCAGGAGGTAGATTCGAATCGCCTTTAAAGCACATGAAAAGCGGCAAAACGTTGACAATGATGCCCTTGGCCAAAAAGGGCGTATGCGTTTTTTCCTGAATATATTCAGGAAAAAACGCATACGCCCTTTTTGGCCAACCAAGCAACCTGGAAAGGCAAATCAGTGCTACAAAGAAGTCTCACTTCCCATCGGTCAAAAGGGCCATGCTGAAAAAAGTGTCAAAACCAGAAATGCAGGACAGGCCATGGAGGAATCGGAGCCTTGCTACACTGATGGGCGGGATGTAAATCGCCAACAGCCACTCTGGAGAAGTGTACGGTGTGTCCTGAAACATCTAAAAAACACAGCTTAGAGAGCATAGGGCACTTCCACGCATGGGGGGATAAAGTGGGAAAATTGAAAATCAGCAAGACACAAGCACCCCAAAGTTTAGGGCTGCTCTGTTGACAAGGACCTCCACTTCATTCCACCTTAAATATCCCAGGAAAGCGAAAAATGGATCAAAAAGTTGTGGTCCTTATGTACAATGGAATATCACTCAGCCATGAAATCAACGTCATAAGGCTAGTAGCAGCATGATGAGTGGATTTAGGTAAGACGATTCTAAGTGAAATAAGTCACACAGAAAAGGACACTTCTCCTAAGGTGTCACTTATAGACGGAATGTAAAAACCGTTACACTTGAACTGAATTACAAAACAGAACAGAGTCACACATGCAGAAAACACACTATGGCTGCTTAACGGGAAAGGTGAGGTGGGGTGATACATAAAACAAGAGCTTCAAATTAGCTCAGATACCGTTCCATAAACCCAATATGTAATAGACAAGACCTACTCCTTGCTCAGAGAACTGGACTCAACACGCCCGATTCACCGCACAAGAATATATCTGACTAGTAATAATCTTAAAACCTATGTATTGATATCTCTCTGTTAGTGTGTCAAGTGGGTGTAAAGCGGCATAAACACAGCCGTGAAAAGCAGCTAAACCCCATTATAAAAATAAATTACTTTTAAAAACCCATGAAACAAAGACAGGGAAAGACAGAGAAATTCTTACACAATTCGTTCAGGGGCTGTGATGCAACCTGGATTGACCATATCTAGACCCACAGCTGGATGAGACATAAGGGTGGACACTCTTGGGGCTGAGAGGTTTGGTGAGGTTGGGTGAGCAAACGCAGACCCTTTAAAGTAATACTGCGTGCTACCCATCGCATGGGTCCCAAATCTCCAGGTTCAAGGGCATCTTCCTACATCGAAAACTTGCATGAGAATCCCAGAAGATGGTACACCGTGTGATGGGGAAAGGTTTCTAAAACGCACCTCATTTCTCATCTCCTTGTGCTCGGGTTCGCCATTCCAGCCACTTTACTAGCAATCTCCCTACTTGGAGCATCAGCACCTTTAACCTCCTGTTCCGTACAGGTTGCAATTTGTCCTGAGGATGAACGGGAAGACGGGGAACCAATGAGAGACTAGCTCTTGGTGTTGGGACAGGCACAGGTCACTCTATTTTCCCATCAGGAAGAAGAATTAACCACAGGCTCAGCCTGCCCCCCTGAACCAGAACAGGGCCTGAAGCCATCCTGCGCTTTTGCGGCCAGCTCCCAAAAAAGCGACTTGTAAAATGGAGCTTCAGGGCACTGCAATTCACAAACCTGCAGAGTTATAAATGATAACTCTCGTCCACAAATATATTGAGGGAAGGCAAAGAAGAGGATTTGAAATCAAGGCAGAATTGCAGGAAACAGATTTCAGGTGGTAGATTCGAATCGCATTTAAAGCACATGAAAAGCGGCAAAACGTTGACAATGATGCCCTTGGCCAAAAAGGGCGTATGCGTTTTTTCCTGAATATATTCAGGAAAAAACGCATACGCCCTTTTTGGCCAACCAAGCAACCTGGAAAGGCAAATCAGCGCTACAAAGAAGTCTCGCTTCCCATCAGTCAAAAGGGCCATGCTGAAAAAAGTGTCAAAACCAGAAATGCAGGACAGGCCATGGAGGAATCGGAGCCTTGCTACACTGATGGGTGGGATATAAATCGCCAACAGCCACTCTGGAGAAGTGTACGGTGTGTCCTGAAACATCTAAAAAACACAGCTTAGAGAGCATAGGGCACTTCCACGCATGGGGGGATAAAGTGGGAAAATTGAAAATCAGCAAGACACAAGCACCCCAAAGTTTAGGGCTGCTCTGTTGACAAGGACCTCCACTTCATTCCACCTTAAATATCCCAGGAAAGCGAAAAATGGATAAAAAAGTTGTGGTCCTTATGTACAATGGGATATCACTCAGCCATGAAATCAATGTCATAAGGCTAGTAGCAGCATGATGAGTGGATTTAGGTAAGACGATTCTAAGTGAAATAAGTCACACAGAAAAGGACACTTCTCCTAAGGTGTCACTTATAGAGGGAATGTAAAAACCGTTACACTTGAACTGAATTACAAAACAGAACAGTCACACATGCAGAAAACACACTATGGCTGCTTAACGGGAAAGGTGAGGTGGGGTGATACATAAAACAAGAGTTTCAAATTAGCTCAGATACCGTTCCATAAACCCAATATGTAATAGACAAGACCTACTCCTTGCTCAGAGAACTGGACTCAACACGCCCGATTCACCGCACAAGAATATATCTGACTAGTAATAATCTTAAAACCTATGTATTGATATCTCTCTGTTAGTGTGTCAAGTGGGTGTAAAGCGGCATAAACACAGCCGTGAAAAGCAGCTAAACCCCATTATAAAAATAAATTACTTTTAAAAACCCATGAAACAAAGACAGGGAAAGACAGAGAAATTCTTACACAATTCGTTCAGGGGCTGTGATGCAACCTGGATTGACCATATCCAGACCCACAGCTGGATGAGACATAAGGGTGGACACTCTTGGGGCTGAGAGGTTTGGTGAGGTTGGGTGAGCAAACGCAGACCCTTTAAAGTAATACTGCGTGCTACCCATTGCATGGGTCCCAAATCTCCAGGTTCAAGGGCATCTTCCTACATCGAAAACTTGCATGAGAATCCCAGAAGATGGTACACCGTGTGATGGGGAAAGGTTTCTAAAACGCACCTCATTTCTCATCTCCTTGTGCTCGGGTTCGCCATTCCAGCCACTTTACTAGCAATCTCCCTACTTGGAGCATCAGCACCTTTAACCTCCTGTTCCGTACAGGTTGCAATTTGTCCTGAGGATGAACGGGAAGACGGGGAACCAATGAGAGACTAGCTCTTGGTGTTGGGACAGGCACAGGTCACTCTATTTTCCCATCAGGAAGAAGAATTAACCACAGGCTCAGCCTGCCCCCCGGAACCAGAACAGGGCCTGAAGCCATCCTGCGCTTTTGCGGCCAGCTCCCAAAAAAGCGACTTGTAAAATGGAGCTTCAGGGCACTGCAATTCACAAACCTGCAGAGTTATAAATGATAACTCTCGTCCACAAATATATTGAGGGAAGGCAAAGAAGAGGATTTGAAATCAAGGCAGAATTGCAGGAAACAGATTTCAGGTGGTAGATTCGAATCGCATTTAAAGCACATGAAAAGCGGCAAAACGTTGACAATGATGCCCTTGGCCAAAAAGGGCGTATGCGTTTTTTCCTGAATATATTCAGGAAAAAACGCATACGCCCTTTTTGGCCAACCAAGCAACCTGGAAAGGCAAATCAGCGCTACAAAGAAGTCTCGCTTCCCATCAGTCAAAAGGGCCATGCTGAAAAAAGTGTCAAAACCAGAAATGCAGGACAGGCCATGGAGGAATCGGAGCCTTGCTACACTGATGGGTGGGATATAAATCGCCAACAGCCACTCTGGAGAAGTGTACGGTGTGTCCTGAAACATCTAAAAAACACAGCTTAGAGAGCATAGGGCACTTCCACGCATGGGGGGATAAAGTGGGAAAATTGAAAATCAGCAAGACACAAGCACCCCAAAGTTTAGGGCTGCTCTGTTGACAAGGACCTCCACTTCATTCCACCTTAAATATCCCAGGAAAGCGAAAAATGGATCAAAAAGTTGTGGTCCTTATGTACAATGGGATATCACTCAGCCATGAAATCAATGTCATAAGGCTAGTAGCAGCATGATGAGTGGATTTAGGTAAGACGATTCTAAGTGAAATAAGTCACACAGAAAAGGACACTTCTCCTAAGGTGTCACTTATAGAGGGAATGTAAAAACCGTTACACTTGAACTGAATTACAAAACAGAACAGTCACACATGCAGAAAACACACTATGGCTGCTTAACGGGAAAGGTGAGGTGGGGTGATACATAAAACAAGAGTTTCAAATTAGCTCAGATACCGTTCCATAAACCCAATATGTAATAGACAAGACCTACTCCTTGCTCAGAGAACTGGACTCAACACGCCCGATTCACCGCACAAGAATATATCTGACTAGTAATAATCTTAAAACCTATGTATTGATATCTCTCTGTTAGTGTGTCAAGTGGGTGTAAAGCGGCATAAACACAGCCGTGAAAAGCAGCTAAACCCCATTATAAAAATAAATTACTTTTAAAAACCCATGAAACAAAGACAGGGAAAGACAGAGAAATTCTTACACAATTCGTTCAGGGGCTGTGATGCAACCTGGATTGACCATATCTAGACCCACAGCTGGATGAGACATAAGGGTGGACACTCTTGGGGCTGAGAGGTTTGGTGAGGTTGGGTGAGCAAACGCAGACCCTTTAAAGTAATACTGCGTGCTACCCATCGCATGGGTCCCAAATCTCCAGGTTCAAGGGCATCTTCCTACATCGAAAACATGCATGAGAAACCCAGAAGATGGTACACCGTGTGATGGGGAAAGGTTTCTAAAACGCACCTCATTTCTCATCTCCTTGTGCTCGGGTTCGCCATTCCAGACACTTTACTAGCAATCTCCCTACTTGGAGCATCAGCACCTTTAACCTCCTGTTCCGTACAGGTTGCAATTTGTCCTGAGGATGCACGGGAAGACGGGGAACCAATGAGAGACTAGCTCTTGGTGTTGGGACAGGCACAGGTCACTCTATTTTCCCATCAGGAAGAAGAATTAACCACAGGCTCCGCCTGCCCCCCGGAACCAGAACAGGGCCTAAAGCCATCCTGCGCTTTTGCGGCCAGCTCCCAAAGAAGCGTCTTGTAAAATGGAGCTTCAGGGCACTGCAATTCACAAACCTGCGAGTTATAAATGATTACTCTCGTCCACAAATATATTGAGGGAAGGCAAAGAAGAGGATTTGAAATCAAGGCAGAATTGCAGGAAACAGATTTCAGGAGGTAGATTCGAATCGCCTTTAAAGCACATGAAAAGCGGCAAAACGTTGACAATGATGCCCTTGGCCAAAAAGGGCGTATGCGTTTTTTCCTGAATATATTCAGGAAAAAACGCATACGCCCTTTTTGGCCAACCAAGCAACCTGGAAAGGCAAATCAGCGCTACAAAGAAGTCTCGCTTCCCATCGGTCAAAAGGGCCATGCTGAAAAAAGTGTCAAAACCAGAAATGCAGGACAGGCCATGGAGGAATCGGAGCCTTGCTACACTGATGGGCGGGATGTAAATCGCCAACAGCCACTCTGGAGAAGTGTACGGTGTGTCCTGAAACATCTAAAAAACACAGCTTAGAGAGCATAGGGCACTTCCACGCATGGGGGGATAAAGTGGGAAAATTGAAAATCAGCAAGACACAAGCACCCCAAAGTTTAGGGCTGCTCTGTTGACAAGGACCTCCACTTCATTCCACCTTAAATATCCCAGGAAAGCGAAAAATGGATCAAAAAGTTGTGGTCCTTATGTACAATGGAATATCACTCAGCCATGAAATCAACGTCATAAGGCTAGTAGCAGCATGATGAGTGGATTTAGGTAAGACGATTCTAAGTGAAATAAGTCACACAGAAAAGGACACTTCTCCTAAGGTGTCACTTATAGACGGAATGTAAAAACCGTTACACTTGAACTGAATTACAAAACAGAACAGAGTCACACATGCAGAAAACACACTATGGCTGCTTAACGGGAAAGGTGAGGTGGGGTGATACATAAAACAAGAGCTTCAAATTAGCTCAGATACCGTTCCATAAACCCAATATGTAATAGACAAGACCTACTCCTTGCTCAGAGAACTGGACTCAACACGCCCGATTCACCGCACAAGAATATATCTGACTAGTAATAATCTTAAAACCTATGTATTGATATCTCTCTGTTAGTGTGTCAAGTGGGTGTAAAGCGGCATAAACACAGCCGTGAAAAGCAGCTAAACCCCATTATAAAAATAAATTACTTTTAAAAACCCATGAAACAAAGACAGGGAAAGACAGAGAAATTCTTACACAATTCGTTCAGGGGCTGTGATGCAACCTGGATTGACCATATCTAGACCCACAGCTGGATGAGACATAAGGGTGGACACTCTTGGGGCTGAGAGGTTTGGTGAGGTTGGGTGAGCAAACGCAGACCCTTTAAAGTAATACTGCGTGCTACCCATCGCATGGGTCCCAAATCTCCAGGTTCAAGGGCATCTTCCTACATCGAAAACTTGCATGAGAATCCCAGAAGATGGTACACCGTGTGATGGGGAAAGGTTTCTAAAACGCACCTCATTTCTCATCTCCTTGTGCTCGGGTTCGCCATTCCAGCCACTTTACTAGCAATCTCCCTACTTGGAGCATCAGCACCTTTAACCTACTGTTCCGTACAGGTTGCAATTTGTCCTGAGGATGCACGGGAAGACGGGGAACCAATGAGAGACTAGCTCTTGGTGTTGGGACAGGCACAGGTCACTCTATTTTCCCATCAGGAAGAAGAATTAACCACAGGCTCAGCCTGCCCCCCGGAACCAGAACAGGGCCTGAAGCCATCCTGCGCTTTTGCGGCCAGCTCCCAAAAAAGCGACTTGTAAAATGGAGCTTCAGGGCACTGCAATTCACAAACCTGCAGAGTTATAAATGATAACTCTCGTCCACAAATATATTGAGGGAAGGCAAAGAAGAGGATTTGAAATCAAGGCAGAATTGCAGGAAACAGATTTCAGGAGGTAGATTCGAATCGCCTTTAAAGCACATGAAAAGCGGCAAAACGTTGACAATGATGCCCTTGGCCAAAAAGGGCGTATGCGTTTTTTCCTGAATATATTCAGGAAAAAACGCATACGCCCTTTTTGGCCAACCAAGCAACCTGGAAAGGCAAATCAGCGCTACAAAGAAGTCTCGCTTCCCATCGGTCAAAAGGGCCATGCTGAAAAAAGTGTCAAAACCAGAAATGCAGGACAGGCCATGGAGGAATCGGAGCCTTGCTACAGTGATGGGCGGGATGTAAATCGCCAACAACCACTCTGGAGAAGTGTACGGTGTGTCCTGAAACATCTAAAAAACACAGCTTAGAGAGCATAGGGCACTTCCACGCATGGGGGGATAAAGTGGGAAAATTGAAAATCAGCAAGACACAAGCACCCCAAAGTTTAGGGCTGCTCTGTTGACAAGGACCTCCACTTCATTCCACCTTAAATATCCCAGGAAAGCGAAAAATGGATCAAAAAGTTGTGGTCCTTATGTACAATGGAATATCACTCAGCCATGAAATCAATGTCATAAGTCTAGTAGCAGCATGATGAGTGGATTTAGGTAAGACGATTCTAAGTGAAATAAGTCACACAGAAAAGGACACTTCTCCTAAGGTGTCACTTAAAGAGGGAATGTAAAAACCGTTACACTTGAACTGAATTACAAAACAGAACAGAGTCACACATGCAGAAAACACACTATGGCTGCTTAACGGGAAAGGTGAGGTGGGGTGATACATAAAACAAGAGTTTCAAATTAGCTCAGATACCGTTCCATAAACCCAATATGTAATAGACAAGACCTACTCCTTGCTCAGAGAACTGGACTCAACACGCCCGATTCACCGCACAAGAATATATCTGACTAGTAATAATCTTAAAACCTATGTATTGATATCTCTCTGTTAGTGTGTCAAGTGGGTGTAAAGCGGCATAAACACAGCCGTGAAAAGCAGCTAAACCCCATTATAAAAATAAATTACTTTTAAAAACCCATGAAACAAAGACAGGGAAAGACAGAGAAATTCTTACACAATTCGTTCAGGGGCTGTGATGCAACCTGGATTGACCATATCTAGACCCACAGCTGGATGAGACATAAGGGTGGACACTCTTGGGGCTGAGAGGTTTGGTGAGGTTGGGTGAGCAAACGCAGACCCTTTAAAGTAATACTGCGTGCTACCCATCGCATGGGTCCCAAATCTCCAGGTTCAAGGGCATCTTCCTACATCGAAAACATGCATGAGAAACCCAGAAGATGGTACACCGTGTGATGGGGAAAGGTTTCTAAAACGCACCTCATTTCTCATCTCCTTGTGCTCGGGTTCGCCATTCCAGACACTTTACTAGCAATCTCCCTACTTGGAGCATCAGCACCTTTAACCTCCTGTTCCGTACAGGTTGCAATTTGTCCTGAGGATGCACGGGAAGACGGGGAACCAATGAGAGACTAGCTCTTGGTGTTGGGACAGGCACAGGTCACTCTATTTTCCCATCAGGAAGAAGAATTAACCACAGGCTCCGCCTGCCCCCCGGAACCAGAACAGGGCCTAAAGCCATCCTGCGCTTTTGCGGCCAGCTCCCAAAAAAGCGACTTGTAAAATGGAGCTTCAGGGCACTGCAATTCACAAACCTGCGAGTTATAAATGATTACTCTCGTCCACAAATATATTGAAGGAAGGCAAAGAAGAGGATTTGAAATCAAGGCAGAATTGCAGGAAACAGATTTCAGGAGGTAGATTCGAATCGCCTTTAAAGCGCATGAAAAGCGGCAAAACGTTGACAATGATGCCCTTGGCCAAAAAGGGCGTATGCGTTTTTTCCTGAATATATTCAGGAAAAAACGCATACGCCCTTTTTGGCCAACCAAGCAACCTGGAAAGGCAAATCAGCGCTACAAAGAAGTCTCGCTTCCCATCGGTCAAAAGGGCCATGCTGAAAAAAGTGTCAAAACCAGAAATGCAGGACAGGCCATGGAGGAATCGGAGCCTTGCTACACTGATGGGCGGGATGTAAATCGCCAACAGCCACTCTGGAGAAGTGTACGGTGTGTCCTGAAACATCTAAAAAACACAGCTTAGAGAGCATAGGGCACTTCCACGCATGGGGGGATAAAGTGGGAAAATTGAAAATCAGCAAGACACAAGCACCCCAAAGTTTAGGGCTGCTCTGTTGACAAGGACCTCCACTTCATTCCACCTTAAATATCCCAGGAAAGCGAAAAATGGATCAAAAAGTTGTGGTCCTTATGTACAATGGAATATCACTCAGCCATGAAATCAACGTCATAAGGCTAGTAGCAGCATGATGAGTGGATTTAGGTAAGACGATTCTAAGTGAAATAAGTCACACAGAAAAGGACACTTCTCCTAAGGTGTCACTTATAGACGGAATGTAAAAACCGTTACACTTGAACTGAATTACAAAACAGAACAGAGTCACACATGCAGAAAACACACTATGGCTGCTTAACGGGAAAGGTGAGGTGGGGTGATACATAAAACAAGAGTTTCAAATTAGCTCAGATACCGTTCCATAAACCCAATATGTAATAGACAAGACCTACTCCTTGCTCAGAGAACTGGACTCAACACGCCCGATTCACCGCACAAGAATATATCTGACTAGTAATAATCTTAAAACCTATGTATTGATATCTCTCTGTTAGTGTGTCAAGTGGGTGTAAAGCGGCATAAACACAGCCGTGAAAAGCAGCTAAACCCCATTATAAAAATAAATTACTTTTAAAAACCCATGAAACAAAGACAGGGAAAGACAGAGAAATTCTTACACAATTCGTTCAGGGGTTGTGATGCAACCTGGATTGACCATATCTAGACCCACAGCTGGATGAGACATAAGGGTGGACACTCTTGGGGCTGAGAGGTTTGGTGAGGTTGGGTGAGCAAACGCAGACCCTTTAAAGTAATACTGCGTGCTACCCATCGCATGGGTCCCAAATCTCCAGGTTCAAGGGCATCTTCCTACATCGAAAACATGCATGAGAAACCCAGAAGATGGTACCCCGTGTGATGGGGAAAGGTTTCTAAAACGCACCTCATTTCTCATCTCCTTGTGCTCGGGTTCGCCATTCCAGCCACTTTACTAGCAATCTCCCTACTTGGAGCATCAGCACCTTTAACCTCCTGTTCCGTACAGGTTGCAATTTGTCCTGAGGATGCACGGGAAGACAGGGAACCAAGGAGAGACTAGCTCTTGGTGTTGGGACAGGCACAGGTCACTCTATTTTCCCATCAGGAAGAAGAATTAACCACAGGCTCAGCCTGCCCCCCGGAACCAGAACAGGGCCTAAAGCCATCCTGCGCTTTTGCGGCCAGCTCCCAAAGAAGCGTCTTGTAAAATGGAGCTTCAAGGCACTGCAATTCACAAACCTGCGAGTTATAAATGATTACTCTCGTCCACAAATATATTGAGGGAAGGCAAAGAAGAGGATTTGAAATCAAGGCAGAATTGCAGGAAACAGATTTAAGGAGGTAGATTCGAATCGCCTTTAAAGCGCATGAAAAGCGGCAAAACGTTGACAATGATGCCCTTGGCCAAAAAGGGCGTATGCGTTTTTTCCTGAATATATTCAGGAAAAAACGCATACGCCCTTTTTGGCCAACCAAGCAACCTGGAAAGGCAAATCAGCGCTACAAAGAAGTCTCGCTTCCCATCGGTCAAAAGGGCCATGCTGAAAAAAGTGTCAAAACCAGAAATGCAGGACAGGCCATGGAGGAATCGGAGCCTTGCTACACTGATGGGCGGGATGTAAATCGCCAACAGCCACTCTGGAGAAGTGTACGGTGTGTCCTGAAACATCTAAAAAACACAGCTTAGAGAGCATAGGGCACTTCCACGCATGGGGGGATAAAGTGGGAAAATTGAAAATCAGCAAGACACAAGCACCCCAAAGTTTAGGGCTGCTCTGTTGACAAGGACCTCCACTTCATTCCACCTTAAATATCCCAGGAAAGCGAAAAATGGATCAAAAAGTTGTGGTCCTTATGTACAATGGAATATCACTCAGCCATGAAATCAACGTCATAAGGCTAGTAGCAGCATGATGAGTGGATTTAGGTAAGACGATTCTAAGTGAAATAAGTCACACAGAAAAGGACACTTCTCCTAAGGTGTCACTTATAGACGGAATGTAAAAACCGTTACACTTGAACTGAATTACAAAACAGAACAGAGTCACACATGCAGAAAACACACTATGGCTGCTTAACGGGAAAGGTGAGGTGGGGTGATACATAAAACAAGAGTTTCAAATTAGCTCAGATACCGTTCCATAAACCCAATATGTAATAGACAAGACCTACTCCTTGCTCAGAGAACTGGACTCAACACGCCCGATTCACCGCACAAGAATATATCTGACTAGTAATAATCTTAAAACCTATGTATTGATATCTCTCTGTTAGTGTGTCAAGTGGGTGTAAAGCGGCATAAACACAGCCGTGAAAAGCAGCTAAACCCCATTATAAAAATAAATTACTTTTAAAAACCCATGAAACAAAGACAGGGAAAGACAGAGAAATTCTTACACAATTCGTTCAGGGGTTGTGATGCAACCTGGATTGACCATATCTAGACCCACAGCTGGATGAGACATAAGGGTGGACACTCTTGGGGCTGAGAGGTTTGGTGAGGTTGGGTGAGCAAACGCAGACCCTTTAAAGTAATACTGCGTGCTACCCATCGCATGGGTCCCAAATCTCCAGGTTCAAGGGCATCTTCCTACATCGAAAACATGCATGAGAAACCCAGAAGATGGTACACCGTGTGATGGGGAAAGGTTTCTAAAACGCACCTCATTTCTCATCTCCTTGTGCTCGGGTTCGCCATTCCAGCCACTTTACTAGCAATCTCCCTACTTGGAGCATCAGCACCTTTAACCTCCTGTTCCGTACAGGTTGCAATTTGTCCTGAGGATGCACGGGAAGACAGGGAACCAAGGAGAGACTAGCTCTTGGTGTTGGGACAGGCACAGGTCACTCTATTTTCCCATCAGGAAGAAGAATTAACCACAGGCTCAGCCTGCCCCCCGGAACCAGAACAGGGCCTAAAGCCATCCTGCGCTTTTGCGGCCAGCTCCCAAAGAAGCGTCTTGTAAAATGGAGCTTCAGGGCACTGCAATTCACAAACCTGCGAGTTATAAATGATTACTCTCGTCCACAAATATATTGAGGGAAGGCAAAGAAGAGGATTTGAAATCAAGGCAGAATTGCAGGAAACAGATTTCAGGAGGTAGATTCGAATCGCCTTTAAAGCACATGAAAAGCGGCAAAACGTTGACAATGATGCCCTTGGCCAAAAAGGGCGTATGCGTTTTTTCCTGAATATATTCAGGAAAAAACGCATACGCCCTTTTTGGCCAACCAAGCAACCTGGAAAGGCAAATCAGCGCTACAAAGAAGTCTCGCTTCCCATCGGTCAAAAGGGCCATGCTGAAAAAAGTGTCAAAACCAGAAATGCAGGACAGGCCATGGAGGAATCGGAGCCTTGCTACACTGATGGGCGGGATGTAAATCGCCAACAGCCACTCTGGAGAAGTGTACGGTGTGTCCTGAAACATCTAAAAAACACAGCTTAGAGAGCATAGGGCACTTCCACGCATGGGGGGATAAAGTGGGAAAATTGAAAATCAGCAAGACACAAGCACCCCAAAGTTTAGGGCTGCTCTGTTGACAAGGACCTCCACTTCATTCCACCTTAAATATCCCAGGAAAGCGAAAAATGGATCAAAAAGTTGTGGTCCTTATGTACAATGGAATATCACTCAGCCATGAAATCAACGTCATAAGGCTAGTAGCAGCATGATGAGTGGATTTAGGTAAGACGATTCTAAGTGAAATAAGTCACACAGAAAAGGACACTTCTCCTAAGGTGTCACTTATAGACGGAATGTAAAAACCGTTACACTTGAACTGAATTACAAAACAGAACAGAGTCACACATGCAGAAAACACACTATGGCTGCTTAACGGGAAAGGTGAGGTGGGGTGATACATAAAACAAGAGCTTCAAATTAGCTCAGATACCGTTCCATAAACCCAATATGTAATAGACAAGACCTACTCCTTGCTCAGAGAACTGGACTCAACACGCCCGATTCACCGCACAAGAATATATCTGACTAGTAATAATCTTAAAACCTATGTATTGATATCTCTCTGTTAGTGTGTCAAGTGGGTGTAAAGCGGCATAAACACAGCCGTGAAAAGCAGCTAAACCCCATTATAAAAATAAATTACTTTTAAAAACCCATGAAACAAAGACAGGGAAAGACAGAGAAATTCTTACACAATTCGTTCAGGGGCTGTGATGCAACCTGGATTGACCATATCTAGACCCACAGCTGGATGAGACATAAGGGTGGACACTCTTGGGGCTGAGAGGTTTGGTGAGGTTGGGTGAGCAAACGCAGACCCTTTAAAGTAATACTGCGTGCTACCCATCGCATGGGTCCCAAATCTCCAGGTTCAAGGGCATCTTCCTACATCGAAAACTTGCATGAGAATCCCAGAAGATGGTACACCGTGTGATGGGGAAAGGTTTCTAAAACGCACCTCATTTCTCATCTCCTTGTGCTCGGGTTCGCCATTCCAGCCACTTTACTAGCAATCTCCCTACTTGGAGCATCAGCACCTTTAACCTCCTGTTCCGTACAGGTTGCAATTTGTCCTGAGGATGAACGGGAAGACGGGGAACCAATGAGAGACTAGCTCTTGGTGTTGGGACAGGCACAGGTCACTCTATTTTCCCATCAGGAAGAAGAATTAACCACAGGCTCAGCCTGCCCCCCGGAACCAGAACAGGGCCTGAAGCCATCCTGCGCTTTTGCGGCCAGCTCCCAAAAAAGCGACTTGTAAAATGGAGCTTCAGGGCACTGCAATTCACAAACCTGCAGAGTTATAAATGATAACTCTCGTCCACAAATATATTGAGGGAAGGCAAAGAAGAGGATTTGAAATCAAGGCAGAATTGCAGGAAACAGATTTCAGGAGGTAGATTCGAATCGCCTTTAAAGCACATGAAAAGCGGCAAAACGTTGACAATGATGCCCTTGGCCAAAAAGGGCGTATGCGTTTTTTCCTGAATATATTCAGGAAAAAACGCATACGCCCTTTTTGGCCAACCAAGCAACCTGGAAAGGCAAATCAGCGCTACAAAGAAGTCTCGCTTCCCATCGGTCAAAAGGGCCATGCTGAAAAAAGTGTCAAAACCAGAAATGCAGGACAGGCCATGGAGGAATCGGAGCCTTGCTACACTGATGGGTGGGATGTAAATCGCCAACAGCCACTCTGGAGAAGTGTACGGTGTGTCCTGAAACATCTAAAAAACACAGCTTAGAGAGCATAGGGCACTTCCACGCATGGGGGGATAAAGTGGGAAAATTGAAAATCAGCAAGACACAAGCACCCCAAAGTTTAGGGCTGCTCTGTTGACAAGGACCTCCACTTCATTCCACCTTAAATATCCCAGGAAAGCGAAAAATGGATCAAAAAGTTGTGGTCCTTATGTACAATGGGATATCACTCAGCCATGAAATCAATGTCATAAGGCTAGTAGCAGCATGATGAGTGGATTTAGGTAAGACGATTCTAAGTGAAATAAGTCACACAGAAAAGGACACTTCTCCTAAGGTGTCACTTATAGAGGGAATGTAAAAACCGTTACACTTGAACTGAATTACAAAACAGAACAGTCACACATGCAGAAAACACACTATGGCTGCTTAACGGGAAAGGTGAGGTGGGGTGATACATAAAACAAGAGTTTCAAATTAGCTCAGATACCGTTCCATAAACCCAATATGTAATAGACAAGACCTACTCCTTGCTCAGAGAACTGGACTCAACACGCCCGATTCACTGCACAAGAATATATCTGACTAGTAATAATCTTAAAACCTATGTATTGATATCTCTCTGTTAGTGTGTCAAGTGGGTGTAAAGCGGCATAAACACAGCCGTGAAAAGCAGCTAAACCCCATTATAAAAATAAATTACTTTTAAAAACCCATGAAACAAAGACAGGGAAAGACAGAGAAATTCTTACACAATTCGTTCAGGGGCTGTGATGCAACCTGGATTGACCATATCTAGACCCACAGCTGGATGAGACATAAGGGTGGACACTCTTGGGGCTGAGAGGTTTGGTGAGGTTGGGTGAGCAAACGCAGACCCTTTAAAGTAATACTGCGTGCTACCCATCGCATGGGTCCCAAATCTCCAGGTTCAAGGGCATCTTCCTACATCGAAAACATGCATGAGAAACCCAGAAGATGGTACACCGTGTGATGGGGAAAGGTTTCTAAAACGCACCTCATTTCTCATCTCCTTGTGCTCGGGTTCGCCATTCCAGCCACTTTACTAGCAATCTCCCTACTTGGAGCATCAGCACCTTTAACCTCCTGTTCCGTACAGGTTGCAATTTGTCCTGAGGATGCACGGGAAGACGGGGAACCAATGAGAGACTAGCTCTTGGTGTTGGGACAGGCACAGGTCACTCTATTTTCCCATCAGGAAGAAGAATTAACCACAGGCTCAGCCTGCCCCCCGGAACCAGAACAGGGCCTGAAGCCATCCTGCGCTTTTGCGGCCAGCTCCCAAAGAAGCGTCTTGTAAAATGGAGCTTCAGGGCACTGCAATTCACAAACCTGCGAGTTATAAATGATTACTCTCGTCCACAAATATATTGAGGGAAGGCAAAGAAGAGGATTTGAAATCAAGGCAGAATTGCAGGAAACAGATTTCAGGAGGTAGATTCGAATCGCCTTTAAAGCACATGAAAAGCGGCAAAACGTTGACAATGATGCCCTTGGCCAAAAAGGGCGTATGCGTTTTTTCCTGAATATATTCAGGAAAAAACGCATACGCCCTTTTTGGCCAACCAAGCAACCTGGAAAGGCAAATCAGCGCTACAAAGAAGTCTCGCTTCCCATCGGTCAAAAGGGCCATGCTGAAAAAAGTGTCAAAACCAGAAATGCAGGACAGGCCATGGAGGAATCGGAGCCTTGCTACACTGATGGGTGGGATGTAAATCGCCAACAGCCACTCTGGAGAAGTGTACAGTGTGTCCTGAAACATCTAAAAAACACAGCTTAGAGAGCATAGGGCACTTCCACGCATGGGGGGATAAAGTGGGAAAATTGAAAATCAGCAAGACACAAGCACCCCAAAGTTTAGGGCTGCTCTGTTGACAAGGACCTCCACTTCATTCCACCTTAAATATCCCAGGAAAGCGAAAAATGGATCAAAAAGTTGTGGTCCTTATGTACAATGGGATATCACTCAGCCATGAAATCAATGTCATAAGGCTAGTAGCAGCATGATGAGTGGATTTAGGTAAGACGATTCTAAGTGAAATAAGTCACACAGAAAAGGACACTTCTCCTAAGGTGTCACTTATAGAGGGAATGTAAAAACCGTTACACTTGAACTGAATTACAAAACAGAACAGTCACACATTGCAGAAAACACACTATGGCTGCTTAACGGGAAAGGTGAGGTGGGGTGATACATAAAACAAGAGTTTCAAATTAGCTCAGATACCGTTCCATAAACCCAATATGTAATAGACAAGACCTACTCCTTGCTCAGAGAACTGGACTCAACACGCCCGATTCACTGCACAAGAATATATCTGACTAGTAATAATCTTAAAACCTATGTATTGATATCTCTCTGTTAGTGTGTCAAGTGGGTGTAAAGCGGCATAAACACAGCCGTGAAAAGCAGCTAAACCCCATTATAAAAATAAATTACTTTTAAAAACCCATGAAACAAAGACAGGGAAAGACAGAGAAATTCTTACACAATTCGTTCAGGGGCTGTGATGCAACCTGGATTGACCATATCTAGACCCACAGCTGGATGAGACATAAGGGTGGACACTCTTGGGGCTGAGAGGTTTGGTGAGGTTGGGTGAGCAAACGCAGACCCTTTAAAGTAATACTGCGTGCTACCCATCGCATGGGTCCCAAATCTCCAGGTTCAAGGGCATCTTCCTACATCGAAAACATGCATGAGAAACCCAGAAGATGGTACACCGTGTGATGGGGAAAGGTTTCTAAAACGCACCTCATTTCTCATCTCCTTGTGCTCGGGTTCGCCATTCCAGCCACTTTACTAGCAATCTCCCTACTTGGAGCATCAGCACCTTTAACCTCCTGTTCCGTACAGGTTGCAATTTGTCCTGAGGATGCACGGGAAGACGGGGAACCAATGAGAGACTAGCTCTTGGTGTTGGGACAGGCACAGGTCACTCTATTTTCCCATCAGGAAGAAGAATTAACCACAGGCTCAGCCTGCCCCCCGGAACCAGAACAGGGCCTGAAGCCATCCTGCGCTTTTGCGGCCAGCTCCCAAAGAAGCGTCTTGTAAAATGGAGCTTCAGGGCACTGCAATTCACAAACCTGCGAGTTATAAATGATTACTCTCGTCCACAAATATATTGAGGGAAGGCAAAGAAGAGGATTTGAAATCAAGGCAGAATTGCAGGAAACAGATTTCAGGAGGTAGATTCGAATCGCCTTTAAAGCACATGAAAAGCGGCAAAACGTTGACAATGATGCCCTTGGCCAAAAAGGGCGTATGCGTTTTTTCCTGAATATATTCAGGAAAAAACTCATACGCCCTTTTTGGCCAACCAAGCAACCTGGAAAGGCAAATCAGCGCTACAAAGAAGTCTCGCTTCCCATCGGTCAAAAGGGCCATGCTGAAAAAAGTGTCAAAACCAGAAATGCAGGAAAGGCCATGGAGGAATCGGAGCCTTGCTACACTGATGGGCGGGATGTAAATCGCCAACAGCCACTCTGGAGAAGTGTACGGTGTGTCCTGAAACATCTAAAAAACACAGCTTAGAGAGCATAGGGCACTTCCACGCATGGGGGGATAAAGTGGGAAAATTGAAAATCAGCAAGACACAAGCACCCCAAAGTTTAGGGCTGCTCTGTTGACAAGGACCTCCACTTCATTCCACCTTAAATATCCCAGGAAAGCGAAAAATGGATCAAAAAGTTGTGGTCCTTATGTACAATGGAATATCACTCAGCCATGAAATCAACGTCATAAGGCTAGTAGCAGCATGATGAGTGGATTTAGGTAAGACGATTCTAAGTGAAATAAGTCACACAGAAAAGGACACTTCTCCTAAGGTGTCACTTATAGACGGAATGTAAAAACCGTTACACTTGAACTGAATTACAAAACAGAACAGAGTCACACATGCAGAAAACACACTATGGCTGCTTAACGGGAAAGGTGAGGTGGGGTGATACATAAAACAAGAGTTTCAAATTAGCTCAGATACCGTTCCATAAACCCAATATGTAATAGACAAGACCTACTCCTTGCTCAGAGAACTGGACTCAACACGCCCGATTCACCGCACAAGAATATATCTGACTAGTAATAATCTTAAAACCTATGTATTGATATCTCTCTGTTAGTGTGTCAAGTGGGTGTAAAGCGGCATAAACACAGCCGTGAAAAGCAGATAAACCCCATTATAAAAATAAATTACTTTTAAAAACCCATGAAACAAAGACAGGGAAAGACAGAGAAATTCTTACACAATTCGTTCAGGGGCTGTGATGCAACCTGGATTGACCATATCTAGACCCACAGCTGGATGAGACATAAGGGTGGACACTCTTGGGGCTGAGAGGTTTGGTGAGGTTGGGTGAGCAAACGCAGACCCTTTAAAGTAATACTGCGTGCTACCCATCGCATGGGTCCCAAATCTCCAGGTTCAAGGGCATCTTCCTACATCGAAAACATGCATGAGAAACCCAGAAGATGGTACACCGTGTGATGGGGAAAGGTTTCTAAAACGCACCTCATTTCTCATCTCCTTGTGCTCGGGTTCGCCATTCCAGCCACTTTACTAGCAATCTCCCTACTTGGAGCATCAGCACCTTTAACCTCCTGTTCCGTACAGGTTGCAATTTGTCCTGAGGATGCACGGGAAGACGGGGAACCAATGAGAGACTAGCTCTTGGTGTTGGGACAGGCACAGGTCACTCTATTTTCCCATCAGGAAGAAGAATTAACCACAGGCTCCGCCTGCCCCCCGGAACCAGAACAGGGCCTGAAGCCATCCTGCGCTTTTGTGGCCAGCTCCCAAAAAAGCGACTTGTAAAATGGAGCTTCAGGACACTGCAATTCACAAACCTGCAGAGTTATAAATGATAACTCTCGTCCACAAATATATTGAGGGAAGGCAAAGAAGAGGATTTGAAATCAAGGCAGAATTGCTGGAAACAGATTTCAGGAGGTAGATTCGAATCGCCTTTAAAGCACATGAAAAGCGGCAAAACGTTGACAATGATGCCATTGGCCAAAAAGGGCGTATGCATTTTTTCCTGAATATATTCAGGAAAAAACGCATACGCCCTTTTTGGCCAACCAAGCAACCTGGAAAGGCAAATCAGCGCTACAAAGAAGTCTCGCTTCCCATCGGTCAAAAGGGCCATGCTGAAAAAAGTGTCAAAACCAGAAATGCAGGACAGGCCATGGAGGAATCGGAGCCTTGCTACAGTGATGGGCGGGATGTAAATCGCCAACAGCCACTCTGGAGAAGTGTACGGTGTGTCCTGAAACATCTAAAAAACACAGCTTAGAGAGCATAGGGCACTTCCACGCATGGGGGGATAAAGTGGGAAAATTGAAAATCAGCAAGACACAAGCACCCCAAAGTTTAGGGCTGCTCTGTTGACAAGGACCTCCACTTCATTCCACCTTAAATATCCCAGGAAAGCGAAAAATGGATCAAAAAGTTGTGGTCCTTATGTACAATGGAATATCACTCAGCCATGAAATCAATGTCATAAGGCTAGTAGCGGCATGATGAGTAGATTTAGGTAAGACGATTCTAAGTGAAATAAGTCACACAGAAAAGGACACTTCTCCTAAGGTGTCACTTATAGAGGGAATGTAAAAACCGTTACACATGAACTGAAATACAAAACAGAACAGAGTCACACATGCAGAAAACACACTATGGCTGCTTAACGGGAAAGGTGAGGTGGGGTGATACATAAAACAAGAGTTTCAAATTAGCTCAGATACCGTTCCATAAACCCAATATGTAATAGACAAGACCTACTCCTTGCTCAGAGAACTGGACTCAACACGCCCGATTCACCGCACAAGAATATATCTGACTAGTAATAATCTTAAAACCTATGTATTGATATCTCTCTGTTAGTGTGTCAAGTGGGTGTAAAGCGGCATAAACACAGCCGTGAAAAGCAGCTAAACCCCATTATAAAAATAAATTACTTTTAAAAACCCATGAAACAAAGACAGGGAAAGAGAGAGAAATTCTTACACAATACGTTCAGGGGCTGTGATGCAACCTGGATTGACCATATCTAGACCCACAGCTGGATGAGACATAAGGGTGGACACTCTTGGGGCTGAGAGGTTTGGTGAGGTTGGGTGAGCAAACGCAGACCCTTTAAAGTAATACTGCGTGCTACCCATCGCATGGGTCCCAAATCTCCAGGTTCAAGGGCATCTTCCTACATCGAAAACATGCATGAGAAACCCAGAAGATGGTACACCGTGTGATGGGGAAAGGTTTCTAAAACGCATCTCATTTCTCATCTCCTTGTGCTCGGGTTCGCCATTCCAGCCACTTTACTAGCAATCTCCCTACTTGGAGCATCAGCACCTTTAACCTCCTGTTCCGTACAGGTTGCAATTTGTCCTGAGGATGCACGGGAAGACGGGGAACCAATGAGAGACTAGCTCTTGGTGTTGGGACAGGCACAGGTCACTCTATTTTCCCATCAGGAAGAAGAATTAACCACAGGCTCAGCCTGCCCCCCGGAACCAGAACAGGGCCTGAAGCCATCCTGCGCTTTTGCGGCCAGCTCCCAAAGAAGCGTCTTGTAAAATGGAGCTTCAGGGCACTGCAATTCACAAACCTGTGAGTTATTAATGATTACTCTCGTCCACAAATATATTGAGGGAAGGCAAAGAAGAGGATTTGAAATCAAGGCAGAATTGCAGGAAACAGATTTCAGGAGGTAGATTCGAATCGACTTTAAAGCACATGAAAAGCGGCAAAACGTTGACAATGATGCCCTTGGCCAAAAAGGGCGTATGCGTTTTTTCCTGAATATATTCAGGAAAAAACGCATACGCCCTTTTTGGCCAACCAAGCAACCTGGAAAGGCAAATCAGCGCTACAAAGAAGTCTCGCTTCCCATCGGTCAAAAGGGCCATGCTGAAAAAAGTGTCAAAACCAGAAATGCAGGACAGGCCATGGAGAAATGGGAGCCTTGCTACACTGATGGGCGGGATGTAAATCGCCAACAGCCACTCTGGAGAAGTGTACGGTGTGTCCTGAAACATCTAAAAAACACAGCTTAGAGAGCATAGGGCACTTCCACGCATGGGGGGATAAAGTGGGAAAATTGAAAATCAGCAAGACACAAGCACCCCAAAGTTTAGGGCTGCTCTGTTGACAAGGACCTCCACTTCATTCCACCTTAAATATCCCAGGAAAGCGAAAAATGGATCAAAAAGTTGTGGTCCTTATGTACAATGGAATATCACTCAGCCATGAAATCAATGTCATAAGGCTAGTAGCAGCATGATGAGTGGATTTAGGTAAGACGATTCTAAGGAAATAAGTCACACAGAAAAGGACACTTCTCATAAGGTGTCACTTATAGAGGGTATGTAAAAACCGTTACCCTTGAACTGAATTACAAAACAGAACAGAGTCACACATACAGAAAACACACTATGGCTGCTTAACGGGAAAGGTGAGGTGGGGTGATACATAAAACAAGAGTTTCAAATTAGCTCAGATACCGTTCCATAAACCCAATATGTAATAGACAAGACCTACTCCTTGCTCAGAGAACTGGACTCAACACGCCCGATTCACCGCACAAGAATATATCTGACTAGTAATAATCTTAAAACCTATGTATTGATATCTCTCTGTTAGTGTGTCAAGTGGGTGTAAAGCGGCATAAACACAGCCGTGAAAAGCAGCTAAACCCCATTATAAAAATAAATTACTTTTAAAAACCCATGAAACAAAGACAGGGAAAGACAGAGAAACTCTTACACAATTCGTTCAGGGGCTGTGATGCAACCTGGATTGACCATATCTAGACCCACAGCTGGATGAGACATAAGGGTGGACACTCTTGGGGCTGAGAGGTTTGGTGAGGTTGGGTGAGCAAACGCAGACCCTTTAAAGTAATACTGCGTGCTACCCATCGCATGGGTCCCAAATCTCCAGGTTCAAGGGCATCTTCCTACATCGAAAACATGCATGAGAAACCCAGAAGATGGTACACCGTGTGATGGGGAAAGGTTTCTAAAACGCACCTCATTTCTCATCTCCTTGTGCTCGGGTTCGCCATTCCAGCCACTTTACTAGCAATTTCCCTACTTGGAGCATCAGCACCTTTAACCTCCTGTTCCGTACAGGTTGCAATTTGTCCTGAGGATGCACGGGAAGACGGGGAACCAATGAGAGACTAGCTCTTGGTGTTGGGACAGGCACAGGTCACTCTATTTTCCCATCAGGAAGAAGAATTAACCACAGGCTCAGCCTGCCCCCCGGAACCAGAACAGGGCCTGAAGCCATCCTGCGCTTTTGCGGCCAGCTCCCAAAAAAGCGACTTGTAAAATGGAGCTTCAGGGCACTGCAATTCACAAACCTGCGAGTTATAAATGATAACTCTCATCCACAAATATATTGAGGGAAGGCAAAGAAGAGGATTTGAAATCAAGGCAGAATTGCAGGAAACAGATTTCAGGAGGTAGATTCGAATCGCCTTTAAAGCACATGAAAAGCGGCAAAACGTTGACAATGATGCCCTTGGCCAAAAAGGGCGTATGCGTTTTTTCCTGAATATATTCAGGAAAAAACGCATACGCCCTTTTTGGCCAACCAAGCAACCTGGAAAGGCAAATCAGCGCTACAAAGAAGTCTCGCTTCCCATCGGTCAAAAGGGCCATGCTGAAAAAAGTGTCAAAACCAGAAGTGCAGGACAGGCCATGGAGAAATGGGAGCCTTGCTACACTGATGGGCGGGATGTAAATCGCCAACAGCCACTCTGGAGAAGTGTACGGTGTGTCCTGAAACATCTAAAAAACACAGCTTAGAGAGCATAGGGCACTTCCACGCATGGGGGGATAAAGTGGGAAAATTGAAAATCAGCAAGACACAAGCACCCCAAACTTTAGGGCTGCTCTGTTGACAAGGACCTCCACTTCATTCCACCTTAAATATCCCAGGAAAGCGAAAAATGGATCAAAAAGTTGTGGTCCTTATGTACAATGGAATATCACTCAGCCATGAAATCAATGTCATAAGGCTAGTAGCAGCATGATGAGTGGATTTAGGTAAGACGATTCTAAGTGAAATAAGTCACACAGAAAAGGACACTTCTCATAAGGTGTCACTTATAGAGGGAATGTAAAAACAGTTACACTTGAACTGAATTACAAAACAGAACAGAGTCACACTTGCAGAAAACACACTATGGCTGCTTAACGGGAAAGGTGAGGTGGGGTGATACATAAAACAAGAGTTTCAAATTAGCTCAGATACCGTTCCATAAACCCAATATGTAATAGACAAGACCTACTCCTTGCTCAGAGAACTGGACTCAACACGCCCGATTCACCGCACAAGAATATATCTGACTAGTAATAATCTTAAAACCTATGTATTGATATCTCTCTGTTAGTGTGTCAAGTGGGTGTAAAGTGGCATAAACACAGCCGTGAAAAGCAGCTAAACCCCATTATAAAAATAAATTACTTTTAAAAACCCATGAAACAAAGACAGGGAAAGACAGAGAAATTCTTACACAATTCGTTCAGGGGCTGTGATGCAACCTGGATTGACCATATCTAGACCCACAGCTGGATGAGACATAAGGGTGGACACTCTTGGGGCTGAGAGGTTTGGTGAGGTTGGGTGAGCAAACGCAGACCCTTTAAAGTAATACTGCGTGCTAACCATCGCATGGGTCCCAAATCTCCAGGTTCAAGGGCATCTTCCTACATCGAAAACATGCATGAGAAACCCAGAAGATGGTACACCGTGTGATGGGGAAAGGTTTCTAAAACGCACCTCATTTCTCATCTCCTTGTGCTCGGGTTCGCCATTCCAGCCACTTCACTAGCAATCTCCCTACTTGGAGCATCAGCACCTTTAACCTCCTGTTCCGTACAGGTTGCAATTTGTCCTGAGGATGAACGGGAAGACGGGGAACCAATGAGAGACTAGCTCTTGGTGTTGGGACAGGCACAGGTCACTCTTTTTTCCCATCAGGAAGAAGAATTAACCAGAGGCTCAGCCTGCCCCCCGGAAGCAGAACAGGGCCTGAAGCCATCCTGCGCTTTTGCGGCCAGCTCCCAAAAAAGCGACTTGTAAAATGGAGCTTCAGGGCACTGCAATTCACAAACCTGCAGAGTTATAAATGATAACTCTCGTCCACAAATATATTGAGGGAAGGCAAAGAAGAGGATTTGAAATCAAGGCAGAATTGCAGGAAACAGATTTCAGGGGGTAGATTCGAATCGCCTTTAAAGCACATGAAAAGCGGCAAAACGTTGACAATGATGCCCTTGGCCAAAAAGGGCGTATGCGTTTTTTCCTGAATATATTCAGGAAAAAACGCATACGCCCTTTTTGGCCAACCAAGCAACCTGGAAAGGCAAATCAGCGCTACAAAGAAGTCTCGCTTCCCATCGGTCAAAAGGGCCATGCTGAAAAAAGTGTCAAAACCAGAAATGCAGGACAGGCCATGGAGAAATGGGAGCCTTGCTACACTGATGGGCGGGATGTAAATCGCCAACAGCCACTCTGGAGAAGTGTACGGTGTGTCCTGAAACATCTAAAAAACACAGCTTAGAGAGCATAGGGCACTTCCACGCATGGGGGGATAAAGTGGGAAAATTGAAAATCAGCAAGACACAAGCACCCCAAACTTTAGGGCTGCTCTGTTGACAAGGACCTCCACTTCATTCTACCTTAAATATCCCAGGAAAGCGAAAAATGGATCAAAAAGTTGTGGTCCTTATGTACAATGGAATATCACTCAGCCATGAAATCAATGTCATAAGGCTAGTAGCAGCATGATGAGTGGATTTAGGTAAGACGATTCTAAGTGAAATAAGTCACACAGAAAAGGACACTTCTCATAAGGTGTCACTTATAGAGGGTATGTAAAAACCGTTACCCTTGAACTGAATTACAAAACAGAACAGAGTCACACATGCAGAAAACACACTATGGCTGCTTAACGGGAAAGGTGAGGTGGGGTGATACATAAAACAAGAGTTTCAAATTAGCTCAGATACCGTTCCATAAACCCAATATGTAATAGACAAGACCTACTCCTTGCTCAGAGAACTGGACTCAACACGCCCGATTCACCGCACAAGAATATATCTGACTAGTAATAATCTTAAAACCTATGTATTGATATCTCTCTGTTAGTGTGTCAAGTGGGTGTAAAGCGGCATAAACACAGCCGTGAAAAGCAGCTAAACCCCATTATAAAAATAAATTACTTTTAAAAACCCATGAAACAAAGACAGGGAAAGACAGAGAAACTCTTACACAATTCGTTCAGGGGCTGTGATGCAACCTGGATTGACCATATCTAGACCCACAGCTGGATGAGACATAAGGGTGGACACTCTTGGGGCTGAGAGGTTTGGTGAGGTTGGGTGAGCAAACGCAGACCCTTTAAAGTAATACTGCGTGCTACCCATCGCATGGGTCCCAAATCTCCAGGTTCAAGGGCATCTTCCTACATCGAAAACATGCATGAGAAACCCAGAAGATGGTACACCGTGTGATGGGGAAAGGTTTCTAAAACGCACCTCATTTCTCATCTCCTTGTGCTCGGGTTCGCCATTCCAGCCACTTTACTAGCAATCTCCCTACTTGGAGCATCAGCACCTTTAACCTCCTGTTCCGTACAGGTTGCAATTTGTCCTGAGGATGAACGGGAAGACGGGGAACCAATGAGAGACTAGCTCTTGGTGTTGGGACAGGCACAGGTCACTCTTTTTTCCCATCAGGAAGAAGAATTAACCAGAGGCTCAGCCTGCCCCCCGGAAGCAGAACAGGGCCTGAAGCCATCCTGCGCTTTTGCGGCCAGCTCCCAAAAAAGCGACTTGTAAAATGGAGCTTCAGGGCACTGCAATTCACAAACCTGCAGAGTTATAAATGATAACTCTCGTCCACAAATATATTGAGGGAAGGCAAAGAAGAGGATTTGAAATCAAGGCAGAATTGCAGGAAACAGATTTCAGGAGGTAGATTCGAATCGCCTTTAAAGCACATGAAAAGCGGCAAAACGTTGACAATGATGCCCTTGGCCAAAAAGGGCGTATGCGTTTTTTCCTGAATATATTCAGGAAAAAACGCATACGCCCTTTTTGGCCAACCAAGCAACCTGGAAAGGCAAATCAGCGCTACAAAGAAGTCTCGCTTCCCATCGGTCAAAAGGGCCATGCTGAAAAAAGTGTCAAAACCAGAAGTGCAGGACAGGCCATGGAGAAATGGGAGCCTTGCTACACTGATGGGCGGGATGTAAATCGCCAACAGCCACTCTGGAGAAGTGTACGGTGTGTCCTGAAACATCTAAAAAACACAGCTTAGAGAGCATAGGGCACTTCCACGCATGGGGGGATAAAGTGGGAAAATTGAAAATCAGCAAGACACAAGCACCCCAAAGTTTAGGGCTGCTCTGTTGACAAGGACCTCCACTTCATTCCACCTTAAATATCCCAGGAAAGCGAAAAATGGATCAAAAAGTTGTGGTCCTTATGTACAATGGAATATCACTCAGCCATGAAATCAATGTCATAAGGCTAGTAGCAGCATGATGAGTGGATTTAGGTAAGACGATTCTAAGTGAAATAAGTCACACAGAAAAGGACACTTCTCATAAGGTGTCACTTATAGAGGGTATGTAAAAACCGTTACCCTTGAACTGAATTACAAAACAGAACAGAGTCACACATGCAGAAAACACACTATGGCTGCTTAACGGGAAAGGTGAGGTGGGGTGATACATAAAACAAGAGTTTCAAATTAGCTCAGATACCGTTCCATAAACCCAATATGTAATAGACAAGACCTACTCCTTGCTCAGAGAACTGGACTCAACACGCCCGATTCACCGCACAAGAATATATCTGACTAGTAATAATCTTAAAACCTATGTATTGATATCTCTCTGTTAGTGTGTCAAGTGGGTGTAAAGCGGCATAAACACAGCCGTGAAAAGCAGCTAAACCCCATTATAAAAATAAATTACTTTTAAAAACCCATGAAACAAAGACAGGGAAAGACAGAGAAATTCTTACACAATTCGTTCAGGGGCTGTGATGCAACCTGGATTGACCATATCTAGACCCACAGCTGGATGAGACATAAGGGTGGACACTCTTGGGGCTGAGAGGTTTGGTGAGGTTGGGTGAGCAAACGCAGACCCTTTAAAGTAATACTGCGTGCTACCCATCGCATGGGTCCCAAATCTCCAGGTTCAAGGGCATCTTCCTACATCGAAAACATGCATGAGAAACCCAGAAGATGGTACACCGTGTGATGGGGAAAGGTTTCTAAAACGCACCTCATTTCTCATCTCCTTGTGCTCGGGTTCGCCATTCCAGCCACTTTACTAGCAATCTCCCTACTTGGAGCATCAGCACCTTTAACCTCCTGTTCCGTACAGGTTGCAATTTGTCCTGAGGATGAACGGGAAGACGGGGAACCAATGAGAGACTAGCTCTTGGTGTTGGGACAGGCACAGGTCACTCTTTTTTCCCATCAGGAAGAAGAATTAACCAGAGGCTCAGCCTGCCCCCCGGAAGCAGAACAGGGCCTGAAGCCATCCTGCGCTTTTGCGGCCAGCTCCCAAAAAAGCGACTTGTAAAATGGAGCTTCAGGGCACTGCAATTCACAAACCTGCAGAGTTATAAATGATAACTCTCGTCCACAAATATATTGAGGGAAGGCAAAGAAGAGGATTTGAAATCAAGGCAGAATTGCAGGAAACAGATTTCAGGAGGTAGATTCGAATCGCCTTTAAAGCACATGAAAAGCGGCAAAACGTTGACAATGATGCCCTTGGCCAAAAAGGGCGTATGCGTTTTTTCCTGAATATATTCAGGAAAAAACGCATACGCCCTTTTTGGCCAACCAAGCAACCTGGAAAGGCAAATCAGCGCTACAAAGAAGTCTCGCTTCCCATCGGTCAAAAGGGCCATGCTGAAAAAAGTGTCAAAACCAGAAGTGCAGGACAGGCCATGGAGAAATGGGAGCCTTGCTACACTGATGGGCGGGATGTAAATCGCCAACAGCCACTCTGGAGAAGTGTACGGTGTGTCCTGAAACATCTAAAAAACACAGCTTAGAGAGCATAGGGCACTTCCACGCATGGGGGGATAAAGTGGGAAAATTGAAAATCAGCAAGACACAAGCACCCCAAAGTTTAGGGCTGCTCTGTTGACAAGGACCTCCACTTCATTCCACCTTAAATATCCCAGGAAAGCGAAAAATGGATCAAAAAGTTGTGGTCCTTATGTACAATGGAATATCACTCAGCCATGAAATCAATGTCATAAGGCTAGTAGCAGCATGATGAGTGGATTTAGGTAAGACGATTCTAAGTGAAATAAGTCACACAGAAAAGGACACTTCTCATAAGGTGTCACTTATAGAGGGTATGTAAAAACCGTTACCCTTGAACTGAATTACAAAACAGAACAGAGTCACACATGCAGAAAACACACTATGGCTGCTTAACGGGAAAGGTGAGGTGGGGTGATACATAAAACAAGAGTTTCAAATTAGCTCAGATACCGTTCCATAAACCCAATATGTAATAGACAAGACCTACTCCTTGCTCAGAGAACTGGACTCAACACGCCCGATTCACCGCACAAGAATATATCTGACTAGTAATAATCTTAAAACCTATGTATTGATATCTCTCTGTTAGTGTGTCAAGTGGGTGTAAAGCGGCATAAACACAGCCGTGAAAAGCAGCTAAACCCCATTATAAAAATAAATTACTTTTAAAAACCCATGAAACAAAGACAGGGAAAGACAGAGAAATTCTTACACAATTCGTTCAGGGGCTGTGATGCAACCTGGATTGACCATATCTAGACCCACAGCTGGATGAGACATAAGGGTGGACACTCTTGGGGCTGAGAGGTTTGGTGAGGTTGGGTGAGCAAACGCAGACCCTTTAAAGTAATACTGCGTGCTACCCATCGCATGGGTCCCAAATCTCCAGGTTCAAGGGCATCTTCCTACATCGAAAACATGCATGAGAAACCCAGAAGATGGTACACCGTGTGATGGGAAACGCACCTCATTTCTCATCTCCTTGTGCTCGGGTTCGCCATTCCAGCCACTTCACTAGCAATCTCCCTACTTGGAGCATCAGCACCTTTAACCTCCTGTTCCGTACTGGTTGCAATTTGTCCTGAGGATGAACGGGAAGACGGGGAACCAATGAGAGACTAGCTCTTGGTGTTGGGACAGGCACAGGTCACTCTATTTTCCCATCAGGAAGAAGAATTAACCCCAGGCTCAGCCTGCCCCCCGGAAGCAGAACAGGGCCTGAAGCCATCCTGCGCTTTTGCGGCCAGCTCCCAAAAAAGCGACTTGTAAAATGGAGCTTCAGGGCACTGCAATTCACAAACCTGCAGAGTTATAAATGATAACTCTCGTCCACAAATATATTGAGGGAAGGCAAAGAAGAGGATTTGAAATCAAGGCAGAATTGCAGGAAACAGATTTCAGGAGGTAGATTCGAATCGCCTTTAAAGCACATGAAAAGCGGCAAAACGTTGACAATGATGCCCTTGGCCAAAAAGGGCGTATGCGTTTTTTCCTGAATATATTCAGGAAAAAACGCATACGCCCTTTTTGGCCAACCAAGCAACCTGGAAAGGCAAATCAGCGCTACAAAGAAGTCTCGCTTCCCATCGGTCAAAAGGGCCATGCTGAAAAAAGTGTCAAAACCAGAAATGCAGGACAGGCCATGGAGAAATTGGAGCCTTGCTACACTGATGGGCGGGATGTAAATCGCCAACAGCCACTCTGGAGAAGTGTACGGTGTGTCCTGAAACATCTAAAAAACACAGCTTAGAGAGCATAGGGCACTTCCACGCATGGGGGGATAAAGTGGGAAAATTGAAAATCAGCAAGACACAAGCACCCCAAACTTTAGGGCTGCTCTGTTGACAAGGACCTCCACTTCATTCCACCTTAAATATCCCAGGAAAGCGAAAAATGGATCAAAAAGTTGTGGTCCTTATGTACAATGGAATATCACTCAGCCATGAAATCAATGTCATAAGGCTAGTAGCAGCATGATGAGTGGATTTAGGTAAGACGATTCTAAGTGAAATAAGTCACACAGAAAAGGACACTTCTCATAAGGTGTCACTTATAGAGGGTATGTAAAAACCGTTACCCTTGAAGTGAATTACAAAACAGAACAGAGTCACACATGCAGAAAACACACTATGGCTGCTTAACGGGAAAGGTGAGGTGGGGTGATACATAAAACAAGAGTTTCAAATTAGCTCAGATACCGTTCCATAAACCCAATATGTAATAGACAAGACCTACTCCTTGCTCAGAGAACTGGACTCAACACGCCCGATTCACCGCACAAGAATATATCTGACTAGTAATAATCTTAAAACCTATGTATTGATATCTCTCTGTTAGTGTGTCAAGTGGGTGTAAAGCGGCATAAACACAGCCGTGAAAAGCAGCTAAACCCCATTATAAAAATAAATTACTTTTAAAAACCCATGAAACAAAGACAGGGAAAGACAGAGAAACTCTTACACAATTCGTTCAGGGGCTGTGATGCAACCTGGATTGACCATATCTAGACCCACAGCTGGATGAGACATAAGGGTGGACACTCTTGGGGCTGAGAGGTTTGGTGAGGTTGGGTGAGCAAACGCAGACCCTTTAAAGTAATACTGCGTGCTACCCATCGCATGGGTCCCAAATCTCCAGGTTCAAGGGCATCTTCCTACATCGAAAACATGCATGAGAAACCCAGAAGATGGTACACCGTGTGATGGGGAAAGGTTTCTAAAACGCACCTCATTTCTCATCTCCTTGTGCTCGGGTTCGCCATTCCAGCCACTTTACTAGCAATCTCCCTACTTGGAGCATCAGCACCTTTAACCTCCTGTTCCGTACAGGTTGCAATTTGTCCTGAGGATGCACGGGAAGACGGGGAACCAATGAGAGACTAGCTCTTGGTGTTGGGACAGGCACAGGTCACTCTATTTTCCCATCAGGAAGAAGAATTAACCACAGGCTCAGCCTGCCCCCCGGAAGCAGAACAGGGCCTGAAGCCATCCTGCGCTTTTGCGGCCAGCTCCCAAAAAAGCGACTTGTAAAATGGAGCTTCAGGGCACTGCAATTCACAAACCTGCGAGTTATAAATGATAACTCTCGTCCACAAATATATTGAGGGAAGGCAAAGAAGAGGATTTGAAATCAAGGCAGAATTGCAGGAAACAGATTTCAGGAGGTAGATTCGAATCGCCTTTAAAGCACATGAAAAGCGGCAAAACGTTGACAATGATGCCCTTGGCCAAAAAGGGCGTATGCGTTTTTTCCTGAATATATTCAGGAAAAAACGCATACGCCCTTTTTGGCCAACCAAGCAACCTGGAAAGGCAAATCAGCGCTACAAAGAAGTCTCGCTTCCCATCGGTCAAAAGGGCCATGCTGAAAAAAGTGTCAAAACCAGAAGTGCAGGACAGGCCATGGAGAAATGGGAGCCTTGCTACACTGATGGGCGGGATGTAAATCGCCAACAGCCACTCTGGAGAAGTGTACGGTGTGTCCTGAAACATCTAAAAAACACAGCTTAGAGAGCATAGGGCACTTCCACGCATGGGGGGATAAAGTGGGAAAATTGAAAATCAGCAAGACACAAGCACCCCAAACTTTAGGGCTGCTCTGTTGACAAGGACCTCCACTTCATTCCACCTTAAATATCCCAGGAAAGCGAAAAATGGATCAAAAAGTTGTGGTCCTTATGTACAATGGAATATCACTCAGCCATGAAATCAATGTCATAAGGCTAGTAGCAGCATGATGAGTGGATTTAGGTAAGACGATTCTAAGTGAAATAAGTCACACAGAAAAGGACACTTCTCATAAGGTGTCACTTATAGAGGGAATGTAAAAACAGTTACACTTGAACTGAATTACAAAACAGAACAGAGTCACACTTGCAGAAAACACACTATGGCTGCTTAACGGGAAAGGTGAGGTGGGGTGATACATAAAACAAGAGTTTCAAATTAGCTCAGATACCGTTCCATAAACCCAATATGTAATAGACAAGACCTACTCCTTGCTCAGAGAACTGGACTCAACACGCCCGATTCACCGCACAAGAATATATCTGACTAGTAATAATCTTAAAACCTATGTATTGATATCTCTCTGTTAGTGTGTCAAGTGGGTGTAAAGTGGCATAAACACAGCCGTGAAAAGCAGCTAAACCCCATTATAAAAATAAATTACTTTTAAAAACCCATGAAACAAAGACAGGGAAAGACAGAGAAATTCTTACACAATTCGTTCAGGGGCTGTGATGCAACCTGGATTGACCATATCTAGACCCACAGCTGGATGAGACATAAGGGTGGACACTCTTGGGGCTGAGAGGTTTGGTGAGGTTGGGTGAGCAAACGCAGACCCTTTAAAGTAATACTGCGTGCTAACCATCGCATGGGTCCCAAATCTCCAGGTTCAAGGGCATCTTCCTACATCGAAAACATGCATGAGAAACCCAGAAGATGGTACACCGTGTGATGGGGAAAGGTTTCTAAAACGCACCTCATTTCTCATCTCCTTGTGCTCGGGTTCGCCATTCCAGCCACTTCACTAGCAATCTCCCTACTTGGAGCATCAGCACCTTTAACCTCCTGTTCCGTACAGGTTGCAATTTGTCCTGAGGATGAACGGGAAGACGGGGAACCAATGAGAGACTAGCTCTTGGTGTTGGGACAGGCACAGGTCACTCTTTTTTCCCATCAGGAAGAAGAATTAACCAGAGGCTCAGCCTGCCCCCCGGAAGCAGAACAGGGCCTGAAGCCATCCTGCGCTTTTGCGGCCAGCTCCCAAAAAAGCGACTTGTAAAATGGAGCTTCAGGGCACTGCAATTCACAAACCTGCAGAGTTATAAATGATAACTCTCGTCCACAAATATATTGAGGGAAGGCAAAGAAGAGGATTTGAAATCAAGGCAGAATTGCAGGAAACAGATTTCAGGGGGTAGATTCGAATCGCCTTTAAAGCACATGAAAAGCGGCAAAACGTTGACAATGATGCCCTTGGCCAAAAAGGGCGTATGCGTTTTTTCCTGAATATATTCAGGAAAAAACGCATACGCCCTTTTTGGCCAACCAAGCAACCTGGAAAGGCAAATCAGCGCTACAAAGAAGTCTCGCTTCCCATCGGTCAAAAGGGCCATGCTGAAAAAAGTGTCAAAACCAGAAATGCAGGACAGGCCATGGAGAAATGGGAGCCTTGCTACACTGATGGGCGGGATGTAAATCGCCAACAGCCACTCTGGAGAAGTGTACGGTGTGTCCTGAAACATCTAAAAAACACAGCTTAGAGAGCATAGGGCACTTCCACGCATGGGGGGATAAAGTGGGAAAATTGAAAATCAGCAAGACACAAGCACCCCAAACTTTAGGGCTGCTCTGTTGACAAGGACCTCCACTTCATTCTACCTTAAATATCCCAGGAAAGCGAAAAATGGATCAAAAAGTTGTGGTCCTTATGTACAATGGAATATCACTCAGCCATGAAATCAATGTCATAAGGCTAGTAGCAGCATGATGAGTGGATTTAGGTAAGACGATTCTAAGTGAAATAAGTCACACAGAAAAGGACACTTCTCATAAGGTGTCACTTATAGAGGGTATGTAAAAACCGTTACCCTTGAACTGAATTACAAAACAGAACAGAGTCACACATGCAGAAAACACACTATGGCTGCTTAACGGGAAAGGTGAGGTGGGGTGATACATAAAACAAGAGTTTCAAATTAGCTCAGATACCGTTCCATAAACCCAATATGTAATAGACAAGACCTACTCCTTGCTCAGAGAACTGGACTCAACACGCCCGATTCACCGCACAAGAATATATCTGACTAGTAATAATCTTAAAACCTATGTATTGATATCTCTCTGTTAGTGTGTCAAGTGGGTGTAAAGCGGCATAAACACAGCCGTGAAAAGCAGCTAAACCCCATTATAAAAATAAATTACTTTTAAAAACCCATGAAACAAAGACAGGGAAAGACAGAGAAACTCTTACACAATTCGTTCAGGGGCTGTGATGCAACCTGGATTGACCATATCTAGACCCACAGCTGGATGAGACATAAGGGTGGACACTCTTGGGGCTGAGAGGTTTGGTGAGGTTGGGTGAGCAAACGCAGACCCTTTAAAGTAATACTGCGTGCTACCCATCGCATGGGTCCCAAATCTCCAGGTTCAAGGGCATCTTCCTACATCGAAAACATGCATGAGAAACCCAGAAGATGGTACACCGTGTGATGGGGAAAGGTTTCTAAAACGCACCTCATTTCTCATCTCCTTGTGCTCGGGTTCGCCATTCCAGCCACTTTACTAGCAATCTCCCTACTTGGAGCATCAGCACCTTTAACCTCCTGTTCCGTACAGGTTGCAATTTGTCCTGAGGATGAACGGGAAGACGGGGAACCAATGAGAGACTAGCTCTTGGTGTTGGGACAGGCACAGGTCACTCTTTTTTCCCATCAGGAAGAAGAATTAACCAGAGGCTCAGCCTGCCCCCCGGAAGCAGAACAGGGCCTGAAGCCATCCTGCGCTTTTGCGGCCAGCTCCCAAAAAAGCGACTTGTAAAATGGAGCTTCAGGGCACTGCAATTCACAAACCTGCAGAGTTATAAATGATAACTCTCGTCCACAAATATATTGAGGGAAGGCAAAGAAGAGGATTTGAAATCAAGGCAGAATTGCAGGAAACAGATTTCAGGAGGTAGATTCGAATCGCCTTTAAAGCACATGAAAAGCGGCAAAACGTTGACAATGATGCCCTTGGCCAAAAAGGGCGTATGCGTTTTTTCCTGAATATATTCAGGAAAAAACGCATACGCCCTTTTTGGCCAACCAAGCAACCTGGAAAGGCAAATCAGCGCTACAAAGAAGTCTCGCTTCCCATCGGTCAAAAGGGCCATGCTGAAAAAAGTGTCAAAACCAGAAGTGCAGGACAGGCCATGGAGAAATGGGAGCCTTGCTACACTGATGGGCGGGATGTAAATCGCCAACAGCCACTCTGGAGAAGTGTACGGTGTGTCCTGAAACATCTAAAAAACACAGCTTAGAGAGCATAGGGCACTTCCACGCATGGGGGGATAAAGTGGGAAAATTGAAAATCAGCAAGACACAAGCACCCCAAACTTTAGGGCTGCTCTGTTGACAAGGACCTCCACTTCATTCCACCTTAAATATCCCAGGAAAGCGAAAAATGGATCAAAAAGTTGTGGTCCTTATGTACAATGGAATATCACTCAGCCATGAAATCAATGTCATAAGGCTAGTAGCAGCATGATGAGTGGATTTAGGTAAGACGATTCTAAGTGAAATAAGTCACACAGAAAAGGACACTTCTCATAAGGTGTCACTTATAGAGGGTATGTAAAAACCGTTACCCTTGAACTGAATTACAAAACAGAACAGAGTCACACATGCAGAAAACACACTATGGCTGCTTAACGGGAAAGGTGAGGTGGGGTGATACATAAAACAAGAGTTTCAAATTAGCTCAGATACCGTTCCATAAACCCAATATGTAATAGACAAGACCTACTCCTTGCTCAGAGAACTGGACTCAACACGCCCGATTCACCGCACAAGAATATATCTGACTAGTAATAATCTTAAAACCTATGTATTGATATCTCTCTGTTAGTGTGTCAAGTGGGTGTAAAGCGGCATAAACACAGCCGTGAAAAGCAGCTAAACCCCATTATAAAAATAAATTACTTTTAAAAACCCATGAAACAAAGACAGGGAAAGACAGAGAAATTCTTACACAATTCGTTCAGGGGCTGTGATGCAACCTGGATTGACCATATCTAGACCCACAGCTGGATGAGACATAAGGGTGGACACTCTTGGGGCTGAGAGGTTTGGTGAGGTTGGGTGAGCAAACGCAGACCCTTTAAAGTAATACTGCGTGCTACCCATCGCATGGGTCCCAAATCTCCAGGTTCAAGGGCATCTTCCTACATCGAAAACATGCATGAGAAACCCAGAAGATGGTACACCGTGTGATGGGAAACGCACCTCATTTCTCATCTCCTTGTGCTCGGGTTCGCCATTCCAGCCACTTCACTAGCAATCTCCCTACTTGGAGCATCAGCACCTTTAACCTCCTGTTCCGTACTGGTTGCAATTTGTCCTGAGGATGAACGGGAAGACGGGGAACCAATGAGAGACTAGCTCTTGGTGTTGGGACAGGCACAGGTCACTCTATTTTCCCATCAGGAAGAAGAATTAACCCCAGGCTCAGCCTGCCCCCCGGAAGCAGAACAGGGCCTGAAGCCATCCTGCGCTTTTGCGGCCAGCTCCCAAAAAAGCGACTTGTAAAATGGAGCTTCAGGGCACTGCAATTCACAAACCTGCAGAGTTATAAATGATAACTCTCGTCCACAAATATATTGAGGGAAGGCAAAGAAGAGGATTTGAAATCAAGGCAGAATTGCAGGAAACAGATTTCAGGAGGTAGATTCGAATCGCCTTTAAAGCACATGAAAAGCGGCAAAACGTTGACAATGATGCCCTTGGCCAAAAAGGGCGTATGCGTTTTTTCCTGAATATATTCAGGAAAAAACGCATACGCCCTTTTTGGCCAACCAAGCAACCTGGAAAGGCAAATCAGCGCTACAAAGAAGTCTCGCTTCCCATCGGTCAAAAGGGCCATGCTGAAAAAAGTGTCAAAACCAGAAATGCAGGACAGGCCATGGAGAAATTGGAGCCTTGCTACACTGATGGGCGGGATGTAAATCGCCAACAGCCACTCTGGAGAAGTGTACGGTGTGTCCTGAAACATCTAAAAAACACAGCTTAGAGAGCATAGGGCACTTCCACGCATGGGGGGATAAAGTGGGAAAATTGAAAATCAGCAAGACACAAGCACCCCAAACTTTAGGGCTGCTCTGTTGACAAGGACCTCCACTTCATTCCACCTTAAATATCCCAGGAAAGCGAAAAATGGATCAAAAAGTTGTGGTCCTTATGTACAATGGAATATCACTCAGCCATGAAATCAATGTCATAAGGCTAGTAGCAGCATGATGAGTGGATTTAGGTAAGACGATTCTAAGTGAAATAAGTCACACAGAAAAGGACACTTCTCATAAGGTGTCACTTATAGAGGGTATGTAAAAACCGTTACCCTTGAAGTGAATTACAAAACAGAACAGAGTCACACATGCAGAAAACACACTATGGCTGCTTAACGGGAAAGGTGAGGTGGGGTGATACATAAAACAAGAGTTTCAAATTAGCTCAGATACCGTTCCATAAACCCAATATGTAATAGACAAGACCTACTCCTTGCTCAGAGAACTGGACTCAACACGCCCGATTCACCGCACAAGAATATATCTGACTAGTAATAATCTTAAAACCTATGTATTGATATCTCTCTGTTAGTGTGTCAAGTGGGTGTAAAGCGGCATAAACACAGCCGTGAAAAGCAGCTAAACCCCATTATAAAAATAAATTACTTTTAAAAACCCATGAAACAAAGACAGGGAAAGACAGAGAAACTCTTACACAATTCGTTCAGGGGCTGTGATGCAACCTGGATTGACCATATCTAGACCCACAGCTGGATGAGACATAAGGGTGGACACTCTTGGGGCTGAGAGGTTTGGTGAGGTTGGGTGAGCAAACGCAGACCCTTTAAAGTAATACTGCGTGCTACCCATCGCATGGGTCCCAAATCTCCAGGTTCAAGGGCATCTTCCTACATCGAAAACATGCATGAGAAACCCAGAAGATGGTACACCGTGTGATGGGGAAAGGTTTCTAAAACGCACCTCATTTCTCATCTCCTTGTGCTCGGGTTCGCCATTCCAGCCACTTTACTAGCAATCTCCCTACTTGGAGCATCAGCACCTTTAACCTCCTGTTCCGTACAGGTTGTAATTTGTCCTGAGGATGCACGGGAAGACGGGGAACCAATGAGAGACTAGCTCTTGGTGTTGGGACAGGCACAGGTCACTCTATTTTCCCATCAGGAAGAAGAATTAACCACAGGCTCAGCCTGCCCCCCGGAACCAGAACAGGGCCTGAAGCCATCCTGCGCTTTTGCGGCCAGCTCCCAAAAAAGCGACTTGTAAAATGGAGCTTCAGGGCACTGCAATTCACAAACCTGCGAGTTATAAATGATAACTCTCGTCCACAAATATATTGAGGGAAGGCAAAGAAGAGGATTTGAAATCAAGGCAGAATTGCAGGAAACAGATTTCAGGAGGTAGATTCGAATCGCCTTTAAAGCACATGAAAAGCGGCAAAACGTTGACAATGATGCCCTTGGCCAAAAAGGGCGTATGCGTTTTTTCCTGAATATATTCAGGAAAAAACGCATACGCCCTTTTTGGCCAACCAAGCAACCTGGAAAGGCAAATCAGCGCTACAAAGAAGTCTCGCTTCCCATCGGTCAAAAGGGCCATGCTGAAAAAAGTGTCAAAACCAGAAGTGCAGGACAGGCCATGGAGAAATGGGAGCCTTGCTACACTGATGGGCGGGATGTAAATCGCCAACAGCCACTCTGGAGAAGTGTACGGTGTGTCCTGAAACATCTAAAAAACACAGCTTAGAGAGCATAGGGCACTTCCACGCATGGGGGGATAAAGTGGGAAAATTGAAAATCAGCAAGACACAAGCACCCCAAACTTTAGGGCTGCTCTGTTGACAAGGACCTCCACTTCATTCCACCTTAAATATCCCAGGAAAGCGAAAAATGGATCAAAAAGTTGTGGTCCTTATGTACAATGGAATATCACTCAGCCATGAAATCAATGTCATAAGGCTAGTAGCAGCATGATGAGTGGATTTAGGTAAGACGATTCTAAGTGAAATATGTCACACAGAAAAGGACACTTCTCATAAGGTGTCACTTATAGAGGGAATGTAAAAACAGTTACACTTGAACTGAATTACAAAACAGAACAGAGTCACACATGCAGAAAACACACTATGGCTGCTTAACGGGAAAGGTGAGGTGGGGTGATACATAAAACAAGAGTTTCAAATTAGCTCAGATACCGTTCCATAAACCCAATATGTAATAGACAAGACCTACTCCTTGCTCAGAGAACTGGACTCAACACGCCCGATTCACCGCACAAGAATATATCTGACTAGTAATAATCTTAAAACCTATGTATTGATATCTCTCTGTTAGTGTGTCAAGTGGGTGTAAAGCGGCATAAACACAGCCGTGAAAAGCAGCTAAACCCCATTATAAAAATAAATTACTTTTAAAAACCCATGAAACAAAGACAGGGAAAGACAGAGAAATTCTTACACAATTCGTTCAGGGGCTGTGATGCAACCTGGATTGACCATATCTAGACCCACAGCTGGATGAGACATAAGGGTGGACACTCTTGGGGCTGAGAGGTTTGGTGAGGTTGGGTGAGCAAACGCAGACCCTTTAAAGTAATACTGCGTGCTAACCATCGCATGGGTCCCAAATCTCCAGGTTCAAGGGCATCTTCCTACATCGAAAACATGCATGAGAAACCCAGAAGATGGTACACCGTGTGATGGGGAAAGGTTTCTAAAACGCACCTCATTTCTCATCTCCTTGTGCTCGGGTTCGCCATTCCAGCCACTTCACTAGCAATCTCCCTACTTGGAGCATCAGCACCTTTAACCTCCTGTTCCGTACAGGTTGCAATTTGTCCTGAGGATGAACGGGAAGACGGGGAACCAATGAGAGACTAGCTCTTGGTGTTGGGACAGGCACAGGTCACTCTTTTTTCCCATCAGGAAGAAGAATTAACCAGAGGCTCAGCCTGCCCCCCGGAAGCAGAACAGGGCCTGAAGCCATCCTGCGCTTTTGCGGCCAGCTCCCAAAAAAGCGACTTGTAAAATGGAGCTTCAGGGCACTGCAATTCACAAACCTGCAGAGTTATAAATGATAACTCTCGTCCACAAATATATTGAGGGAAGGCAAAGAAGAGGATTTGAAATCAAGGCAGAATTGCAGGAAACAGATTTCAGGAGGTAGATTCGAATCGCCTTTAAAGCACATGAAAAGCGGCAAAACGTTGACAATGATGCCCTTGGCCAAAAAGGGCGTATGCGTTTTTTCCTGAATATATTCAGGAAAAAACGCATACGCCCTTTTTGGCCAACCAAGCAACCTGGAAAGGCAAATCAGCGCTACAAAGAAGTCTCGCTTCCCATCGGTCAAAAGGGCCATGCTGAAAAAAGTGTCAAAACCAGAAGTGCAGGACAGGCCATGGAGAAATGGGAGCCTTGCTACACTGATGGGCGGGATGTAAATCGCCAACAGCCACTCTGGAGAAGTGTACGGTGTGTCCTGAAACATCTAAAAAACACAGCTTAGAGAGCATAGGGCACTTCCACGCATGGGGGGATAAAGTGGGAAAATTGAAAATCAGCAAGACACAAGCACCCCAAACTTTAGGGCTGCTCTGTTGACAAGGACCTCCACTTCATTCCACCTTAAATATCCCAGGAAAGCGAAAAATGGATCAAAAAGTTGTGGTCCTTATGTACAATGGAATATCACTCAGCCATGAAATCAATGTCATAAGGCTAGTAGCAGCATGATGAGTGGATTTAGGTAAGACGATTCTAAGTGAAATAAGTCACACAGAAAAGGACACTTCTCATAAGGTGTCACTTATAGAGGGAATGTAAAAAAAGTTACACTTGAACTGAATTACAAAACAGAACAGAGTCACACATGCAGAAAACACACTATGGCTGCTTAACGGGAAAGGTGAGGTGGGGTGATACATAAAACAAGAGTTTCAAATTAGCTCAGATACCGTTCCATAAACCCAATATGTAATAGACAAGACCTACTCCTTGCTCAGAGAACTGGACTCAACACGCCCGATTCACCGCACAAGAATATATCTGACTAGTAATAATCTTAAAACCTATGTATTGATATCTCTCTGTTAGTGTGTCAAGTGGGTGTAAAGCGGCATAAACACAGCCGTGAAAAGCAGCTAAACCCCATTATAAAAATAAATTACTTTTAAAAACCCATGAAACAAAGACAGGGAAAGACAGAGAAACTCTTACACAATTCGTTCAGGGGCTGTGATGCAACCTGGATTGACCATATCTAGACCCACAGCTGGATGAGACATAAGGGTGGACACTCTTGGGGCTGAGAGGTTTGGTGAGGTTGGGTGAGCAAACGCAGACCCTTTAAAGTAATACTGCGTGCTACCCATCGCATGGGTCCCAAATCTCCAGGTTCAAGGGCATCTTCCTACATCGAAAACATGCATGAGAAACCCAGAAGATGGTACACCGTGTGATGGGGAAAGGTTTCTAAAACGCACCTCATTTCTCATCTCCTTGTGCTCGGGTTCGCCATTCCAGCCACTTTACTAGCAATCTCCCTACTTGGAGCATCAGCACCTTTAACCTCCTGTTCCGTACAGGTTGCAATTTGTCCTGAGGATGCACGGGAAGACGGGGAACCAATGAGAGACTAGCTCTTGGTGTTGGGACAGGCACAGGTCACTCTATTTTCCCATCAGGAAGAAGAATTAACCACAGGCTCAGCCTGCCCCCCGGAACCAGAACAGGGCCTGAAGCCATCCTGCGCTTTTGCGGCCAGCTCCCAAAAAAGCGACTTGTAAAATGGAGCTTCAGGGCACTGCAATTCACAAACCTGCGAGTTATAAATGATAACTCTCGTCCACAAATATATTGAGGGAAGGCAAAGAAGAGGATTTGAAATCAAGGCAGAATTGCAGGAAACAGATTTCAGGAGGTAGATTCGAATCGCCTTTAAAGCACATGAAAAGCGGCAAAACGTTGACAATGATGCCCTTGGCCAAAAAGGGCGTATGCGTTTTTTCCTGAATATATTCAGGAAAAAACGCATACGCCCTTTTTGGCCAACCAAGCAACCTGGAAAGGCAAATCAGCGCTACAAAGAAGTCTCGCTTCCCATCGGTCAAAAGGGCCATGCTGAAAAAAGTGTCAAAACCAGAAGTGCAGGACAGGCCATGGAGAAATGGGAGCCTTGCTACACTGATGGGCGGGATGTAAATCGC
This sequence comes from Balaenoptera physalus, assembly GCF_965194825.1. Taxonomy (NCBI): domain Eukaryota; kingdom Metazoa; phylum Chordata; class Mammalia; order Artiodactyla; family Balaenopteridae; genus Balaenoptera; species Balaenoptera physalus. Next base: position 15,435,190 of record NC_138891.1, read on the forward strand.
CAACAGCCACTCTGGAGAAGTGTACGGTGTGTCCTGAAACATCTAAAAAACACAGCTTAGAGAGCATAGGGCACTTCCACGCATGGGGGGATAAAGTGGGAAAATTGAAAATCAGCAAGACACAAGCACCCCAAACTTTAGGGCTGCTCTGTTGACAAGGACCTCCACTTCATTCCACCTTAAATATCCCAGGAAAGCGAAAAATGGATCAAAAAGTTGTGGTCCTTATGTACAATGGAATATCACTCAGCCATGAAATCAATGTCATAAGGCTAGTAGCAGCATGATGAGTGGATTTAGGTAAGACGATTCTAAGTGAAATAAGTCACACAGAAAAGGACACTTCTCATAAGGTGTCACTTATAGAGGGAATGTAAAAACCGTTACCCTTGAACTGAATTACAAAACAGAACAGAGTCACACATGCAGAAAACACACTATGGCTGCTTAACGGGAAAGGTGAGGTGGGGTGATACATAAAACAAGAGTTTCAAATTAGCTCAGATACCGTTCCATAAACCCAATATGTAATAGACAAGACCTACTCCTTGCTCAGAGAACTGGACTCAACACGCCCGATTCACCGCACAAGAATATATCTGACTAGTAATAATCTTAAAACCTATGTATTGATATCTCTCTGTTAGTGTGTCAAGTGGGTGTAAAGCGGCATAAACACAGCCGTGAAAAGCAGCTAAACCCCATTATAAAAATAAATTACTTTTAAAAACCCATGAAACAAAGACAGGGAAAGACAGAGAAACTCTTCCACAATTCGTTCAGGGGCTGTGATGCAACCTGGATTGACCATATCTAGACCCACAGCTGGATGAGACATAAGGGTGGACACTCTTGGGGCTGAGAGGTTTGGTGAGGTTGGGTGAGCAAACTTAGACCCTTTAAAGTAATACTGCGTGCTAACCATCGCATGGGTCCCAAATCTCCAGGTTCAAGGGCATCTTCCTACATCGAAAACATGCATGAGAAACCCAGAAGATGGTACACCGTGTGATGGGGAAAGGTTTCTAAAACGCACCTCATTTCTCATCTCCTTGTGCTCGGGTTCGCCATTCCAGCCACTTCACTAGCAATCTCCCTACTTGGAGCATCAGCACCTTTAACCTCCTGTTCCGTACAGGTTGCAATTTGTCCTGAGGATGCACGGGAAGACGGGGAACCAATGAGAGACTAGCTCTTGGTGTTGGGACAGGCACAGGTCACTCTTTTTTCCCATCAGGAAGAAGAATTAACCAGAGGCTCAGCCTGCCCCCCGGAAGCAGAACAGGGCCTGAAGCCATCCTGCGCTTTTGCGGCCAGCTCCCAAAAAAGCGACTTGTAAAATGGAGCTTCAGGACACTGCAATTCACAAACCTGCAGAGTTATAAATGATAACTCTCGTCCACAAATATATTGAGGGAAGGCAAAGAAGAGGATTTGAAATCAAGGCAGAATTGCAGGAAACAGATTTCAGGAGGTAGATTCGAATCGCCTTTAAAGCACATGAAAAGCGGCAAAACGTTGACAATGATGCCCTTGGCCAAAAAGGGCGTATGCGTTTTTTCCTGAATATATTCAGGAAAAAACGCATACGCCCTTTTTGGCCAACCAAGCAACCTGGAAAGGCAAATCAGCGCTACAAAGAAGTCTCGCTTCCCATCGGTCAAAAGGGCCATGCTGAAAAAAGTGTCAAAACCAGAAGTGCAGGACAGGCCATGGAGAAATGGGAGCCTTGCTACACTGATGGGCGGGATGTAAATCGCCAACAGCCACTCTGGAGAAGTGTACGGTGTGTCCTGAAACATCTAAAAAACACAGCTTAGAGAGCATAGGGCACTTCCACTCATGGGGGGATAAAGTGGGAAAATTGAAAATCAGCAAGACACAAGCACCCCAAACTTTAGGGCTGCTCTGTTGACAAGGACCTCCACTTCATTCCACCTTAAATATCCCAGGAAAGCGAAAAATGGATCAAAAAGTTGTGGTCCTTATGTACAATGGAATATCACTCAGCCATGAAATCAATGTCATAAGGCTAGTAGCAGCATGATGAGTGGATTTAGGTAAGACGATTCTAAGTGAAATAAGTCACACAGAAAAGGACACTTCTCATAAGGTGTCACTTATAGAGGGAATGTAAAAACAGTTACACTTGAACTGAATTACAAAACAGAACAGAGTCACACATGCAGAAAACACACTATGGCTGCTTAACGGGAAAGGTGAGGTGGGGTGATACATAAAACAAGAGTTTCAAATTAGCTCAGATACCGTTCCATAAACCCAATATGTAATAGACAAGACCTACTCCTTGCTCAGAGAACTGGACTCAACACGCCCGATTCACCGCACAAGAATATATCTGACTAGTAATAATATTAAAACCTATGTATTGATATCTCTCTGTTAGTGTGTCAAGTGGGTGTAAAGCGGCATAAACACAGCCGTGAAAAGCAGCTAAACCCCATTATAAAAATAAATTACTTTTAAAAACCCATGAAACAAAGACAGGGAAACACAGAGAAATTCTTACACAATTCGTTCAGGGGCTGTGATGCAACCTGGATTGACCATATCTAGACCCACAGCTGGATGAGACATAAGGGTGGACACTCTTGGGGCTGAGAGGTTTGGTGAGGTTGGGTGAGCAAACGCAGACCCTTTAAAGTAATACTGCGTGCTAACCATCGCATGGGTCCCAAATCTCCAGGTTCAAGGGCATCTTCCTACATCGAAAACATGCATGAGAAACCCAGAAGATGGTACACCGTGTGATGGGGAAAGGTTTCTAAAACGCACCTCATTTCTCATCTCCTTGTGCTCGGGTTCGCCATTCCAGCCACTTCACTAGCAATCTCCCTACTTGGAGCATCAGCACCTTTAACCTCCTGTTCCGTACAGGTTGCAATTTGTCCTGAGGATGAACGGGAAGACGGGGAACCAATGAGAGACTAGCTCTTGGTGTTGGGACAGGCACAGGTCACTCTTTTTTCCCATCAGGAAGAAGAATTAACCAGAGGCTCAGCCTGCCCCCCGGAAGCAGAACAGGGCCTGAAGCCATCCTGCGCTTTTGCGGCCAGCTCCCAAAAAAGCGACTTGTAAAATGGAGCTTCAGGGCACTGCAATTCACAAACCTGCAGAGTTATAAATGATAACTCTCGTCCACAAATATATTGAGGGAAGGCAAAGAAGAGGATTTGAAATCAAGGCAGAATTGCAGGAAACAGATTTCAGGAGGTAGATTCGAATCGCCTTTAAAGCACATGAAAAGCGGCAAAACGTTGACAATGATGCCCTTGGCCAAAAAGGGCGTATGCGTTTTTTCCTGAATATATTCAGGAAAAAACGCATACGCCCTTTTTGGCCAACCAAGCAACCTGGAAAGGCAAATCAGCGCTACAAAGAAGTCTCGCTTCCCATCGGTCAAAAGGGCCATGCTGAAAAAAGTGTCAAAACCAGAAATGCAGGACAGGCCATGGAGAAATGGGAGCCTTGTTACACTGATGGGCGGGAGGTAAATCGCCAACAGCCACTCTGGAGAAGTGTACGGTGTGTCCTGAAACATCTAAAAAACACAGCTTAGAGAGCATAGGGCACTTCCACGCATGGGGGGATAAAGTGGGAAAATTGAAAATCAGCAAGACACAAGCACCCTAAACTTTAGGGCTGCTCTGTTGACAAGGACCTCCACTTCATTCCACCTTAAATATCCCAGGAAAGCGAAAAATGGATCAAAAAGTTGTGGTCCTTATGTACAATGGAATATCACTCAGCCATGAAATCAATGTCATAAGGCTAGTAGCAGCATGATGAGTGGATTTAGGTAAGACGATTCTAAGTGAAATAAGTCACACAGAAAAGGACACTTCTCATAAGGTGTCACTTATAGAGGGTATGTAAAAACCGTTACCCTTGAACTGAATTACAAAACAGAACAGAGTCACACATGCAGAAAACACACTATGGCTGCTTAACGGGAAAGGTGAGGTGGGGTGATACATAAAACAAGAGTTTCAAATTAGCTCAGATACCGTTCCATAAACCCAATATGTAATAGACAAGACCTACTCCTTGCTCAGAGAACTGGACTCAACACGCCCGATTCACCGCACAAGAATATATCTGACTAGTAATAATCTTAAAACCTATGTATTGATATCTCTCTGTTAGTGTGTCAAGTGGGTGTAAAGCGGCATAAACACAGCCGTGAAAAGCAGCTAAACCCCATTATAAAAATAAATTACTTTTAAAAACCCATGAAACAAAAACAGGGAAAGACAGAGAAACTCTTACACAATTCGTTCAGGGGCTGTGATGCAACCTGGATTGACCATATCTAGACCCACAGCTGGATGAGACATAAGGGTGGACACTCTTGGGGCTGAGAGGTTTGGTGAGGTTGGGTGAGCAAACACAGACCCTTTAAAGTAATACTGCGTGCTACCCATCGCATGGGTCCCAAATCTCCAGGTTCAAGGGCATCTTCCTACATCGAAAACATGCATGAGAAACCCAGAAGATGGTACACCGTGTGATGGGGAAAGGTTTCTAAAACGCACCTCATTTCTCATCTCCTTGTGCTCGGGTTCGCCATTCCAGCCACTTTACTAGCAATCTCCCTACTTGGAGCATCAGCACCTTTAACCTCCTGTTCCGTACAGGTTGCAATTTGTCCTGAGGATGCACGGGAAGACGGGGAACCAATGAGAGACTAGCTCTTGGTGTTGGGACAGGCACAGGTCACTCTATTTTCCCATCAGGAAGAAGAATTAACCACAGGCTCAGCCTGCCCCCCGGAACCAGAACAGGGCCTGAAGCCATCCTGCGCTTTTGCGGCCAGCTCCCAAAAAAGCGACTTGTAAAATGGAGCTTCAGGGCACTGCAATTCACAAACCTGCGAGTTATAAATGATAACTCTCCTCCACAAATATATTGAGGGAAGGCAAAGAAGAGGATTTGAAATCAAGGCAGAATTGCAGGAAACAGATTTCAGGAGGTAGATTCGAATCGCCTTTAAAGCACATGAAAAGCGGCAAAACGTTGACAATGATGCCCTTGGCCAAAAAGGGCGTATGCGTTTTTTCCTGAATATATTCAGGAAAAAACGCATACGCCCTTTTTGGCCAACCAAGCAACCTGGAAAGGCAAATCAGCGCTACAAAGAAGTCTCGCTTCCCATCGGTCAAAAGGGCCATGCTGAAAAAAGTGTCAAAACCAGAAGTGCAGGACAGGCCATGGAGAAATGGGAGCCTTGCTACACTGATGGGCGGGATGTAAATCGCCAACAGCCACTCTGGAGAAGTGTACGGTGTGTCCTGAAACATCTAAAAAACACAGCTTAGAGAGCATAGGGCACTTCCACGCATGGGGGGATAAAGTGGGAAAATTGAAAATCAGCAAGACACAAGCACCCCAAACTTTAGGGCTGCTCTGTTGACAAGGACCTCCACTTCATTCCACCTTAAATATCCCAGGAAAGCGAAAAATGGATCAAAAAGTTGTGGTCCTTATGTACAATGGAATATCACTCAGCCATGAAATCAATGTCATAAGGCTAGTAGCAGCATGATGAGTGGATTTAGGTAAGACGATTCTAAGTGAAATAAGTCACACAGAAAAGGACACTTCTCATAAGGTGTCACTTATAGAGGGAATGTAAAAAAAGTTACACTTGAACTGAATTACAAAACAGAACAGAGTCACACATGCAGAAAACACACTATGGCTGCTTAACGGGAAAGGTGAGGTGGGGTGATACATAAAACAAGAGTTTCAAATTAGCTCAGATACCGTTCCATAAACCCAATATGTAATAGACAAGACCTACTCCTTGCTCAGAGAACTGGACTCAACACGCCCGATTCACCGCACAAGAATATATCTGACTAGTAAGAATCTTAAAACCTATGTATTGATATCTCTCTGTTAGTGTGTCAAGTGGGTGTAAAGCGGCATAAACACAGCCGTGAAAAGCAGCTAAACCCCATTATAAAAATAAATTACTTTTAAAAACCCATGAAACAAAGACAGGGAAAGACAGAGAAATTCTTACACAATTCGTTCAGGGGCTGTGATGCAACCTGGATTGACCATATCTAGACCCACAGCTGGATGAGACATAAGGGTGGACACTCTTGGGGCTGAGAGGTGTGGTGAGGTTGGGTGAGCAAACGCAGACCCTTTAAAGTAATACTGCGTGCTAACCATCGCATGGGTCCCAAATCTCCAGGTTCAAGGGCATCTTCCTACATCGAAAACATGCATGAGAAACCCAGAAGATGGTACACCGTGTGATGGGGAAAGGTTTCTAAAACGCACCTCATTTCTCATCTCCTTGTGCTCGGGTTCGCCATTCCAGCCACTTCACTAGCATTCTCCCTACTTGGAGCATCAGCACCTTTAACCTCCTGTTCCGTACAGGTTGCAATTTGTCCTGAGGATGAACGGGAAGACGGGGAACCAATGAGAGACTAGCTCTTGGTGTTGGGACAGGCACAGGTCACTCTATTTTCCCATCAGGAAGAAGAATTAACCACAGGCTCAGCCTGCCCCCCGGAACCAGAACAGGGCCTGAAGCCATCCTGCGCTTTTGCGGCCAGCTCCCAAAAAAGCGACTTGTAAAATGGAGCTTCAGGGCACTGCAATTCACAAACCTGCAGAGATATAAATGATAACTCTCATCCACAAATATATTGAGGGAAGGCAAAGAAGAGGATTTGAAATCAAGGCAGAATTGCAGGAAACAGATTTCAGGAGGTAGATTCGAATCGCCTTTAAAGCACATGAAAAGCGGCAAAACGTTGACAATGATGCCCTTGGCCAAAAAGGGCGTATGCGTTTTTTCCTGAATATATTCAGGAAAAAACGCATACGCCCTTTTTGGCCAACCAAGCAACCTGGAAAGGCAAATCAGCGCTACAAAGAAGTCTCGCTTCCCATCGGTCAAAAGGGCCATGCTGAAAAAAGTGTCAAAACCAGAAATGCAGGACAGGCCATGGAGAAATGGGAGCCTTGCTACACTGATGGGCGGGATGTAAATTGCCAACAGCCACTCTGGAGAAGTGTACGGTGTGTCCTGAAACATCTAAAAAACACAGCTTAGAGAGCATAGGGCACTTCCACGCATGGGGGGATAAAGTGGGAAAATTGAAAATCAGCAAGACACAAGCACCCCAAAGTTTAGGGCTGCTCTGTTGACAAGGACCTCCACTTCATTCCACCTTAAATATCCCAGGAAAGCGAAAAATGGATAAAAAAGTTGTGGTCCTTATGTACAATGGAATATCACTCAGCCATGAAATCAATGTCATAAGGCTAGTAGCAGCATGATGAGTGGATTTAGGTAAGACGATTCTAAGTGAAATAAGTCACACAGAAAAGGACACTTCTCATAAGGTGTCACTTATAGTGGGAATGTAAAAACATTTACACTTGAACTGAATTACAAAACAGAACAGAGTCACACATGCAGAAAACACACTATGGCTGCTTAACGGGAAAGGTGAGGTGGGGTGATACATAAAACAAGAGTTTCAAATTAGCTCAGATACCGTTCCATAAACCCAATATGTAATAGACAAGACCTACTCCTTGCTCAGAGAACTGGACTCAACACGCCCGATTCACCTCACAAGAATATATCTGACTAGTAATAATCTTAAAACCTATGTATTGATATCTCTCTGTTAGTGTGTCAAGTGGGTGTAAAGCGGCATAAACACAGCCGTGAAAAGCAGCTAAACCCCATTATAAAAATAAATTACTTTTAAAAACCCATGAAACAAAGACAGGGAAAGAGAGAGAAATTCTTACACAATTCGTTCAGGGGCTGTGATGCAACCTGGATTGACCATATCTAGACCCACAGCTGGATGAGACATAAGGGTGGACACTCTTGGGGCTGAGAGGTGTGGTGAGGTTGGGTGAGCAAACGCAGACCCTTTAAAGTAATACTGCGTGCTACCCATCGCATGGGTCCCAAATCTCCAGGTTCAAGGGCATCTTCCTACATCGAAAACATGCATGAGAAACCCAGAAGATGGTACACCGTGTGATGGGGAAAGGTTTCTAAAACGCACCTCATTTCTCATCTCCTTGTGCTCGGGTTCGAAATTCCAGCCACTTTACTAGCAATCTCCCTACTTGGAGCATCAGCACCTTTAACCTCCTGTTCCGTACAGGTTGCAATTTGTCCTGAGGATGCACGGGAAGACGGGGAACCAATGAGAGACTAGATCTTGGTGTTGGGACAGGCACAGGTCACTCTATTTTCCCATCAGGAAGAAGAATTAACCACAGGCTCAGCCTGCCCCCCGGAACCAGAACAGGGCCTGAAGCCATCCTGCGCTTTTGCGGCCAGCTCCCAAAGAAGCGACTTGTAAAATGGAGCTTCAGGGCACTGCAATTCACAAACCTGCAGAGTTATAAATGATAACTCTCGTCCACAAATATATTGAGGGAAGGCAAAGAAGAGGATTTGAAATCAAGGCAGAATTGCAGGAAACAGATTTCAGGAGGTAGATTCGAATCGCCTTTAAAGCACATGAAAAGCGGCAAAACGTTGACAATGATGCCCTTGGCCAAAAAGGGCGTATGCGTTTTTTCCTGAATATATTCAGGAAAAAACGCATACGCCCTTTTTGGCCAACCAAGCAACCTGGAAAGGCAAATCAGCGCTACAAAGAAGTCTCGCTTCCCATCGGTCAAAAGGGCCATGCTGAAAAAAGTGTCAAAACCAGAAATGCAGGACAGGCCATGGAGAAATGGGAGCCTTGCTACACTGATGGGCGGGATGTAAATCGCCAACAGCCACTCTGGAGAAGTGTACGGTGTGTCCTGAAACATCTAAAAAACACAGTTTAGAGAGCATAGGGCACTTCCACGCATGGGGGGATAAAGTGGGAAAATTGAAAATCAGCAAGACACAAGCACCCCAAAGTTTAGGGCTGCTCTGTTGACAAGGACCTCCACTTCATTCCACCTTAAATATCCCAGGAAAGCGAAAAATGGATAAAAAAGTTGTGGTCCTTATGTACAATGGAATATCATTCAGCCATGAAATCAATGTCATAAGGCTAGTAGCAGCATGATGAGTGGATTTAGGTAAGACGATTCTAAGTGAAATAAGTCACACAGAAAAGGACACTTCTCATAAGGTGTCACTTATAGACGGAATGTAAAAACCGTTACACTTGAACTGAATTACAAAACAGAACAGAGTCACACATGCAGAAAACACACTATGGCTGCTTAACGGGAAAGGTGAGGTGGGGTGATACATAAAACAAGAGTTTCAAATTAGCTCAGATACCGTTCCATAAACCCAATATGTAATAGACAAGACCTACTCCTTGCTCAGAGAACTGGACTCAACACGCCCGATTCACCGCACAAGAATATATCTGACTAGTAATAATCTTAAAACCTATGTATTGATATCTCTCTGTTAGTGTGTCAAGTGGGTGTAAAGCGGCATAAACACAGCCGTGAAAAGCAGCTAAACCCCATTATAAAAATAAATTACTTTTAAAAACCCATGAAACAAAGACAGGGAAAGACAGAGAAATTCTTACACAATTCGTTCAGGGGCTGTGATGCAACCTGGATTGACCATATCTAGACCCACAGCTGGATGAGACATAAGGGTGGACACTCTTGGGGCTGAGAGGTGTGGTGAGGTTGGGTGAGCAAACGCAGACCCTTTAAAGTAATACTGCGTGCTACCCATCGCATGGGTCCCAAATCTCCAGGTTCAAGGGCATCTTCCTACATCGAAAACATGCATGAGAAACCCAGAAGATGGTACACCGTCTGATGGGGAAAGGTTTCTAAGACGCACCTCATTTCTCATCTCCTTGTGCTCGGGTTGGCCATTCCAGCCACTTTACTAGCAATCTCCCTACTTGGAGCATCAGCACCTTTAACCTCCTGTTCCGTACAGGTTGCAATTTGTCCTGAGGATGCACGGGAAGACGGGGAACCAATGAGAGACTAGCTCTTGGTGTTGGGACAGGCACAGGTCACTCTATTTTCCCATCAGGAAGAAGAATTAACCACAGGCTCAGCCTGCCCCCCGGAACCAGAACAGGGCCTGAAGCCATCCTGCGCTTTTGCAGCCAGCTCCCAAAGAAGCGTCTTGTAAAATGGAGCTTCAGGGCACTGCAATTCAGAAACCTGCGAGTTATAAATGATAACTCTCGTCCACAAATATATTGAGGGAAGGCAAAGAAGAGGATTTGAAATCAAGGCAGAATTGCAGGAAACAGATTTCAGGAGGTAGATTCGAATCGCCTTTAAAGCACATGAAAAGCGGCAAAACGTTGACAATGATGCCCTTGGCCAAAAAGGGCGTATGCGTTTTTTCCTGAATATATTCAGGAAAAAACGCATACGCCCTTTTTGGCCAACCAAGCAACCTGGAAAGGCAAATCAGCGCTACAAAGAAGTCTCGCTTCCCATCGGTCAAAAGGGCCATGCTGAAAAAAGTGTCAAAACCAGAAGTGCAGGACAGGCCATGGAGAAATGGGAGCCTTGCTACACTGATGGGCGGGATGTAAATCGCCAACAGCCACTCTGGAGAAGTGTACGGTGTGTCCTGAAACATCTAAAAAACACAGCTTAGAGAGCATAGGGCACTTCCACGCATGGGGGGATAAAGTGGGAAAATTGAAAATCAGCAAGACACAAGCACCCCAAAGTTTAGGGCTGCTCTGTTGACAAGGACCTCCACTTCATTCCACCTTAAATATCCCAGGAAAGCGAAAAATGGATCAAAAAGTTGTGGTCCTTATGTACAATGGAATATCACTCAGCCATGAAATCAATGTCATAAGGCTAGTAGCAGCATGATGAGTGGATTTAGGTAAGACGATTCTAAGTGAAATAAGTCACACAGAAAAGGACACTTCTCATAAGGTGTCACTTATAGAGGGTATGTAAAAACCGTTACCCGTGAACTGAATTACAAAACAGAACAGAGTCACACATGCAGAAAACACACTATGGCTGCTTAACGGGAAAGGTGAGGTGGGGTGATACATAAAACAAGAGTTTCAAATTAGCTCAGATACCGTTCCATAAACCCAATATGTAATAGACAAGACCTACTCCTTGCTCAGAGAACTGGACTCAACACGCCCGATTCACCGCACAAGAATATATCTGACTAGTAAGAATCTTAAAACCTATGTATTGATATCTCTCTGTTAGTGTGTCAAGTGGGTGTAAAGCGGCATAAACAGCCGTGAAAAGCAGCTAAACCCCATTATAAAAATAAATTACTTTTAAAAACCCATGAAACAAAGACAGGGAAAGAGAGAGAAATTCTTACACAATTCGTTCAGGGGCTGTGATGCAACCTGGATTGACCATATCTAGACCCACAGCTGGATGAGACATAAGGGTGGACACTCTTGGGGCTGAGAGGTGTGGTGAGGTTGGGTGAGCAAACGCAGACCCTTTAAAGTAATACTGCGTGCTACCCATCGCATGGGTCCCAAATCTCCAGGTTCAAGGGCATCTTCCTACATCGAAAACATGCATGAGAAACCCAGAAGATGGTACACCGTGTGATGGGGAAAGGTTTCTAAAACGCACCTCATTTCTCATCTCCTTGTGCTCGGGTTCGCCATTCCAGCCACTTTACTAGCAATCTCCCTACTTGGAGCATCAGCACCTTTAACCTCCTGTTCCGTACAGGTTGCAATTTGTCCTGAGGATGCACGGGAAGACGGGGAACCAATGAGAGACTAGCTCTTGGTGTTGGGACAGGCACAGGTCACTCTATTTTCCCATCAGGAAGAAGAATTAACCACAGGCTCAGCCTGCCCCCCGGAACCAGAACAGGGCCTGAAGCCATCCTGCGCTTTTGCGGCCAGCTCCCAAAGAAGCGACTTGTAAAATGGAGCTTCAGGGCACTGCAATTCACAAACCTGCAGAGTTATAAATGATAACTCTCGTCCACAAATATATTGAGGGAAGGCAAAGAAGAGGATTTGAAATCAAGGCAGAATTGCAGGAAACAGATTTCAGGAGGTAGATTCGAATCGCCTTTAAAGCACATGAAAAGCGGCAAAACGTTGACAATGATGCCCTTGGCCAAAAAGGGCGTATGCGTTTTTTCCTGAATATATTCAGGAAAAAACGCATACGCCCTTTTTGGCCAACCAAGCAACCTGGAAAGGCAAATCAGCGCTACAAAGAAGTCTCGCTTCCCATCGGTCAAAAGGGCCATGCTGAAAAAAGTGTCAAAACCAGAAATGCAGGACAGGCCATGGAGAAATGGGAGCCTTGCTACACTGATGGGCGGGATGTAAATCGCCAACAGCCACTCTGGAGAAGTGTACGGTGTGTCCTGAAACATCTAAAAAACACAGTTTAGAGAGCATAGGGCACTTCCACGCATGGGGGGATAAAGTGGGAAAATTGAAAATCAGCAAGACACAAGCACCCCAAAGTTTAGGGCTGCTCTGTTGACAAGGACCTCCACTTCATTCCACCTTAAATATCCCAGGAAAGCGAAAAATGGATAAAAAAGTTGTGGTCCTTATGTACAATGGAATATCATTCAGCCATGAAATCAATGTCATAAGGCTAGTAGCAGCATGATGAGTGGATTTAGGTAAGACGATTCTAAGTGAAATAAGTCACACAGAAAAGGACACTTCTCATAAGGTGTCACTTATAGACGGAATGTAAAAACCGTTACACTTGAACTGAATTACAAAACAGAACAGAGTCACACATGCAGAAAACACACTATGGCTGCTTAACGGGAAAGGTGAGGTGGGGTGATACATAAAACAAGAGTTTCAAATTAGCTCAGATACCGTTCCATAAACCCAATATGTAATAGACAAGACCTACTCCTTGCTCAGAGAACTGGACTCAACACGCCCGATTCACCGTACAAGAATATATCTGACTAGTAATAATCTTAAAACCTATGTATTGATATCTCTCTGTTAGTGTGTCAAGTGGGTGTAAAGCGGCATAAACACAGCCGTGAAAAGCAGCTAAACCCCATTATAAAAATAAATTACTTTTAAAAACCCATGAAACAAAGACAGGGAAAGACAGAGAAATTCTTACACAATTCGTTCAGGGGCTGTGATGCAACCTGGATTGACCATATCTAGACCCACAGCTGGATGAGACATAAGGGTGGACACTCTTGGGGCTGAGAGGTGTGGTGAGGTTGGGTGAGCAAACGCAGACCCTTTAAAGTAATACTGCGTGCTACCCATCGCATGGGTCCCAAATCTCCAGGTTCAAGGGCATCTTCCTACATCGAAAACATGCATGAGAAACCCAGAAGATGGTACACCGTCTGATGGGGAAAGGTTTCTAAGACGCACCTCATTTCTCATCTCCTTGTGCTCGGGTTGGCCATTCCAGCCACTTTACTAGCAATCTCCCTACTTGGAGCATCAGCACCTTTAACCTCCTGTTCCGTACAGGTTGCAATTTGTCCTGAGGATGCACGGGAAGACGGGGAACCAATGAGAGACTAGCTCTTGGTGTTGGGACAGGCACAGGTCACTCTATTTTCCCATCAGGAAGAAGAATTAACCACAGGCTCAGCCTGCCCCCCGGAACCAGAACAGGGCCTGAAGCCATCCTGCGCTTTTGCGGCCAGCTCCCAAAGAAGCGACTTGTAAAATGGAGCTTCAGGGCACTGCAATTCACAAACCTGCAGAGTTATAAATGATAACTCTCGTCCACAAATATATTGAGGGAAGGCAAAGAAGAGGATTTGAAATCAAGGCAGAATTGCAGGAAACAGATTTCAGGAGGTAGATTCGAATCGCCTTTAAAGCACATGAAAAGCGGCAAAACGTTGACAATGATGCCCTTGGCCAAAAAGGGCGTATGCGTTTTTTCCTGAATATATTCAGGAAAAAACGCATACGCCCTTTTTGGCCAACCAAGCAACCTGGAAAGGCAAATCAGCGCTACAAAGAAGTCTCGCTTCCCATCGGTCAAAAGGGCCATGCTGAAAAAAGTGTCAAAACCAGAAGTGCAGGACAGGCCATGGAGAAATGGGAGCCTTGCTACACTGATGGGCGGGATGTAAATCGCCAACAGCCACTCTGGAGAAGTGTACGGTGTGTCCTGAAACATCTAAAAAACACAGCTTAGAGAGCATAGGGCACTTCCACGCATGGGGGGATAAAGTGGGAAAATTGAAAATCAGCAAGACACAAGCACCCCAAAGTTTAGGGCTGCTCTGTTGACAAGGACCTCCACTTCATTCCACCTTAAATATCCCAGGAAAGCGAAAAATGGATCAAAAAGTTGTGGTCCTTATGTACAATGGAATATCACTCAGCCATGAAATCAATGTCATAAGGCTAGTAGCAGCATGATGAGTGGATTTAGGTAAGACGATTCTAAGTGAAATAAGTCACACAGAAAAGGACACTTCTCATAAGGTGTCACTTATAGAGGGAATGTAAAAACATTTACACTTGAACTGAATTACAAAACAGAACAGAGTCACACATGCAGAAAACACACTATGGCTGCTTAACGGGAAAGGTGAGGTGGGGTGATACATAAAACAAGAGTTTCAAGTTAGCTCAGATACCGTTCCATAAACCCAATATGTAATAGACAAGACCTACTCCTTGCTCAGAGAACTGGACTCAACACGCCCGATTCACCGCACAAGAATATATCTGACTAGTAATAATCTTAAAACCTATGTATTGATATCTCTCTGTTAGTGTGTCAAGTGGGTGTAAAGCGGCATAAACACAGCCGTGAAAAGCAGCTAAACCCCATTATAAAAATAAATTACTTTAAAAAACCCATGAAACAAAGACAGGGAAAGACAGAGAAACTCTTACACAATTCGTTCAGGGGCTGTGATGCAACCTGGATTGACCATATCTAGACCCACAGCTGGATGAGACATAAGGGTGGACACTCTTGGGGCTGAGAGGTGTGGTGAGGTTGGGTGAGCAAACGCAGACCCTTTAAAGTAATACTGCGTGCTACCCATCGCATGGGTCCCAAATCTCCAGGTTCAAGGGCATCTTCCTACATCGAAAACATGCATGAGAAACCCAGAAGATGGTACACCGTGTGATGGGGAAAGGTTTCTAAAACGCACCTCATTTCTCATCTCCTTGTGCTCGGGTTGGCCATTCCAGCCACTTTACTAGCAATCTCCCTACTTGGAGCATCAGCACCTTTAACCTCCTGTTCCGTACAGGTTGCAATTTGTCCTGAGGATGCACGGGAAGACGGGGAACCAATGAGAGACTAGATCTTGGTGTTGGGACAGGCACAGGTCACTCTATTTTCCCATCAGGAAGAAGAATTAACCACAGGCTCAGCCTGCCCCCCGGAACCAGAACAGGGCCTGAAGCCATCCTGCGCTTTTGCGGCCAGCTCCCAAAGAAGCGACTTGTAAAATGGAGCTTCAGGGCACTGCAATTCACAAACCTGCAGAGTTATAAAAGATAACTCTCGTCCACAAATATATTGAGGGAAGGCAAAGAAGAGGATTTGAAATCAAGGCAGAATTGCAGGAAACAGATTTCAGGAGGTAGATTCGAATCGCCTTTAAAGCACATGAAAAGCGGCAAAACGTTGACAATGATGCCCTTGGCCAAAAAGGGCGTATGCGTTTTTTCCTGAATATATTCAGGAAAAAACGCATATGCCCTTTTTGGCCAACCAAGCAACCTGGAAAGGCAAATCAGCGCTACAAAGAAGTCTCGCTTCCCATCGGTCAAAAGGGCCATGCTGAAAAAAGTGTCAAAACCAGAAATGCAGGACAGGCCATGGAGAAATGGGAGCCTTGCTACACTGATGGGCGGGATGTAAATCGCCAACAGCCACTCTGGAGAAGTGTACGGTGTGTCCTGAAACATCTAAAAAACACAGTTTAGAGAGCATAGGGCACTTCCACGCATGGGGGGATAAAGTGGGAAAATTGAAAATCAGCAAGACACAAGCACCCCAAAGTTTAGGGCTGCTCTGTTGACAAGGACCTCCACTTCATTCCACCTTAAATATCCCAGGAAAGCGAAAAATGGATAAAAAAGTTGTGGTCCTTATGTACAATGGAATATCATTCAGCCATGAAATCAATGTCATAAGGCTAGTAGCAGCATGATGAGTGGATTTAGGTAAGACGATTCTAAGTGAAATAAGTCACACAGAAAAGGACACTTCTCATAAGGTGTCACTTATAGACGGAATGTAAAAACCGTTACACTTGAACTGAATTACAAAACAGAACAGAGTCACACATGCAGAAAACACACTATGGCTGCTTAACGGGAAAGGTGAGGTGGGGTGATACATAAAACAAGAGTTTCAAATTAGCTCAGATACCGTTCCATAAACCCAATATGTAATAGACAAGACCTACTCCTTGCTCAGAGAACTGGACTCAACACGCCCGATTCACCGTACAAGAATATATCTGACTAGTAATAATCTTAAAACCTATGTATTGATATCTCTCTGTTAGTGTGTCAAGTGGGTGTAAAGCGGCATAAACACAGCCGTGAAAAGCAGCTAAACCCCATTATAAAAATAAATTACTTTTAAAAACCCATGAAACAAAGACAGGGAAAGACAGAGAAATTCTTACACAATTCGTTCAGGGGCTGTGATGCAACCTGGATTGACCATATCTAGACCCACAGCTGGATGAGACATAAGGGTGGACACTCTTGGGGCTGAGAGGTGTGGTGAGGTTGGGTGAGCAAACGCAGACCCTTTAAAGTAATACTGCGTGCTACCCATCGCATGGGTCCCAAATCTCCAGGTTCAAGGGCATCTTCCTACATCGAAAACATGCATGAGAAACCCAGAAGATGGTACACCGTCTGATGGGGAAAGGTTTCTAAGACGCACCTCATTTCTCATCTCCTTGTGCTCGGGTTGGCCATTCCAGCCACTTTACTAGCAATCTCCCTACTTGGAGCATCAGCACCTTTAACCTCCTGTTCCGTACAGGTTGCAATTTGTCCTGAGGATGCACGGGAAGACGGGGAACCAATGAGAGACTAGCTCTTGGTGTTGGGACAGGCACAGGTCACTCTATTTTCCCATCAGGAAGAAGAATTAACCACAGGCTCAGCCTGCACCCCGGAACCAGAACAGGGCCTGAAGCCATCCTGCGCTTTTGCGGCCAGCTCCCAAAGAAGCGACTTGTAAAATGGAGCTTCAGGGCACTGCAATTCACAAACCTGCAGAGTTATAAATGATAACTCTCGTCCACAAATATATTGAGGGAAGGCAAAGAAGAGGATTTGAAATCAAGGCAGAATTGCAGGAAACAGATTTCAGGAGGTAGATTCGAATCGCCTTTAAAGCACATGAAAAGCGGCAAAACGTTGACAATGATGCCCTTGGCCAAAAAGGGCGTATGCGTTTTTTCCTGAATATATTCAGGAAAAAACGCATACGCCCTTTTTGGCCAACCAAGCAACCTGGAAAGGCAAATCAGCGCTACAAAGAAGTCTCGCTTCCCATCGGTCAAAAGGGCCATGCTGAAAAAAGTGTCAAAACCAGAAGTGCAGGACAGGCCATGGAGAAATGGGAGCCTTGCTACACTGATGGGCGGGATGTAAATCGCCAACAGCCACTCTGGAGAAGTGTACGGTGTGTCCTGAAACATCTAAAAAACACAGCTTAGAGAGCATAGGGCACTTCCACGCATGGGGGGATAAAGTGGGAAAATTGAAAATCAGCAAGACACAAGCACCCCAAAGTTTAGGGCTGCTCTGTTGACAAGGACCTCCACTTCATTCCACCTTAAATATCCCAGGAAAGCGAAAAATGGATCAAAAAGTTGTGGTCCTTATGTACAATGGAATATCACTCAGCCATGAAATCAATGTCATAAGGCTAGTAGCAGCATGATGAGTGGATTTAGGTAAGACGATTCTAAGTGAAATAAGTCACACAGAAAAGGACACTTCTCATAAGGTGTCACTTATAGAGGGAATGTAAAAACATTTACACTTGAACTGAATTACAAAACAGAACAGAGTCACACATGCAGAAAACACACTATGGCTGCTTAACGGGAAAGGTGAGGTGGGGTGATACATAAAACAAGAGTTTCAAGTTAGCTCAGATACCGTTCCATAAACCCAATATGTAATAGACAAGACCTACTCCTTGCTCAGAGAACTGGACTCAACACGCCCGATTCACCGCACAAGAATATATCTGACTAGTAATAATCTTAAAACCTATGTATTGATATCTCTCTGTTAGTGTGTCAAGTGGGTGTAAAGCGGCATAAACACAGCCGTGAAAAGCAGCTAAACCCCATTATAAAAATAAATTACTTTAAAAAACCCATGAAACAAAGACAGGGAAAGACAGAGAAACTCTTACACAATTCGTTCAGGGGCTGTGATGCAACCTGGATTGACCATATCTAGACCCACAGCTGGATGAGACATAAGGGTGGACACTCTTGGGGCTGAGAGGTGTGGTGAGGTTGGGTGAGCAAACGCAGACCCTTTAAAGTAATACTGCGTGCTACCCATCGCATGGGTCCCAAATCTCCAGGTTCAAGGGCATCTTCCTACATCGAAAACATGCATGAGAAACCCAGAAGATGGTACACCGTGTGATGGGGAAAGGTTTCTAAAACGCACCTCATTTCTCATCTCCTTGTGCTCGGGTTGGCCATTCCAGCCACTTTACTAGCAATCTCCCTACTTGGAGCATCAGCACCTTTAACCTCCTGTTCCGTACAGGTTGCAATTTGTCCTGAGGATGCACGGGAAGACGGGGAACCAATGAGAGACTAGATCTTGGTGTTGGGACAGGCACAGGTCACTCTATTTTCCCATCAGGAAGAAGAATTAACCACAGGCTCAGCCTGCCCCCCGGAACCAGAACAGGGCCTGAAGCCATCCTGCGCTTTTGCGGCCAGCTCCCAAAGAAGCGACTTGTAAAATGGAGCTTCAGGGCACTGCAATTCACAAACCTGCAGAGTTATAAAAGATAACTCTCGTCCACAAATATATTGAGGGAAGGCAAAGAAGAGGATTTGAAATCAAGGCAGAATTGCAGGAAACAGATTTCAGGAGGTAGATTCGAATCGCCTTTAAAGCACATGAAAAGCGGCAAAACGTTGACAATGATGCCCTTGGCCAAAAAGGGCGTATGCGTTTTTTCCTGAATATATTCAGGAAAAAACGCATATGCCCTTTTTGGCCAACCAAGCAACCTGGAAAGGCAAATCAGCGCTACAAAGAAGTCTCGCTTCCCATCGGTCAAAAGGGCCATGCTGAAAAAAGTGTCAAAACCAGAAATGCAGGACAGGCCATGGAGAAATGGGAGCCTTGCTACACTGATGGGCGGGATGTAAATCGCCAACAGCCACTCTGGAGAAGTGTACGGTGTGTCCTGAAACATCTAAAAAACACAGTTTAGAGAGCATAGGGCACTTCCACGCATGGGGGGATAAAGTGGGAAAATTGAAAATCAGCAAGACACAAGCACCCCAAAGTTTAGGGCTGCTCTGTTGACAAGGACCTCCACTTCATTCCACCTTAAATATCCCAGGAAAGCGAAAAATGGATAAAAAAGTTGTGGTCCTTATGTACAATGGAATATCATTCAGCCATGAAATCAATGTCATAAGGCTAGTAGCAGCATGATGAGTGGATTTAGGTAAGACGATTCTAAGTGAAATAAGTCACACAGAAAAGGACACTTCTCATAAGGTGTCACTTATAGACGGAATGTAAAAACCGTTACACTTGAACTGAATTACAAAACAGAACAGAGTCACACATGCAGAAAACACACTATGGCTGCTTAACGGGAAAGGTGAGGTGGGGTGATACATAAAACAAGAGTTTCAAATTAGCTCAGATACCGTTCCATAAACCCAATATGTAATAGACAAGACCTACTCCTTGCTCAGAGAACTGGACTCAACACGCCCGATTCACCGTACAAGAATATATCTGACTAGTAATAATCTTAAAACCTATGTATTGATATCTCTCTGTTAGTGTGTCAAGTGGGTGTAAAGCGGCATAAACACAGCCGTGAAAAGCAGCTAAACCCCATTATAAAAATAAATTACTTTCAAAAACCCATGAAACAAAGACAGGGAAAGACAGAGAAATTCTTACACAATTCGTTCAGGGGCTGTGATGCAACCTGGATTGACCATATCTAGACCCACAGCTGGATGAGACATAAGGGTGGACACTCTTGGGGCTGAGAGGTGTGGTGAGGTTGGGTGAGCAAACGCAGACCCTTTAAAGTAATACTGCGTGCTACCCATCGCATGGGTCCCAAATCTCCAGGTTCAAGGGCATCTTCCTACATCGAAAACATGCATGAGAAACCCAGAAGATGGTACACCGTCTGATGGGGAAAGGTTTCTAAGACGCACCTCATTTCTCATCTCCTTGTGCTCGGGTTGGCCATTCCAGCCACTTTACTAGCAATCTCCCTACTTGGAGCATCAGCACCTTTAACCTCCTGTTCCGTACAGGTTGCAATTTGTCCTGAGGATGCACGGGAAGACGGGGAACCAATGAGAGACTAGCTCTTGGTGTTGGGACAGGCACAGGTCACTCTATTTTCCCATCAGGAAGAAGAATTAACCACAGGCTCAGCCTGCCCCCCGGAACCAGAACAGGGCCTGAAGCCATCCTGCGCTTTTGCGGCCAGCTCCCAAAGAAGCGACTTGTAAAATGGAGCTTCAGGGCACTGCAATTCACAAACCTGCAGAGTTATAAATGATAACTCTCGTCCACAAATATATTGAGGGAAGGCAAAGAAGAGGATTTGAAATCAAGGCAGAATTGCAGGAAACAGATTTCAGGAGGTAGATTCGAATCGCCTTTAAAGCACATGAAAAGCGGCAAAACGTTGACAATGATGCCCTTGGCCAAAAAGGGCGTATGCGTTTTTTCCTGAATATATTCAGGAAAAAACGCATACGCCCTTTTTGGCCAACCAAGCAACCTGGAAAGGCAAATCAGCGCTACAAAGAAGTCTCGCTTCCCATCGGTCAAAAGGGCCATGCTGAAAAAAGTGTCAAAACCAGAAGTGCAGGACAGGCCATGGAGAAATGGGAGCCTTGCTACACTGATGGGCGGGATGTAAATCGCCAACAGCCACTCTGGAGAAGTGTACGGTGTGTCCTGAAACATCTAAAAAACACAGCTTAGAGAGCATAGGGCACTTCCACGCATGGGGGGATAAAGTGGGAAAATTGAAAATCAGCAAGACACAAGCACCCCAAAGTTTAGGGCTGCTCTGTTGACAAGGACCTCCACTTCATTCCACCTTAAATATCCCAGGAAAGCGAAAAATGGATCAAAAAGTTGTGGTCCTTATGTACAATGGAATATCACTCAGCCATGAAATCAATGTCATAAGGCTAGTAGCAGCATGATGAGTGGATTTAGGTAAGACGATTCTAAGTGAAATAAGTCACACAGAAAAGGACACTTCTCATAAGGTGTCACTTATAGAGGGAATGTAAAAACATTTACACTTGAACTGAATTACAAAACAGAACAGAGTCACACATGCAGAAAACACACTATGGCTGCTTAACGGGAAAGGTGAGGTGGGGTGATACATAAAACAAGAGTTTCAAGTTAGCTCAGATACCGTTCCATAAACCCAATATGTAATAGACAAGACCTACTCCTTGCTCAGAGAACTGGACTCAACACGCCCGATTCACCGCACAAGAATATATCTGACTAGTAATAATCTTAAAACCTATGTATTGATATCTCTCTGTTAGTGTGTCAAGTGGGTGTAAAGCGGCATAAACACAGCCGTGAAAAGCAGCTAAACCCCATTATAAAAATAAATTACTTTAAAAAACCCATGAAACAAAGACAGGGAAAGACAGAGAAACTCTTACACAATTCGTTCAGGGGCTGTGATGCAACCTGGATTGACCATATCTAGACCCACAGCTGGATGAGACATAAGGGTGGACACTCTTGGGGCTGAGAGGTGTGGTGAGGTTGGGTGAGCAAACGCAGACCCTTTAAAGTAATACTGCGTGCTACCCATCGCATGGGTCCCAAATCTCCAGGTTCAAGGGCATCTTCCTACATCGAAAACATGCATGAGAAACCCAGAAGATGGTACACCGTGTGATGGGGAAAGGTTTCTAAAACGCACCTCATTTCTCATCTCCTTGTGCTCGGGTTGGCCATTCCAGCCACTTTACTAGCAATCTCCCTACTTGGAGCATCAGCACCTTTAACCTCCTGTTCCGTACAGGTTGCAATTTGTCCTGAGGATGCACGGGAAGACGGGGAACCAATGAGAGACTAGATCTTGGTGTTGGGACAGGCACAGGTCACTCTATTTTCCCATCAGGAAGAAGAATTAACCACAGGCTCAGCCTGCCCCCCGGAACCAGAACAGGGCCTGAAGCCATCCTGCGCTTTTGCGGCCAGCTCCCAAAGAAGCGACTTGTAAAATGGAGCTTCAGGGCACTGCAATTCACAAACCTGCAGAGTTATAAAAGATAACTCTCGTCCACAAATATATTGAGGGAAGGCAAAGAAGAGGATTTGAAATCAAGGCAGAATTGCAGGAAACAGATTTCAGGAGGTAGATTCGAATCGCCTTTAAAGCACATGAAAAGCGGCAAAACGTTGACAATGATGCCCTTGGCCAAAAAGGGCGTATGCGTTTTTTCCTGAATATATTCAGGAAAAAACGCATATGCCCTTTTTGGCCAACCAAGCAACCTGGAAAGGCAAATCAGCGCTACAAAGAAGTCTCGCTTCCCATCGGTCAAAAGGGCCATGCTGAAAAAAGTGTCAAAACCAGAAATGCAGGACAGGCCATGGAGAAATGGGAGCCTTGCTACACTGATGGGCGGGATGTAAATCGCCAACAGCCACTCTGGAGAAGTGTACGGTGTGTCCTGAAACATCTAAAAAACACAGTTTAGAGAGCATAGGGCACTTCCACGCATGGGGGGATAAAGTGGGAAAATTGAAAATCAGCAAGACACAAGCACCCCAAAGTTTAGGGCTGCTCTGTTGACAAGGACCTCCACTTCATTCCACCTTAAATATCCCAGGAAAGCGAAAAATGGATAAAAAAGTTGTGGTCCTTATGTACAATGGAATATCATTCAGCCATGAAATCAATGTCATAAGGCTAGTAGCAGCATGATGAGTGGATTTAGGTAAGACGATTCTAAGTGAAATAAGTCACACAGAAAAGGACACTTCTCATAAGGTGTCACTTATAGACGGAATGTAAAAACCGTTACACTTGAACTGAATTACAAAACAGAACAGAGTCACACATGCAGAAAACACACTATGGCTGCTTAACGGGAAAGGTGAGGTGGGGTGATACATAAAACAAGAGTTTCAAATTAGCTCAGATACCGTTCCATAAACCCAATATGTAATAGACAAGACCTACTCCTTGCTCAGAGAACTGGACTCAACACGCCCGATTCACCGCACAAGAATATATCTGACTAGTAATAATCTTAAAACCTATGTATTGATATCTCTCTGTTAGTGTGTCAAGTGGGTGTAAAGCGGCATAAACACAGCCGTGAAAAGCAGCTAAACCCCATTATAAAAATAAATTACTTTAAAAAACCCATGAAACAAAGACAGGGAAAGACAGAGAAATTCTTACACAATTCGTTCAGGGGCTGTGATGCAACCTGGATTGACCATATCTAGACCCACAGCTGGATGAGACATAAGGGTGGACACTCTTGGGGCTGAGAGGTGTGGTGAGGTTGGGTGAGCAAACGCAGACCCTTTAAAGTAATACTGCGTGCTACCCATCGCATGGGTCCCAAATCTCCAGGTTCAAGGGCATCTTCCTACATCGAAAACATGCATGAGAAACCCAGAAGATGGTACACCGTCTGATGGGGAAAGGTTTCTAAGACGCACCTCATTTCTCATCTCCTTGTGCTCGGGTTGGCCATTCCAGCCACTTTACTAGCAATCTCCCTACTTGGAGCATCAGCACCTTTAACCTCCTGTTCCGTACAGGTTGCAATTTGTCCTGAGGATGCACGGGAAGACGGGGAACCAATGAGAGACTAGCTCTTGGTGTTGGGACAGGCACAGGTCACTCTATTTTCCCATCAGGAAGAAGAATTAACCACAGGCTCAGCCTGCCCCCCGGAACCAGAACAGGGCCTGAAGCCATCCTGCGCTTTTGCGGCCAGCTCCCAAAGAAGCGTCTTGTAAAATGGAGCTTCAGGGCACTGCAATTCAGAAACCTGCGAGTTATAAATGATAACTCTCGTCCACAAATATATTGAGGGAAGGCAAAGAAGAGGATTTGAAATCAAGGCAGAATTGCAGGAAACAGATTTCAGGAGGTAGATTCGAATCGCCTTTAAAGCACATGAAAAGCGGCAAAACGTTGACAATGATGCCCTTGGCCAAAAAGGGCGTATGCGTTTTTTCCTGAATATATTCAGGAAAAAACGCATACGCCCTTTTTGGCCAACCAAGCAACCTGGAAAGGCAAATCAGCGCTACAAAGAAGTCTCGCTTCCCATCGGTCAAAAGGGCCATGCTGAAAAAAGTGTCAAAACCAGAAGTGCAGGACAGGCCATGGAGAAATGGGAGCCTTGCTACACTGATGGGCGGGATGTAAATCGCCAACAGCCACTCTGGAGAAGTGTACGGTGTGTCCTGAAACATCTAAAAAACACAGCTTAGAGAGCATAGGGCACTTCCACGCATGGGGGGATAAAGTGGGAAAATTGAAAATCAGCAAGACACAAGCACCCCAAAGTTTAGGGCTGCTCTGTTGACAAGGACCTCCACTTCATTCCACCTTAAATATCCCAGGAAAGTGAAAAATGGATAAAAAAGTTGTGGTCCTTATGTACAATGGAATATCACTCAGCCATGAAATCAATGTCATAAGGCTAGTAGCAGCATGATGAGTGGATTTAGGTAAGACGATTCTAAGTGAAATAAGTCACACAGAAAAGGACACTTCTCATAAGGTGTCACTTATAGAGGGAATGTAAAAACATTTACACTTGAACTGAATTACAAAACAGAACAGAGTCACACATGCAGAAAACACACTATGGCTGCTTAACGGGAAAGGTGAGGTGGGGTGATACATAAAACAAGAGTTTCAAGTTAGCTCAGATACCGTTCCATAAACCCAATATGTAATAGACAAGACCTACTCCTTGCTCAGAGAACTGGACTCAACACGCCCGATTCACCGCACAAGAATATATCTGACTAGTAATAATCTTAAAACCTATGTATTGATATCTCTCTGTTAGTGTGTCAAGTGGGTGTAAAGCGGCATAAACACAGCCGTGAAAAGCAGCTAAACCCCATTATAAAAATAAATTACTTTAAAAAACCCATGAAACAAAGACAGGGAAAGACAGAGAAACTCTTACACAATTCGTTCAGGGGCTGTGATGCAACCTGGATTGACCATATCTAGACCCACAGCTGGATGAGACATAAGGGTGGACACTCTTGGGGCTGAGAGTTGTGGTGAGGTTGGGTGAGCAAACGCAGACCCTTTAAAGTAATACTGCGTGCTACCCATCGCATGGGTCCCAAATCTCCAGGTTCAAGGGCATCTTCCTACATCGAAAACATGCATGAGAAACCCAGAAGATGGTACACCGTGTGATGGGGAAAGGTTTCTAAAACGCACCTCATTTCTCATCTCCTTGTGCTCGGGTTCGCCATTCCAGCCACTTTACTAGCAATCTCCCTACTTGGAGCATCAGCACCTTTAACCTCCTGTTCCGTACAGGTTGTAATTTGTCCTGAGGATGCACGGGAAGACGGGGAACCAATGAGAGACTAGATCTTGGTGTTGGGACAGGCACAGGTCACTCTATTTTCCCATCAGGAAGAAGAATTAACCACAGGCTCAGCCTGCCCCCCGGAACCAGAACAGGGCCTGAAGCCATCCTGCGCTTTTGCGGCCAGCTCCCAAAAAAGCGACTTGTAAAATGGAGCTTCAGGGCACTGCAATTCACAAACCTGCGAGTTATAAATGATAACTCTCGTCCACAAATATATTGAGGGAAGGCAAAGAAGAGGATTTGAAAGCAAGGCAGAATTGCAGGAAACAGATTTCAGGAGGTAGATTCGAATCGCCTTTAAAGCACATGAAAAGCGGCAAAACGTTGACAATGATGCCCTTGGCCAAAAAGGGCGTATGCGTTTTTTCCTGAATATATTCAGGAAAAAACGCATATGCCTTTTTGGCCAACCAAGCAACCTGTAAAGGCAAATCAGCGCTACAAAGAAGTCTCGCTTCCCATCGGTCAAAAGGGCCATGCTGAAAAAAGTGTCAAAACCAGAAATGCAGGACAGGCCATGGAGAAATGGGAGCCTTGCTACACTGATGGGCGGGATGTAAATCGCCAACAGCCACTCTGGAGAAGTGTACGGTGTGTCCTGAAACATCTAAAAAACACAGTTTAGAGAGCATAGGGCACTTCCACGCATGGGGGGATAAAGTGGGAAAATTGAAAATCAGCAAGACACAAGCACCCCAAAGTTTAGGGCTGCTCTGTTGACAAGGACCTCCACTTCATTCCACCTTAAATATCCCAGGAAAGCGAAAAATGGATAAAAAAGTTGTGGTCCTTATGTACAATGGAATATCATTCAGCCATGAAATCAATGTCATAAGGCTAGTAGCAGCATGATGAGTGGATTTAGGTAAGACGATTCTAAGTGAAATAAGTCACACAGAAAAGGACACTTCTCATAAGGTGTCACTTATAGACGGAATGTAAAAACCGTTACACTTGAACTGAATTACAAAACAGAACAGAGTCACACATGCAGAAAACACACTATGGCTGCTTAACGGGAAAGGTGAGGTGGGGTGATACATAAAACAAGAGTTTCAAATTAGCTCAGATACCGTTCCATAAACCCAATATGTAATAGACAAGACCTACTCCTTGCTCAGAAAACTGGACTCAACACGCCCGATTCACCGCACAAGAATATATCTGACTAGTAATAATCTTAAAACCTATGTATTGATATCTCTCTGTTAGTGTGTCAAGTGGGTGTAAAGCGGCATAAACACAGCCGTGAAAAGCAGCTAAACCCCATTATAAAAATAAATTACTTTAAAAAACCCATAAAACAAAGACAGGGAAAGACAGAGAAATTCTTACACAATTCGTTCAGGGGCTGTGATGCAACCTGGATTGACCATATCTAGACCCACAGCTGGATGAGACATAAGGGTGGACACTCTTGGGGCTGAGAGGTGTGGTGAGGTTGGGTGAGCAAACGCAGACCCTTTAAAGTAATACTGCGTGCTACCCATCGCATGGGTCCCAAATCTCCAGGTTCAAGGGCATCTTCCTACATCGAAAACATGCATGAGAAACCCAGAAGATGGTACACCGTCTGATGGGGAAAGGTTTCTAAGACGCACCTCATTTCTCATCTCCTTGTGCTCGGGTTGGCCATTCCAGCCACTTTACTAGCAATCTCCCTACTTGGAGCATCAGCACCTTTAACCTCCTGTTCCGTACAGGTTGCAATTTGTCCTGAGGATGCACGGGAAGACGGGGAACCAATGAGAGACTAGCTCTTGGTGTTGGGACAGGCACAGGTCACTCTATTTTCCCATCAGGAAGAAGAATTAACCACAGGCTCAGCCTGCCCCCCGGAACCAGAACAGGGCCTGAAGCCATCCTGCGCTTTTGCGGCCAGCTCCCAAAGAAGCGTCTTGTAAAATGGAGCTTCAGGGCACTGCAATTCAGAAACCTGCGAGTTATAAATGATAACTCTCGTCCACAAATATATTGAGGGAAGGCAAAGAAGAGGATTTGAAATCAAGGCAGAATTGCAGGAAACAGATTTCAGGAGGTAGATTCGAATCGCCTTTAAAGCACATGAAAAGCGGCAAAACGTTGACAATGATGCCCTTGGCCAAAAAGGGCGTATGCGTTTTTTCCTGAATATATTCAGGAAAAAACGCATACGCCCTTTTTGGCCAACCAAGCAACCTGGAAAGGCAAATCAGCGCTACAAAGAAGTCTCGCTTCCCATCGGTCAAAAGGGCCATGCTGAAAAAAGTGTCAAAACCAGAAGTGCAGGACAGGCCATGGAGAAATGGGAGCCTTGCTACACTGATGGGCGGGATGTAAATCGCCAACAGCCACTCTGGAGAAGTGTACGGTGTGTCCTGAAACATCTAAAAAACACAGCTTAGAGAGCATAGGGCACTTCCACGCATGGGGGGATAAAGTGGGAAAATTGAAAATCAGCAAGACACAAGCACCCCAAAGTTTAGGGCTGCTCTGTTGACAAGGACCTCCACTTCATTCCACCTTAAATATCCCAGGAAAGCGAAAAGTGGATAAAAAAGTTG
Organism: Balaenoptera physalus; assembly: GCF_965194825.1. Lineage (NCBI taxonomy): Eukaryota > Metazoa > Chordata > Mammalia > Artiodactyla > Balaenopteridae > Balaenoptera > Balaenoptera physalus. Next base: position 15,463,561 of record NC_138891.1, read on the forward strand.
TGGTCCTTATGTACAATGGAATATCACTCAGCCATGAAATCAATGTCATAAGGCTAGTAGCAGCATGATGAGTGGATTTAGGTAAGACGATTCTAAGTGAAATAAGTCACACAGAAAAGGACACTTCTCATAAGGTGTCACTTATAGAGGGAATGTAAAAACATTTACACTTGAACTGAATTACAAAACAGAACAGAGTCACACATGCAGAAAACACACTATGGCTGCTTAACGGGAAAGGTGAGGTGGGGTGATACATAAAACAAGAGTTTCAAGTTAGCTCAGATACCGTTCCATAAACCCAATATGTAATAGACAAGACCTACTCCTTGCTCAGAGAACTGGACTCAACACGCCCGATTCACCGCACAAGAATATATCTGACTAGTAATAATCTTAAAACCTATGTATTGATATCTCTCTGTTAGTGTGTCAAGTGGGTGTAAAGCGGCATAAACACAGCCGTGAAAAGCAGCTAAACCCCATTATAAAAATAAATTACTTTAAAAAACCCATGAAACAAAGACAGGGAAAGACAGAGAAACTCTTACACAATTCGTTCAGGGGCTGTGATGCAACCTGGATTGACCATATCTAGACCCACAGCTGGATGAGACATAAGGGTGGACACTCTTGGGGCTGAGAGGTGTGGTGAGGTTGGGTGAGCAAACGCAGACCCTTTAAAGTAATACTGCGTGCTACCCATCGCATGGGTCCCAAATCTCCAGGTTCAAGGGCATCTTCCTACATCGAAAACATGCATGAGAAACCCAGAAGATGGTACACCGTGTGATGGGGAAAGGTTTCTAAAACGCACCTCATTTCTCATCTCCTTGTGCTCGGGTTGGCCATTCCAGCCACTTTACTAGCAATCTCCCTACTTGGAGCATCAGCACCTTTAACCTCCTGTTCCGTACAGGTTGCAATTTGTCCTGAGGATGCACGGGAAGACGGGGAACCAATGAGAGACTAGATCTTGGTGTTGGGACAGGCACAGGTCACTCTATTTTCCCATCAGGAAGAAGAATTAACCACAGGCTCAGCCTGCCCCCCGGAACCAGAACAGGGCCTGAAGCCATCCTGCGCTTTTGCGGCCAGCTCCCAAAGAAGCGACTTGTAAAATGGAGCTTCAGGGCACTGCAATTCACAAACCTGCAGAGTTATAAAAGATAACTCTCGTCCACAAATATATTGAGGGAAGGCAAAGAAGAGGATTTGAAATCAAGGCAGAATTGCAGGAAACAGATTTCAGGAGGTAGATTCGAATCGCCTTTAAAGCACATGAAAAGCGGCAAAACGTTGACAATGATGCCCTTGGCCAAAAAGGGCGTATGCGTTTTTTCCTGAATATATTCAGGAAAAAACGCATATGCCCTTTTTGGCCAACCAAGCAACCTGGAAAGGCAAATCAGCGCTACAAAGAAGTCTCGCTTCCCATCGGTCAAAAGGGCCATGCTGAAAAAAGTGTCAAAACCAGAAATGCAGGACAGGCCATGGAGAAATGGGAGCCTTGCTACACTGATGGGCGGGATGTAAATCGCCAACAGCCACTCTGGAGAAGTGTACGGTGTGTCCCGAAACATCTAAAAAACACAGTTTAGAGAGCATAGGGCACTTCCACGCATGGGGGGATAAAGTGGGAAAATTGAAAATCAGCAAGACACAAGCACCCCAAAGTTTAGGGCTGCTCTGTTGACAAGGACCTCCACTTCATTCCACCTTAAATATCCCAGGAAAGCGAAAAATGGATAAAAAAGTTGTGGTCCTTATGTACAATGGAATATCATTCAGCCATGAAATCAATGTCATAAGGCTAGTAGCAGCATGATGAGTGGATTTAGGTAAGACGATTCTAAGTGAAATAAGTCACACAGAAAAGGACACTTCTCATAAGGTGTCACTTATAGACGGAATGTAAAAACCGTTACACTTGAACTGAATTACAAAACAGAACAGAGTCACACATGCAGAAAACACACTATGGCTGCTTAACGGGAAAGGTGAGGTGGGGTGATACATAAAACAAGAGTTTCAAATTAGCTCAGATACCGTTCCATAAACCCAATATGTAATAGACAAGACCTACTCCTTGCTCAGAGAACTGGACTCAACACGCCCGATTCACCGCACAAGAATATATCTGACTAGTAATAATCTTAAAACCTATGTATTGATATCTCTCTGTTAGTGTGTCAAGTGGGTGTAAAGCGGCATAAACACAGCCGTGAAAAGCAGCTAAACCCCATTATAAAAATAAATTACTTTAAAAAACCCATGAAACAAAGACAGGGAAAGACAGAGAAATTCTTACACAATTCGTTCAGGGGCTGTGATGCAACCTGGATTGACCATATCTAGACCCACAGCTGGATGAGACATAAGGGTGGACACTCTTGGGGCTGAGAGGTGTGGTGAGGTTGGGTGAGCAAACGCAGACCCTTTAAAGTAATACTGCGTGCTACCCATCGCATGGGTCCCAAATCTCCAGGTTCAAGGGCATCTTCCTACATCGAAAACATGCATGAGAAACCCAGAAGATGGTACACCGTCTGATGGGGAAAGGTTTCTAAGACGCACCTCATTTCTCATCTCCTTGTGCTCGGGTTGGCCATTCCAGCCACTTTACTAGCAATCTCCCTACTTGGAGCATCAGCACCTTTAACCTCCTGTTCCGTACAGGTTGCAATTTGTCCTGAGGATGCACGGGAAGACGGGGAACCAATGAGAGACTAGCTCTTGGTGTTGGGACAGGCACAGGTCACTCTATTTTCCCATCAGGAAGAAGAATTAACCACAGGCTCAGCCTGCCCCCCGGAACCAGAACAGGGCCTGAAGCCATCCTGCGCTTTTGCGGCCAGCTCCCAAAGAAGCGTCTTGTAAAATGGAGCTTCAGGGCACTGCAATTCAGAAACCTGCGAGTTATAAATGATAACTCTCGTCCACAAATATATTGAGGGAAGGCAAAGAAGAGGATTTGAAATCAAGGCAGAATTGCAGGAAACAGATTTCAGGAGGTAGATTCGAATCGCCTTTAAAGCACATGAAAAGCGGCAAAACGTTGACAATGATGCCCTTGGCCAAAAAGGGCGTATGCGTTTTTTCCTGAATATATTCAGGAAAAAACGCATACGCCCTTTTTGGCCAACCAAGCAACCTGGAAAGGCAAATCAGCGCTACAAAGAAGTCTCGCTTCCCATCGGTCAAAAGGGCCATGCTGAAAAAAGTGTCAAAACCAGAAGTGCAGGACAGGCCATGGAGAAATGGGAGCCTTGCTACACTGATGGGCGGGATGTAAATCGCCAACAGCCACTCTGGAGAAGTGTACGGTGTGTCCTGAAACATCTAAAAAACACAGCTTAGAGAGCATAGGGCACTTCCACGCATGGGGGGATAAAGTGGGAAAATTGAAAATCAGCAAGACACAAGCACCCCAAAGTTTAGGGCTGCTCTGTTGACAAGGACCTCCACTTCATTCCACCTTAAATATCCCAGGAAAGTGAAAAATGGATAAAAAAGTTGTGGTCCTTATGTACAATGGAATATCACTCAGCCATGAAATCAATGTCATAAGGCTAGTAGCAGCATGATGAGTGGATTTAGGTAAGACGATTCTAAGTGAAATAAGTCACACAGAAAAGGACACTTCTCATAAGGTGTCACTTATAGAGGGAATGTAAAAACATTTACACTTGAACTGAATTACAAAACAGAACAGAGTCACACATGCAGAAAACACACTATGGCTGCTTAACGGGAAAGGTGAGGTGGGGTGATACATAAAACAAGAGTTTCAAGTTAGCTCAGATACCGTTCCATAAACCCAATATGTAATAGACAAGACCTACTCCTTGCTCAGAGAACTGGACTCAACACGCCCGATTCACCGCACAAGAATATATCTGACTAGTAATAATCTTAAAACCTATGTATTGATATCTCTCTGTTAGTGTGTCAAGTGGGTGTAAAGCGGCATAAACACAGCCGTGAAAAGCAGCTAAACCCCATTATAAAAATAAATTACTTTAAAAAACCCATGAAACAAAGACAGGGAAAGACAGAGAAACTCTTACACAATTCGTTCAGGGGCTGTGATGCAACCTGGATTGACCATATCTAGACCCACAGCTGGATGAGACATAAGGGTGGACACTCTTGGGGCTGAGAGGTGTGGTGAGGTTGGGTGAGCAAACGCAGACCCTTTAAAGTAATACTGCGTGCTACCCATCGCATGGGTCCCAAATCTCCAGGTTCAAGGGCATCTTCCTACATCGAAAACATGCATGAGAAACCCAGAAGATGGTACACCGTGTGATGGGGAAAGGTTTCTAAAACGCACCTCATTTCTCATCTCCTTGTGCTCGGGTTCGCCATTCCAGCCACTTTACTAGCAATCTCCCTACTTGGAGCATCAGCACCTTTAACCTCCTGTTCCGTACAGGTTGTAATTTGTCCTGAGGATGCACGGGAAGACGGGGAACCAATGAGAGACTAGATCTTGGTGTTGGGACAGGCACAGGTCACTCTATTTTCCCATCAGGAAGAAGAATTAACCACAGGCTCAGCCTGCCCCCCGGAACCAGAACAGGGCCTGAAGCCATCCTGCGCTTTTGCGGCCAGCTCCCAAAAAAGCGACTTGTAAAATGGAGCTTCAGGGCACTGCAATTCACAAACCTGCGAGTTATAAATGATAACTCTCGTCCACAAATATATTGAGGGAAGGCAAAGAAGAGGATTTGAAAGCAAGGCAGAATTGCAGGAAACAGATTTCAGGAGGTAGATTCGAATCGCCTTTAAAGCACATGAAAAGCGGCAAAACGTTGACAATGATGCCCTTGGCCAAAAAGGGCGTATGCGTTTTTTCCTGAATATATTCAGGAAAAAACGCATATGCCTTTTTGGCCAACCAAGCAACCTGTAAAGGCAAATCAGCGCTACAAAGAAGTCTCGCTTCCCATCGGTCAAAAGGGCCATGCTGAAAAAAGTGTCAAAACCAGAAATGCAGGACAGGCCATGGAGAAATGGGAGCCTTGCTACACTGATGGGCGGGATGTAAATCGCCAACAGCCACTCTGGAGAAGTGTACGGTGTGTCCTGAAACATCTAAAAAACACAGTTTAGAGAGCATAGGGCACTTCCACGCATGGGGGGATAAAGTGGGAAAATTGAAAATCAGCAAGACACAAGCACCCCAAAGTTTAGGGCTGCTCTGTTGACAAGGACCTCCACTTCATTCCACCTTAAATATCCCAGGAAAGCGAAAAATGGATAAAAAAGTTGTGGTCCTTATGTACAATGGAATATCATTCAGCCATGAAATCAATGTCATAAGGCTAGTAGCAGCATGATGAGTGGATTTAGGTAAGACGATTCTAAGTGAAATAAGTCACACAGAAAAGGACACTTCTCATAAGGTGTCACTTATAGACGGAATGTAAAAACCGTTACACTTGAACTGAATTACAAAACAGAACAGAGTCACACATGCAGAAAACACACTATGGCTGCTTAACGGGAAAGGTGAGGTGGGGTGATACATAAAACAAGAGTTTCAAATTAGCTCAGATACCGTTCCATAAACCCAATATGTAATAGACAAGACCTACTCCTTGCTCAGAAAACTGGACTCAACACGCCCGATTCACCGCACAAGAATATATCTGACTAGTAATAATCTTAAAACCTATGTATTGATATCTCTCTGTTAGTGTGTCAAGTGGGTGTAAAGCGGCATAAACACAGCCGTGAAAAGCAGCTAAACCCCATTATAAAAATAAATTACTTTAAAAAACCCATAAAACAAAGACAGGGAAAGACAGAGAAATTCTTACACAATTCGTTCAGGGGCTGTGATGCAACCTGGATTGACCATATCTAGACCCACAGCTGGATGAGACATAAGGGTGGACACTCTTGGGGCTGAGAGGTGTGGTGAGGTTGGGTGAGCAAACGCAGACCCTTTAAAGTAATACTGCGTGCTACCCATCGCATGGGTCCCAAATCTCCAGGTTCAAGGGCATCTTCCTACATCGAAAACATGCATGAGAAACCCAGAAGATGGTACACCGTCTGATGGGGAAAGGTTTCTAAGACGCACCTCATTTCTCATCTCCTTGTGCTCGGGTTGGCCATTCCAGCCACTTTACTAGCAATCTCCCTACTTGGAGCATCAGCACCTTTAACCTCCTGTTCCGTACAGGTTGCAATTTGTCCTGAGGATGCACGGGAAGACGGGGAACCAATGAGAGACTAGCTCTTGGTGTTGGGACAGGCACAGGTCACTCTATTTTCCCATCAGGAAGAAGAATTAACCACAGGCTCAGCCTGCCCCCCAGAACCAGAACAGGGCCTGAAGCCATCCTGCGCTTTTGCGGCCAGCTCCCAAAGAAGCGTCTTGTAAAATGGAGCTTCAGGGCACTGCAATTCAGAAACCTGCGAGTTATAAATGATAACTCTCGTCCACAAATATATTGAGGGAAGGCAAAGAAGAGGATTTGAAATCAAGGCAGAATTGCAGGAAACAGATTTCAGGAGGTAGATTCGAATCGCCTTTAAAGCACATGAAAAGCGGCAAAACGTTGACAATGATGCCCTTGGCCAAAAAGGGCGTATGCGTTTTTTCCTGAATATATTCAGGAAAAAACGCATACGCCCTTTTTGGCCAACCAAGCAACCTGGAAAGGCAAATCAGCGCTACAAAGAAGTCTCGCTTCCCATCGGTCAAAAGGGCCATGCTGAAAAAAGTGTCAAAACCAGAAGTGCAGGACAGGCCATGGAGAAATGGGAGCCTTGCTACACTGATGGGCGGGATGTAAATCGCCAACAGCCACTCTGGAGAAGTGTACGGTGTGTCCTGAAACATCTAAAAAACACAGCTTAGAGAGCATAGGGCACTTCCACGCATGGGGGGATAAAGTGGGAAAATTGAAAATCAGCAAGACACAAGCACCCCAAAGTTTAGGGCTGCTCTGTTGACAAGGACCTCCACTTCATTCCACCTTAAATATCCCAGGAAAGCGAAAAGTGGATAAAAAAGTTGTGGTCCTTATGTACAATGGAATATCACTCAGCCATGAAATCAATGTCATAAGGCTAGTAGCAGCATGATGAGTGGATTTAGGTAAGACGATTCTAAGTGAAATAAGTCACACAGAAAAGGACACTTCTCATAAGGTGTCACTTATAGAGGGAATGTAAAAACATTTACACTTGAACTGAATTACAAAACAGAACAGAGTCACACATGCAGAAAACACACTATGGCTGCTTAACGGGAAAGGTGAGGTGGGGTGATACATAAAACAAGAGTTTCAAGTTAGCTCAGATACCGTTCCATAAACCCAATATGTAATAGACAAGACCTACTCCTTGCTCAGAGAACTGGACTCAACACGCCCGATTCACCGCACAAGAATATATCTGACTAGTAATAATCTTAAAACCTATGTATTGATATCTCTCTGTTAGTGTGTCAAGTGGGTGTAAAGCGGCATAAACACAGCCGTGAAAAGCAGCTAAACCCCATTATAAAAATAAATTACTTTAAAAAACCCATGAAACAAAGACAGGGAAAGACAGAGAAACTCTTACACAATTCGTTCAGGGGCTGTGATGCAACCTGGATTGACCATATCTAGACCCACAGCTGGATGAGACATAAGGGTGGACACTCTTGGGGCTGAGAGGTGTGGTGAGGTTGGGTGAGCAAACGCAGACCCTTTAAAGTAATACTGCGTGCTACCCATCGCATGGGTCCCAAATCTCCAGGTTCAAGGGCATCTTCCTACATCGAAAACATGCATGAGAAACCCAGAAGATGGTACACCGTGTGATGGGGAAAGGTTTCTAAAACGCACCTCATTTCTCATCTCCTTGTGCTCGGGTTCGCCATTCCAGCCACTTTACTAGCAATCTCCCTACTTGGAGCATCAGCACCTTTAACCTCCTGTTCCGTACAGGTTGTAATTTGTCCTGAGGATGCACGGGAAGACGGGGAACCAATGAGAGACTAGCTCTTGGTGTTGGGACAGGCACAGGTCACTCTATTTTCCCATCAGGAAGAAGAATTAACCACAGGCTCAGCCTGCCCCCCGGAACCAGAACAGGGCCTGAAGCCATCCTGCGCTTTTGCGGCCAGCTCCCAAAAAAGCGACTTGTAAAATGGAGCTTCAGGGCACTGCAATTCACAAACCTGCGAGTTATAAATGATAACTCTCGTCCACAAATATATTGAAGGAAGGCAAAGAAGAGGATTTGAAATCAAGGCAGAATTGCAGGAAACAGATTTCAGGAGGTAGATTCGAATCGCCTTTAAAGCACATGAAAAGCGGCAAAACGTTGACAATGATGCCCTTGGCCAAAAAGGGCGTATGCGTTTTTTCCTGAATATATTCAGGAAAAAACGCATACGCCCTTTTTGGCCAACCAAGCAACCTGGAAAGGCAAATCAGCGCTACAAAGAAGTCTCGCTTCCCATCGGTCAAAAGGGCCATGCTGAAAAAAGTGTCAAAACCAGAAATGCAGGACAGGCCATGGAGGAATCGGAGCCTTGCTACACTGATGGGCGGGATGTAAATCGCCAACAGCCACTCTGGAGAAGTGTACGGTGTGTCCTGAAACATCTAAAAAACACAGCTTAGAGAGCATAGGGCACTTCCACGCATGGGGGGATAAAGTGGGAAAATTGAAAATCAGCAAGACACAAGCACCCCAAACTTTAGGGCTGCTCTGTTGACAAGGACCTCCACTTCATTCCACCTTAAATATCCCAGGAAAGCGAAAAATGGATCAAAAAGTTGTGGTCCTTATGTACAATGGAATATCACTCAGCCATGAAATCAATGTCATAAGGCTAGTAGCAGCATGATGAGTGGATTTAGGTAAGACGATTCTAAGTGAAATAAGTCACACAGAAAAGGACACTTCTCATAAGGTGTCACTTATAGAGGGAATGTAAAAACCGTTACACTTGAACTGAATTACAAAACAGAACAGAGTCACACATGCAGAAAACACACTATGGCTGCTTATCGGGAAAGGTGAGGTGGGGTGATACATAAAACAAGAGTTTCAAATTAGCTCAGATACCGTTCCATAAACCCAATATGTAATAGACAAGACCTACTCCTTGCTCAGAGAACTGGACTCAACACGCCCGATTCACCACACAAGAATATATCTGACTAGTAATAATCTTAAAACCTATGTATTGATATCTCTCTGTTAGTGTGTCAAGTGGGTGTAAAGCGGCATAAACACAGCCGTGAAAAGCAGCTAAACCCCATTATAAAAATAAATTACTTTTAAAAACCCATGAAACAAAGACAGGGAAAGACAGAGAAACTCTTACACAATTCGTTCAGGGGCTGTGATGCAACCTGGATTGACCATATCTAGACCCACAGCTGGATGAGACATAAGGGTGGACACTCTTGGGGCTGAGAGGTTTGGTGAGGTTGGGTGAGCAAACGCAGAACCTGTAAAGTAATACTGCGTGCTACCCATCGCATGGGTCCCAAATCTCCAGGTTCAAGGGTATCTTCCTACATTGAAAACATGCATGAGAAACCCAGAAGATGGTACACCGTGTGATGGGGAAAGGTTTCTAAAACGCACCTCATTTCTCATCTCCTTGTGCTCGGGTTCGCCATTCCAGCCACTTTACTAGCAATCTCCCTACTTGGAGCATCAGCACCTTTAACCTCCTGTTCCGTACAGGTTGCAATTTGTCCTGAGGATGCACGGGAAGACGGGGAACCAATGAGAGACTAGATCTTGGTGTTGGGTCAGGCACAGGTCACTCTATTTTCCCATCAGGAAGAAGAATTAACCACAGGCTCAGCCTGCCCCCCGGAACCAGAACAGGGCCTGAAGCCATCCTGCGCTTTTGCGGCCAGCTCCCAAAGAAGCGACTTGTAAAATGGAGCTTCAGGGCACTGCAATTCACAAACCTGCAGAGTTATAAATGATAACTCTCGTCCACAAATATATTGAGGGAAGGCAAAGAAGAGGATTTGAAATCAAGGCAGAATTGCAGGAAACAGATTTCAGGAGGTAGATTCGAATCGCCTTTAAAGCACATGAAAAGCGGCAAAACGTTGACAATGATGCCCTTGGCCAAAAAGGGCGTATGCGTTTTTTCCTGAATATATTCAGAAAAAAACGCATACGCCCTTTTTGGCCAACCAAGCAACCTGGAAAGGCAAATCAGCGCTACAAAGAAGTCTCGCTTCCCATCGGTCAAAAGGGCCATGCTGAAAAAAGTGTCAAAACCAGAAATGCAGGACAGGCCATGGAGAAATGGGAGCCTTGCTACACTGATGGGCGGGATGTAAATCGCCAACAGCCACTCTGGAGAAGTGTACGGTGTGTCCTGAAACATCTAAAAAACACAGTTTAGAGAGCATAGGGCACTTCCACGCATGGGGGGATAAAGTGGGAAAATTGAAAATCAGCAAGACACAAGCACCCCAAAGTTTAGGGCTGCTCTGTTGACAAGGACCTCCACTTCATTCCACCTTAAATATCCCAGGAAAGCGAAAAATGGATAAAAAAGTTGTGGTCCTTATGTACAATGGAATATCACTCAGCCATGAAATCAATGTCATAAGGCTAGTAGCAGCATGATGAGTGGATTTAGGTAAGACGATTCTAAGTGAAATAAGTCACACAGAAAAGGACACTTCTCATAAGGTGTCACTTATAGACGGAATGTAAAAACCGTTACACTTGAACTGAATTACAAAACAGAACAGAGTCACACATGCAGAAAACACACTATGGCTGCTTAACGGGAAAGGTGAGGTGGGGTGATACATAAAACAAGAGTTTCAAATTAGCTCAGATACCGTTCCATAAACCCAATATGTAATAGACAAGACCTACTCCTTGCTCAGAGAACTGGACTCAACACGCCCGATTCACCGCACAAGAATATATCTGACTAGTAATAATCTTAAAACCTATGTATTGATATCTCTCTGTTAGTGTGTCAAGTGGGTGTAAAGCGGTATAAACACAGCCGTGAAAAGCAGCTAAACCCCATTATAAAAATAAATTACTTTTAAAAACCCATGAAACGAAGACAGGGAAAGACAGAGAAATTCTTACACAATTCGTTCAGGGGCTGTGATGCAACCTGGATTGACCATATCTAGACCCACAGCTGGATGAGACATAAGGGTGGACACTCTTGGGGCTGAGAGGTGTGGTGAGGTTGGGTGAGCAAACGCAGACCCTTTAAAGTAATACTGCGTGCTACCCATCGCATGGGTCCCAAATCTCCAGGTTCAAGGGCATCATCCTACATCGAAAACATGCATGAGAAACCCAGAAGATGGTACACCGTCTGATGGGGAAAGGTTTCTAAGACGCACCTCATTTCTCATCTCCTTGTGCTCGGGTTGGCCATTCCAGCCACTTTACTAGCAATCTCCCTACTTGGAGCATCAGCACCTTTAACCTCCTGTTCCGTACAGGTTGCAATTTGTCCTGAGGATGCACGGGAAGACGGGGAACCAATGAGAGACTAGATCTTGTTGTTGGGACAGGCACAGGTCACTCTATTTTCCCATCAGGAAGAAGAATTAACCACAGGCTCAGCCTGCCCCCCGGAACCAGAACAGGGCCTGAAGCCATCCTGCGCTTTTGCGGCCAGCTCCCAAAGAAGCGTCTTGTAAAATGGAGCTTCAGGGCACTGCAATTCAGAAACCTGCGAGTTATAAATGATAACTCTCGTCCACAAATATATTGAGGGAAGGCAAAGAAGAGGATTTGAAATCAAGGCAGAATTGCAGGAAACAGATTTCAGGAGGTAGATTCGAATCGCCTTTAAAGCACATGAAAAGCGGCAAAACGTTGACAATGATGCCCTTGGCCAAAAAGGGCGTATGCGTTTTTTCCTGAATATATTCAGGAAAAAACGCATATGCCCTTTTTGGCCAACCAAGCAACCTGGAAAGGCAAATCAGCGCTACAAAGAAGTCTCGCCTCCCATCGGTCAAAAGGGCCATGCTGAAAAAAGTGTCAAAACCAGAAGTGCAGGACAGGCCATGGAGAAATGGGAGCCTTGCTACACTGATGGGCGGGATGTAAATCGCCAACAGCCACTCTGGAGAAGTGTACGGTGTGTCCTGAAACATCTAAAAAACACAGCTTAGAGAGCATAGGGCACTTCCACTCATGGGGAGATAAAGTGGGAAAATTGAAAATCAGCAAGACACAAGCACCCCAAAGTTTAGAGCTGCTCTGTTGACAAGGACCTCCACTTCATTCCACCTTAAATATCCCAGGAAAGCGAAAAATGGATAAAAAAGTTGTGGTCCTTATGTACAATGGAATATCACTCAGCCATGAAATCAATGTCATAAGGCTAGTAGCAGCATGATGAGTGGATTTAGGTAAGACGATTCTAAGTGAAATAAGTCACACAGAAAAGGACACTTCTCATAAGGTGTCACTTATAGAGGGAATGTAAAAACCGTTACACTTGAACTGAATTACAAAACAGAACAGAGTCACACATGCAGAAAACACACTATGGCTGCTTAACGGGAAAGGTGAGGTGGGGTGATACATAAAACAAGAGTTTCAAATTCGCTCAGATACCGTTCCATAAACCCAATATGTAATAGACAAGACCTACTCCTTGCTCAGAGAACTGGACTCAACACGCCCGATTCACCGCACAAGAATATATCTGACTAGTAATAATCTTAAAACCTATGTATTGATATCTCTCTGTTAGTGTGTCAAGTGGGTGTAAAGCGGCATAAACACAGCCGTGAAAAGCAGCTAAACCCCATTATAAAAATAAATTACTTTTAAAAACCCATGAAACAAAGACAGGGAAAGACAGAGAAACTCTTACACAATTCGTTCAGGGGCTGTGATGCAACCTGGATTGACCATATCTAGACCCACAGCTGGATGAGACATAAGGGTGGACACTCTTGGGGCTGAGAGGTGTGGTGAGGTTGGGTGAGCAAACGCAGACCCTTTAAAGTAATACTGCGTGCTACCCATCGCATGGGTCCCAAATCTCCAGGTTCAAGGGCATCTTCCTACATCGAAAACATGCATGAGAAACCCAGAAGATGGTACACCGTGTGATGGGGAAAGGTTTCTAAAACGCACCTCATTTCTCATCTCCTTGTGCTCGGGTTCGCCATTCCAGCCACTTTACTAGCAATCTCCCTACTTGGAGCATCAGCACCTTTAACCTCCTGTTCCGTACAGGTTGTAATTTGTCCTGAGGATGCACGGGAAGACGGGGAACCAATGAGAGACTAGCTCTTGGTGTTGGGACAGGCACAGGTCACTCTATTTTCCCATCAGGAAGAAGAATTAACCACAGGCTCAGCCTGCCCCCCGGAACCAGAACAGGGCCTGAAGCCATCCTGCGCTTTTGCGGCCAGCTCCCAAAAAAGCGACTTGTAAAATGGAGCTTCAGGGCACTGCAATTCACAAACCTGCGAGTTATAAATGATAACTCTCGTCCACAAATATATTGAGGGAAGGCAAAGAAGAGGATTTGAAATCAAGGCAGAATTGCAGGAAACAGATTTCAGGAGGTAGATTCGAATCGCCTTTAAAGCACATGAAAAGCGGCAAAACGTTGACAATGATGCCCTTGGCCAAAAAGGGCGTATGCGTTTTTTCCTGAATATATTCAGGAAAAAACGCATACGCCCTTTTTGGCCAACCAAGCAACCTGGAAAGGCAAATCAGCGCTACAAAGAAGTCTCGCCTCCCATCGGTCAAAAGGGCCATGCTGAAAAAAGTGTCAAAACCAGAAGTGCAGGACAGGCCATGGAGAAATGGGAGCCTTGCTACACTGATGGGCGGGATGTAAATCGCCAACAGCCACTCTGGAGAAGTGTACGGTGTGTCCTGAAACATCTAAAAAACACAGCTTAGAGAGCATAGGGCACTTCCACTCATGGGGAGATAAAGTGGGAAAATTGAAAATCAGCAAGACACAAGCACCCCAAAGTTTAGGGCTGCTCTGTTGACAAGGACCTCCACTTCATTCCACCTTAAATATCCCAGGAAAGCGAAAAATGGATAAAAAAGTTGTGGTCCTTATGTACAATGGAATATCACTCAGCCATGAAATCAATGTCATAAGGCTAGTAGCAGCATGATGAGTGGATTTAGGTAAGACGATTCTAAGTGAAATAAGTCACACAGAAAAGGACACTTCTCATAAGGTGTCACTTATAGAGGGAATGTAAAAACCGTTACACTTGAACTGAATTACAAAACAGAACAGAGTCACACATGCAGAAAACACACTATGGCTGCTTAACGGGAAAGGTGAGGTGGGGTGATACATAAAACAAGAGTTTCAAATTAGCTCAGATACCGTTCCATAAACCCAATATGTAATAGACAAGACCTACTCCTTGCTCAGAGAACTGGACTCAACACACCCGATTCACCGCACAAGAATATATCTGACTAGTAATAATCTTAAAACCTATGTATTGATATCTCTCTGTTAGTGTGTCAAGTGGGTGTAAAGCGGCATAAACACAGCCGTGAAAAGCAGCTAAACCCCATTATAAAAATAAATTACTTTTAAAAACCCATGAAACAAAGACAGGGAAAGACAGAGAAATTCTTACACAATTCGTTCAGGGGCTGTGATGCAACCTGGATTGACCATATCTAGACCCACAGCTGGATGAGACATAAGGGTGGACACTCTTGGGGCTGAGAGGTTTGGTGAGGTTGGGTGAGCAAACGCAGACCCTTTAAAGTAATACTGCGTGCTACCCATCGCATGGGTCCCAAATCTCCAGGTTCAAGGGCATCTTCCTACATCGAAAACATGCATGAGAAACCCAGAAGATGGTACACCGTGTGATGGGGAAAGGTTTCTAAAACGCACCTCATTTCTCATCTCCTTGTGCTCGGGTTCGCCATTCCAGCCACTTTACTAGCAATCTCCCTACTTGGAGCATCAGCACCTTTAACCTCCTGTTCCGTACAGGTTGCAATTTGTCCTGAGGATGAACGGGAAGACGGGGAACCAATGAGAGACTAGCTCTTGGTGTTGGGACAGGCACAGGTCACTCTATTTTCCCATCAGGAAGAAGAATTAACCACAGGCTCAGCCTGCCCCCCGGAACCAGAACAGGGCCTGAAGCCATCCTGCGCTTTTGCGGCCAGCTCCCAAAAAAGCGACTTGTAAAATGGAGCTTCAGGGCACTGCAATTCACAAACCTGCAGAGTTATAAATGATAACTCTCGTCCACAAATATATTGAGGGAAGGCAAAGAAGAGGATTTGAAATCAAGGCAGAATTGCAGGAAACAGATTTCAGGAGGTAGATTCGAATCGCCTTTAAAGCACATGAAAAGCGGCAAAACGTTGACAATGATGCCCTTGGCCAAAAAGGGCGTATGCGTTTTTTCCTGAATATATTCAGGAAAAAACGCATACGCCCTTTTTGGCCAACCAAGCAACCTGGAAAGGCAAATCAGCGCTACAAAGAAGTCTCGCTTCCCATCGGTCAAAAGGGCCATGCTGAAAAAAGTGTCAAAACCAGAAATGCAGGACAGGCCATGGAGAAATGGGAGCCTTGCTACACTGATGGGCGGGATGTAAATTGCCAACAGCCACTCTGGAGAAGTGTACGGTGTGTCCTGAAACATCTAAAAAACACAGCTTAGAGAGCATAGGGCACTTCCACGCATGGGGGGATAAAGTGGGAAAATTGAAAATCAGCAAGACACAAGCACCCCAAAGTTTAGGGCTGCTCTGTTGACAAGGACCTCCACTTCATTCCACCTTAAATATCCCAGGAAAGCGAAAAATGGATAAAAAAGTTGTGGTCCTTATGTACAATGGAATATCACTCAGCCATGAAATCAATGTCATAAGGCTAGTAGCAGCATGATGAGTGGATTTAGGTAAGACGATTCTAAGTGAAATAAGTCACACAGAAAAGGACACTTCTCATAAGGTGTCACTTATAGTGGGAATGTAAAAACATTTACACTTGAACTGAATTACAAAACAGAACAGAGTCACACATGCAGAAAACACACTATGGCTGCTTAACGGGAAAGGTGAGGTGGGGTGATACATAAAACAAGAGTTTCAAATTAGCTCAGATACCGTTCCATAAACCCAATATGTAATAGACAAGACCTACTCCTTGCTCAGAGAACTGGACTCAACACGCCCGATTCACCTCACAAGAATATATCTGACTAGTAATAATCTTAAAACCTATGTATTGATATCTCTCTGTTAGTGTGTCAAGTGGGTGTAAAGCGGCATAAACACAGCCGTGAAAAGCAGCTAAACCCCATTATAAAAATAAATTACTTTTAAAAACCCATGAAACAAAGACAGGGAAAGAGAGAGAAATTCTTACACAATTCGTTCAGGGGCTGTTATGCAACCTGGATTGACCATATCTAGACCCACAGCTGGATGAGACATAAGGGTGGACACTCTTGGGGCTCAGAGGTGTGGTGAGGTTGGGTGAGCAAACGCAGACCCTTTAAAGTAATACTGCGTGCTACCCATCGCATGGGTCCCAAATCTCCAGGTTCAAGGGCATCTTCCTACATCGAAAACATGCATGAGAAACCCAGAAGATGGTACACCGTGTGATGGGGAAAGGTTTCTAAAACGCACCTCATTTCTCATCTCCTTGTGCTCGGGTTCGAAATTCCAGCCACTTTACTAGCAATCTCCCTACTTGGAGCATCAGCACCTTTAACCTCCTGTTCCGTACAGGTTGCAATTTGTCCTGAGGATGCACGGGAAGACGGGGAACCAATGAGAGACTAGATCTTGGTGTTGGGACAGGCACAGGTCACTCTATTTTCCCATCAGGAAGAAGAATTAACCACAGGCTCAGCCTGCCCCCCGGAACCAGAACAGGGCCTGAAGCCATCCTGTGCTTTTGCGGCCAGCTCCCAAAGAAGCGACTTGTAAAATGGAGCTTCAGGGCACTGCAATTCACAAACCTGCAGAGTTATAAATGATAACTCTCGTCCACAAATATATTGAGGGAAGGCAAAGAAGAGGATTTGAAATCAAGGCAGAATTGCAGGAAACAGATTTCAGGAGGTAGATTCGAATCGCCTTTAAAGCACATGAAAAGCGGCAAAACGTTGACAATGATGCCCTTGGCCAAAAAGGGCGTATGCGTTTTTTCCTGAATATATTCAGGAAAAAACGCATACGCCCTTTTTGGCCAACCAAGCAACCTGGAAAGGCAAATCAGCGCTACAAAGAAGTCTCGCTTCCCATCGGTCAAAAGGGCCATGCTGAAAACAGTGTCAAAACCAGAAATGCAGGACAGGCCATGGAGAAATGGGAGCCTTGCTACACTGATGGGCGGGATGTAAATCGCCAACAGCCACTCTGGAGAAGTGTACGGTGTGTCCTGAAACATCTAAAAAACACAGCTTAGAGAGCATAGGGCACTTCCACGCATGGGGGGATAAAGTGGGAAAATTGAAAATCAGCAAGACACAAGCACCCCAAAGTTTAGGGCTGCTCTGTTGACAAGGACCTCCACTTCATTCCACCTTAAATATCCCAGGAAAGCGAAAAATGGATAAAAAAGTTGTGGTCCTTATGTACAATGGAATATCACTCAGCCATGAAATCAATGTCATAAGGCTAGTAGCAGCATGATGAGTGGATTTAGGTAAGACGATTCTAAGTGAAATAAGTCACACAGAAAAGGACACTTCTCATAAGGTGTCACTTATAGAGGGAATGTAAAAACATTTACACTTGAACTGAATTACAAAACAGAACAGAGTCACACATGCAGAAAACACACTATGGCTGCTTAACGGGAAAGGTGAGGTGGGGTGATACATAAAACAAGAGTTTCAAGTTAGCTCAGATACCGTTCCATAAACCCAATATGTAATAGACAAGACCTACTCCTTGCTCAGAGAACTGGACTCAACACGCCCGATTCACCGCACAAGAATATATCTGACTAGTAATAATCTTAAAACCTATGTATTGATATCTCTCTGTTAGTGTGTCAAGTGGGTGTAAAGCGGCATAAACACAGCCGTGAAAAGCAGCTAAACCCCATTATAAAAATAAATTACTTTTAAAAACCCATGAAACAAAGACAGGGAAAGACAGAGAAACTCTTACACAATTCGTTCAGGGGCTGTGATGCAACCTGGATTGACCATATCTAGACCCACAGCTGGATGAGACATAAGGTTGGACACTCTTGGGGCTGAGAGGTGTGGTGAGGTTGGGTGAGCAAACGCAGACCCTTTAAAGTAATACTGCGTGCTACCCATCGCATGGGTCCCAAATCTCCAGGTTCAAGGGCATCTTCCTACATCGAAAACATGCATGAGAAACCCAGAAGATGGTACACCGTGTGATGGGGAAAGGTTTCTAAAACGCACCTCATTTCTCATCTCCTTGTGCTCGGGTTCGCCATTCCAGCCACTTTACTAGCAATCTCCCTACTTGGAGCATCAGCACCTTTAACCTCCTGTTCCGTACAGGTTGTAATTTGTCCTGAGGATGCACGGGAAGACGGGGAACCAATGAGAGACTAGATCTTGGTGTTGGGACAGGCACAGGTCACTCTATTTTCCCATCAGGAAGAAGAATTAACCACAGGCTCAGCCTGCCCCCCGGAACCAGAACAGGGCCTGAAGCCATCCTGCGCTTTTGCGGACAGCTCCCAAAAAAGCGACTTGTAAAATGGAGCTTCAGGGCACTGCAATTCACAAACCTGCGAGTTATAAATGATAACTCTCGTCCACAAATATATTGAGGGAAGGCAAAGAAGAGGATTTGAAATCAAGGCAGAATTGCAGGAAACAGATTTCAGGAGGTAGATTCGAATCGCCTTTAAAGCACATGAAAAGCAGAAAACGTTGACAATGATGCCCTTGGCCAAAAAGGGCGTATGCGTTTTTTCCTGAATATATTCAGGAAAAAACGCATACGCCCTTTTTGGCCAACCAAGCAACCTGGAAAGGCAAATCAGCGCTACAAAGAAGTCTCGCTTCCCATCGGTCAAAAGGGCCATGCTGAAAAAAGTGTCAAAACCAGAAATGCAGGACAGGCCATGGAGAAATGGGAGCCTTGCTACACTGATGGGCGGGATGTAAATCGCCAACAGCCACTCTGGAGAAGTGTACGGTGTGTCCTGAAACATCTAAAAAACACAGCTTAGAGAGCATAGGGCACTTCCACGCATGGGGGGATAAAGTGGGAAAATTGAAAATCAGCAAGACACAAGCACCCCAAAGTTTAGGGCTGCTCTGTTGACAAGGACCTCCACTTCATTCCACCTTAAATATCCCAGGAAAGCGAAAAATGGATAAAAAAGTTGTGGTCCTTATGTACAATGGAATATCACTCAGCCATGAAATCAATGTCATAAGGCTAGTAGCAGCATGATGAGTGGATTTAGGTAAGACGATTCTAAGTGAAATAAGTCACACAGAAAAGGACACTTCTCATAAGGTGTCACTTATAGAGGGAATGTAAAAACCGTTACACTTGAACTGAATTACAAAACAGAACAGAGTCACACATGCAGAAAACACACTATGGCTGCTTAACGGGAAAGGTGAGGTGGGGTGATACATAAAACAAGAGTTTCAAATTAGCTCAGATACCGTTCCATAAACCCAATATGTAATAGACAAGACCTACTCCTTGCTCAGAGAACTGGACTCAACACGCCCGATTCACCACACAAGAATATATCTGACTAGTAATAATCTTAAAACCTATGTATTGATATCTCTCTGTTAGTGTGTCAAGTGGGTGTAAAGCGGCATAAACACAGCCGTGAAAAGCAGCTAAACCCCATTATAAAAATAAATTACTTTTAAAAACCCATGAAACAAAGACAGGGAAAGAGAGAGAAATTCTTACACAATTCGTTCAGGGGCTGTTATGCAACCTGGATTGACCATATCTAGACCCACAGCTGGATGAGACATAAGGGTGGACACTCTTGGGGCTCAGAGGTGTGGTGAGGTTGGGTGAGCAAACGCAGACCCTTTAAAGTAATACTGCGTGCTACCCATCGCATGGGTCCCAAATCTCCAGGTTCAAGGGCATCTTCCTACATCGAAAACATGCATGAGAAACCCAGAAGATGGTACACCGTGTGATGGGGAAAGGTTTCTAAAACGCACCTCATTTCTCATCTCCTTGTGCTCGGGTTCGAAATTCCAGCCACTTTACTAGCAATCTCCCTACTTGGAGCATCAGCACCTTTAACCTCCTGTTCCGTACAGGTTGCAATTTGTCCTGAGGATGCACGGGAAGACGGGGAACCAATGAGAGACTAGATCTTGGTGTTGGGACAGGCACAGGTCACTCTATTTTCCCATCAGGAAGAAGAATTAACCACAGGCTCAGCCTGCCCCCCGGAACCAGAACAGGGCCTGAAGCCATCCTGTGCTTTTGCGGCCAGCTCCCAAAGAAGCGACTTGTAAAATGGAGCTTCAGGGCACTGCAATTCACAAACCTGCAGAGTTATAAATGATAACTCTCGTCCACAAATATATTGAGGGAAGGCAAAGAAGAGGATTTGAAATCAAGGCAGAATTGCAGGAAACAGATTTCAGGAGGTAGATTCGAATCGCCTTTAAAGCACATGAAAAGCGGCAAAACGTTGACAATGATGCCCTTGGCCAAAAAGGGCGTATGCGTTTTTTCCTGAATATATTCAGGAAAAAACGCATACGCCCTTTTTGGCCAACCAAGCAACCTGGAAAGGCAAATCAGCGCTACAAAGAAGTCTCGCTTCCCATCGGTCAAAAGGGCCATGCTGAAAAAAGTGTCAAAACCAGAAATGCAGGACAGGCCATGGAGAAATGGGAGCCTTGCTACACTGATGGGCGGGATGTAAATCGCCAACAGCCACTCTGGAGAAGTGTACGGTGTGTCCTGAAACATCTAAAAAACACAGCTTAGAGAGCATAGGGCACTTCCACGCATGGGGGGATAAAGTGGGAAAATTGAAAATCAGCAAGACACAAGCACCCCAAAGTTTAGGGCTGCTCTGTTGACAAGGACCTCCACTTCATTCCACCTTAAATATCCCAGGAAAGCGAAAAATGGATAAAAAAGTTGTGGTCCTTATGTACAATGGAATATCACTCAGCCATGAAATCAATGTCATAAGGCTAGTAGCAGCATGATGAGTGGATTTAGGTAAGACGATTCTAAGTGAAATAAGTCACACAGAAAAGGACACTTCTCATAAGGTGTCACTTATAGTGGGAATGTAAAAACATTTACACTTGAACTGAATTACAAAACAGAACAGAGTCACACATGCAGAAAACACACTATGGCTGCTTAACGGGAAAGGTGAGGTGGGGTGATACATAAAACAAGAGTTTCAAATTAGCTCAGATACCGTTCCATAAACCCAATATGTAATAGACAAGACCTACTCCTTGCTCAGAGAACTGGACTCAACACGCCCGATTCACCTCACAAGAATATATCTGACTAGTAATAATCTTAAAACCTATGTATTGATATCTCTCTGTTAGTGTGTCAAGTGGGTGTAAAGCGGCATAAACACAGCCGTGAAAAGCAGCTAAACCCCATTATAAAAATAAATTACTTTTAAAAACCCATGAAACAAAGACAGGGAAAGAGAGAGAAATTCTTACACAATTCGTTCAGGGGCTGTGATGCAACCTGGATTGACCATATCTAGACCCACAGCTGGATGAGACATAAGGGTGGACACTCTTGGGGCTCAGAGGTGTGGTGAGGTTGGGTGAGCAAACGCAGACCCTTTAAAGTAATACTGCGTGCTACCCATCGCATGGGTCCCAAATCTCCAGGTTCAAGGGCATCTTCCTACATCGAAAACATGCATGAGAAACCCAGAAGATGGTACACCGTGTGATGGGGAAAGGTTTCTAAAACGCACCTCATTTCTCATCTCCTTGTGCTCGGGTTCGAAATTCCAGCCACTTTACTAGCAATCTCCCTACTTGGAGCATCAGCACCTTTAACCTCCTGTTCCGTACAGGTTGCAATTTGTCCTGAGGATGCACGGGAAGACGGGGAACCAATGAGAGACTAGATCTTGGTGTTGGGACAGGCACAGGTCACTCTATTTTCCCATCAGGAAGAAGAATTAACCACAGGCTCAGCCTGCCCCCCGGAACCAGAACAGGGCCTGAAGCCATCCTGTGCTTTTGCGGCCAGCTCCCAAAGAAGCGACTTGTAAAATGGAGCTTCAGGGCACTGCAATTCACAAACCTGCAGAGTTATAAATGATAACTCTCGTCCACAAATATATTGAGGGAAGGCAAAGAAGAGGATTTGAAATCAAGGCAGAATTGCAGGAAACAGATTTCAGGAGGTAGATTCGAATCGCCTTTAAAGCACATGAAAAGCGGCAAAACGTTGACAATGATGCCCTTGGCCAAAAAGGGCGTATGCGTTTTTTCCTGAATATATTCAGGAAAAAACGCATACGCCCTTTTTGGCCAACCAAGCAACCTGGAAAGGCAAATCAGCGCTACAAAGAAGTCTCGCTTCCCATCGGTCAAAAGGGCCATGCTGAAAAAAGTGTCAAAACCAGAAATGCAGGACAGGCCATGGAGAAATGGGAGCCTTGCTACACTGATGGGCGGGATGTAAATCGCCAACAGCCACTCTGGAGAAGTGTACGGTGTGTCCTGAAACATCTAAAAAACACAGCTTAGAGAGCATAGGGCACTTCCACGCATGGGGGGATAAAGTGGGAAAATTGAAAATCAGCAAGACACAAGCACCCCAAAGTTTAGGGCTGCTCTGTTGACAAGGACCTCCACTTCATTCCACCTTAAATATCCCAGGAAAGCGAAAAATGGATAAAAAAGTTGTGGTCCTTATGTACAATGGAATATCACTCAGCCATGAAATCAATGTCATAAGGCTAGTAGCAGCATGATGAGTGGATTTAGGTAAGACGATTCTAAGTGAAATAAGTCACACAGAAAAGGACACTTCTCATAAGGTGTCACTTATAGAGGGAATGTAAAAACATTTACACTTGAACTGAATTACAAAACAGAACAGAGTCACACATGCAGAAAACACACTATGGCTGCTTAACGGGAAAGGTGAGGTGGGGTGATACATAAAACAAGAGTTTCAAGTTAGCTCAGATACCGTTCCATAAACCCAATATGTAATAGACAAGACCTACTCCTTGCTCAGAGAACTGGACTCAACACGCCCGATTCACCGCACAAGAATATATCTGACTAGTAATAATCTTAAAACCTATGTATTGATATCTCTCTGTTAGTGTGTCAAGTGGGTGTAAAGCGGCATAAACACAGCCGTGAAAAGCAGCTAAACCCCATTATAAAAATAAATTACTTTTAAAAACCCATGAAACAAAGACAGGGAAAGACAGAGAAACTCTTACACAATTCGTTCAGGGGCTGTGATGCAACCTGGATTGACCATATCTAGACCCACAGCTGGATGAGACATAAGGTTGGACACTCTTGGGGCTGAGAGGTGTGGTGAGGTTGGGTGAGCAAACGCAGACCCTTTAAAGTAATACTGCGTGCTACCCATCGCATGGGTCCCAAATCTCCAGGTTCAAGGGCATCTTCCTACATCGAAAACATGCATGAGAAACCCAGAAGATGGTACACCGTGTGATGGGGAAAGGTTTCTAAAACGCACCTCATTTCTCATCTCCTTGTGCTCGGGTTCGCCATTCCAGCCACTTTACTAGCAATCTCCCTACTTGGAGCATCAGCACCTTTAACCTCCTGTTCCGTACAGGTTGTAATTTGTCCTGAGGATGCACGGGAAGACGGGGAACCAATGAGAGACTAGATCTTGGTGTTGGGACAGGCACAGGTCACTCTATTTTCCCATCAGGAAGAAGAATTAACCACAGGCTCAGCCTGCCCCCCGGAACCAGAACAGGGCCTGAAGCCATCCTGCGCTTTTGCGGACAGCTCCCAAAAAAGCGACTTGTAAAATGGAGCTTCAGGGCACTGCAATTCACAAACCTGCGAGTTATAAATGATAACTCTCGTCCACAAATATATTGAGGGAAGGCAAAGAAGAGGATTTGAAATCAAGGCAGAATTGCAGGAAACAGATTTCAGGAGGTAGATTCGAATCGCCTTTAAAGCACATGAAAAGCAGAAAACGTTGACAATGATGCCCTTGGCCAAAAAGGGCGTATGCGTTTTTTCCTGAATATATTCAGGAAAAAACGCATACGCCCTTTTTGGCCAACCAAGCAACCTGGAAAGGCAAATCAGCGCTACAAAGAAGTCTCGCTTCCCATCGGTCAAAAGGGCCATGCTGAAAAAAGTGTCAAAACCAGAAATGCAGGACAGGCCATGGAGAAATGGGAGCCTTGCTACACTGATGGGCGGGATGTAAATCGCCAACAGCCACTCTGGAGAAGTGTACGGTGTGTCCTGAAACATCTAAAAAACACAGCTTAGAGAGCATAGGGCACTTCCACGCATGGGGGGATAAAGTGGGAAAATTGAAAATCAGCAAGACACAAGCACCCCAAAGTTTAGGGCTGCTCTGTTGACAAGGACCTCCACTTCATTCCACCTTAAATATCCCAGGAAAGCGAAAAATGGATAAAAAAGTTGTGGTCCTTATGTACAATGGAATATCACTCAGCCATGAAATCAATGTCATAAGGCTAGTAGCAGCATGATGAGTGGATTTAGGTAAGACGATTCTAAGTGAAATAAGTCACACAGAAAAGGACACTTCTCATAAGGTGTCACTTATAGAGGGAATGTAAAAACATTTACACTTGAACTGAATTACAAAACAGAACAGAGTCACACATGCAGAAAACACACTATGGCTGCTTAACGGGAAAGGTGAGGTGGGGTGATACATAAAACAAGAGTTTCAAGTTAGCTCAGATACCGTTCCATAAACCCAATATGTAATAGACAAGACCTACTCCTTGCTCAGAGAACTGGACTCAACACGCCCGATTCACCGCACAAGAATATATCTGACTAGTAATAATCTTAAAACCTATGTATTGATATCTCTCTGTTAGTGTGTCAAGTGGGTGTAAAGCGGCATAAACACAGCCGTGAAAAGCAGCTAAACCCCATTATAAAAATAAATTACTTTTAAAAACCCATGAAACAAAGACAGGGAAAGACAGAGAAACTCTTACACAATTCGTTCAGGGGCTGTGATGCAACCTGGATTGACCATATCTAGACCCACAGCTGGATGAGACATAAGGTTGGACACTCTTGGGGCTGAGAGGTGTGGTGAGGTTGGGTGAGCAAACGCAGACCCTTTAAAGTAATACTGCGTGCTACCCATCGCATGGGTCCCAAATCTCCAGGTTCAAGGGCATCTTCCTACATCGAAAACATGCATGAGAAACCCAGAAGATGGTACACCGTGTGATGGGGAAAGGTTTCTAAAACGCACCTCATTTCTCATCTCCTTGTGCTCGGGTTCGCCATTCCAGCCACTTTACTAGCAATCTCCCTACTTGGAGCATCAGCACCTTTAACCTCCTGTTCCGTACAGGTTGTAATTTGTCCTGAGGATGCACGGGAAGACGGGGAACCAATGAGAGACTAGATCTTGGTGTTGGGACAGGCACAGGTCACTCTATTTTCCCATCAGGAAGAAGAATTAACCACAGGCTCAGCCTGCCCCCCGGAACCAGAACAGGGCCTGAAGCCATCCTGCGCTTTTGCGGACAGCTCCCAAAAAAGCGACTTGTAAAATGGAGCTTCAGGGCACTGCAATTCACAAACCTGCGAGTTATAAATGATAACTCTCGTCCACAAATATATTGAGGGAAGGCAAAGAAGAGGATTTGAAATCAAGGCAGAATTGCAGGAAACAGATTTCAGGAGGTAGATTCGAATCGCCTTTAAAGCACATGAAAAGCAGAAAACGTTGACAATGATGCCCTTGGCCAAAAAGGGCGTATGCGTTTTTTCCTGAATATATTCAGGAAAAAACGCATACGCCCTTTTTGGCCAACCAAGCAACCTGGAAAGGCAAATCAGCGCTACAAAGAAGTCTCGCTTCCCATCGGTCAAAAGGGCCATGCTGAAAAAAGTGTCAAAACCAGAAATGCAGGACAGGCCATGGAGAAATGGGAGCCTTGCTACACTGATGGGCGGGATGTAAATCGCCAACAGCCACTCTGGAGAAGTGTACGGTGTGTCCTGAAACATCTAAAAAACACAGCTTAGAGAGCATAGGGCACTTCCACGCATGGGGGGATAAAGTGGGAAAATTGAAAATCAGCAAGACACAAGCACCCCAAAGTTTAGGGCTGCTCTGTTGACAAGGACCTCCACTTCATTCCACCTTAAATATCCCAGGAAAGCGAAAAATGGATAAAAAAGTTGTGGTCCTTATGTACAATGGAATATCACTCAGCCATGAAATCAATGTCATAAGGCTAGTAGCAGCATGATGAGTGGATTTAGGTAAGACGATTCTAAGTGAAATAAGTCACACAGAAAAGGACACTTCTCATAAGGTGTCACTTATAGAGGGAATGTAAAAACATTTACACTTGAACTGAATTACAAAACAGAACAGAGTCACACATGCAGAAAACACACTATGGCTGCTTAACGGGAAAGGTGAGGTGGGGTGATACATAAAACAAGAGTTTCAAGTTAGCTCAGATACCGTTCCATAAACCCAATATGTAATAGACAAGACCTACTCCTTGCTCAGAGAACTGGACTCAACACGCCCGATTCACCGCACAAGAATATATCTGACTAGTAATAATCTTAAAACCTATGTATTGATATCTCTCTGTTAGTGTGTCAAGTGGGTGTAAAGCGGCATAAACACAGCCGTGAAAAGCAGCTAAACCCCATTATAAAAATAAATTACTTTTAAAAACCCATGAAACAAAGACAGGGAAAGACAGAGAAACTCTTACACAATTCGTTCAGGGGCTGTGATGCAACCTGGATTGACCATATCTAGACCCACAGCTGGATGAGACATAAGGTTGGACACTCTTGGGGCTGAGAGGTGTGGTGAGGTTGGGTGAGCAAACGCAGACCCTTTAAAGTAATACTGCGTGCTACCCATCGCATGGGTCCCAAATCTCCAGGTTCAAGGGCATCTTCCTACATCGAAAACATGCATGAGAAACCCAGAAGATGGTACACCGTGTGATGGGGAAAGGTTTCTAAAACGCACCTCATTTCTCATCTCCTTGTGCTCGGGTTCGCCATTCCAGCCACTTTACTAGCAATCTCCCTACTTGGAGCATCAGCACCTTTAACCTCCTGTTCCGTACAGGTTGTAATTTGTCCTGAGGATGCACGGGAAGACGGGGAACCAATGAGAGACTAGATCTTGGTGTTGGGACAGGCACAGGTCACTCTATTTTCCCATCAGGAAGAAGAATTAACCACAGGCTCAGCCTGCCCCCCGGAACCAGAACAGGGCCTGAAGCCATCCTGCGCTTTTGCGGACAGCTCCCAAAAAAGCGACTTGTAAAATGGAGCTTCAGGGCACTGCAATTCACAAACCTGCGAGTTATAAATGATAACTCTCGTCCACAAATATATTGAGGGAAGGCAAAGAAGAGGATTTGAAATCAAGGCAGAATTGCAGGAAACAGATTTCAGGAGGTAGATTCGAATCGCCTTTAAAGCACATGAAAAGCAGAAAACGTTGACAATGATGCCCTTGGCCAAAAAGGGCGTATGCGTTTTTTCCTGAATATATTCAGGAAAAAACGCATACGCCCTTTTTGGCCAACCAAGCAACCTGGAAAGGCAAATCAGCGCTACAAAGAAGTCTCGCTTCCCATCGGTCAAAAGGGCCATGCTGAAAAAAGTGTCAAAACCAGAAATGCAGGACAGGCCATGGAGAAATGGGAGCCTTGCTACACTGATGGGCGGGATGTAAATCGCCAACAGCCACTCTGGAGAAGTGTACGGTGTGTCCTGAAACATCTAAAAAACACAGCTTAGAGAGCATAGGGCACTTCCACGCATGGGGGGATAAAGTGGGAAAATTGAAAATCAGCAAGACACAAGCACCCCAAAGTTTAGGGCTGCTCTGTTGACAAGGACCTCCACTTCATTCCACCTTAAATATCCCAGGAAAGCGAAAAATGGATAAAAAAGTTGTGGTCCTTATGTATAATGGAATATCACTCAGCCATGAAATCAATGTCATAAGGCTAGTAGCAGCATGATGAGTGGATTTAGGTAAGACGATTCTAAGTGAAATAAGTCACACAGAAAAGGACACTTCTCATAAGGTGTCACTTATAGAGGGAATGTAAAAACCGTTACACTTGAACTGAATTACAAAACAGAACAGAGTCACACATGCAGAAAACACACTATGGCTGCTTAACGGGAAAGGTGAGGTGGGGTGATACATAAAACAAGAGTTTCAAATTAGCTCAGATACCGTTCCATAAACCCAATATGTAATAGACAAGACCTACTCCTTGCTCAGAGAACTGGACTCAACACGCCCGATTCACCACACAAGAATATATCTGACTAGTAATAATCTTAAAACCTATGTATTGATATCTCTCTGTTAGTGTGTCAAGTGGGTGTAAAGCGGCATAAACACAGCCGTGAAAAGCAGCTAAACCCCATTATAAAAATAAATTACTTTTAAAAACCCATGAAACAAAGACAGGGAAAGAGAGAGAAATTCTTACACAATTCGTTCAGGGGCTGTTATGCAACCTGGATTGACCATATCTAGACCCACAGCTGGATGAGACATAAGGGTGGACACTCTTGGGGCTCAGAGGTGTGGTGAGGTTGGGTGAGCAAACGCAGACCCTTTAAAGTAATACTGCGTGCTACCCATCGCATGGGTCCCAAATCTCCAGGTTCAAGGGCATCTTCCTACATCGAAAACATGCATGAGAAACCCAGAAGATGGTACACCGTGTGATGGGGAAAGGTTTCTAAAACGCACCTCATTTCTCATCTCCTTGTGCTCGGGTTCGAAATTCCAGCCACTTTACTAGCAATCTCCCTACTTGGAGCATCAGCACCTTTAACCTCCTGTTCCGTACAGGTTGCAATTTGTCCTGAGGATGCACGGGAAGACGGGGAACCAATGAGAGACTAGATCTTGGTGTTGGGACAGGCACAGGTCACTCTATTTTCCCATCAGGAAGAAGAATTAACCACAGGCTCAGCCTGCCCCCCGGAACCAGAACAGGGCCTGAAGCCATCCTGTGCTTTTGCGGCCAGCTCCCAAAGAAGCGACTTGTAAAATGGAGCTTCAGGGCACTGCAATTCACAAACCTGCAGAGTTATAAATGATAACTCTCGTCCACAAATATATTGAGGGAAGGCAAAGAAGAGGATTTGAAATCAAGGCAGAATTGCAGGAAACAGATTTCAGGAGGTAGATTCGAATCGCCTTTAAAGCACATGAAAAGCGGCAAAACGTTGACAATGATGCCCTTGGCCAAAAAGGGCGTATGCGTTTTTTCCTGAATATATTCAGGAAAAAACGCATACGCCCTTTTTGGCCAACCAAGCAACCTGGAAAGGCAAATCAGCGCTACAAAGAAGTCTCGCTTCCCATCGGTCAAAAGGGCCATGCTGAAAAAAGTGTCAAAACCAGAAATGCAGGACAGGCCATGGAGAAATGGGAGCCTTGCTACACTGATGGGCGGGATGTAAATCGCCAACAGCCACTCTGGAGAAGTGTACGGTGTGTCCTGAAACATCTAAAAAACACAGCTTAGAGAGCATAGGGCACTTCCACGCATGGGGGGATAAAGTGGGAAAATTGAAAATCAGCAAGACACAAGCACCCCAAAGTTTAGGGCTGCTCTGTTGACAAGGACCTCCACTTCATTCCACCTTAAATATCCCAGGAAAGCGAAAAATGGATAAAAAAGTTGTGGTCCTTATGTACAATGGAATATCACTCAGCCATGAAATCAATGTCATAAGGCTAGTAGCAGCATGATGAGTGGATTTAGGTAAGACGATTCTAAGTGAAATAAGTCACACAGAAAAGGACACTTCTCATAAGGTGTCACTTATAGAGGGAATGTAAAAACATTTACACTTGAACTGAATTACAAAACAGAACAGAGTCACACATGCAGAAAACACACTATGGCTGCTTAACGGGAAAGGTGAGGTGGGGTGATACATAAAACAAGAGTTTCAAGTTAGCTCAGATACCGTTCCATAAACCCAATATGTAATAGACAAGACCTACTCCTTGCTCAGAGAACTGGACTCAACACGCCCGATTCACCGCACAAGAATATATCTGACTAGTAATAATCTTAAAACCTATGTATTGATATCTCTCTGTTAGTGTGTCAAGTGGGTGTAAAGCGGCATAAACACAGCCGTGAAAAGCAGCTAAACCCCATTATAAAAATAAATTACTTTTAAAAACCCATGAAACAAAGACAGGGAAAGACAGAGAAACTCTTACACAATTCGTTCAGGGGCTGTGATGCAACCTGGATTGACCATATCTAGACCCACAGCTGGATGAGACATAAGGTTGGACACTCTTGGGGCTGAGAGGTGTGGTGAGGTTGGGTGAGCAAACGCAGACCCTTTAAAGTAATACTGCGTGCTACCCATCGCATGGGTCCCAAATCTCCAGGTTCAAGGGCATCTTCCTACATCGAAAACATGCATGAGAAACCCAGAAGATGGTACACCGTGTGATGGGGAAAGGTTTCTAAAACGCACCTCATTTCTCATCTCCTTGTGCTCGGGTTCGCCATTCCAGCCACTTTACTAGCAATCTCCCTACTTGGAGCATCAGCACCTTTAACCTCCTGTTCCGTACAGGTTGTAATTTGTCCTGAGGATGCACGGGAAGACGGGGAACCAATGAGAGACTAGATCTTGGTGTTGGGACAGGCACAGGTCACTCTATTTTCCCATCAGGAAGAAGAATTAACCACAGGCTCAGCCTGCCCCCCGGAACCAGAACAGGGCCTGAAGCCATCCTGCGCTTTTGCGGACAGCTCCCAAAAAAGCGACTTGTAAAATGGAGCTTCAGGGCACTGCAATTCACAAACCTGCGAGTTATAAATGATAACTCTCGTCCACAAATATATTGAGGGAAGGCAAAGAAGAGGATTTGAAATCAAGGCAGAATTGCAGGAAACAGATTTCAGGAGGTAGATTCGAATCGCCTTTAAAGCACATGAAAAGCAGAAAACGTTGACAATGATGCCCTTGGCCAAAAAGGGCGTATGCGTTTTTTCCTGAATATATTCAGGAAAAAACGCATACGCCCTTTTTGGCCAACCAAGCAACCTGGAAAGGCAAATCAGCGCTACAAAGAAGTCTCGCTTCCCATCGGTCAAAAGGGCCATGCTGAAAAAAGTGTCAAAACCAGAAATGCAGGACAGGCCATGGAGAAATGGGAGCCTTGCTACACTGATGGGCGGGATGTAAATCGCCAACAGCCACTCTGGAGAAGTGTACGGTGTGTCCTGAAACATCTAAAAAACACAGCTTAGAGAGCATAGGGCACTTCCACGCATGGGGGGATAAAGTGGGAAAATTGAAAATCAGCAAGACACAAGCACCCCAAAGTTTAGGGCTGCTCTGTTGACAAGGACCTCCACTTCATTCCACCTTAAATATCCCAGGAAAGCGAAAAATGGATAAAAAAGTTGTGGTCCTTATGTACAATGGAATATCACTCAGCCATGAAATCAATGTCATAAGGCTAGTAGCAGCATGATGAGTGGATTTAGGTAAGACGATTCTAAGTGAAATAAGTCACACAGAAAAGGACACTTCTCATAAGGTGTCACTTATAGAGGGAATGTAAAAACCGTTACACTTGAACTGAATTACAAAACAGAACAGAGTCACACATGCAGAAAACACACTATGGCTGCTTAACGGGAAAGGTGAGGTGGGGTGATACATAAAACAAGAGTTTCAAGTTAGCTCAGATACCGTTCCATAAACCCAATATGTAATAGACAAGACCTACTCCTTGCTCAGAGAACTGGACTCAACACGCCCGATTCACCGCACAAGAATATATCTGACTAGTAATAATCTTAAAACCTATGTATTGATATCTCTCTGTTAGTGTGTCAAGTGGGTGTAAAGCGGCATAAACACAGCCGTGAAAAGCAGCTAAACCCCATTATAAAAATAAATTACTTTTAAAAACCCATGAAACAAAGACAGGGAAAGACAGAGAAACTCTTACACAATTCGTTCAGGGGCTGTGATGCAACCTGGATTGACCATATCTAGACCCACAGCTGGATGAGACATAAGGTTGGACACTCTTGGGGCTGAGAGGTGTGGTGAGGTTGGGTGAGCAAACGCAGACCCTTTAAAGTAATACTGCGTGCTACCCATCGCATGGGTCCCAAATCTCCAGGTTCAAGGGCATCTTCCTACATCGAAAACATGCATGAGAAACCCAGAAGATGGTACACCGTGTGATGGGGAAAGGTTTCTAAAACGCACCTCATTTCTCATCTCCTTGTGCTCGGGTTCGCCATTCCAGCCACTTTACTAGCAATCTCCCTACTTGGAGCATCAGCACCTTTAACCTCCTGTTCCGTACAGGTTGTAATTTGTCCTGAGGATGCACGGGAAGACGGGGAACCAATGAGAGACTAGATCTTGGTGTTGGGACAGGCACAGGTCACTCTATTTTCCCATCAGGAAGAAGAATTAACCACAGGCTCAGCCTGCCCCCCGGAACCAGAACAGGGCCTGAAGCCATCCTGCGCTTTTGCGGCCAGCTCCCAAAAAAGCGACTTGTAAAATGGAGCTTCAGGGCACTGCAATTCACAAACCTGCGAGTTATAAATGATAACTCTCGTACACAAATATATTGAGGGAAGGCAAAGAAGAGGATTTGAAATCAAGGCAGAATTGCAGGAAACAGATTTCAGGAGGTAGATTCGAATCGCCTTTAAAGCACATGAAAAGCGGCAAAACGTTGACAATGATGCCCTTGGCCAAAAAGGGCGTATGCGTTTTTTCCTGAATATATTCAGGAAAAAACGCATACGCCCTTTTTGGCCAACCAAGCAACCTGGAAAGGCAAATCAGCGCTACAAAGAAGTCTCGCTTCCCATCGGTCAAAAGGGCCATGCTGAAAAAAGTGTCAAAACCAGAAATGCAGGACAGGCCATGGAGAAATGGGAGCCTTGCTACACTGATGGGCGGGATGTAAATCGCCAACAGCCACTCTGGAGAAGTGTACGGTGTGTCCTGAAACATCTAAAAAACACAGCTTAGAGAGCATAGGGCACTTCCACGCATGGGGGGATAAAGTGGGAAAATTGAAAATCAGCAAGACACAAGCACCCCAAAGTTTAGGGCTGCTCTGTTGACAAGGACCTCCACTTCATTCCACCTTAAATATCCCAGGAAAGCGAAAAATGGATAAAAAAGTTGTGGTCCTTATGTACAATGGAATATCACTCAGCCATGAAATCAATGTCATAAGGCTAGTAGCAGCATGATGAGTGGATTTAGGTAAGACGATTCTAAGTGAAATAAGTCACACAGAAAAGGACACTTCTCATAAGGTGTCACTTATAGAGGGAATGTAAAAACATTTACACTTGAACTGAATTACAAAACAGAACAGAGTCACACATGCAGAAAACACACTATGGCTGCTTAACGGGAAAGGTGAGGTGGGGTGATACATAAAACAAGAGTTTCAAGTTAGCTCAGATACCGTTCCATAAACCCAATATGTAATAGACAAGACCTACTCCTTGCTCAGAGAACTGGACTCAACACGCCCGATTCACCGCACAAGAATATATCTGACTAGTAATAATCTTAAAACCTATGTATTGATATCTCTCTGTTAGTGTGTCAAGTGGGTGTAAAGCGGCATAAACACAGCCGTGAAAAGCAGCTAAACCCCATTATAAAAATAAATTACTTTTAAAAACCCATGAAACAAAGACAGGGAAAGACAGAGAAAATCTTACACAATTCGTTCAGGGGCTGTGATGCAACCTGGATTGACCATATCTAGACCCACAGCTGGATGAGACATAAGGTTGGACACTCTTGGGGCTGAGAGGTGTGGTGAGGTTGGGTGAGCAAACGCAGACCCTTTAAAGTAATACTGCGTGCTACCCATCGCATGGGTCCCAAATCTCCAGGTTCAAGGGCATCTTCCTACATCGAAAACATGCATGAGAAACCCAGAAGATGGTACACCGTGTGATGGGGAAAGGTTTCTAAAACGCACCTCATTTCTCATCTCCTTGTGCTCGGGTTCGCCATTCCAGCCACTTTACTAGCAATCTCCCTACTTGGAGCATCAGCACCTTTAAGCTCCTGTTCCGTACAGGTTGTAATTTGTCCTGAGGATGCACGGGAAGACGGGGAACCAATGAGAGACTAGATCTTGGTGTTGGGACAGGCACAGGTCACTCTATTTTCCCATCAGGAAGAAGAATTAACCACAGGCTCAGCCTGCCCCCCGGAACCAGAACAGGGCCTGAAGCCATCCTGCGCTTTTGCGGACAGCTCTCAAAAAAGCGACTTGTAAAATGGAGCTTCAGGGCACTGCAATTCACAAACCTGCGAGTTATAAATGATAACTCTCGTCCACAAATATATTGAGGGAAGGCAAAGAAGAGGATTTGAAATCAAGGCAGAATTGCAGGAAACAGATTTCAGGAGGTAGATTCGAATCGCCTTTAAAGCACATGAAAAGCAGAAAACGTTGACAATGATGCCCTTGGCCAAAAAGGGCGTATGCGTTTTTTCCTGAATATATTCAGGAAAAAACGCATACGCCCTTTTTGGCCAACCAAGCAACCTGGAAAGGCAAATCAGCGCTACAAAGAAGTCTCGCTTCCCATCGGTCAAAAGGGCCATGCTGAAAAAAGTGTCAAAACCAGAAATGCAGGACAGGCCATGGAGAAATGGGAGCCTTGCTACACTGATGGGCGGGATGTAAATCGCCAACAGCCACTCTGGAGAAGTGTACGGTGTGTCCTGAAACATCTAAAAAACACAGCTTAGAGAGCATAGGGCACTTCCACGCATGGGGGGATAAAGTGGGAAAATTGAAAATCAGCAAGACACAAGCACCCCAAAGTTTAGGGCTGCTCTGTTGACAAGGACCTCCACTTCATTCCACCTTAAATATCCCAGGAAAGCGAAAAATGGATAAAAAAGTTGTGGTCCTTATGTACAATGGAATATCACTCAGCCATGAAATCAATGTCATAAGGCTAGTAGCAGCATGATGAGTGGATTTAGGTAAGACGATTCTAAGTGAAATAAGTCACACAGAAAAGGACACTTCTCATAAGGTGTCACTTATAGAGGGAATGTAAAAACCGTTACACTTGAACTGAATTACAAAACAGAACAGAGTCACACATGCAGAAAACACACTATGGCTGCTTAACGGGAAAGGTGAGGTGGGGTGATACATAAAACAAGAGTTTCAAATTAGCTCAGATACCGTTCCATAAACCCAATATGTAATAGACAAGACCTACTCCTTGCTCAGAGAACTGGACTCAACACGCCCGATTCACCACACAAGAATATATCTGACTAGTAATAATCTTAAAACCTATGTATTGATATCTCTCTGTTAGTGTGTCAAGTGGGTGTAAAGCGGCATAAACACAGCCGTGAAAAGCAGCTAAACCCCATTATAAAAATAAATTACTTTTAAAAACCCATGAAACAAAGACAGGGAAAGACAGAGAAACTCTTACACAATTCGTTCAGGGGCTGTGATGCAACCTGGATTGACCATATCTAGACCCACAGCTGGATGAGACATAAGGGTGGACACTCTTGGGGCTGAGAGGTGTGGTGAGGTTGGGTGAGCAAACGCAGACCCTTTAAAGTAATACTGCGTGCTACCCATCGCATGGGTCCCAAATCTCCAGGTTCAAGGGCATCTTCCTACATCGAAAACATGCATGAGAAACCCAGAAGATGGTACACCGTGTGATGGGGAAAGGTTTCTAAAACGCACCTCATTTCTCATCTCCTTGTGCTCGGGTTCGCCATTCCAGCCACTTTACTAGCAATCTCCCTACTTGGAGCATCAGCACCTTTAACCTCCTGTTCCGTACAGGTTGTAATTTGTCCTGAGGATGCACGGGAAGACGGGGAACCAATGAGAGACTAGATCTTGGTGTTGGGACAGGCACAGGTCACTCTATTTTCCCATCAGGAAGAAGAATTAACCACAGGCTCAGCCTGCCCCCCGGAACCAGAACAGGGCCTGAAGCCATCCTGCGCTTTTGCGGCCAGCTCCCAAAAAAGCGACTTGTAAAATGGAGCTTCAGGGCACTGCAATTCACAAACCTGCGAGTTATAAATGATAACTCTCGTCCACAAATATATTGAGGGAAGGCAAAGAAGAGGATTTGAAATCAAGGCAGAATTGCAGGAAACAGATTTCAGGAGGTAGATTCGAATCGCCTTTAAAGCACATGAAAAGCGGCAAAACGTTGACAATGATGCCCTTGGCCAAAAAGGGCGTATGCGTTTTTTCCTGAATATATTCAGGAAAAAACGCATACGCCCTTTTTGGCCAACCAAGCAACCTGGAAAGGCAAATCAGCGCTACAAAGAAGTCTCGCTTCCCATCGGTCAAAAGGGCCATGCTGAAAAAAGTGTCAAAACCAGAAATGCAGGACAGGCCATGGAGAAATGGGAGCCTTGCTACACTGATGGGCGGGATGTAAATCGCCAACAGCCACTCTGGAGAAGTGTACGGTGTGTCCTGAAACATCTAAAAAACACAGCTTAGAGAGCATAGGGCACTTCCACGCATGGGGGGATAAAGTGGGAAAATTGAAAATCAGCAAGACACAAGCACCCCAAAGTTTAGGGCTGCTCTGTTGACAAGGACCTCCACTTCATTCCACCTTAAATATCCCAGGAAAGCGAAAAATGGATAAAAAAGTTGTGGTCCTTATGTACAATGGAATATCACTCAGCCATGAAATCAATGTCATAAGGCTAGTAGCAGCATGATGAGTGGATTTAGGTAAGACGATTCTAAGTGAAATAAGTCACACAGAAAAGGACACTTCTCATAAGGTGTCACTTATAGAGGGAATGTAAAAACATTTACACTTGAACTGAATTACAAAACAGAACAGAGTCACACATGCAGAAAACACACTATGGCTGCTTAACGGGAAAGGTGAGGTGGGGTGATACATAAAACAAGAGTTTCAAGTTAGCTCAGATACCGTTCCATAAACCCAATATGTAATAGACAAGACCTACTCCTTGCTCAGAGAACTGGACTCAACACGCCCGATTCACCGCACAAGAATATATCTGACTAGTAATAATCTTAAAACCTATGTATTGATATCTCTCTGTTAGTGTGTCAAGTGGGTGTAAAGCGGCATAAACACAGCCGTGAAAAGCAGCTAAACCCCATTATAAAAATAAATTACTTTTAAAAACCCATGAAACAAAGACAGGGAAAGACAGAGAAACTCTTACACAATTCGTTCAGGGGCTGTGATGCAACCTGGATTGACCATATCTAGACCCACAGCTGGATGAGACATAAGGTTGGACACTCTTGGGGCTGAGAGGTGTGGTGAGGTTGGGTGAGCAAACGCAGACCCTTTAAAGTAATACTGCGTGCTACCCATCGCATGGGTCCCAAATCTCCAGGTTCAAGGGCATCTTCCTACATCGAAAACATGCATGAGAAACCCAGAAGATGGTACACCGTGTGATGGGGAAAGGTTTCTAAAACGCACCTCATTTCTCATCTCCTTGTGCTCGGGTTCGCCATTCCAGCCACTTTACTAGCAATCTCCCTACTTGGAGCATCAGCACCTTTAACCTCCTGTTCCGTACAGGTTGTAATTTGTCCTGAGGATGCACGGGAAGACGGGGAACCAATGAGAGACTAGATCTTGGTGTTGGGACAGGCACAGGTCACTCTATTTTCCCATCAGGAAGAAGAATTAACCACAGGCTCAGCCTGCCCCCCGGAACCAGAACAGGGCCTGAAGCCATCCTGCGCTTTTGCGGCCAGCTCCCAAAAAAGCGACTTGTAAAATGGAGCTTCAGGGCACTGCAATTCACAAACCTGCGAGTTATAAATGATAACTCTCGTCCACAAATATATTGAGGGAAGGCAAAGAAGAGGATTTGAAATCAAGGCAGAATTGCAGGAAACAGATTTCAGGAGGTAGATTCGAATCGCCTTTAAAGCACATGAAAAGCGGCAAAACGTTGACAATGATGCCCTTGGCCAAAAAGGGCGTATGCGTTTTTTCCTGAATATATTCAGGAAAAAACGCATACGCCCTTTTTGGCCAACCAAGCAACCTGGAAAGGCAAATCAGCGCTACAAAGAAGTCTCGCTTCCCATCGGTCAAAAGGGCCATGCTGAAAAAAGTGTCAAAACCAGAAATGCAGGACAGGCCATGGAGGAATCGGAGCCTTGCTACACTGATGGGCGGGATGTAAATCGCCAACAGCCACTCTGGAGAAGTGTACGGTGTGTCCTGAAACATCTAAAAAACACAGCTTAGAGAGCATAGGGCACTTCCACGCATGGGGGGATAAAGTGGGAAAATTGAAAATCAGCAAGACACAAGCACCCCAAAGTTTAGGGCTGCTCTGTTGACAAGGACCTCCACTTCATTCCACCTTAAATATCCCAGGAAAGCGAAAAATGGATAAAAAAGTTGTGGTCCTTATGTACAATGGAATATCACTCAGCCATGAAATCAATGTCATAAGGCTAGTAGCAGCATGATGAGTGGATTTAGGTAAGACGATTCTAAGTGAAATAAGTCACACAGAAAAGGACACTTCTCATAAGGTGTCACTTATAGAGGGAATGTAAAAACCGTTACACTTGAACTGAATTACAAAACAGAACAGAGTCACACATGCAGAAAACACACTATGGCTGCTTATCGGGAAAGGTGAGGTGGGGTGATACATAAAACAAGAGTTTCAAATTAGCTCAGATACCGTTCCATAAACCCAATATGTAATAGACAAGACCTACTCCTTGCTCAGAGAACTGGACTCAACACGCCCGATTCACCACACAAGAATATATCTGACTAGTAATAATCTTAAAACCTATGTATTGATATCTCTCTGTTAGTGTGTCAAGTGGGTGTAAAGCGGCATAAACACAGCCGTGAAAAGCAGCTAAACCCCATTATAAAAATAAATTACTTTTAAAAACCCATGAAACAAAGACAGGGAAAGACAGAGAAATTCTTACACAATTCGTTCAGGGGCTGTGATGCAACCTGGATTGACCATATCTAGACCCACAGCTGGATGAGACATAAGGGTGGACACTCTTGGGGCTGAGAGGTTTGGTGAGGTTGGGTGAGCAAACGCAGACCCTGTAAAGTAATACTGCGTGCTACCCATCGCATGGGTCCCAAATCTCCAGGTTCAAGGGTATCTTCCTACATTGAAAACATGCATGAGAAACCCAGAAGATGGTACACCGTGTGATGGGGAAAGGTTTCTAAAACGCACCTCATTTCTCATCTCCTTGTGCTCGGGTTCGCCATTCCAGCCACTTTACTAGCAATCTCCCTACTTGGAGCATCAGCACTTTAACCTCCTGTTCCGTACAGGTTGCAATTTGTCCTGAGGATGCACGGGAAGACGGGGAACCAATGAGAGACTAGATCTTGGTGTTGGGTCAGGCACAGGTCACTCTATTTTCCCATCAGGAAGAAGAATTAACCACAGGCTCAGCCTGCCCCCCGGAACCAGAACAGGGCCTGAAGCCATCCTGCGCTTTTGCGGCCAGCTCCCAAAGAAGCGACTTGTAAAATGGAGCTTCAGGGCACTGCAATTCACAAACCTGCAGAGTTATAAATGATAACTCTCGTCCACAAATATATTGAGGGAAGGCAAAGAAGAGGATTTGAAATCAAGGCAGAATTGCAGGAAACAGATTTCAGGAGGTAGATTCGAATCGCCTTTAAAGCACATGAAAAGCGGCAAAACGTTGACAATGATGCCCTTGGCCAAAAAGGGCGTATGCGTTTTTTCCTGAATATATTCAGAAAAAAACGCATACGCCCTTTTTGGCCAACCAAGCAACCTGGAAAGGCAAATCAGCGCTACAAAGAAGTCTCGCTTCCCATCGGTCAAAAGGGCCATGCTGAAAAAAGTGTCAAAACCAGAAATGCAGGACAGGCCATGGAGAAATGGGAGCCTTGCTACACTGATGGGCGGGATGTAAATCGCCAACAGCCACTCTGGAGAAGTGTACGGTGTGTCCTGAAACATCTAAAAAACACAGTTTAGAGAGCATAGGGCACTTCCACGCATGGGGGGATAAAGTGGGAAAATTGAAAATCAGCAAGACACAAGCACCCCAAAGTTTAGGGCTGCTCTGTTGACAAGGACCTCCACTTCATTCCACCTTAAATATCCCAGGAAAGCGAAAAATGGATAAAAAAGTTGTGGTCCTTATGTACAATGGAATATCACTCAGCCATGAAATCAATGTCATAAGGCTAGTAGCAGCATGATGAGTGGATTTAGGTAAGACGATTCTAAGTGAAATAAGTCACACAGAAAAGGACACTTCTCATAAGGTGTCACTTATAGACGGAATGTAAAAACCGTTACACTTGAACTGAATTACAAAACAGAACAGAGTCACACATGCAGAAAACACACTATGGCTGCTTAACGGGAAAGGTGAGGTGGGGTGATACATAAAACAAGAGTTTCAAATTAGCTCAGATACCGTTCCATAAACCCAATATGTAATAGACAAGACCTACTCCTTGCTCAGAGAACTGGACTCAACACGCCCGATTCACCGCACAAGAATATATCTGACTAGTAATAATCTTAAAACCTATGTATTGATATCTCTCTGTTAGTGTGTCAAGTGGGTGTAAAGCGGCATAAACACAGCCGTGAAAAGCAGCTAAACCCCATTATAAAAATAAATTACTTTTAAAAACCCATGAAACGAAGACAGGGAAAGACAGAGAAATTCTTACACAATTCGTTCAGGGGCTGTGATGCAACCTGGATTGACCATATCTAGACCCACAGCTGGATGAGACATAAGGGTGGACACTCTTGGGGCTGAGAGGTGTGGTGAGGTTGGGTGAGCAAACGCAGACCCTTTAAAGTAATACTGCGTGCTACCCATCGCATGGGTCCCAAATCTCCAGGTTCAAGGGCATCTTCCTACATCGAAAACATGCATGAGAAACCCAGAAGATGGTACACCGTCTGATGGGGAAAGGTTTCTAAGACGCACCTCATTTCTCATCTCCTTGTGCTCGGGTTGGCCATTCCAGCCACTTTACTAGCAATCTCCCTACTTGGAGCATCAGCACCTTTAACCTCCTGTTCCGTACAGGTTGCAATTTGTCCTGAGGATGCACGGGAAGACGGGGAACCAATGAGAGACTAGATCTTGGTGTTGGGACAGGCACAGGTCACTCTATTTTCCCATCAGGAAGAAGAATTAACCACAGGCTCAGCCTGCCCCCCGGAACCAGAACAGGGCCTGAAGCCATCCTGCGCTTTTGCGGCCAGCTCCCAAAAAAGCGACTTGTAAAATGGAGCTTCAGGGCACTGCAATTCACAAACCTGCGAGTTATAAATGATAACTCTCGTCCACAAATATATTGAGGGAAGGCAAAGAAGAGGATTTGAAATCAAGGCAGAATTGCAGGAAACAGATTTCAGGAGGTAGATTCGAATCGCCTTTAAAGCACATGAAAAGCAGAAAACGTTGACAATGATGCCCTTGGCCAAAAAGGGCGTATGCGTTTTTTCCTGAATATATTCAGGAAAAAACGCATACGCCCTTTTTGGCCAACCAAGCAACCTGGAAAGGCAAATCAGCGCTACAAAGAAGTCTCGCTTCCCATCGGTCAAAAGGGCCATGCTGAAAAAAGTGTCAAAACCAGAAATGCAGGACAGGCCATGGAGAAATGGGAGCCTTGCTACACTGATGGGCGGGATGTAAATCGCCAACAGCCACTCTGGAGAAGTGTACGGTGTGTCCTGAAACATCTAAAAAACACAGCTTAGAGAGCATAGGGCACTTCCACGCATGGGGGGATAAAGTGGGAAAATTGAAAATCAGCAAGACACAAGCACCCCAAAGTTTAGGGCTGCTCTGTTGACAAGGACCTCCACTTCATTCCACCTTAAATATCCCAGGAAAGCGAAAAATGGATAAAAAAGTTGTGGTCCTTATGTACAATGGAATATCACTCAGCCATGAAATCAATGTCATAAGGCTAGTAGCAGC
This sequence comes from Balaenoptera physalus, assembly GCF_965194825.1. NCBI lineage: Eukaryota > Metazoa > Chordata > Mammalia > Artiodactyla > Balaenopteridae > Balaenoptera > Balaenoptera physalus. The sequence goes on from NC_138891.1 coordinate 15,505,840, forward strand.
ATGATGAGTGGATTTAGGTAAGACGATTCTAAGTGAAATAAGTCACACAGAAAAGGACACTTCTCATAAGGTGTCACTTATAGAGGGAATGTAAAAACCGTTACACTTGAACTGAATTACAAAACAGAACAGAGTCACACATGCAGAAAACACACTATGGCTGCTTAACGGGAAAGGTGAGGTGGGGTGATACATAAAACAAGAGTTTCAAATTAGCTCAGATACCGTTCCATAAACCCAATATGTAATAGACAAGACCTACTCCTTGCTCAGAGAACTGGACTCAACACGCCGGATTCACCACACAAGAATATATCTGACTAGTAATAATCTTAAAACCTATGTATTGATATCTCTCTGTTAGTGTGTCAAGTGGGTGTAAAGCGGCATAAACACAGCCGTGAAAAGCAGCTAAACCCCATTATAAAAATAAATTACTTTTAAAAACCCATGAAACAAAGACAGGGAAAGACAGAGAAACTCTTACACAATTCGTTCAGGGGCTGTGATGCAACCTGGATTGACCATATCTAGACCCACAGCTGGATGAGACATAAGGGTGGACACTCTTGGGGCTGAGAGGTGTGGTGAGGTTGGGTGAGCAAACGCAGACCCTTTAAAGTAATACTGCGTGCTACCCATCACATGGGTCCCAAATCTCCAGGTTCAAGGGCATCTTCCTACATCGAAAACATGCATGAGAAACCCAGAAGATGGTACACCGTGTGATGGGGAAAGGTTTCTAAAACGCACCTCATTTCTCATCTCCTTGTGCTCGGGTTCGCCATTCCAGCCACTTTACTAGCAATCTCCCTACTTGGAGCATCAGCACCTTTAACCTCCTGTTCCGTACAGGTTGTAATTTGTCCTGAGGATGCACGGGAAGACGGGGAACCAATGAGAGACTAGATCTTGGTGTTGGGACAGGCACAGGTCACTCTATTTTCCCATCAGGAAGAAGAATTAACCACAGGCTCAGCCTGCCCCCCGGAACCAGAACAGGGCCTGAAGCCATCCTGCGCTTTTGCGGCCAGCTCCCAAAAAAGCGACTTGTAAAATGGAGCTTCAGGGCACTGCAATTCACAAACCTGCGAGTTATAAATGATAACTCTCGTCCACAAATATATTGAGGGAAGGCAAAGAAGAGGATTTGAAATCAAGGCAGAATTGCAGGAAACAGATTTCAGGAGGTAGATTCGAATCGCCTTTAAAGCACATGAAAAGCGGCAAAACGTTGACAATGATGCCCTTGGCCAAAAAGGGCGTATGCGTTTTTTCCTGAATATATTCAGGAAAAAACGCATACGCCCTTTTTGGCCAACCAAGCAACCTGGAAAGGCAAATCAGCGCTACAAAGAAGTCTCGCTTCCCATCGGTCAAAAGGGCCATGCTGAAAAAAGTGTCAAAACCAGAAATGCAGGACAGGCCATGGAGGAATCGGAGCCTTGCTACACTGATGGGCGGGATGTAAATCGCCAACAGCCACTCTGGAGAAGTGTACGGTGTGTCCTGAAACATCTAAAAAACACAGCTTAGAGAGCATAGGGCACTTCCACGCATGGGGGGATAAAGTGGGAAAATTGAAAATCAGCAAGACACAAGCACCCCAAAGTTTAGGGCTGCTCTGTTGACAAGGACCTCCACTTCATTCCACCTTAAATATCCCAGGAAAGCGAAAAATGGATAAAAAAGTTGTGGTCCTTATGTACAATGGAATATCACTCAGCCATGAAATCAATGTCATAAGGCTAGTAGCAGCATGATGAGTGGATTTAGGTAAGACGATTCTAAGTGAAATAAGTCACACAGAAAAGGACACTTCTCATAAGGTGTCACTTATAGAGGGAATGTAAAAACCGTTACACTTGAACTGAATTACAAAACAGAACAGAGTCACACATGCAGAAAACACACTATGGCTGCTTATCGGGAAAGGTGAGGTGGGGTGATACATAAAACAAGAGTTTCAAATTAGCTCAGATACCGTTCCATAAACCCAATATGTAATAGACAAGACCTACTCCTTGCTCAGAGAACTGGACTCAACACGCCCGATTCACCACACAAGAATATATCTGACTAGTAATAATCTTAAAACCTATGTATTGATATCTCTCTGTTAGTGTGTCAAGTGGGTGTAAAGCGGCATAAACACAGCCGTGAAAAGCAGCTAAACCCCATTATAAAAATAAATTACTTTTAAAAACCCATGAAACAAAGACAGGGAAAGACAGAGAAATTCTTACACAATTCGTTCAGGGGCTGTGATGCAACCTGGATTGACCATATCTAGACCCACAGCTGGATGAGACATAAGGGTGGACACTCTTGGGGCTGAGAGGTGTGGTGAGGTTGGGTGAGCAAACGCAGACCCTTTAAAGTAATACTGCGTGCTACCCATCGCATGGGTCCCAAATCTCCAGGTTCAAGGGCATCTTCCTACATCGAAAACATGCATGAGAAACCCAGAAGATGGTACACCGTGTGATGGGGAAAGGTTTCTAAAACGCACCTCATTTCTCATCTCCTTGTGCTCGGGTTCGAAATTCCAGCCACTTTACTAGCAATCTCCCTACTTGGAGCATCAGCACCTTTAACCTCCTGTTCCGTACAGGTTGCAATTTGTCCTGAGGATGCACGGGAAGACGGGGAACCAATGAGAGACTAGATCTTGGTGTTGGGACAGGCACAGGTCACTCTATTTTCCCATCAGGAAGAAGAATTAACCACAGGCTCAGCCTGCCCCCCGGAACCAGAACAGGGCCTGAAGCCATCCTGCGCTTTTGCGGCCAGCTCCCAAAGAAGCGACTTGTAAAATGGAGCTTCAGGGCACTGCAATTCACAAACCTGCAGAGTTATAAATGATAACTCTCGTCCACAAATATATTGAGGGAAGGCAAAGAAGAGGATTTGAAATCAAGGCAGAATTGCAGGAAACAGATTTCAGGAGGTAGATTCGAATCGCCTTTAAAGCACATGAAAAGCGGCAAAACGTTGACAATGATGCCCTTGGCCAAAAAGGGCGTATGCGTTTTTTCCTGAATATATTCAGAAAAAAACGCATACGCCCTTTTTGGCCAACCAAGCAACCTGGAAAGGCAAATCAGCGCTACAAAGAAGTCTCGCTTCCCATCGGTCAAAAGGGCCATGCTGAAAAAAGTGTCAAAACCAGAAATGCAGGACAGGCCATGGAGAAATGGGAGCGTTGCTACACTGATGGGCGCGATGTAAATCGCCAACAGCCACTCTGGAGAAGTGTACGGTGTGTCCTGAAACATCTAAAAAACACAGCTTAGAGAGCATAGGGCACTTCCACTCATGGGGGGATAAAGTGGGAAAATTGAAAATCAGCAAGACACAAGCACCCCAAAGTTTAGGGCTGCTCTGTTGACAAGGACCTCCACTTCATTCCACCTTAAATATCCCAGGAAAGCGAAAAATGGATAAAAAAGTTGTGGTCCTTATGTACAATGGAATATCACTCAGCCATGAAATCAATGTCATAAGGCTAGTAGCAGCATGATGAGTGGATTTAGGTAAGACGATTCTAAGTGAAATAAGTCACACAGAAAAGGACACTTCTCATAAGGTGTCACTTATAGAGGGAATGTAAAAACCGTTACACTTGAACTGAATTACAAAACAGAACAGAGTCACACATGCAGAAAACACACTATGGCTGCTTAACGGGAAAGGTGAGGTGGGGTGATACATAAAACAAGAGTTTCAAATTAGCTCAGATACCGTTCCATAAACCCAATATGTAATAGACAAGACCTACTCCTTGCTCAGAGAACTGGACTCAACACGCCCGATTCACCGCACAAGAATATATCTGACTAGTAATAATCTTAAAACCTATGTATTGATATCTCTCTGTTAGTGTGTCAAGTGGGTGTAAAGCGGCATAAACACAGCCGTGAAAAGCAGCTAAACCCCATTATAAAAATAAATTACTTTTAAAAACCCATGAAACAAAGACAGGGAAAGACAGAGAAATTCTTACACAATTCGTTCAGGGGCTGTGATGCAACCTGGATTGACCATATCTAGACCCACAGTTGGATGAGACATAAGGGTTGACACTCTTGGGGCTGAGAGGTTTGGTGAGGTTGGGTGAGCAAACGCAGACCCTTTAAAGTAATACTGCGTGCTACCCATCGCATGGGTCCCAAATCTCCAGGTTCAAGGGCATCTTCCTACATCGAAAACATGCATGAGAAACCCAGAAGATGGTACACCGTGTGATGGGGAAAGGTTTCTAAAACGCACCTCATTTCTCATCTCCTTGTGCTCGGGTTCGCCATTCCAGCCACTTTACTAGCAATCTCCCTACTTGGAGCATCAGCACCTTTAACCTCCTGTTCCGTACAGGTTGTAATTTGTCCTGAGGATGCACGGGAAGACGGGGAACCAATGAGAGACTAGATCTTGGTGTTGGGACAGGCACAGGTCACTCTATTTTCCCATCAGGAAGAAGAATTAACCACAGGCTCAGCCTGCCCCCCGGAACCAGAACAGGGCCTGAAGCCATCCTGCGCTTTTGCGGACAGCTCCCAAAAAAGCGACTTGTAAAATGGAGCTTCAGGGCACTGCAATTCACAAACCTGCGAGTTATAAATGATAACTCTCGTCCACAAATATATTGAGGGAAGGCAAAGAAGAGGATTTGAAATCAAGGCAGAATTGCAGGAAACAGATTTCAGGAGGTAGATTCGAATCGCCTTTAAAGCACATGAAAAGCAGCAAAACGTTGACAATGATGCCCTTGGCCAAAAAGGGCGTATGCGTTTTTTCCTGAATATATTCAGGAAAAAACGCATACGCACTTTTTGGCCAACCAAGCAACCTGGAAAGGCAAATCAGCGCTACAAAGAAGTCTCGCTTCCCATCGGTCAAAAGGGCCATGCTGAAAAAAGTGTCAAAACCAGAAATGCAGGACAGGCCATGGAGAAATGGGAGCCTTGCTACACTGATGGGCGGGATGTAAATCGCCAACAGCCACTCTGGAGAAGTGTACGGTGTGTCCTGAAACATCTAAAAAACACAGCTTAGAGAGCATAGGGCACTTCCACGCATGGGGGGATAAAGTGGGAAAATTGAAAATCAGCAAGACACAAGCACCCCAAAGTTTAGGGCTGCTCTGTTGACAAGGACCTCCACTTCATTCCACCTTAAATATCCCAGGAAAGCGAAAAATGGATAAAAAAGTTGTGGTCCTTATGTACAATGGAATATCACTCAGCCATGAAATCAATGTCATAAGGCTAGTAGCAGCATGATGAGTGGATTTAGGTAAGACGATTCTAAGTGAAATAAGTCACACAGAAAAGGACACTTCTCATAAGGTGTCACTTATAGAGGGAATGTAAAAACCGTTACACTTGAACTGAATTACAAAACAGAACAGAGTCACACATGCAGAAAACACACTATGGCTGCTTATCGGGAAAGGTGAGGTGGGGTGATACATAAAACAAGAGTTTCAAATTAGCTCAGATACCGTTCCATAAACCCAATATGTAATAGACAAGACCTACTCCTTGCTCAGAGAACTGGACTCAACACGCCCGATTCACCACACAAGAATATATCTGACTAGTAATAATCTTAAAACCTATGTATTGATATCTCTCTGTTAGTGTGTCAAGTGGGTGTAAAGCGGCATAAACATAGCCGTGAAAAGCAGCTAAACCCCATTATAAAAATAAATTACTTTTAAAAACCCATGAAACAAAGACAGGGAAAGACAGAGAAACTCTTACACAATTCGTTCAGGGGCTGTGATGCAACCTGGATTGACCATATCTAGACCCACAGCTGGATGAGACATAAGCTTGGACACTCTTGGGGCTGAGAGGTTTGGTGAGGTTGGGTGAGCAAACGCAGACCCTGTAAAGTAATACTGCGTGCTACCCATCGCATGGGTCCCAAATCTCCAGGTTCAAGGGTATCTTCCTACATTGAAAACATGCATGAGAAACCCAGAAGATGGTACACCGTGTGATGGGGAAAGGTTTCTAAAACGCACTTCATTTCTCATCTCCTTGTGCTCGGGTTCGCCATTCCAGCCACTTTACTAGCAATCTCCCTACTTGGAGCATCAGCACCTTTAACCTCCTGTTCCGTACAGGTTGCAATTTGTCCTGAGGATGCACGGGAAGACGGGGAACCAATGAGAGACTAGATCTTGGTGTTGGGTCAGGCACAGGTCACTCTATTTTCCCATCAGGAAGAAGAATTAACCACAGGCTCAGCCTGCCCCCCGGAACCAGAACAGGGCCTGAAGCCATCCTGCGCTTTTGCGGCCAGCTCCCAAAGAAGCGACTTGTAAAATGGAGCTTCAGGGCACTGCAATTCACAAACCTGCAGAGTTATAAATGATAACTCTCGTCCACAAATATATTGAGGGAAGGCAAAGAAGAGGATTTGAAATCAAGGCAGAATTGCAGGAAACAGATTTCAGGAGGTAGATTCGAATCGCCTTTAAAGCACATGAAAAGCGGCAAATCGTTGACAATGATGCCCTTGGCCAAAAAGGGCGTATGCGTTTTTTCCTGAATATATTCAGGAAAAAACGCATACGCCCTTTTTGGCCAACCAAGCAACCTGGAAAGGCAAATCAGCGCTACAAAGAAGTCTCGCCTCCCATCGGTCAAAAGGGCCATGCTGAAAAAAGTGTCAAAACCAGAAGTGCAGGACAGGCCATGGAGAAATGGGAGCCTTGCTACACTGATGGGCGGGATGTAAATCGCCAACAGCCACTCTGGAGAAGTGTACGGTGTGTCCTGAAACATCTAAAAAACACAGCTTAGAGAGCATAGGGCACCTCCACTCATTGGGAGATAAAGTGGGAAAATTGAAAATCAGCAAGACACAAGCACCCCAAAGTTTAGGGCTGCTCTGTTGACAAGGACCTCCACTTCATTCCACCTTAAATATCCCAGGAAAGCGAAAAATGGATAAAAAAGTTGTGGTCCTTATGTACAATGGAATATCACTCAGCCATGAAATCAATGTCATAAGGCTAGTAGCAGCATGATGAGTGGATTTAGGTAAGACGATTCTAAGTGAAATAAGTCACACAGAAAAGGACACTTCTCATAAGGTGTCACTTATAGAGGGAATGTAAAAACCGTTACACTTGAACTGAATTACAAAACAGAACAGAGTCACACATGCAGAAAACACACTATGGCTGCTTAACGGGAAAGGTGAGGTGGGGTGATACATAAAACAAGAGTTTCAAATTAGCTCAGATACCGTTCCATAAACCCAATATGTAATAGACAAGACCTACTCCTTGCTCAGAGAACTGGACTCAACACGCCCGATTCACCGCACAAGAATATATCTGACTAGTAATAATCTTAAAACCTATGTATTGATATCTCTCTGTTAGTGTGTCAAGTGGGTGTAAAGCGGCATAAACACAGCCGTGAAAAGCAGCTAAACCCCATTATAAAAATAAATTACTTTTAAAAACCCATGAAACAAAGACAGGGAAAGACAGAGAAATTCTTACACAATTCGTTCAGGGGCTGTGATGCAACCTGGATTGACCATATCTAGACCCACAGCTGGATGAGACATAAGGGTGGACACTCTTGGGGCTGAGAGGTTTGGTGAGGTTGGGTGAGCAAACGCAGACCCTTTAAAGTAATACTGCGTGCTACCCATCGCATGGGTCCCAAATCTCCAGGTTCAAGGGCATCTTCCTACATCGAAAACATGCATGAGAAACCCAGAAGATGGTACACCGTGTGATGGGGAAAGGTTTCTAAAACGCACCTCATTTCTCATCTCCTTGTGCTCGGGTTGGCCATTCCAGCCACTTTACTAGCAATCTCCCTACTTGGAGCATCAGCACCTTTAACCTCCTGTTCCGTACAGGTTGCAATTTGTCCTGAGGATGAACGGGAAGACGGGGAACCAATGAGAGACTAGCTCTTGGTGTTGGGACAGGCACAGGTCACTCTATTTTCCCATCAGGAAGAAGAATTAACCACAGGCTCAGCCTGCCCCCTGGAACCAGAACAGGGCCTGAAGCCATCCTGCGCTTTTGCGGCCAGCTCCCAAAAAAGCGACTTGTAAAATGGAGCTTCAGGGCACTGCAATTCACAAACCTGCAGAGTTATAAATGATAACTCTCGTCCACAAATATATTGAGGGAAGGCAAAGAAGAGGATTTGAAATCAAGGCAGAATTGCAGGAAACAGATTTCAGGAGGTAGATTCGAATCGCCTTTAAAGCACATGAAAAGCGGCAAAACGTTGACAATGATGCCCTTGGCCAAAAAGGGCGTATGCGTTTTTTCCTGAATATATTCAGGAAAAAACGCATACGCCCTTTTTGGCCAACCAAGCAACCTGGAAAGGCAAATCAGCGCTACAAAGAAGTCTCGCTTCCCATCGGTCAAAAGGGCCATGCTGAAAAAAGTGTCAAAACCAGAAATGCAGGACAGGCCATGGAGAAATGGGAGCCTTGCTACACTGATGGGCGGGATGTAAATTGCCAACAGCCACTCTGGAGAAGTGTACGGTGTGTCCTGAAACATCTAAAAAACACAGCTTAGAGAGCATAGGGCACTTCCACGCATGGGGGGATAAAGTGGGAAAATTGAAAATCAGCAAGACACAAGCACCCCAAAGTTTAGGGCTGCTCTGTTGACAAGGACCTCCACTTCATTCCACCTTAAATATCCCAGGAAAGCGAAAAATGGATAAAAAAGTTGTGGTCCTTATGTACAATGGAATATCACTCAGCCATGAAATCAATGTCATAAGGCTAGTAGCAGCATGATGAGTGGATTTAGGTAAGACGATTCTAAGTGAAATAAGTCACACAGAAAAGGACACTTCTCATAAGGTGTCACTTATAGTGGGAATGTAAAAACATTTACACTTGAACTGAATTACAAAACAGAACAGAGTCACACATGCAGAAAACACACTATGGCTGCTTAACGGGAAAGGTGAGGTGGGGTGATACATAAAACAAGAGTTTCAAATTAGCTCAGATACCGTTCCATAAACCCAATATGTAATAGACAAGACCTACTCCTTGCTCAGAGAACTGGACTCAACACGCCCGATTCACCTCACAAGAATATATCTGACTAGTAATAATCTTAAAACCTATGTATTGATATCTCTCTGTTAGTGTGTCAAGTGGGTGTAAAGCGGCATAAACACAGCCGTGAAAAGCAGCTAAACCCCATTATAAAAATAAATTACTTTTAAAAACCCATGAAACAAAGACAGGGAAAGAGAGAGAAATTCTTACACAATTCGTTCAGGGGCTGTGATGCAACCTGGATTGACCATATCTAGACCCACAGCTGGATGAGACATAAGGGTGGACACTCTTGGGGCTGAGAGGTGTGGTGAGGTTGGGTGAGCAAACGCAGACCGTTTAAAGTAATACTGCGTGCTACCCATCGCATGGGTCCCAAATCTCCAGGGTCAAGGGCATCTTCCTACATCGAAAACATGCATGAGAAACCCAGAAGATGGTACACCGTGTGATGGGGAAAGGTTTCTAAAACGCACCTCATTTCTCATCTCCTTGTGCTCGGGTTCGCCATTCCAGCCACTTTACTAGCAATCTCCCTACTTGGAGCATCAGCACCTTTAACCTCCTGTTCCGTACAGGTTGTAATTTGTCCTGAGGATGCACGGGAAGACGGGGAACCAATGAGAGACTAGATCTTGGTGTTGGGACAGGCACAGGTCACTCTATTTTCCCATCAGGAAGAAGAATTAACCACAGGCTCAGCCTGCCCCCCGGAACCAGAACAGGGCCTGAAGCCATCCTGCGCTTTTGCGGACAGCTCCCAAAAAAGCGACTTGTAAAATGGAGCTTCAGGGCACTGCAATTCACAAACCTGCGAGTTATAAATGATAACTCTCGTCCACAAATATATTGAGGGAAGGCAAAGAAGAGGATTTGAAATCAAGGCAGAATTGCAGGAAACAGATTTCAGGAGGTAGATTCGAATCGCCTTTAAAGCACATGAAAAGCAGCAAAACGTTGACAATGATGCCCTTGGCCAAAAAGGGCGTATGCGTTTTTTCCTGAATATATTCAGGAAAAAACGCATACGCACTTTTTGGCCAACCAAGCAACCTGGAAAGGCAAATCAGCGCTACAAAGAAGTCTCGCTTCCCATCGGTCAAAAGGGCCATGCTGAAAAAAGTGTCAAAACCAGAAATGCAGGACAGGCCATGGAGAAATGGGAGCCTTGCTACACTGATGGGCGGGATGTAAATCGCCAACAGCCACTCTGGAGAAGTGTACGGTGTGTCCTGAAACATCTAAAAAACACAGCTTAGAGAGCATAGGGCACTTCCACGCATGGGGGGATAAAGTGGGAAAATTGAAAATCAGCAAGACACAAGCACCCCAAAGTTTAGGGCTGCTCTGTTGACAAGGACCTCCACTTCATTCCACCTTAAATATCCCAGGAAAGCGAAAAATGGATAAAAAAGTTGTGGTCCTTATGTACAATGGAATATCACTCAGCCATGAAATCAATGTCATAAGGCTAGTAGCAGCATGATGAGTGGATTTAGGTAAGACGATTCTAAGTGAAATAAGTCACACAGAAAAGGACACTTCTCATAAGGTGTCACTTATAGACGGAATGTAAAAACCGTTACACTTGAACTGAATTACAAAACAGAACAGAGTCACACATGCAGAAAACACACTATGGCTGCTTAACGGGAAAGGTGAGGTGGGGTGATACATAAAACAAGAGTTTCAAATTAGCTCAGATACCGTTCCATAAACCCAATATGTAATAGACAAGACCTAGTCCTTGCTCAGAGAACTGGACTCAACACGCCCGATTCACCGCACAAGAATATATCTGACTAGTAATAATCTTAAAACCTATGTATTGATATCTCTCTGTTAGTGTGTCAAGTGGGTGTAAAGCGGCATAAACACAGCCGTGAAAAGCAGCTAAACCCCATTATAAAAATAAATTACTTTTAAAAACCCATGAAACGAAGACAGGGAAAGACAGAGAAATTCTTACACAATTCGTTCAGGGGCTGTGATGCAACCTGGATTGACCATATCTAGACCCACAGCTGGATGAGACATAAGGGTGGACACTCTTGGGGCTGAGAGGTGTGGTGAGGTTGGGTGAGCAAACGCAGACCCTTTAAAGTAATACTGCGTGCTACCCATCGCATGGGTCCCAAATCTCCAGGTTCAAGGGCATCTTCCTACATCGAAAACATGCATGAGAAACCCAGAAGATGGTACACCGTCTGATGGGGAAAGGTTTCTAAGACGCACCTCATTTCTCATCTCCTTGTGCTCGGGTTGGCCATTCCAGCCACTTTACTAGCAATCTCCCTACTTGGAGCATCAGCACCTTTAACCTCCTGTTCCGTACAGGTTGCAATTTGTCCTGAGGATGCACGGGAAGACGGGGAACCAATGAGAGACTAGATCTTGGTGTTGGGACAGGCACAGGTCACTCTATTTTCCCATCAGGAAGAAGAATTAACCACAGGCTCAGCCTGCCCCCCGGAACCAGAACAGGGCCTGAAGCCATCCTGCGCTTTTGCGGCCAGCTCCCAAAGAAGCGTCTTGTAAAATGGAGCTTCAGTGCACTGCAATTCAGAAACCTGCGAGTTATAAATGATAACTCTCGTCCACAAATATATTGAGGGAAGGCAAAGAAGAGGATTTGAAATCAAGGCAGAATTGCAGGAAACAGATTTCAGGAGGTAGATTCGAATCGCCTTTAAAGCACATGAAAAGCGGCAAAACGTTGACAATGATGCCCTTGGCCAAAAAGGGCGTATGCGTTTTTTCCTGAATATATTCAGGAAAAAACGCATATGCCCTTTTTGGCCAACCAAGCAACCTGGAAAGGCAAATCAGCGCTACAAAGAAGTCTCGCCTCCCATCGGTCAAAAGGGCCATGCTGAAAAAAGTGTCAAAACCAGAAGTGCAGGACAGGCCATGGAGAAATGGGAGCCTTGCTACACTGATGGGCGGGATGTAAATCGCCAACAGCCACTCTGGAGAAGTGTACGGTGTGTCCTGAAACATCTAAAAAACACAGCTTAGAGAGCATAGGGCACTTCCACTCATGGGGGGATAAAGTGGGAAAATTGAAAATCAGCAAGACACAAGCACCCCAAAGTTTAGGGCTGCTCTGTTGACAAGGACCTCCACTTCATTCCACCTTAAATATCCCAGGAAAGCGAAAAATGGATAAAAAAGTTGTGGTCCTTATGTACAATGGAATATCACTCAGCCATGAAATCAATGTCATAAGGCTAGTAGCAGCATGATGAGTGGATTTAGGTAAGACGATTCTAAGTGAAATAAGTCACACAGAAAAGGACACTTCTCATAAGGTGTCACTTATAGAGGGAATGTAAAAACCGTTACACTTGAACTGAATTACAAAACAGAACAGAGTCACACATGCAGAAAACACACTATGGCTGCTTATCGGGAAAGGTGAGGTGGGGTGATACATAAAACAAGAGTTTCAAATTAGCTCAGATACCGTTCCATAAACCCAATATGTAATAGACAAGACCTACTCCTTGCTCAGAGAACTGGACTCAACACGCCCGATTCACCACACAAGAATATATCTGACTAGTAATAATCTTAAAACCTATGTATTGATATCTCTCTGTTAGTGTGTCAAGTGGGTGTAAAGCGGCATAAACACAGCCGTGAAAAGCAGCTAAACCCCATTATAAAAATAAATTACTTTTAAAAACCCATGAAACAAAGACAGGGAAAGACAGAGAAACTCTTACACAATTCGTTCAGGGGCTGTGATGCAACCTGGATTGACCATATCTAGACCCACAGCTGGATGAGACATAAGGGTGGACACTCTTGGGGCTGAGAGGTTTGGTGAGGTTGGGTGAGCAAACGCAGACCCTTTAAAGTAATACTGCGTGCTACCCATCGCATGGGTCCCAAATCTCCAGGTTCAAGGGCATCTTCCTACATCGAAAACATGCATGAGAAACCCAGAAGATGGTACACCGTGTGATGGGGAAAGGTTTCTAAAACGCACCTCATTTCTCATCTCCTTGTGCTCGGGTTGGCCATTCCAGCCACTTTACTAGCAATCTCCCTACTTGGAGCATCAGCACCTTTAACCTCCTGTTCCGTACAGGTTGCAATTTGTCCTGAGGATGAACGGGAAGACGGGGAACCAATGAGAGACTAGCTCTTGGTGTTGGGACAGGCACAGGTCACTCTATTTTCCCATCAGGAAGAAGAATTAACCACAGGCTCAGCCTGCCCCCCGGAACCAGAACAGGGCCTGAAGCCATCCTGCGCTTTTGCGGCCAGCTCCCAAAAAAGCGACTTGTAAAATGGAGCTTCAGGGCACTGCAATTCACAAACCTGCAGAGTTATAAATGATAACTCTCGTCCACAAATATATTGAGGGAAGGCAAAGAAGAGGATTTGAAATCAAGGCAGAATTGCAGGAAACAGATTTCAGGAGGTAGATTCGAATCGCCTTTAAAGCACATGAAAAGCGGCAAAACGTTGACAATGATGCCCTTGGCCAAAAAGGGCGTATGCGTTTTTTCCTGAATATATTCAGGAAAAAACGCATACGCCCTTTTTGGCCAACCAAGCAACCTGGAAAGGCAAATCAGCGCTACAAAGAAGTCTCGCTTCCCATCGGTCAAAAGGGCCATGCTGAAAAAAGTGTCAAAACCAGAAATGCAGGACAGGCCATGGAGAAATGGGAGCCTTGCTACACTGATGGGCGGGATGTAAATCGCCAACAGCCACTCTGGAGAAGTGTACGGTGTGTCCTGAAACATCTAAAAAACACAGCTTAGAGAGCATAGGGCACTTCCACGCATGGGGGGATAAAGTGGGAAAATTGAAAATCAGCAAGACACAAGCACCCCAAAGTTTAGGGCTGCTCTGTTGACAAGGACCTCCACTTCATTCCACCTTAAATATCCCAGGAAAGCGAAAAATGGATAAAAAAGTTGTGGTCCTTATGTACAATGGAATATCACTCAGCCATGAAATCAATGTCATAAGGCTAGTAGCAGCATGATGAGTGGATTTAGGTAAGACGATTCTAAGTGAAATAAGTCACACAGAAAAGGACACTTCTCATAAGGTGTCACTTATAGTGGGAATGTAAAAACATTTACACTTGAACTGAATTACAAAACAGAACAGAGTCACACATGCAGAAAACACACTATGGCTGCTTAACGGGAAAGGTGAGGTGGGGTGATACATAAAACAAGAGTTTCAAATTAGCTCAGATACCGTTCCATAAACCCAATATGTAATAGACAAGACCTACTCCTTGCTCAGAGAACTGGACTCAACACGCCCGATTCACCTCACAAGAATATATCTGACTAGTAATAATCTTAAAACCTATGTATTGATATCTCTCTGTTAGTGTGTCAAGTGGGTGTAAAGCGGCATAAACACAGCCGTGAAAAGCAGCTAAACCCCATTATAAAAATAAATTACTTTTAAAAACCCATGAAACAAAGACAGGGAAAGAGAGAGAAATTCTTACACAATTCGTTCAGGGGCTGTGATGCAACCTGGATTGACCATATCTAGACCCACAGCTGGATGAGACATAAGGGTGGACACTCTTGGGGCTGAGAGGTGTGGTGAGGTTGGGTGAGCAAACGCAGACCCTTTAAAGTAATACTGCGTGCTACCCATCGCATGGGTCCCAAATCTCCAGGTTCAAGGGCATCTTCCTACATCGAAAACATGCATGAGAAACCCAGAAGATGGTACACCGTGTGATGGGGAAAGGTTTCTAAAACGCACCTCATTTCTCATCTCCTTGTGCTCGGGTTCGAAATTCCAGCCACTTTACTAGCAATCTCCCTACTTGGAGCATCAGCACCTTTAACCTCCTGTTCCGTACAGGTTGCAATTTGTCCTGAGGATGCACGGGAAGACGGGGAACCAATGAGAGACTAGATCTTGGTGTTGGGACAGGCACAGGTCACTCTATTTTCCCATCAGGAAGAAGAATTAACCACAGGCTCAGCCTGCCCCCCGGAACCAGAACAGGGCCTGAAGCCATCCTGTGCTTTTGCGGCCAGCTCCCAAAGAAGCGACTTGTAAAATGGAGCTTCAGGGCACTGCAATTCACAAACCTGCAGAGTTATAAATGATAACTCTCGTCCACAAATATATTGAGGGAAGGCAAAGAAGAGGATTTGAAATCAAGGCAGAATTGCAGGAAACAGATTTCAGGAGGTAGATTCGAATCGCCTTTAAAGCACATGAAAAGCGGCAAAACGTTGACAATGATGCCCTTGGCCAAAAAGGGCGTATGCGTTTTTTCCTGAATATATTCAGGAAAAAACGCATACGCCCTTTTTGGCCAACCAAGCAACCTGGAAAGGCAAATCAGCGCTACAAAGAAGTCTCGCTTCCCATCGGTCAAAAGGGCCATGCTGAAAAAAGTGTCAAAACCAGAAATGCAGGACAGGCCATGGAGAAATGGGAGCCTTGCTACACTGATGGGCGGGATGTAAATCGCCAACAGCCACTCTGGAGAAGTGTACGGTGTGTCCTGAAACATCTAAAAAACACAGCTTAGAGAGCATAGGGCACTTCCACGCATGGGGGGATAAAGTGGGAAAATTGAAAATCAGCAAGACACAAGCACCCCAAAGTTTAGGGCTGCTCTGTTGACAAGGACCTCCACTTCATTCCACCTTAAATATCCCAGGAAAGCGAAAAATGGATAAAAAAGTTGTGGTCCTTATGTACAATGGAATATCACTCAGCCATGAAATCAATGTCATAAGGCTAGTAGCAGCATGATGAGTGGATTTAGGTAAGACGATTCTAAGTGAAATAAGTCACACAGAAAAGGACACTTCTCATAAGGTGTCACTTATAGAGGGAATGTAAAAACATTTACACTTGAACTGAATTACAAAACAGAACAGAGTCACACATGCAGAAAACACACTATGGCTGCTTAACGGGAAAGGTGAGGTGGGGTGATACATAAAACAAGAGTTTCAAGTTAGCTCAGATACCGTTCCATAAACCCAATATGTAATAGACAAGACCTACTCCTTGCTCAGAGAACTGGACTCAACACGCCCGATTCACCGCACAAGAATATATCTGACTAGTAATAATCTTAAAACCTATGTATTGATATCTCTCTGTTAGTGTGTCAAGTGGGTGTAAAGCGGCATAAACACAGCCGTGAAAAGCAGCTAAACCCCATTATAAAAATAAATTACTTTTAAAAACCCATGAAACAAAGACAGGGAAAGACAGAGAAACTCTTACACAATTCGTTCAGGGGCTGTGATGCAACCTGGATTGACCATATCTAGACCCACAGCTGGATGAGACATAAGGTTGGACACTCTTGGGGCTGAGAGGTGTGGTGAGGTTGGGTGAGCAAACGCAGACCCTTTAAAGTAATACTGCGTGCTACCCATCGCATGGGTCCCAAATCTCCAGGTTCAAGGGCATCTTCCTACATCGAAAACATGCATGAGAAACCCAGAAGATGGTACACCGTGTGATGGGGAAAGGTTTCTAAAACGCACCTCATTTCTCATCTCCTTGTGCTCGGGTTCGCCATTCCAGCCACTTTACTAGCAATCTCCCTACTTGGAGCATCAGCACCTTTAACCTCCTGTTCCGTACAGGTTGTAATTTGTCCTGAGGATGCACGGGAAGACGGGGAACCAATGAGAGACTAGATCTTGGTGTTGGGACAGGCACAGGTCACTCTATTTTCCCATCAGGAAGAAGAATTAACCACAGGCTCAGCCTGCCCCCCGGAACCAGAACAGGGCCTGAAGCCATCCTGCGCTTTTGCGGACAGCTCCCAAAAAAGCGACTTGTAAAATGGAGCTTCAGGGCACTGCAATTCACAAACCTGCGAGTTATAAATGATAACTCTCGTCCACAAATATATTGAGGGAAGGCAAAGAAGAGGATTTGAAATCAAGGCAGAATTGCAGGAAACAGATTTCAGGAGGTAGATTCGAATCGCCTTTAAAGCACATGAAAAGCAGCAAAACGTTGACAATGATGCCCTTGGCCAAAAAGGGCGTATGCGTTTTTTCCTGAATATATTCAGGAAAAAACGCATACGCACTTTTTGGCCAACCAAGCAACCTGGAAAGGCAAATCAGCGCTACAAAGAAGTCTCGCTTCCCATCGGTCAAAAGGGCCATGCTGAAAAAAGTGTCAAAACCAGAAATGCAGGACAGGCCATGGAGAAATGGGAGCCTTGCTACACTGATGGGCGGGATGTAAATCGCCAACAGCCACTCTGGAGAAGTGTACGGTGTGTCCTGAAACATCTAAAAAACACAGCTTAGAGAGCATAGGGCACTTCCACGCATGGGGGGATAAAGTGGGAAAATTGAAAATCAGCAAGACACAAGCACCCCAAAGTTTAGGGCTGCTCTGTTGACAAGGACCTCCACTTCATTCCACCTTAAATATCCCAGGAAAGCGAAAAATGGATAAAAAAGTTGTGGTCCTTATGTACAATGGAATATCACTCAGCCATGAAATCAATGTCATAAGGCTAGTAGCAGCATGATGAGTGGATTTAGGTAAGACGATTCTAAGTGAAATAAGTCACACAGAAAAGGACACTTCTCATAAGGTGTCACTTATAGAGGGAATGTAAAAACCGTTACACTTGAACTGAATTACAAAACAGAACAGAGTCACACATGCAGAAAACACACTATGGCTGCTTAACGGGAAAGGTGAGGTGGGGTGATACATAAAACAAGAGTTTCAAATTAGCTCAGATACCGTTCCATAAACCCAATATGTAATAGACAAGACCTACTCCTTGCTCAGAGAACTGGACTCAACACGCCCGATTCACCACACAAGAATATATCTGACTAGTAATAATCTTAAAACCTATGTATTGATATCTCTCTGTTAGTGTGTCAAGTGGGTGTAAAGCGGCATAAACACAGCCGTGAAAAGCAGCTAAACCCCATTATAAAAATAAATTACTTTTAAAAACCCATGAAACAAAGACAGGGAAAGACAGAGAAACTCTTACACAATTCGTTCAGGGGCTGTGATGCAACCTGGATTGACCATATCTAGACCCACAGCTGGATGAGACATAAGGTTGGACACTCTTGGGGCTGAGAGGTGTGGTGAGGTTGGGTGAGCAAACGCAGACCCTTTAAAGTAATACTGCGTGCTACCCATCGCATGGGTCCCAAATCTCCAGGTTCAAGGGCATCTTCCTACATCGAAAACATGCATGAGAAACCCAGAAGATGGTACACCGTGTGATGGGGAAAGGTTTCTAAAACGCACCTCATTTCTCATCTCCTTGTGCTCGGGTTCGCCATTCCAGCCACTTTACTAGCAATCTCCCTACTTGGAGCATCAGCACCTTTAACCTCCTGTTCCGTACAGGTTGTAATTTGTCCTGAGGATGCACGGGAAGACGGGGAACCAATGAGAGACTAGATCTTGGTGTTGGGACAGGCACAGGTCACTCTATTTTCCCATCAGGAAGAAGAATTAACCACAGGCTCAGCCTGCCCCCCGGAACCAGAACAGGGCCTGAAGCCATCCTGCGCTTTTGCGGACAGCTCCCAAAAAAGCGACTTGTAAAATGGAGCTTCAGGGCACTGCAATTCACAAACCTGCGAGTTATAAATGATAACTCTCGTCCACAAATATATTGAGGGAAGGCAAAGAAGAGGATTTGAAATCAAGGCAGAATTGCAGGAAACAGATTTCAGGAGGTAGATTCGAATCGCCTTTAAAGCACATGAAAAGCAGCAAAACGTTGACAATGATGCCCTTGGCCAAAAAGGGCGTATGCGTTTTTTCCTGAATATATTCAGGAAAAAACGCATACGCACTTTTTGGCCAACCAAGCAACCTGGAAAGGCAAATCAGCGCTACAAAGAAGTCTCGCTTCCCATCGGTCAAAAGGGCCATGCTGAAAAAAGTGTCAAAACCAGAAATGCAGGACAGGCCATGGAGAAATGGGAGCCTTGCTACACTGATGGGCGGGATGTAAATCGCCAACAGCCACTCTGGAGAAGTGTACGGTGTGTCCTGAAACATCTAAAAAACACAGCTTAGAGAGCATAGGGCACTTCCACGCATGGGGGGATAAAGTGGGAAAATTGAAAATCAGCAAGACACAAGCACCCCAAAGTTTAGGGCTGCTCTGTTGACAAGGACCTCCACTTCATTCCACCTTAAATATCCCAGGAAAGCGAAAAATGGATAAAAAAGTTGTGGTCCTTATGTACAATGGAATATCACTCAGCCATGAAATCAATGTCATAAGGCTAGTAGCAGCATGATGAGTGGATTTAGGTAAGACGATTCTAAGTGAAATAAGTCACACAGAAAAGGACACTTCTCATAAGGTGTCACTTATAGAGGGAATGTAAAAACCGTTACACTTGAACTGAATTACAAAACAGAACAGAGTCACACATGCAGAAAACACACTATGGCTGCTTAACGGGAAAGGTGAGGTGGGGTGATACATAAAACAAGAGTTTCAAATTAGCTCAGATACCGTTCCATAAACCCAATATGTAATAGACAAGACCTACTCCTTGCTCAGAGAACTGGACTCAACACGCCCGATTCACCACACAAGAATATATCTGACTAGTAATAATCTTAAAACCTATGTATTGATATCTCTCTGTTAGTGTGTCAAGTGGGTGTAAAGCGGCATAAACACAGCCGTGAAAAGCAGCTAAACCCCATTATAAAAATAAATTACTTTTAAAAACCCATGAAACAAAGACAGGGAAAGACAGAGAAACTCTTACACAATTCGTTCAGGGGCTGTGATGCAACCTGGATTGACCATATCTAGACCCACAGCTGGATGAGACATAAGGGTGGACACTCTTGGGGCTGAGAGGTGTGGTGAGGTTGGGTGAGCAAACGCAGACCCTTTAAAGTAATACTGCGTGCTACCCATCGCATGGGTCCCAAATCTCCAGGTTCAAGGGCATCTTCCTACATCGAAAACATGCATGAGAAACCCAGAAGATGGTACACCGTGTGATGGGGAAAGGTTTCTAAAACGCACCTCATTTCTCATCTCCTTGTGCTCGGGTTCACCATTCCAGCCACTTTACTAGCAATCTCCCTACTTGGAGCATCAGCACCTTTAACCTCCTGTTCCGTACAGGTTGTAATTTGTCCTGAGGATGCACGGGAAGACGGGGAACCAATGAGAGACTAGATCTTGGTGTTGGGACAGGCACAGGTCACTCTATTTTCCCATCAGGAAGAAGAATTAACCACAGGCTCAGCCTGCCCCCCGGAACCAGAACAGGGCCTGAAGCCATCCTGCGCTTTTGCGGCCAGCTCCCAAAAAAGCGACTTGTAAAATGGAGCTTCAGGGCACTGCAATTCACAAACCTGCGAGTTATAAATGATAACTCTCGTCCACAAATATATTGAGGGAAGGCAAAGAAGAGGATTTGAAATCAAGGCAGAATTGCAGGAAACAGATTTCAGGAGGTAGATTCGAATCACCTTTAAAGCACATGAAAAGCGGCAAAACGTTGACAATGATGCCCTTGGCCAAAAAGGGCGTATGCGTTTTTTCCTGAATATATTCAGGAAAAAACGCATACGCCCTTTTTGGCCAACCAAGCAACCTGGAAAGGCAAATCAGCGCTACAAAGAAGTCTCGCTTCCCATCGGTCAAAAGGGCCATGCTGAAAAAAGTGTCAAAACCAGAAATGCAGGACAGGCCATGGAGGAATCGGAGCCTTGCTACACTGATGGGCGGGATGTAAATCGCCAACAGCCACTCTGGAGAAGTGTACGGTGTGTCCTGAAACATCTAAAAAACACAGCTTAGAGAGCATAGGGCACTTCCACGCATGGGGGGATAAAGTGGGAAAATTGAAAATCAGCAAGACACAAGCACCCCAAAGTTTAGGGCTGCTCTGTTGACAAGGACCTCCACTTCATTCCACCTTAAATATCCCAGGAAAGCGAAAAATGGATAAAAAAGTTGTGGTCCTTATGTACAATGGAATATCACTCAGCCATGAAATCAATGTCATAAGGCTAGTAGCAGCATGATGAGTGGATTTAGGTAAGACGATTCTAAGTGAAATAAGTCACACAGAAAAGGACACTTCTCATAAGGTGTCACTTATAGAGGGAATGTAAAAACCGTTACACTTGAACTGAATTACAAAACAGAACAGAGTCACACATGCAGAAAACACACTATGGCTGCTTATCGGGAAAGGTGAGGTGGGGTGATACATAAAACAAGAGTTTCAAATTAGCTCAGATACCGTTCCATAAACCCAATATGTAATAGACAAGACCTACTCCTTGCTCAGAGAACTGGACTCAACACGCCCGATTCACCACACAAGAATATATCTGACTAGTAATAATCTTAAAACCTATGTATTGATATCTCTCTGTTAGTGTGTCAAGTGGGTGTAAAGCGGCATAAACACAGCCGTGAAAAGCAGCTAAACCCCATTATAAAAATAAATTACTTTTAAAAACCCATGAAACAAAGACAGGGAAAGACAGAGAAATTCTTACACAATTCGTTCAGGGGCTGTGATGCAACCTGGATTGACCATATCTAGACCCACAGCTGGATGAGACATAAGGGTGGACACTCTTGGGGCTGAGAGGTTTGGTGAGGTTGGGTGAGCAAACGCAGACCCTGTAAAGTAATACTGCGTGCTACCCATCGCATGGGTCCCAAATCTCCAGGTTCAAGGGTATCTTCCTACATTGAAAACATGCATGAGAAACCCAGAAGATGGTACACCGTGTGATGGGGAAAGGTTTCTAAAACGCACCTCATTTCTCATCTCCTTGTGCTCGGGTTCGCCATTCCAGCCACTTTACTAGCAATCTCCCTACTTGGAGCATCAGCACCTTTAACCTCCTGTTCCGTACAGGTTGCAATTTGTCCTGAGGATGCACGGGAAGACGGGGAACCAATGAGAGACTAGATCTTGGTGTTGGGTCAGGCACAGGTCACTCTATTTTCCCATCAGGAAGAAGAATTAACCACAGGCTCAGCCTGCCCCCCGGAACCAGAACAGGGCCTGAAGCCATCCTGCGCTTTTGCGGCCAGCTCCCAAAGAAGCGACTTGTAAAATGGAGCTTCAGGGCACTGCAATTCACAAACCTGCAGAGTTATAAATGATAACTCTCGTCCACAAATATATTGAGGGAAGGCAAAGAAGAGGATTTGAAATCAAGGCAGAATTGCAGGAAACAGATTTCAGGAGGTAGATTCGAATCGCCTTTAAAGCACATGAAAAGCGGCAAAACGTTGACAATGATGCCCTTGGCCAAAAAGGGCGTATGCGTTTTTTCCTGAATATATTCAGAAAAAAACGCATACGCCCTTTTTGGCCAACCAAGCAACCTGGAAAGGCAAATCAGCGCTACAAAGAAGTCTCGCTTCCCATCGGTCAAAAGGGCCATGCTGAAAAAAGTGTCAAAACCAGAAATGCAGGACAGGCCATGGAGAAATGGGAGCCTTGCTACACTGATGGGCGGGATGTAAATCGCCAACAGCCACTCTGGAGAAGTGTACGGTGTGTCCTGAAACATCTAAAAAACACAGTTTAGAGAGCATAGGGCACTTCCACGCATGGGGGGATAAAGTGGGAAAATTGAAAATCAGCAAGACACAAGCACCCCAAAGTTTAGGGCTGCTCTGTTGACAAGGACCTCCACTTCATTCCACCTTAAATATCCCAGGAAAGCGAAAAATGGATAAAAAAGTTGTGGTCCTTATGTACAATGGAATATCACTCAGCCATGAAATCAATGTCATAAGGCTAGTAGCAGCATGATGAGTGGATTTAGGTAAGAAGATTCTAAGTGAAATAAGTCACACAGAAAAGGACACTTCTCATAAGGTGTCACTTATAGACGGAATGTAAAAACCGTTACACTTGAACTGAATTACAAAACAGAACAGAGTCACACATGCAGAAAACACACTATGGCTGCTTAACGGGAAAGGTGAGGTGGGGTGATACATAAAACAAGAGTTTCAAATTAGCTCAGATACCATTCCATAAACCCAATATGTAATAGACAAGACCTACTCCTTGCTCAGAGAACTGGACTCAACACGCCCGATTCACCGCACAAGAATATATCTGACTAGTAATAATCTTAAAACCTATGTATTGATATCTCTCTGTTAGTGTGTCAAGTGGGTGTAAAGCGGCATAAACACAGCCGTGAAAATCAGCTAAACCCCATTATAAAAATAAATTACTTTTAAAAACCCATGAAACGAAGACAGGGAAAGACAGAGAAATTCTTACACAATTCGTTCAGGGGCTGTGATGCAACCTGGATTGACCATATCTAGACCCACAGCTGGATGAGACATAAGGGTGGACACTCTTGGGGCTGAGAGGTGTGGTGAGGTTGGGTGAGCAAACGCAGACCCTTTAAAGTAATACTGCGTGCTACCCATCGCATGGGTCCCAAATCTCCAGGTTCAAGGGCATCTTCCTACATCGAAAACATGCATGAGAAACCCAGAAGATGGTACACCGTCTGATGGGGAAAGGTTTCTAAGACGCACCTCATTTCTCATCTCCTTGTGCTCGGGTTGGCCATTCCAGCCACTTTACTAGCAATCTCCCTACTTGGAGCATCAGCACCTTTAACCTCCTGTTCCGTACAGGTTGCAATTTGTCCTGAGGATGCACGGGAAGACGGGGAACCAATGAGAGACTAGATCTTGGTGTTGGGACAGGCACAGGTCACTCTATTTTCCCATCAGGAAGAAGAATTAACCACAGGCTCAGCCTGC
Organism: Balaenoptera physalus; assembly: GCF_965194825.1. NCBI lineage: Eukaryota > Metazoa > Chordata > Mammalia > Artiodactyla > Balaenopteridae > Balaenoptera > Balaenoptera physalus. Next base: position 15,529,697 of record NC_138891.1, read on the forward strand.
CCCCCGGAACCAGAACAGGGCCTGAAGCCATCCTGCGCTTTTGCGGCCAGCTCCCAAAGAAGCGTCTTGTAAAATGGAGCTTCAGTGCACTGCAATTCAGAAACCTGCGAGTTATAAATGATAACTCTCGTCCACAAATATATTGAGGGAAGGCAAAGAAGAGGATTTGAAATCAAGGCAGAATTGCAGGAAACAGATTTCAGGAGGTAGATTCGAATCGCCTTTAAAGCACATGAAAAGCGGCAAAACGTTGACAATGATGCCCTTGGCCAAAAAGGGCGTATGCGTTTTTTCCTGAATATATTCAGGAAAAAACGCATATGCCCTTTTTGGCCAACCAAGCAACCTGGAAAGGCAAATCAGCGCTACAAAAAGTCTCGCCTCCCATCGGTCAAAAGGGCCATGCTGAAAAAAGTGTCAAAACCAGAAGTGCAGGACAGGCCATGGAGAAATGGGAGCCTTGCTACACTGATGGGCGGGATGTAAATCGCCAACAGCCACTCTGGAGAAGTGTACGGTGTGTCCTGAAACATCTAAAAAACACAGCTTAGAGAGCATAGGGCACTTCCACTCATGGGGAGATAAAGTGGGAAAATTGAAAATCAGCAAGACACAAGCACCCCAAAGTTTAGGGCTGCTCTGTTGACAAGGACCTCCACTTCATTCCACCTTAAATATCCCAGGAAAGCGAAAAATGGATAAAAAAGTTGTGGTCCTTATGTACAATGGAATATCACTCAGCCATGAAATCAATGTCATAAGGCTAGTAGCAGCATGATGAGTGGATTTAGGTAAGACGATTCTAAGTGAAATAAGTCACACAGAAAAGGACACTTCTCATAAGGTGTCACTTATAGAGGGAATGTAAAAACCGTTACACTTGAACTGAATTACAAAACAGAACAGAGTCACACATGCAGAAAACACACTATGGCTGCTTAACGGGAAAGGTGAGGTGGGGTGACACATAAAACAAGAGTTTCAAATTAGCTCAGATACCGTTCCATAAACCCAATATGTAATAGACAAGACCTACTCCTTGCTCAGAGAACTGGACTCAACACGCCCGATTCACCGCACAAGAATATATCTGACTAGTAATAATCTTAAAACCTATGTATTGATATCTCTCTGTTAGTGTGTCAAGTGGGTGTAAAGCGGCATAAACACAGCCGTGAAAAGCAGCTAAACCCCATTATAAAAATAAATTACTTTTAAAAACCCATGAAACAAAGACAGGGAAAGACAGAGAAATTCTTACACAATTCGTTCAGGGGCTGTGATGCAACCTGGATTGACCATATCTAGACCCACAGCTGGATGAGACATAAGGGTGGACACTCTTAGGGCTGAGAGGTTTGGTGAGGTTGGGTGAGCAAACGCAGACCCTTTAAAGTAATACTGCGTGCTACCCATCGCATGGGTCCCAAATCTCCAGGTTCAAGGGCATCTTCCTACATCGAAAACATGCATGAGAAACCCAGAAGATGGTACACCGTGTGATGGGGAAAGGTTTCTAAAACGCACCTCATTTCTCATCTCCTTGTGCTCGGGTTGGCCATTCCAGCCACTTTACTAGCAATCTCCCTACTTGGAGCATCAGCACCTTTAACCTCCTGTTCCGTACAGGTTGCAATTTGTCCTGAGGATGAACGGGAAGACGGGGAACCAATGAGAGACTAGCTCTTGGTGTTGGGACAGGCACAGGTCACTCTATTTTCCCATCAGGAAGAAGAATTAACCACAGGCTCAGCCTGCCCCCCGGAACCAGAACAGGGCCTGAAGCCATCCTGCGCTTTTGCGGCCAGCTCCCAAAGAAGCGACTTGTAAAATGGAGCTTCAGGGCACTGCAATTCACAAACCTGCAGAGTTATAAATGATAACTCTCGTCCACAAATATATTGAGGGAAGGCAAAGAAGAGGATTTGAAATCAAGGCAGAATTGCAGGAAACAGATTTCAGGAGGTAGATTCGAATCGCCTTTAAAGCACATGAAAAGCGGCAAAACGTTGACAATGATGCCCTTGGCCAAAAAGGGCGTATGCGTTTTTTCCTGAATATATTCAGAAAAAAACGCATACGCCCTTTTTGGCCAACCAAGCAACCTGGAAAGGCAAATCAGCGCTACAAAGAAGTCTCGCTTCCCATCGGTCAAAAGGGCCATGCTGAAAAAAGTGTCAAAACCAGAAATGCAGGACAGGCCATGGAGAAATGGGAGCCTTGCTATACTGATGGGCGGGATGTAAATCGCCAACAGCCACTCTGGAGAAGTGTACGGTGTGTCCTGAAACATCTAAAAAACACAGTTTAGAGAGCATAGGGCACTTCCACGCATGGGGGGATAAAGTGGGAAAATTGAAAATCAGCAAGACACAAGCACCCCAAAGTTTAGGGCTGCTCTGTTGACAAGGACCTCCACTTCATTCCACCTTAAATATCCCAGGAAAGCGAAAAATGGATAAAAAAGTTGTGGTCCTTATGTACAATGGAATATCACTCAGCCATGAAATCAATGTCATAAGGCTAGTAGCAGCATGATGAGTGGATTTAGGTAAGACGATTCTAAGTGAAATAAGTCACACAGAAAAGGACACTTCTCATAAGGTGTCACTTATAGACGGAATGTAAAAACCGTTACACTTGAACTGAATTACAAAACAGAACAGAGTCACACATGCAGAAAACACACTATGGCTGCTTAACGGGAAAGGTGAGGTGGGGTGATACATAAAACAAGAGTTTCAAATTAGCTCAGATACCGTTCCATAAACCCAATATGTAATAGACAAGACCTACTCCTTGCTCAGAGAACTGGACTCAACACGCCCGATTCACCGCACAAGAATATATCTGACTAGTAAGAATCTTAAAACCTATGTATTGATATCTCTCTGTTAGTGTGTCAAGTGGGTGTAAAGCGGCATAAACACAGCCGTGAAAAGCAGCTAAACCCCATTATAAAAATAAATTACTTTTAAAAACCCATGAAACGAAGACCGGGAAAGACAGAGATATTCTTACACAATTCGTTCAGGGGCTGTGATGCAACCTGGATTGACCATATCTAGACCCACAGCTGGATGAGACATAAGGGTGGACACTCTTGGGGCTGAGAGGTGTGGTGAGGTTGGGTGAGCAAACGCAGACCCTTTAAAGTAATACTGCGTGCTACCCATCGCATGGGTCCCAAATCTCCAGGTTCAAGGGCATCTTCCTACATCGAAAACATGCATGAGAAACCCAGAAGATGGTACACCGTCTGATGGGGAAAGGTTTCTAAGACGCACCTCATTTCTCATCTCCTTGTGCTCGGGTTGGCCATTCCAGCCACTTTACTAGCAATCTCCCTACTTGGAGCATCAGCACCTTTAACCTCCTGTTCCGTACAGGTTGCAATTTGTCCTGAGGATGCACGGGAAGACGGGGAACCAATGAGAGACTAGATCTTGGTGTTGGGACAGGCACAGGTCACTCTATTTTCCCATCAGGAAGAAGAATTAACCACAAGCTCAGCCTGCCCCCCGGAACCAGAACAGGGCCTGAAGCCATCCTGCGCTTTTGCGGCCAGCTCCCAAAGAAGCGTCTTGTAAAATGGAGCTTCAGTGCACTGCAATTCAGAAACCTGCGAGTTATAAATGATAACTCTCGTCCACAAATATATTGAGGGAAGGCAAAGAAGAGGATTTGAAATCAAGGCAGAATTGCAGGAAACAGATTTCAGGAGGTAGATTCGAATCGCCTTTAAAGCACATGAAAAGCGGCAAAACGTTGACAATGATGCCCTTGGCCAAAAAGGGCGTATGCGTTTTTTCCTGAATATATTTAGGAAAAAACGCATATGCCCTTTTTGGCCAACCAAGCAACCTGGAAAGGCAAATCAGCGCTACAAAGAAGTCTCGCCTCCCATCGGTCAAAAGGGCCATGCTGAAAAAAGTGTCAAAACCAGAAGTGCAGGACAGGCCATGGAGAAATGGGAGCCTTGCTACACTGATGGGCGGGATGTAAATCGCCAACAGCCACTCTGGAGAAGTGTACGGTGTGTCCTGAAACATCTAAAAAACACAGCTTAGAGAGCATAGGGCACTTCCACTCATGGGGAGATAAAGTGGGAAAATTGAAAATCAGCAAGACACAAGCACCCCAAAGTTTAGGGCTGCTCTGTTGACAAGGACCTCCACTTCATTCCACCTTAAATATCCCAGGAAAGCGAAAAATGGATAAAAAAGTTGTGGTCCTTATGTACAATGGAATATCACTCAGCCATGAAATCAATGTCATAAGGCTAGTAGCAGCATGATGAGTGGATTTAGGTAAGACGATTCTAAGTGAAATAAGTCACACAGAAAAGGACACTTCTCATAAGGTGTCACTTATAGAGGGAATGTAAAAACCGTTACACTTGAACTGAATTACAAAACAGAACAGAGTCACACATGCAGAAAACACACTATGGCTGCTTAACGGGAAAGGTGAGGTGGGGTGATACATAAAACAAGAGTTTCAAATTAGCTCAGATACCGTTCCATAAACCCAATATGTAATAGACAAGACCTACTCCTTGCTCAGAGAACTGGACTCAACACGCCCGATTCACCGCACAAGAATATATCTGACTAGTAATAATCTTAAAACCTATGTATTGATATCTCTCTGTTAGTGTGTCAAGTGGGTGTAAAGCGGCATAAACACAGCCGTGAAAAGCAGCTAAACCCCATTATAAAAATAAATTACTTTTAAAAACCCATGAAACAAAGACAGGGAAAGACAGAGAAATTCTTACACAATTCGTTCAGGGGCTGTGATGCAACCTGGATTGACCATATCTAGACCCACAGCTGGATGAGACATAAGGGTGGACACTCTTGGGGCTGAGAGGTTTGGTGAGGTTGGGTGAGCAAACGCAGACCCTTTAAAGTAATACTGCGTGCTACCCATCGCATGGGTCCCAAATCTCCAGGTTCAAGGGCATCTTCCTACATCGAAAACATGCATGAGAAACCCAGAAGATGGTACACCGTGTGATGGGGAAAGGTTTCTAAAACGCACCTCATTTCTCATCTCCTTGTGCTCGGGTTGGCCATTCCAGCCACTTTACTAGCAATCTCCCTACTTGGAGCATCAGCACCTTTAACCTCCTGTTCCGTACAGGTTGCAATTTGTCCTGAGGATGAACGGGAAGACGGGGAACCAATGAGAGACTAGCTCTTGGTGTTGGGACAGGCACAGGTCACTCTATTTTCCCATCAGGAAGAAGAATTAACCACAGGCTCAGCCTGCCCCCTGGAACCAGAACAGGGCCTGAAGCCATCCTGCGCTTTTGCGGCCAGCTCCCAAAGAAGCGACTTGTAAAATGGAGCTTCAGGGCACTGCAATTCACAAACCTGCAGAGTTATAAATGATAACTCTCGTCCACAAATATATTGAGGGAAGGCAAAGAAGAGGATTTGAAATCAAGGCAGAATTGCAGGAAACAGATTTCAGGAGGTAGATTCGAATCGCCTTTAAAGCACATGAAAAGCGGCAAAACGTTGACAATGATGCCCTTGGCCAAAAAGGGCGTATGCGTTTTTTCCTGAATATATTCAGAAAAAAACGCATACGCCCTTTTTGGCCAACCAAGCAACCTGGAAAGGCAAATCAGCGCTACAAAGAAGTCTCGCTTCCCATCGGTCAAAAGGGCCATGCTGAAAAAAGTGTCAAAACCAGAAATGCAGGACAGGCCATGGAGAAATGGGAGCCTTGCTACACTGATGGGCGGGATGTAAATCGCCAACAGCCACTCTGGAGAAGTGTACGGTGTGTCCTGAAACATCTAAAAAACACAGTTTAGAGAGCATAGGGCACTTCCACGCATGGGGGGATAAAGTGGGAAAATTGAAAATCAGCAAGACACAAGCACCCCAAAGTTTAGGGCTGCTCTGTTGACAAGGACCTCCACTTCATTCCACCTTAAATATCCCAGGAAAGCGAAAAATGGATAAAAAAGTTGTGGTCCTTATGTACAATGGAATATCACTCAGCCATGAAATCAATGTCATAAGGCTAGTAGCAGCATGATGAGTGGATTTAGGTAAGACGATTCTAAGTGAAATAAGTCACACAGAAAAGGACACTTCTCATAAGGTGTCACTTATAGACGGAATGTAAAAACCGTTACACTTGAACTGAATTACAAAACAGAACAGAGTCACACATGCAGAAAACACACTATGGCTGCTTAACGGGAAAGGTGAGGTGGGGTGATACATAAAACAAGAGTTTCAAATTAGCTCAGATACCGTTCCATAAACCCAATATGTAATAGACAAGACCTACTCCTTGCTCAGAGAACTGGACTCAACACGCCCGATTCACCACACAAGAATATATCTGACTAGTAATAATCTTAAAACCTATGTATTGATATCTCTCTGTTAGTGTGTCAAGTGGGTGTAAAGCGGCATAAACACAGCCGTGAAAAGCAGCTAAACCCCATTATAAAAATAAATTACTTTTAAAAACCCATGAAACAAAGACAGGGAAAGACAGAGAAACTCTTACACAATTCGTTCAGGGGCTGTGATGAAACCTGGATTGACCATATCTAGACCCACAGCTGGATGAGACATAAGGTTGGACACTCTTGGGGCTGAGAGGTGTGGTGAGGTTGGGTGAGCAAACGCAGACCCTTTAAAGTAATACTGCGTGCTACCCATCGCATGGGTCCCAAATCTCCAGGTTCAAGGGCATCTTCCTACATCGAAAACATGCATGAGAAACCCAGAAGATGGTACACCGTGTGATGGGGAAAGGTTTCTAAAACGCACCTCATTTCTCATCTCCTTGTGCTCGGGTTCGCCATTCCAGCCACTTTACTAGCAATCTCCCTACTTGGAGCATCAGCACCTTTAACCTCCTGTTCCGTACAGGTTGTAATTTGTCCTGAGGATGCACGGGAAGACGGGGAACCAATGAGAGACTAGATCTTGGTGTTGGGACAGGCACAGGTCACTCTATTTTCCCATCAGGAAGAAGAATTAACCACAGGCTCAGCCTGCCCCCCGGAACCAGAACAGGGCCTGAAGCCATCCTGCGCTTTTGCGGACAGCTCCCAAAAAAGCGACTTGTAAAATGGAGCTTCAGGGCACTGCAATTCACAAACCTGCGAGTTATAAATGATAACTCTCGTCCACAAATATATTGAGGGAAGGCAAAGAAGAGGATTTGAAATCAAGGCAGAATTGCAGGAAACAGATTTCAGGAGGTAGATTCGAATCGCCTTTAAAGCACATGAAAAGCAGCAAAACGTTGACAATGATGCCCTTGGCCAAAAAGGGCGTATGCGTTTTTTCCTGAATATATTCAGGAAAAAACGCATACGCACTTTTTGGCCAACCAAGCAACCTGGAAAGGCAAATCAGCGCTACAAAGAAGTCTCGCTTCCCATCGGTCAAAAGGGCCATGCTGAAAAAAGTGTCAAAACCAGAAATGCAGGACAGGCCATGGAGAAATGGGAGCCTTGCTACACTGATGGGCGGGATGTAAATCGCCAACAGCCACTCTGGAGAAGTGTACGGTGTGTCCTGAAACATCTAAAAAACACAGCTTAGAGAGCATAGGGCACTTCCACGCATGGGGGGATAAAGTGGGAAAATTGAAAATCAGCAAGACACAAGCACCCCAAAGTTTAGGGCTGCTCTGTTGACAAGGACCTCCACTTCATTCCACCTTAAATATCCCAGGAAAGCGAAAAATGGATAAAAAAGTTGTGGTCCTTATGTACAATGGAATATCACTCAGCCATGAAATCAATGTCATAAGGCTAGTAGCAGCATGATGAGTGGATTTAGGTAAGACGATTCTAAGTGAAATAAGTCACACAGAAAAGGACACTTCTCATAAGGTGTCACTTATAGAGGGAATGTAAAAACCGTTACACTTGAACTGAATTACAAAACAGAACAGAGTCACACATGCAGAAAACACACTATGGCTGCTTAACGGGAAAGGTGAGGTGGGGTGATACATAAAACAAGAGTTTCAAATTAGCTCAGATACCGTTCCATAAACCCAATATGTAATAGACAAGACCTACTCCTTGCTCAGAGAACTGGACTCAACACGCCCGATTCACCACACAAGAATATATCTGACTAGTAATAATCTTAAAACCTATGTATTGATATCTCTCTGTTAGTGTGTCAAGTGGGTGTAAAGCGGCATAAACACAGCCGTGAAAAGCAGCTAAACCCCATTATAAAAATAAATTACTTTTAAAAACCCATGAAACAAAGACAGGGAAAGACAGAGAAACTCTTACACAATTCGTTCAGGGGCTGTGATGCAACCTGGATTGACCATATCTAGACCCACAGCTGGATGAGACATAAGGGTGGACACTCTTGGGGCTGAGAGGTGTGGTGAGGTTGGGTGAGCAAACGCAGACCCTTTAAAGTAATACTGCGTGCTACCCATCGCATGGGTCCCAAATCTCCAGGTTCAAGGGCATCTTCCTACATCGAAAACATGCATGAGAAACCCAGAAGATGGTACACCGTGTGATGGGGAAAGGTTTCTAAAACGCACCTCATTTCTCATCTCCTTGTGCTCGGGTTCGCCATTCCAGCCACTTTACTAGCAATCTCCCTACTTGGAGCATCAGCACCTTTAACCTCCTGTTCCGTACAGGTTGTAATTTGTCCTGAGGATGCACGGGAAGACGGGGAACCAATGAGAGACTAGATCTTGGTGTTGGGACAGGCACAGGTCACTCTATTTTCCCATCAGGAAGAAGAATTAACCACAGGCTCAGCCTGCCCCCCGGAACCAGAACAGGGCCTGAAGCCATCCTGCGCTTTTGCGGCCAGCTCCCAAAAAAGCGACTTGTAAAATGGAGCTTCAGGGCACTGCAATTCACAAACCTGCGAGTTATAAATGATAACTCTCGTCCACAAATATATTGAGGGAAGGCAAAGAAGAGGATTTGAAATCAAGGCAGAATTGCAGGAAACAGATTTCAGGAGGTAGATTCGAATCGCCTTTAAAGCACATGAAAAGCGGCAAAACGTTGACAATGATGCCCTTGGCCAAAAAGGGCGTATGCGTTTTTTCCTGAATATATTCAGGAAAAAACGCATACGCCCTTTTTGGCCAACCAAGCAACCTGGAAAGGCAAATCAGCGCTACAAAGAAGTCTCGCTTCCCATCGGTCAAAAGGGCCATGCTGAAAAAAGTGTCAAAACCAGAAATGCAGGACAGGCCATGGAGGAATCGGAGCCTTGCTACACTGATGGGCGGGATGTAAATCGGCAACAGCCACTCTGGAGAAGTGTACGGTGTGTCCTGAAACTTCTAAAAAACACAGCTTAGAGAGCATAGGGCACTTCCACGCATGGGGGGATAAAGTGGGAAAATTGAAAATCAGCAAGACACAAGCACCCCAAAGTTTAGGGCTGCTCTGTTGACAAGGACCTCCACTTCATTCCACCTTAAATATCCCAGGAAAGCGAAAAATGGATAAAAAAGTTGTGGTCCTTATGTACAATGGAATATCACTCAGCCATGAAATCAATGTCATAAGGCTAGTAGCAGCATGATGAGTGGATTTAGGTAAGACGATTCTAAGTGAAATAAGTCACACAGAAAAGGACACTTCTCATAAGGTGTCACTTATAGAGGGAATGTAAAAACCGTTACACTTGAACTGAATTACAAAACAGAACAGAGTCACACATGCAGAAAACACACTATGGCTGCTTATCGGGAAAGGTGAGGTGGGGTGATACATAAAACAAGAGTTTCAAATTAGCTCAGATACCGTTCCATAAACCCAATATGTAATAGACAAGACCTACTCCTTGCTCAGAGAACTGGACTCAACACGCCCGATTCACCACACAAGAATATATCTGACTAGTAATAATCTTAAAACCTATGTATTGATATCTCTCTGTTAGTGTGTCAAGTGGGTGTAAAGCGGCATAAACACAGCCGTGAAAAGCAGCTAAACCCCATTATAAAAATAAATTACTTTTAAAAACCCATGAAACAAAGACAGGGAAAGACAGAGAAACTCTTACACAATTCGTTCAGGGGCTGTGATGCAACCTGGATTGACCATATCTAGACCCACAGCTGGATGAGACATAAGGGTGGACACTCTTGGGGCTGAGAGGTTTGGTGAGGTTGGGTGAGCAAACGCAGACCCTGTAAAGTAATACTGCGTGCTACCCATCGCATGGGTCCCAAATCTCCAGGTTCAAGGGTATCTTCCTACATTGAAAACATGCATGAGAAACCCAGAAGATGGTACACCGTGTGATGGGGAAAGGTTTCTAAAACGCACCTCATTTCTCATCTCCTTGTGCTCGGGTTCGCCATTCCAGCCACTTTACTAGCAATCTCCCTACTTGGAGCATCAGCACCTTTAACCTCCTGTTCCGTACAGGTTGCAATTTGTCCTGAGGATGCACGGGAAGACGGGGAACCAATGAGAGACTAGATCTTGGTGTTGGGTCAGGCACAGGTCACTCTATTTTCCCATCAGGAAGAAGAATTAACCACAGGCTCAGCCTGCCCCCCGGAACCAGAACAGGGCCTGAAGCCATCCTGCGTTTTTGCGGCCAGCTCCCAAAGAAGCGACTTGTAAAATGGAGCTTCAGGGCACTGCAATTCACAAACCTGCAGAGTTATAAATGATAACTCTCGTCCACAAATATATTGAGGGAAGGCAAAGAAGAGGATTTGAAATCAAGGCAGAATTGCAGGAAACAGATTTCAGGAGGTAGATTCGAATCGCCTTTAAAGCACATGAAAAGCGGCAAAACGTTGACAATGATGCCCTTGGCCAAAAAGGGCGTATGCGTTTTTTCCTGAATATATTCAGAAAAAAACGCATACGCCCTTTTTGGCCAACCAAGCAACCTGGAAAGGCAAATCAGCGCTACAAAGAAGTCTCGCTTCCCATCGGTCAAAAGGGCCATGCTGAAAAAAGTGTCAAAACCAGAAATGCAGGACAGGCCATGGAGAAATGGGAGCCTTGCTACACTGATGGGCGGGATGTAAATCGCCAACAGCCACTCTGGAGAAGTGTACGGTTTGTCCTGAAACATCTAAAAAACACAGTTTAGAGAGCATAGGGCACTTCCACGCATGGGGGGATAAAGTGGGAAAATTGAAAATCAGCAAGACACAAGCACCCCAAAGTTTAGTGCTGCTCTGTTGACAAGGACCTCCACTTCATTCCACCTTAAATATCCCAGGAAAGCGAAAAATGGATAAAAAAGTTGTGGTCCTTATGTACAATGGAATATCACTCAGCCATGAAATCAATGTCATAAGGCTAGTAGCAGCATGATGAGTGGATTTAGGTAAGACGATTCTAAGTGAAATAAGTCACACAGAAAAGGACACTTCTCATAAGGTGTCACTTATAGAGGGAATGTAAAAACCGTTACACTTGAACTGAATTACAAAACAGAACAGAGTCACACATGCAGAAAACACACTATGGCTGCTTAACGGGAAAGGTGAGGTGGGGTGATACATAAAACAAGAGTTTCAAATTAGCTCAGATACCGTTCCATAAACCCAATATGTAATAGACAAGACCTACTCCTTGCTCAGAGAACTGGACTCAACACGCCCGATTCACCGCACAAGAATATATCTGACTAGTAATAATCTTAAAACCTATGTATTGATATCTCTCTGTTAGTGTGTCAAGTGGGTGTAAAGTGGCATAAACACAGCCGTGAAAAGCAGCTAAACCCCATTATAAAAATAAATTACTTTTAAAAACCCATGAAACGAAGACAGGGAAAGACAGAGAAATTCTTACACAATTCGTTCAGGGGCTGTGATGCAACCTGGATTGACCATATCTAGACCCACAGCTGGATGAGACATAAGGGTGGACACTCTTGGGGCTGAGAGGTGTGGTGAGGTTGGGTGAGCAAACGCAGACCCTGTAAAGTAATACTGCGTGCTACCCATCGCATGGGTCCCAAATCTCCAGGTTCAAGGGTATCTTCCTACATTGAAAACATGCATGAGAAACCCAGAAGATGGTACACCGTGTGATGGGGAAAGGTTTCTAAAACGCACCTCATTTCTCATCTCCTTGTGCTCGGGTTCGCCATTCCAGCCACTTTACTAGCAATCTCCCTACTTGGAGCATCAGCACCTTTAACCTCCTGTTCCGTACAGGTTGCAATTTGTCCTGAGGATGCACGGGAAGACGGGGAACCAATGAGAGACTAGATCTTGGTGTTGGGTCAGGCACAGGTCACTCTATTTTCCCATCAGGAAGAAGAATTAACCACAGGCTCAGCCTGCCCACCGGAACCAGAACAGGGCCTGAAGCCATCCTGCGCTTTTGCGGCCAGCTCCCAAAGAAGCGACTTGTAAAATGGAGCTTCAGGGCACTGCAATTCACAAACCTGCAGAGTTATAAATGATAACTCTCGTCCACAAATATATTGAGGGAAGGCAAAGAAGAGGATTTGAAATCAAGGCAGAATTGCAGGAAACAGATTTCAGGAGGTAGATTCGAATCGCCTTTAAAGCACATGAAAAGCGGCAAAACGTTGACAATGATGCCCTTGGCCAAAAAGGGCGTATGCGTTTTTTCCTGAATATATTCAGAAAAAAACGCATACGCCCTTTTTGGCCAACCAAGCAACCTGGAAAGGCAAATCAGCGCTACAAAGAAGTCTCGCTTCCCATCGGTCAAAAGGGCCATGCTGAAAAAAGTGTCAAAACCAGAAATGCAGGACAGGCCATGGAGAAATGGGAGCCTTGCTACACTGATGGGCGGGATGTAAATCGCCAACAGCCACTCTGGAGAAGTGTACGGTGTGTCCTGAAACATCTAAAAAACACAGTTTAGAGAGCATAGGGCACTTCCACGCATGGGGGGATAAAGTGGGAAAATTGAAAATCAGCAAGACACAAGCACCCCAAAGTTTAGGGCTGCTCTGTTGACAAGGACCTCCACTTCATTCCACCTTAAATATCCCAGGAAAGCGAAAAATGGATAAAAAAGTTGTGGTCCTTATGTACAATGGAATATCACTCAGCCATGAAATCAATGTCATAAGGCTAGTAGCAGCATGATGAGTGGATTTAGGTAAGACGATTCTAAGTGAAATAAGTCACACAGAAAAGGACACTTCTCATAAGGTGTCACTTATAGACGGAATGTAAAAACCGTTACACTTGAACTGAATTACAAAACAGAACAGAGTCACACATGCAGAAAACACACTATGGCTGCTTAACGGGAAAGGTGAGGTGGGGTGATACATAAAACAAGAGTTTCAAATTAGCTCAGATACCGTTCCATAAACCCAATATGTAATAGACAAGACCTACTCCTTGCTCAGAGAACTGGACTCAACACGCCCGATTCACCGCACAAGAATATATCTGACTAGTAATAATCTTAAAACCTATGTATTGATATCTCTCTGTTAGTGTGTCAAGTGGGTGTAAAGCGGCATAAACACAGCCGTGAAAAGCAGCTAAACCCCATTATAAAAATAAATTACTTTTAAAAACCCATGAAACGAAGACAGGGAAAGACAGAGAAATTCTTACACAATTCGTTCAGGTGCTGTGATGCAACCTGGATTGACCATATCTAGACCCACAGCTGGATGAGACATAAGGGTGGACACTCTTGGGGCTGAGAGGTGTGGTGAGGTTGGGTGAGCAAACGCAGACCCTTTAAAGTAATACTGCGTGCTACCCATCGCATGGGTCCCAAATCTCCAGGTTCAAGGGCATCTTCCTACATCGAAAACATGCATGAGAAACCCAGAAGATGGTACACCGTCTGATGGGGAAAGGTTTCTAAGACGCACCTCATTTCTCATCTCCTTGTGCTCGGGTTGGCCATTCCAGCCACTTTACTAGCAATCTCCCTACTTGGAGCATCAGCACCTTTAACCTCCTGTTCCGTACAGGTTGCAATTTGTCCTGAGGATGCACGGGAAGACAGGGAACCAATGAGAGACTAGATCTTGGTGTTGGGACAGGCACAGGTCACTCTATTTTCCCATCAGGAAGAAGAATTAACCACAGGCTCAGCCTGCCCCCCGGAACCAGAACAGGGCCTGAAGCCATCCTGCGCTTTTGCGGCCAGCTCCCAAAGAAGCGACTTGTAAAATGGAGCTTCAGGGCACTGCAATTCACAAACCTGCAGAGTTATAAATGATAACTCTCGTCCACAAATATATTGAGGGAAGGCAAAGAAGAGGATTTGAAATCAAGGCAGAATTGCAGGAAACAGATTTCAGGAGGTAGATTCGAATCGCCTTTAAAGCACATGAAAAGCGGCAAAACGTTGACAATGATGCCCTTGGCCAAAAAGGGCGTATGCGTTTTTTCCTGAATATATTCAGGAAAAAACGCATACGCCCTTTTTGGCCAACCAAGCAACCTGGAAAGGCAAATCAGCGCTACAAAGAAGTCTCGCTTCCCATCGGTCAAAAGGGCCATGCTGAAAAAAGTGTCAAAACCAGAAATGCAGGACAGGCCATGGAGAAATGGGAGCCTTGCTACACTGATGGGCGGGATGTAAATCGCCAACAGCCACTCTGGAGAAGTGTACGGTGTGTCCTGAAACATCTAAAAAACACAGTTTAGAGAGCATAGGGCACTTCCACGCATGGGGGGATAAAGTGGGAAAATTGAAAATCAGCAAGACACAAGCACCCCAAAGTTTAGGGCTGCTCTGTTGACAAGGACCTCCACTTCATTCCACCTTAAATATCCCAGGAAAGCGAAAAATGGATCAAAAAGTTGTGGTCCTTATGTACAATGGAATATCACTCAGCCATGAAATCAATGTCATAAGGCTAGTAGCAGCATGATGAGTGGATTTAGGTAAGACGATTCTAAGTGAAATAAGTCACACAGAAAAGGACACTTCTCATAAGGTGTCACTTATAGACGGAATGTAAAAACCGTTACACTTGAACTGAATTACAAAACAGAACAGAGTCACACATGCAGAAAACACACTATGGCTGCTTAACGGGAAAGGTGAGGTGGGGTGATACATAAAACAAGAGTTTCAAATTAGCTCAGATACCGTTCCATAAACCCAATATGTAATAGACAAGACCTACTCCTTGCTCAGAGAACTGGACTCAACACGCCCGATTCACCGCACAAGAATATATCTGACTAGTAATAATCTTAAAACCTATGTATTGATATCTCTCTGTTAGTGTGTCAAGTGGGTGTAAAGCGGCATAAACACAGCCGTGAAAAGCAGCTAAACCCCATTATAAAAATAAATTACTTTTAAAAACCCATGAAACGAAGACAGGGAAAGACAGAGAAATTCTTACACAATTCGTTCAGGGGCTGTGATGCAACCTGGATTGACCATATCTAGACCCACAGCTGGATGAGACATAAGGGTGGACACTCTTGGGGCTGAGAGGTGTGGTGAGGTTGGGTGAGCAAACGCAGACCCTTTAAAGTAATACTGCGTGCTACCCATCGCATGGGTCCCAAATCTCCAGGTTCAAGGGCATCTTCCTACATCGAAAACATGCATGAGAAACCCAGAAGATGGTACACCGTCTGATGGGGAAAGGTTTCTAAGACGCACCTCATTTCTCATCTCCTTGTGCTCGGGTTGGCCATTCCAGCCACTTTACTAGCAATCTCCCTACTTGGAGCATCAGCACCTTTAACCTCCTGTTCCGTACAGGTTGCAATTTGTCCTGAGGATGCACGGGAAGACGGGGAACCAATGAGAGACTAGCTCTTGGTGTTGGGACAGGCACAGGTCACTCTATTTTCCCATCAGGAAGAAGAATTAACCACAGGCTCAGCCTGCCCCCCGGAACCAGAACAGGGCCTGAAGCCATCCTGCGCTTTTGCGGCCAGCTCCCAAAGAAGCGACTTGTAAAATGGAGCTTCAGGGCACTGCAATTCAGAAACCTGCGAGTTATAAATGATAACTCTCGTCCACAAATATATTGAGGGAAGGCAAAGAAGAGGATTTGAAATCAAGGCAGAATTGCAGGAAACAGATTTCAGGAGGTAGATTCGAATCGCCTTTAAAGCACATGAAAAGCGGCAAAACGTTGACAATGATGCCCTTGGCCAAAAAGGGCGTATGCGTTTTTTCCTGAATATATTCAGGAAAAAACGCATACGCCCTTTTTGGCCAACCAAGCAACCTGGAAAGGCAAATCAGCGCTACAAAGAAGTCTCGCTTCCCATCGGTCAAAAGGGCCATGCTGAAAAAAGTGTCAAAACCAGAAGTGCAGGACAGGCCATGGAGAAATGGGAGCCTTGCTACACTGATGGGCGGGATGTAAATCGCCAACAGCCACTCTGGAGAAGTGTACGGTGTGTCCTGAAACATCTAAAAAACACAGCTTAGAGAGCATAGGGCCCTTCCACGCATGGGGGGATAAAGTGAGAAAATTGAAAATCAGCAAGACACAAGCACCCCAAAGTTTAGGGCTGCTCTGTTGACAAGGACCTCCACTTCATTCCACCTTAAATATCCCAGGAAAGCGAAAAATGGATCAAAAAGTTGTGGTCCTTATGTACAATGGAATATCACTCAGCCATGAAATCAATGTCATAAGGCTAGTAGCAGCATGATGAGTGGATTTAGGTAAGACGATTCTAAGTGAAATAAGTCACACAGAAAAGGACACTTCTCATAAGGTGTCACTTATAGAGGGAATGTAAAAACATTTACACTTGAACTGAATTACAAAACAGAACAGAGTCACACATGCAGAAAACACACTATGGCTGCTTAACGGGAAAGGTGAGGTGGGGTGATACATAAAACAAGAGTTTCAAGTTAGCTCAGATACCGTTCCATAAACCCAATATGTAATAGACAAGACCTACTCCTTGCTCAGAGAACTGGACTCAACACGCCCGATTCACCGCACAAGAATATATCTGACTAGTAATAATCTTAAAACCTATGTATTGATATCTCTCTGTTAGTGTGTCAAGTGGGTGTAAAGCGGCATAAACACAGCCGTGAAAAGCAGCTAAACCCCATTATAAAAATAAATTACTTTTAAAAACCCATGAAACAAAGACAGGGAAAGACAGAGAAACTCTTACACAATTCGTTCAGGGGCTGTGATGCAACCTGGATTGACCATATCTAGACCCACAGCTGGATGAGACATAAGGGTGGACACTCTTGTGGCTGAGAGGTGTGGTGAGGTTGGGTGAGCAAACGCAGACCCTTTAAAGTAATACTGCGTGCTACCCATCGCATGGGTCCCAAATCTCCAGGTTCAAGGGCATCTTCCTACATCGAAAACATGCATGAGAAACCCAGAAGATGGTACACCGTGTGATGGGGAAAGGTTTCTAAAACGCACCTCATTTCTCATCTCCTTGTGCTCGGGTTCGCCATTCCAGCCACTTTACTAGCAATCTCCCTACTTGGAGCATCAGCACCTTTAACCTCCTGTTCCGTACAGGTTGTAATTTGTCCTGAGGATGCACGGGAAGACGGGGAACCAATGAGAGACTAGATCTTGGTGTTGGGACAGGCACAGGTCACTCTATTTTCCCATCAGGAAGAAGAATTAACCACAGGCTCAGCCTGCCCCCCGGAACCAGAACAGGGCCTGAAGCCATCCTGCGCTTTTGCGGACAGCTCCCAAAAAAGCGACTTGTAAAATGGAGCTTCAGGGCACTGCAATTCACAAACCTGCGAGTTATAAATGATAACTCTCGTCCACAAATATATTGAGGGAAGGCAAAGAAGAGGATTTGAAATCAAGGCAGAATTGCAGGAAACAGATTTCAGGAGGTAGATTCGAATCGCCTTTGAAGCACATGAAAAGCAGCAAAACGTTGACAATGATGCCCTTGGCCAAAAAGGGCGTATGCGTTTTTTCCTGAATATATTCAGGAAAAAACGCATACGCCCTTTTTGGCCAACCAAGCAACCTGGAAAGGCAAATCAGCGCTACAAAGAAGTCTCGCTTCCCATCGGTCAAAAGGGCCATGCTGAAAAAAGTGTCAAAACCAGAAATGCAGGACAGGCCATGGAGAAATGGGAGCCTTGCTACACTGATGGGCGGGATGTAAATCGCCAACAGCCACTCTGGAGAAGTGTACGGTGTGTCCTGAAACATCTAAAAAACACAGCTTAGAGAGCATAGGGCACTTCCACGCATGGGGGGATAAAGTGGGAAAATTGAAAATCAGCAAGACACAAGCAGCCCAAAGTTTAGGGCTGCTCTGTTGACAAGGACCTCCACTTCATTCCACCTTAAATATCCCAGGAAAGCGAAAAATGGATAAAAAAGTTGTGGTCCTTATGTACAAAGGAATATCACTCAGCCATGAAATCAATGTCATAAGGCTAGTAGCAGCATGATGAGTGGATTTAGGTAAGACGATTCTAAGTGAAATAAGTCACACAGAAAAGGACACTTCTCATAAGGTGTCACTTATAGACGGAATGTAAAAACCGTTACACTTGAACTGAATTACAAAACAGAACAGAGTCACACGTGCAGAAAACACACTATGGCTGCTTAACGGGAAAGGTGAGGTGGGGTGATACATAAAACAAGAGTTTCAAATTAGCTCAGATACCGTTCCATAAACCCAATATGTAATAGACAAGACCTAGTCCTTGCTCAGAGAACTGGACTCAACACGCCCGATTCACCGCACAAGAATATATCTGACTAGTAATAATCTTAAAACCTATGTATTGATATCTCTCTGTTAGTGTGTCAAGTGGGTGTAAAGCGGCATAAACACAGCCGTGAAAAGCAGCTAAACCCCATTATAAAAATAAATTACTTTTAAAAACCCATGAAACGAAGACAGGGAAAGACAGAGAAATTCTTACACAATTCGTTCAGGGGCTGTGATGCAACCTGGATTGACCATATCTAGACCCACAGCTGGATGAGACATAAGGGTGGACACTCTTGGGGCTGAGAGGTGTGGTGAGGTTGGGTGAGCAAACGCAGACCCTTTAAAGTAATACTGCGTGCTACCCATCGCATGGGTCCCAAATCTCCAGGTTCAAGGGCATCTTCCTACATCGAAAACATGCATGAGAAACCCAGAAGATGGTACACCGTCTGATGGGGAAAGGTTTCTAAGACGCACCTCATTTCTCATCTCCTTGTGCTCGGGTTGGCCATTCCAGCCACTTTACTAGCAATCTCCCTACTTGGAGCATCAGCACCTTTAACCTCCTGTTCCGTACAGGTTGCAATTTGTCCTGAGGATGCACGGGAAGACGGGGAACCAATGAGAGACTAGATCTTGGTGTTGGGACAGGCACAGGTCACTCTATTTTCCCATCAGGAAGAAGAATTAACCACAGGCTCAGCCTGCCCCCCGGAACCAGAACAGGGCCTGAAGCCATCCTGCGCTTTTGCGGCCAGCTCCCAAAGAAGCGTCTTGTAAAATGGAGCTTCAGTGCACTGCAATTCAGAAACCTGCGAGTTATAAATGATAACTCTCGTCCACAAATATATTGAGGGAAGGCAAAGAAGAGGATTTGAAATCAAGGCAGAATTGCAGGAAACAGATTTCAGGAGGTAGATTCGAATCGCCTTTAAAGCACATGAAAAGCGGCAAAACGTTGACAATGATGCCCTTGGCCAAAAAGGGCGTATGCGTTTTTTCCTGAATATATTCAGGAAAAAACGCATATGCCCTTTTTGGCCAACCAAGCAACCTGGAAAGGCAAATCAGCGCTACAAAGAAGTCTCGCCTCCCATCGGTCAAAAGGGCCATGCTGAAAAAAGTGTCAAAACCAGAAGTGCAGGACAGGCCATGGAGAAATGGGAGCCTTGCTACACTGATGGGCGGGATGTAAATCGCCAACAGCCACTCTGGAGAAGTGTACGGTGTGTCCTGAAACATCTAAAAAACACAGCTTAGAGAGCATAGGGCACTTCCACGCATGGGGGGATAAAGTGGGAAAATTGAAAATCAGCAAGACACAAGCACCCCAAAGTTTAGGGCTGCTCTGTTGACAAGGACCTCCACTTCATTCCACCTTAAATATCCCAGGAAAGCGAAAAATGGATCAAAAAGTTGTGGTCCTTATGTACAATGGAATATCACTCAGCCATGAAATCAATGTCATAAGGCTAGTAGCAGCATGATGAGTGGATTTAGGTAAGACGATTCTAAGTGAAATAAGTCACACAGAAAAGGACACTTCTCATAAGGTGTCACTTATAGAGGGAATGTAAAAACCGTTACACTTGAACTGAATTACAAAACAGAACAGAGTCACACATGCAGAAAACACACTATGGCTGCTTAACGGGAAAGGTGAGGTGGGGTGATACATAAAACAAGAGTTTCAAGTTAGCTCAGATACCGTTCCATAAACCCAATATGTAATAGACAAGACCTACTCCTTGCTCAGAGAACTGGACTCAACACGCCCGATTCACCGCACAAGAATATATCTGACTAGTAATAATCTTAAAACCTATGTATTGATATCTCTCTGTTAGTGTGTCAAGTGGGTGTAAAGCGGCATAAACACAGCCGTGAAAAGCAGCTAAACCCCATTATAAAAATAAATTACTTTTAAAAACCCATGAAACAAAGACAGGGAAAGACAGAGAAACTCTTACACAATTCGTTCAGGGGCTGTGATGCAACCTGGATTGACCATATCTAGACCCACAGCTGGATGAGACATAAGGGTGGACACTCTTGGGGCTGAGAGGTGTGGTGAGGTTGGGTGAGCAAACGCAGACCCTTTAAAGTAATACTGCGTGCTACCCATCGCATGGGTCCCAAATCTCCAGGTTCAAGGGCATCTTCCTACATCGAAAACATGCATGAGAAACCCAGAAGATGGTACACCGTGTGATGGGGAAAGGTTTCTAAAACGCACCTCATTTCTCATCTCCTTGTGCTCGGGTTCGCCATTCCAGCCACTTTACTAGCAATCTCCCTACTTGGAGCATCAGCACCTTTAACCTCCTGTTCCGTACAGGTTGTAATTTGTCCTGAGGATGCACGGGAAGACGGGGAACCAATGAGAGACTAGATCTTGGTGTTGGGACAGGCACAGGTCACTCTATTTTCCCATCAGGAAGAAGAATTAACGACAGGCTCAGCCTGCCCCCCGGAACCAGAACAGGGCCTGAAGCCATCCTGCGCTTTTGCGGACAGCTCCCAAAAAAGCGACTTGTAAAATGGAGCTTCAGGGCACTGCAATTCACAAACCTGCGAGTTATAAATGATAACTCTCGTCCACAAATATATTGAGGGAAGGCAAAGAAGAGGATTTGAAATCAAGGCAGAATTGCAGGAAACAGATTTCAGGAGGTAGATTCGAATCGCCTTTGAAGCACATGAAAAGCAGCAAAACGTTGACAATGATGCCCTTGGCCAAAAAGGGCGTATGCGTTTTTTCCTGAATATATTCAGGAAAAAACGCATACGCCCTTTTTGGCCAACCAAGCAACCTGGAAAGGCAAATCAGCGCTACAAAGAAGTCTCGCTTCCCATCGGTCAAAAGGGCCATGCTGAAAAAAGTGTCAAAACCAGAAATGCAGGACAGGCCATGGAGAAATGGGAGCCTTGCTACACTGATGGGCGGGATGTAAATCGCCAACAGCCACTCTGGAGAAGTGTACGGTGTGTCCTGAAACATCTAAAAAACACAGCTTAGAGAGCATAGGGCACTTCCACGCATGGGGGGATAAAGTGGGAAAATTGAAAATCAGCAAGACACAAGCAGCCCAAAGTTTAGGGCTGCTCTGTTGACAAGGACCTCCACTTCATTCCACCTTAAATATCCCAGGAAAGCGAAAAATGGATAAAAAAGTTGTGGTCCTTATGTACAATGGAATATCACTCAGCCATGAAATCAATGTCATAAGGCTAGTAGCAGCATGATGAGTGGATTTAGGTAAGACGATTCTAAGTGAAATAAGTCACACAGAAAAGGACACTTCTCATAAGGTGTCACTTATAGACGGAATGTAAAAACCGTTACACTTGAACTGAATTACAAAACAGAACAGAGTCACACATGCAGAAAACACACTATGGCTGCTTAACGGGAAAGGTGAGGTGGGGTGATACATAAAACAAGAGTTTCAAATTAGCTCAGATACCGTTCCATAAACCCAATATGTAATAGACAAGACCTAGTCCTTGCTCAGAGAACTGGACTCAACACGCCCGATTCACCGCACAAGAATATATCTGACTAGTAATAATCTTAAAACCTATGTATTGATATCTCTCTGTTAGTGTGTCAAGTGGGTGTAAAGCGGCATAAACACAGCCGTGAAAAGCAGCTAAACCCCATTATAAAAATAAATTACTTTTAAAAACCCATGAAACGAAGACAGGGAAAGACAGAGAAATTCTTACACAATTCGTTCAGGGGCTGTGATGCAACCTGGATTGACCATATCTAGACCCACAGCTGGATGAGACATAAGGGTGGACACTCTTGGGGCTGAGAGGTGTGGTGAGGTTGGGTGAGCAAACGCAGACCCTTTAAAGTAATACTGCGTGCTACCCATCGCATGGGTCCCAAATCTCCAGGTTCAAGGGCATCTTCCTACATCGAAAACATGCATGAGAAACCCAGAAGATGGTACACCGTCTGATGGGGAAAGGTTTCTAAGACGCACCTCATTTCTCATCTCCTTGTGCTCGGGTTGGCCATTCCAGCCACTTTACTAGCAATCTCCCTACTTGGAGCATCAGCACCTTTAACCTCCTGTTCCGTACAGGTTGCAATTTGTCCTGAGGATGCACGGGAAGACGGGGAACCAATGAGAGACTAGATCTTGGTGTTGGGACAGGCACAGGTCACTCTATTTTCCCATCAGGAAGAAGAATTAACCACAGGCTCAGCCTGCCCCCCGGAACCAGAACAGGGCCTGAAGCCATCCTGCGCTTTTGCGGCCAGCTCCCAAAGAAGCGTCTTGTAAAATGGAGCTTCAGTGCACTGCAATTCAGAAACCTGCGAGTTATAAATGATAACTCTCGTCCACAAATATATTGAGGGAAGGCAAAGAAGAGGATTTGAAATCAAGGCAGAATTGCAGGAAACAGATTTCAGGAGGTAGATTCGAATCGCCTTTAAAGCACATGAAAAGCGGCAAAACGTTGACAATGATGCCCTTGGCCAAAAAGGGCGTATGCGTTTTTTCCTGAATATATTCAGGAAAAAACGCATATGCCCTTTTTGGCCAACCAAGCAACCTGGAAAGGCAAATCAGCGCTACAAAGAAGTCTCGCCTCCCATCGGTCAAAAGGGCCATGCTGAAAAAAGTGTCAAAACCAGAAGTGCAGGACAGGCCATGGAGAAATGGGAGCCTTGCTACACTGATGGGCGGGATGTAAATCGCCAACAGCCACTCTGGAGAAGTGTACGGTGTGTCCTGAAACATCTAAAAAACACAGCTTAGAGAGCATAGGGCACTTCCACGCATGGGGGGATAAAGTGGGAAAATTGAAAATCAGCAAGACACAAGCACCCCAAAGTTTAGGGCTGCTCTGTTGACAAGGACCTCCACTTCATTCCACCTTAAATATCCCAGGAAAGCGAAAAATGGATCAAAAAGTTGTGGTCCTTATGTACAATGGAATATCACTCAGCCATGAAATCAATGTCATAAGGCTAGTAGCAGCATGATGAGTGGATTTAGGTAAGACGATTCTAAGTGAAATAAGTCACACAGAAAAGGACACTTCTCATAAGGTGTCACTTATACAGGGAATGTAAAAACCGTTACAATTGAACTGAATTACAAAACAGAACAGAGTCACACATGCAGAAAACACACTATGGCTGCTTAACGGGAAAGGTGAGGTGGGGTGATACATAAAACAAGAGTTTCAAATTAGCTCAGATACCGTTCCATAAACCCAATATGTAATAGACAAGACCTAGTCCTTGCTCAGAGAACTGGACTCAACACGCCCGATTCACCGCACAAGAATATATCTGACTAGTAAGAATCTTAAAACCTATGTATTGATATCTCTCTGTTAGTGTGTCAAGTGGGTGTAAATCGGCATAAACACAGCCGTGAAAAGCAGCTAAACCCCATTATAAAAATAAATTACTTTTAAAAACCCATGAAACAAAGACAGGGAAAGACAGAGAAATTCTTACACAATTCGTTCAGGGGCTGTGATGCAACCTGGATTGACCATATCTAGACCCACAGCTGGATGAGACATAAGGGTGGACACTCTTGGGGCTGAGAGGTTTGGTGAGGTTGGGTGAGCAAACGCAGACCCTTTAAAGTAATACTGCGTGCTACCCATCGCATGGGTCCCAAATTTCCAGGTTCAAGGGCATCTTCCTACATCGAAAACATGCATGAGAAACCCAGAAGATGGTACACCGTGTGATGGGGAAAGGTTTCTAAAACGCACCTCATTTCTCATCTCCTTGTGCTCGGGTTCGCCATTCCAGCCACTTTACTAGCAATCTCCCTACTTGGAGCATCAGCACCTTTAACCTCCTGTTCCGTACAGGTTGTAATTTGTCCTGAGGATGCACGGGAAGACGGGGAACCAATGAGAGACTAGATCTTGGTGTTGGGACAGGCACAGGTCACTCTATTTTCCCATCAGGAAGAAGAATTAACCACAGGCTCAGCCTGCCCCCCGGAACCAGAACAGGGCCTGAAGCCATCCTGGGCTTTTGCGGCCAGCTCCCAAAAAAGCGACTTGTAAAATGGAGCTTCAGGGCACTGCAATTCACAAACCTGCGAGTTATAAATGATAACTCTCGTCCACAAATATATTGAGGGAAGGCAAAGAAGAGGATTTGAAATCAAGGCAGAATTGCAGGAAACAGATTTCAGGAGGTAGATTCGAATCGCCTTTAAAGCACATGAAAAGCAGCAAAACGTTGACAATGATGCCCTTGTCCAAAAAGGGCGTATGCGTTTTTTCCTGAATATATTCAGGAAAAAACGCATACGCCCTTTTTGGCCAACCAAGCAACCTGGAAAGGCAAATCAGCGCTACAAAGAAGTCTCGCTTCCCATCGGTCAAAAGGGCCATGCTGAAAAAAGTGTCAAAACCAGAAATGCAGGACAGGCCATGGAGAAATGGGAGCCTTGCTACACTGATGGGCGGGATGTAAATCGCCAACAGCCACTCTGGAGAAGTGTACGGTGTGTCCTGAAACATCTAAAAAACACAGCTTAGAGAGCATAGGGCACTTCCACGCATGGGGGGATAAAGTGGGAAAATTGAAAATCAGCAAGACACAAGCACCCCAAAGTTTAGGGCTGCTCTGTTGACAAGGACCTCCACTTCATTCCACCTTAAATATCCCAGGAAAGCGAAAAATGGATAAAAAAGTTGTGGTCCTTATGTACAATGGAATATCACTCAGCCATGAAATCAATGTCATAAGGCTAGTAGCAGCATGATGAGTGGATTTAGGTAAGACGATTCTAAGTGAAATAAGTCACACAGAAAAGGACACTTCTCATAAGGTGTCACTTATAGAGGGAATGTAAAAACCGTTACACTTGAACTGAATTACAAAACAGAACAGAGTCACACATGCAGAAAACACACTATGGCTGCTTATCGGGAAAGGTGAGGTGGGGTGATACATAAAACAAGAGTTTCAAATTAGCTCAGATACCATTCCATAAACCCAATATGTAATAGACAAGACCTACTCCTTGCTCAGAGAACTGGACTCAACACGCCCGATTCACCACACAAGAATATATCTGACTAGTAATAATCTTAAAACCTATGTATTGATATCTCTCTGTTAGTGTGTCAAGTGGGTGTAAAGCGGCATAAACACAGCCGTGAAAAGCAGCTAAACCCCATTATAAAAATAAATTACTTTTAAAAACCCATGAAACAAAGACAGGGAAAGACAGAGAAACTCTTACACAATTCGTTCAGGGGCTGTGATGCAACCTGGATTGACCATATCTAGACCCACAGCTGGATGAGACATAAGGGTGGACACTCTTGGGGCTGAGAGGTGTGGTGAGGTTGGGTGAGCAAACGCAGACCCTTTAAAGTAATACTGCGTGCTACCCATCGCATGGGTCCCAAATCTCCAGGTTCAAGGGCATCTTCCTACATCGAAAACATGCATGAGAAACCCAGAAGATGGTACACCGTGTGATGGGGAAAGGTTTCTAAATCGCACCTCATTTCTCATCTCCTTGTGCTCGGGTTCGCCATTCCAGCCACTTTACTAGCAATCTCCCTACTTGGAGCATCAGCACCTTTAACCTCCTGTTCCGTACAGGTTGTAATTTGTCCTGAGGATGCACGGGAAGACGGGGAACCAATGAGAGACTAGATCTTGGTGTTGGGACAGGCACAGGTCACTCTATTTTCCCATCAGGAAGAAGAATTAACCACAGGCTCAGCCTGCCCCCCGGAACCAGAACAGGGCCTGAAGCCATCCTGCGCTTTTGCGGACAGCTCCCAAAAAAGCGACTTGTAAAATGGAGCTTCAGGGCACTGCAATTCACAAACCTGCGAGTTATAAATGATAACTCTCGTCCACAAATATATTGAGGGAAGGCAAAGAAGAGGATTTGAAATCAAGGCAGAATTGCAGGAAACAGATTTCAGGAGGTAGATTCGAATCGCCTTTAAAGCACATGAAAAGCGGCAAAACGTTGACAATGATGCCCTTGGCCAAAAAGGGCGTATGCGTTTTTTCCTGAATATATTCAGGAAAAAACGCATACGCCCTTTTTGGCCAACCAAGCAACCTGGAAAGGCAAATCAGCGCTACAAAGAAGTCTCGCTTCCCATCGGTCAAAAGGGCCATGCTGAAAAAAGTGTCAAAACCAGAAATGCAGGACAGGCCATGGAGGAATCGGAGCCTTGCTACACTGATGGGCGGGATGTAAATCGCCAACAGCCACTCTGGAGAAGTGTACGGTGTGTCCTGAAACATCTAAAAAACACAGCTTAGAGAGCATAGGGCACTTCCACGCATGGGGGGATAAAGTGGGAAAATTGAAAATCAGCAAGACACAAGCACCCCAAAGTTTAGGGCTGCTCTGTTGACAAGGACCTCCACTTCATTCCACCTTAAATATCCCAGGAAAGCGAAAAATGGATAAAAAAGTTGTGGTCCTTATGTACAAAGGAATATCACTCAGCCATGAAATCAATGTCATAAGGCTAGTAGCAGCATGATGAGTGGATTTAGGTAAGACGATTCTAAGTGAAATAAGTCACACAGAAAAGGACACTTCTCATAAGGTGTCACTTATAGAGGGAATGTAAAAACCGTTACACTTGAACTGAATTACAAAACAGAACAGAGTCACACATGCAGAAAACACACTATGGCTGCTTAACGGGAAAGGTGAGGTGGGGTGATACATAAAACAAGAGTTTCAAATTAGCTCAGATACCGTTCCATAAACCCAATATGTAATAGAGAAGACCTACTCCTTGCTCAGAGAACTGGACTCAACACGCCCGATTCACCACACAAGAATATATCTGACTAGTAATAATCTTAAAACCTATGTATTGATATCTCTCTGTTAGTGTGTCAAGTGGGTGTAAAGCGGCATAAACACAGCCGTGAAAAGCAGCTAAACCCCATTATAAAAATAAATTACTTTTAAAAACCCATGAAACAAAGACAGGGAAAGACAGAGAAACTCTTACACAATTCGTTCAGGGGCTGTGATGCAACCTGGATTGACCATATCTAGACCCACAGCTGGATGAGACATAAGGGTGGACACTCTTGGGGCTGAGAGGTGTGGTGAGGTTGGGTGAGCAAACGCAGACCCTTTAAAGTAATACTGCGTGCTACCCATCGCATGGGTCCCAAATCTCCAGGTTCAAGGGCATCTTCCTACATCGAAAACATGCATGAGAAACCCAGAAGATGGTACACCGTGTGATGGGGAAAGGTTTCTAAAACGTACCTCATTTCTCATCTCCTTGTGCTCGGGTTCGCCATTCCAGCCACTTTACTAGCAATCTCCCTACTTGGAGCATCAGCACCTTTAACCTCCTGTTCCGTACAGGTTGTAATTTGTCCTGAGGATGCACGGGAAGACGGGGAACCAATGAGAGACTAGATCTTGGTGTTGGGACAGGCACAGGTCACTCTATTTTCCCATCAGGAAGAAGAATTAACCACAGGCTCAGCCTGCCCCCCGGAACCAGAACAGGGCCTGAAGCCATCCTGCGCTTTTGCGGCCAGCTCCCAAAAAAGCGACTTGTAAAATGGAGCTTCAGGGCACTGCAATTCACAAACCTGCGAGTTATAAATGATAACTCTCGTCCACAAATATATTGAGGGAAGGCAAAGAAGAGGATTTGAAATCAAGGCAGAATTGCAGGAAACAGATTTCAGGAGGTAGATTCGAATCGCCTTTAAAGCACATGAAAAGCGGCAAAACGTTGACAATGATGCCCTTGGCCAAAAAGGGCGTATGCGTTTTTTCCTGAATATATTCAGGAAAAAACGCATACGCCCTTTTTGGCCAACCAAGCAACCTGGAAAGGCAAATCAGCGCTACAAAGAAGTCTCGCTTCCCATCGGTCAAAAGGGCCATGCTGAAAAAAGTGTCAAAACCAGAAGTGCAGGACAGGCCATGGAGAAATGGGAGCCTTGCTATACTGATGGGCGGGATGTAAATCGCCAACAGCCACTCTGGAGAAGTGTACGGTGTGTCCTGAAACATCTAAAAAACACAGTTTAGAGAGCATAGGGCACTTCCACGCATGGGGGGATAAAGTGGGAAAATTGAAAATCAGCAAGACACAAGCACCCCAAAGTTTAGGGCTGCTCTGTTGACAAGGACCTCCACTTCATTCCACCTTAAATATCCCAGGAAAGCGAAAAATGGATAAAAAAGTTGTGGTCCTTATGTACAATGGAATATCACTCAGCCATGAAATCAATGTCATAAGGCTAGTAGCAGCATGATGAGTGGATTTAGGTAAGACGATTCTAAGTGAAATAAGTCACACAGAAAAGGACACTTCTCATAAGGTGTCACTTATAGACGGAATGTAAAAACCGTTACACTTGAACTGAATTACAAAACAGAACAGAGTCACACATGCAGAAAACACACTATGGCTGCTTAACGGGAAAGGTGAGGTGGGGTGATACATAAAACAAGAGTTTCAAATTAGCTCAGATACCGTTCCATAAACCCAATATGTAATAGACAAGACCTACTCCTTGCTCAGAGAACTGGACTCAACACGCCCGATTCACCGCACAAGAATATATCTGACTAGTAAGAATCTTAAAACCTATGTATTGATATCTCTCTGTTAGTGTGTCAAGTGGGTGTAAAGCGGCATAAACACAGCCGTGAAAAGCAGCTAAACCCCATTATAAAAATAAATTACTTTTAAAAACCCATGAAACGAAGACCGGGAAAGACAGAGATATTCTTACACAATTCGTTCAGGGGCTGTGATGCAACCTGGATTGACCATATCTAGACCCACAGCTGGATGAGACATAAGGGTGGACACTCTTGGGGCTGAGAGGTGTGGTGAGGTTGGGTGAGCAAACGCAGACCCTTTAAAGTAATACTGCGTGCTACCCATCGCATGGGTCCCAAATCTCCAGGTTCAAGGGCATCTTCCTACATCGAAAACATGCATGAGAAACCCAGAAGATGGTACACCGTCTGATGGGGAAAGGTTTCTAAGACGCACCTCATTTCTCATCTCCTTGTGCTCGGGTTGGCCATTCCAGCCACTTTACTAGCAATCTCCCTACTTGGAGCATCAGCACCTTTAACCTCCTGTTCCGTACAGGTTGCAATTTGTCCTGAGGATGCACGGGAAGACGGGGAACCAATGAGAGACTAGATCTTGGTGTTGGGACAGGCACAGGTCACTCTATTTTCCCATCAGGAAGAAGAATTAACCACAAGCTCAGCCTGCCCCCCGGAACCAGAACAGGGCCTGAAGCCATCCTGCGCTTTTGCGGCCAGCTCCCAAAGAAGCGTCTTGTAAAATGGAGCTTCAGTGCACTGCAATTCAGAAACCTGCGAGTTATAAATGATAACTCTCGTCCACAAATATATTGAGGGAAGGCAAAGAAGAGGATTTGAAATCAAGGCAGAATTGCAGGAAACAGATTTCAGGAGGTAGATTCGAATCGCCTTTAAAGCACATGAAAAGCGGCAAAACGTTGACAATGATGCCCTTGGCCAAAAAGGGCGTATGCGTTTTTTCCTGAATATATTTAGGAAAAAACGCATATGCCCTTTTTGGCCAACCAAGCAACCTGGAAAGGCAAATCAGCGCTACAAAGAAGTCTCGCCTCCCATCGGTCAAAAGGGCCATGCTGAAAAAAGTGTCAAAACCAGAAGTGCAGGACAGGCCATGGAGAAATGGGAGCCTTGCTACACTGATGGGCGGGATGTAAATCGCCAACAGCCACTCTGGAGAAGTGTACGGTGTGTCCTGAAACATCTAAAAAACACAGCTTAGAGAGCATAGGGCACTTCCACTCATGGGGAGATAAAGTGGGAAAATTGAAAATCAGCAAGACACAAGCACCCCAAAGTTTAGGGCTGCTCTGTTGACAAGGACCTCCACTTCATTCCACCTTAAATATCCCAGGAAAGCGAAAAATGGATAAAAAAGTTGTGGTCCTTATGTACAATGGAATATCACTCAGCCATGAAATCAATGTCATAAGGCTAGTAGCAGCATGATGAGTGGATTTAGGTAAGACGATTCTAAGTGAAATAAGTCACACAGAAAAGGACACTTCTCATAAGGTGTCACTTATAGAGGGAATGTAAAAACCGTTACACTTGAACTGAATTACAAAACAGAACAGAGTCACACATGCAGAAAACACACTATGGCTGCTTAACGGGAAAGGTGAGGTGGGGTGATACATAAAACAAGAGTTTCAAATTAGCTCAGATACCGTTCCATAAACCCAATATGTAATAGACAAGACCTACTCCTTGCTCAGAGAACTGGACTCAACACGCCCGATTCACCGCACAAGAATATATCTGACTAGTAATAATCTTAAAACCTATGTATTGATATCTCTCTGTTAGTGTGTCAAGTGGGTGTAAAGCGGCATAAACACAGCCGTGAAAAGCAGCTAAACCCCATTATAAAAATAAATTACTTTTAAAAACCCATGAAACAAAGACAGGGAAAGACAGAGAAATTCTTACACAATTCGTTCAGGGGCTGTGATGCAACCTGGATTGACCATATCTAGACCCACAGCTGGATGAGACATAAGGGTGGACACTCTTGGGGCTGAGAGGTTTGGTGAGGTTGGGTGAGCAAACGCAGACCCTTTAAAGTAATACTGCGTGCTACCCATCGCATGGGTCCCAAATCTCCAGGTTCAAGGGCATCTTCCTACATCGAAAACATGCATGAGAAACCCAGAAGATGGTACACCGTGTGATGGGGAAAGGTTTCTAAAACGCACCTCATTTCTCATCTCCTTGTGCTCGGGTTGGCCATTCCAGCCACTTTACTAGCAATCTCCCTACTTGGAGCATCAGCACCTTTAACCTCCTGTTCCGTACAGGTTGCAATTTGTCCTGAGGATGAACGGGAAGACGGGGAACCAATGAGAGACTAGCTCTTGGTGTTGGGACAGGCACAGGTCACTCTATTTTCCCATCAGGAAGAAGAATTAACCACAGGCTCAGCCTGCCCCCTGGAACCAGAACAGGGCCTGAAGCCATCCTGCGCTTTTGCGGCCAGCTCCCAAAGAAGCGACTTGTAAAATGGAGCTTCAGGGCACTGCAATTCACAAACCTGCAGAGTTATAAATGATAACTCTCGTCCACAAATATATTGAGGGAAGGCAAAGAAGAGGATTTGAAATCAAGGCAGAATTGCAGGAAACAGATTTCAGGAGGTAGATTCGAATCGCCTTTAAAGCACATGAAAAGCGGCAAAACGTTGACAATGATGCCCTTGGCCAAAAAGGGCGTATGCGTTTTTTCCTGAATATATTCAGAAAAAAACGCATACGCCCTTTTTGGCCAACCAAGCAACCTGGAAAGGCAAATCAGCGCTACAAAGAAGTCTCGCTTCCCATCGGTCAAAAGGGCCATGCTGAAAAAAGTGTCAAAACCAGAAATGCAGGACAGGCCATGGAGAAATGGGAGCCTTGCTACACTGATGGGCGGGATGTAAATCGCCAACAGCCACTCTGGAGAAGTGTACGGTGTGTCCTGAAACATCTAAAAAACACAGTTTAGAGAGCATAGGGCACTTCCACGCATGGGGGGATAAAGTGGGAAAATTGAAAATCAGCAAGACACAAGCACCCCAAAGTTTAGGGCTGCTCTGTTGACAAGGACCTCCACTTCATTCCACCTTAAATATCCCAGGAAAGCGAAAAATGGATAAAAAAGTTGTGGTCCTTATGTACAATGGAATATCACTCAGCCATGAAATCAATGTCATAAGGCTAGTAGCAGCATGATGAGTGGATTTAGGTAAGACGATTCTAAGTGAAATAAGTCACACAGAAAAGGACACTTCTCATAAGGTGTCACTTATAGACGGAATGTAAAAACCGTTACACTTGAACTGAATTACAAAACAGAACAGAGTCACACATGCAGAAAACACACTATGGCTGCTTAACGGGAAAGGTGAGGTGGGGTGATACATAAAACAAGAGTTTCAAATTAGCTCAGATACCGTTCCATAAACCCAATATGTAATAGACAAGACCTACTCCTTGCTCAGAGAACTGGACTCAACACGCCCGATTCACCACACAAGAATATATCTGACTAGTAATAATCTTAAAACCTATGTATTGATATCTCTCTGTTAGTGTGTCAAGTGGGTGTAAAGCGGCATAAACACAGCCGTGAAAAGCAGCTAAACCCCATTATAAAAATAAATTACTTTTAAAAACCCATGAAACAAAGACAGGGAAAGACAGAGAAACTCTTACACAATTCGTTCAGGGGCTGTGATGAAACCTGGATTGACCATATCTAGACCCACAGCTGGATGAGACATAAGGTTGGACACTCTTGGGGCTGAGAGGTGTGGTGAGGTTGGGTGAGCAAACGCAGACCCTTTAAAGTAATACTGCGTGCTACCCATCGCATGGGTCCCAAATCTCCAGGTTCAAGGGCATCTTCCTACATCGAAAACATGCATGAGAAACCCAGAAGATGGTACACCGTGTGATGGGGAAAGGTTTCTAAAACGCACCTCATTTCTCATCTCCTTGTGCTCGGGTTCGCCATTCCAGCCACTTTACTAGCAATCTCCCTACTTGGAGCATCAGCACCTTTAACCTCCTGTTCCGTACAGGTTGTAATTTGTCCTGAGGATGCACGGGAAGACGGGGAACCAATGAGAGACTAGATCTTGGTGTTGGGACAGGCACAGGTCACTCTATTTTCCCATCAGGAAGAAGAATTAACCACAGGCTCAGCCTGCCCCCCGGAACCAGAACAGGGCCTGAAGCCATCCTGCGCTTTTGCGGACAGCTCCCAAAAAAGCGACTTGTAAAATGGAGCTTCAGGGCACTGCAATTCACAAACCTGCGAGTTATAAATGATAACTCTCGTCCACAAATATATTGAGGGAAGGCAAAGAAGAGGATTTGAAATCAAGGCAGAATTGCAGGAAACAGATTTCAGGAGGTAGATTCGAATCGCCTTTAAAGCACATGAAAAGCAGCAAAACGTTGACAATGATGCCCTTGGCCAAAAAGGGCGTATGCGTTTTTTCCTGAATATATTCAGGAAAAAACGCATACGCACTTTTTGGCCAACCAAGCAACCTGGAAAGGCAAATCAGCGCTACAAAGAAGTCTCGCTTCCCATCGGTCAAAAGGGCCATGCTGAAAAAAGTGTCAAAACCAGAAATGCAGGACAGGCCATGGAGAAATGGGAGCCTTGCTACACTGATGGGCGGGATGTAAATCGCCAACAGCCACTCTGGAGAAGTGTACGGTGTGTCCTGAAACATCTAAAAAACACAGCTTAGAGAGCATAGGGCACTTCCACGCATGGGGGGATAAAGTGGGAAAATTGAAAATCAGCAAGACACAAGCACCCCAAAGTTTAGGGCTGCTCTGTTGACAAGGACCTCCACTTCATTCCACCTTAAATATCCCAGGAAAGCGAAAAATGGATAAAAAAGTTGTGGTCCTTATGTACAATGGAATATCACTCAGCCATGAAATCAATGTCATAAGGCTAGTAGCAGCATGATGAGTGGATTTAGGTAAGACGATTCTAAGTGAAATAAGTCACACAGAAAAGGACACTTCTCATAAGGTGTCACTTATAGAGGGAATGTAAAAACCGTTACACTTGAACTGAATTACAAAACAGAACAGAGTCACACATGCAGAAAACACACTATGGCTGCTTAACGGGAAAGGTGAGGTGGGGTGATACATAAAACAAGAGTTTCAAATTAGCTCAGATACCGTTCCATAAACCCAATATGTAATAGACAAGACCTACTCCTTGCTCAGAGAACTGGACTCAACACGCCCGATTCACCACACAAGAATATATCTGACTAGTAATAATCTTAAAACCTATGTATTGATATCTCTCTGTTAGTGTGTCAAGTGGGTGTAAAGCGGCATAAACACAGCCGTGAAAAGCAGCTAAACCCCATTATAAAAATAAATTACTTTTAAAAACCCATGAAACAAAGACAGGGAAAGACAGAGAAACTCTTACACAATTCGTTCAGGGGCTGTGATGCAACCTGGATTGACCATATCTAGACCCACAGCTGGATGAGACATAAGGGTGGACACTCTTGGGGCTGAGAGGTGTGGTGAGGTTGGGTGAGCAAACGCAGACCCTTTAAAGTAATACTGCGTGCTACCCATCGCATGGGTCCCAAATCTCCAGGTTCAAGGGCATCTTCCTACATCGAAAACATGCATGAGAAACCCAGAAGATGGTACACCGTGTGATGGGGAAAGGTTTCTAAAACGCACCTCATTTCTCATCTCCTTGTGCTCGGGTTCGCCATTCCAGCCACTTTACTAGCAATCTCCCTACTTGGAGCATCAGCACCTTTAACCTCCTGTTCCGTACAGGTTGTAATTTGTCCTGAGGATGCACGGGAAGACGGGGAACCAATGAGAGACTAGATCTTGGTGTTGGGACAGGCACAGGTCACTCTATTTTCCCATCAGGAAGAAGAATTAACCACAGGCTCAGCCTGCCCCCCGGAACCAGAACAGGGCCTGAAGCCATCCTGCGCTTTTGCGGCCAGCTCCCAAAAAAGCGACTTGTAAAATGGAGCTTCAGGGCACTGCAATTCACAAACCTGCGAGTTATAAATGATAACTCTCGTCCACAAATATATTGAGGGAAGGCAAAGAAGAGGATTTGAAATCAAGGCAGAATTGCAGGAAACAGATTTCAGGAGGTAGATTCGAATCGCCTTTAAAGCACATGAAAAGCGGCAAAACGTTGACAATGATGCCCTTGGCCAAAAAGGGCGTATGCGTTTTTTCCTGAATATATTCAGGAAAAAACGCATACGCCCTTTTTGGCCAACCAAGCAACCTGGAAAGGCAAATCAGCGCTACAAAGAAGTCTCGCTTCCCATCGGTCAAAAGGGCCATGCTGAAAAAAGTGTCAAAACCAGAAATGCAGGACAGGCCATGGAGGAATCGGAGCCTTGCTACACTGATGGGCGGGATGTAAATCGGCAACAGCCACTCTGGAGAAGTGTACGGTGTGTCCTGAAACTTCTAAAAAACACAGCTTAGAGAGCATAGGGCACTTCCACGCATGGGGGGATAAAGTGGGAAAATTGAAAATCAGCAAGACACAAGCACCCCAAAGTTTAGGGCTGCTCTGTTGACAAGGACCTCCACTTCATTCCACCTTAAATATCCCAGGAAAGCGAAAAATGGATAAAAAAGTTGTGGTCCTTATGTACAATGGAATATCACTCAGCCATGAAATCAATGTCATAAGGCTAGTAGCAGCATGATGAGTGGATTTAGGTAAGACGATTCTAAGTGAAATAAGTCACACAGAAAAGGACACTTCTCATAAGGTGTCACTTATAGAGGGAATGTAAAAACCGTTACACTTGAACTGAATTACAAAACAGAACAGAGTCACACATGCAGAAAACACACTATGGCTGCTTATCGGGAAAGGTGAGGTGGGGTGATACATAAAACAAGAGTTTCAAATTAGCTCAGATACCGTTCCATAAACCCAATATGTAATAGACAAGACCTACTCCTTGCTCAGAGAACTGGACTCAACACGCCCGATTCACCACACAAGAATATATCTGACTAGTAATAATCTTAAAACCTATGTATTGATATCTCTCTGTTAGTGTGTCAAGTGGGTGTAAAGCGGCATAAACACAGCCGTGAAAAGCAGCTAAACCCCATTATAAAAATAAATTACTTTTAAAAACCCATGAAACAAAGACAGGGAAAGACAGAGAAACTCTTACACAATTCGTTCAGGGGCTGTGATGCAACCTGGATTGACCATATCTAGACCCACAGCTGGATGAGACATAAGGGTGGACACTCTTGGGGCTGAGAGGTGTGGTGAGGTTGGGTGAGCAAACGCAGACCCTTTAAAGTAATACTGCGTGCTACCCATCGCATGGGTCCCAAATCTCCAGGTTCAAGGGCATCTTCCTACATCGAAAACATGCATGAGAAACCCAGAAGATGGTACACCGTGTGATGGGGAAAGGTTTCTAAAACGCACCTCATTTCTCATCTCCTTGTGCTCGGGTTCGCCATTCCAGCCACTTTACTAGCAATCTCCCTACTTGGAGCATCAGCACCTTTAACCTCCTGTTCCGTACAGGTTGTAATTTGTCCTGAGGATGCACGGGAAGACGGGGAACCAATGAGAGACTAGATCTTGGTGTTGGGACAGGCACAGGTCACTCTATTTTCCCATCAGGAAGAAGAATTAACCACAGGCTCAGCCTGCCCCCCGGAACCAGAACAGGGCCTGAAGCCATCCTGCGCTTTTGCGGCCAGCTCCCAAAAAAGCGACTTGTAAAATGGAGCTTCAGGGCACTGCAATTCACAAACCTGCGAGTTATAAATGATAACTCTCGTCCACAAATATATTGAGGGAAGGCAAAGAAGAGGATTTGAAATCAAGGCAGAATTGCAGGAAACAGATTTCAGGAGGTAGATTCGAATCGCCTTTAAAGCACATGAAAAGCGGCAAAACGTTGACAATGATGCCCTTGGCCAAAAAGGGCGTAT
This sequence comes from Balaenoptera physalus, assembly GCF_965194825.1. Classification (NCBI taxonomy): domain Eukaryota; kingdom Metazoa; phylum Chordata; class Mammalia; order Artiodactyla; family Balaenopteridae; genus Balaenoptera; species Balaenoptera physalus. Next base: position 15,566,925 of record NC_138891.1, read on the forward strand.
GCGTTTTTTCCTGAATATATTCAGGAAAAAACGCATACGCCCTTTTTGGCCAACCAAGCAACCTGGAAAGGCAAATCAGCGCTACAAAGAAGTCTCGCTTCCCATCGGTCAAAAGGGCCATGCTGAAAAAAGTGTCAAAACCAGAAATGCAGGACAGGCCATGGAGGAATCGGAGCCTTGCTACACTGATGGGCGGGATGTAAATCGCCAACAGCCACTCTGGAGAAGTGTACGGTGTGTCCTGAAACATCTAAAAAACACAGCTTAGAGAGCATAGGGCACTTCCACGCATGGGGGGATAAAGTGGGAAAATTGAAAATCAGCAAGACACAAGCACCCCAAAGTTTAGGGCTGCTCTGTTGACAAGGACCTCCACTTCATTCCACCTTAAATATCCCAGGAAAGCGAAAAATGGATAAAAAAGTTGTGGTCCTTATGTACAATGGAATATCACTCAGCCATGAAATCAATGTCATAAGGCTAGTAGCAGCATGATGAGTGGATTTAGGTAAGACGATTCTAAGTGAAATAAGTCACACAGAAAAGGACACTTCTCATAAGGTGTCACTTATAGAGGGAATGTAAAAACCGTTACACTTGAACTGAATTACAAAACAGAACAGAGTCACACATGCAGAAAACACACTATGGCTGCTTATCGGGAAAGGTGAGGTGGGGTGATACATAAAACAAGAGTTTCAAATTAGCTCAGATACCATTCCATAAACCCAATATGTAATAGACAAGACCTACTCCTTGCTCAGAGAACTGGACTCAACACGCCCGATTCACCACACAAGAATATATCTGACTAGTAATAATCTTAAAACCTATGTATTGATATCTCTCTGTTAGTGTGTCAAGTGGGTGTAAAGCGGCATAAACACAGCCGTGAAAAGCAGCTAAACCCCATTATAAAAATAAATTACTTTTAAAAACCCATGAAACAAAGACAGGGAAAGACAGAGAAACTCTTACACAATTCGTTCAGGGGCTGTGATGCAACCTGGATTGACCATATCTAGACCCACAGCTGGATGAGACATAAGGGTGGACACTCTTGGGGCTGAGAGGTTTGGTGAGGTTGGGTGAGCAAACGCAGACCCTGTAAAGTAATACTGCGTGCTACCCATCGCATGGGTCCCAAATCTCCAGGTTCAAGGGTATCTTCCTACATTGAAAACATGCATGAGAAACCCAGAAGATGGTACACCGTGTGATGGGGAAAGGTTTCTAAAACGCACCTCATTTCTCATCTCCTTGTGCTCGGGTTCGCCATTCCAGCCACTTTACTAGCAATCTCCCTACTTGGAGCATCAGCACCTTTAACCTCCTGTTCCGTACAGGTTGCAATTTGTCCTGAGGATGCACGGGAAGACGGGGAACCAATGAGAGACTAGATCTTGGTGTTGGGTCAGGCACAGGTCACTCTATTTTCCCATCAGGAAGAAGAATTAACCACAGGCTCAGCCTGCCCCCCGGAACCAGAACAGGGCCTGAAGCCATCCTGCGTTTTTGCGGCCAGCTCCCAAAGAAGCGACTTGTAAAATGGAGCTTCAGGGCACTGCAATTCACAAACCTGCAGAGTTATAAATGATAACTCTCGTCCACAAATATATTGAGGGAAGGCAAAGAAGAGGATTTGAAATCAAGGCAGAATTGCAGGAAACAGATTTCAGGAGGTAGATTCGAATCGCCTTTAAAGCACATGAAAAGCGGCAAAACGTTGACAATGATGCCCTTGGCCAAAAAGGGCGTATGCGTTTTTTCCTGAATATATTCAGAAAAAAACGCATACGCCCTTTTTGGCCAACCAAGCAACCTGGAAAGGCAAATCAGCGCTACAAAGAAGTCTCGCTTCCCATCGGTCAAAAGGGCCATGCTGAAAAAAGTGTCAAAACCAGAAATGCAGGACAGGCCATGGAGAAATGGGAGCCTTGCTACACTGATGGGCGGGATGTAAATCGCCAACAGCCACTCTGGAGAAGTGTACGGTTTGTCCTGAAACATCTAAAAAACACAGTTTAGAGAGCATAGGGCACTTCCACGCATGGGGGGATAAAGTGGGAAAATTGAAAATCAGCAAGACACAAGCACCCCAAAGTTTAGTGCTGCTCTGTTGACAAGGACCTCCACTTCATTCCACCTTAAATATCCCAGGAAAGCGAAAAATGGATAAAAAAGTTGTGGTCCTTATGTACAATGGAATATCACTCAGCCATGAAATCAATGTCATAAGGCTAGTAGCAGCATGATGAGTGGATTTAGGTAAGACGATTCTAAGTGAAATAAGTCACACAGAAAAGGACACTTCTCATAAGGTGTCACTTATAGAGGGAATGTAAAAACCGTTACACTTGAACTGAATTACAAAACAGAACAGAGTCACACATGCAGAAAACACACTATGGCTGCTTAACGGGAAAGGTGAGGTGGGGTGATACATAAAACAAGAGTTTCAAATTAGCTCAGATACCGTTCCATAAACCCAATATGTAATAGACAAGACCTACTCCTTGCTCAGAGAACTGGACTCAACACGCCCGATTCACCGCACAAGAATATATCTGACTAGTAATAATCTTAAAACCTATGTATTGATATCTCTCTGTTAGTGTGTCAAGTGGGTGTAAAGTGGCATAAACACAGCCGTGAAAAGCAGCTAAACCCCATTATAAAAATAAATTACTTTTAAAAACCCATGAAACGAAGACAGGGAAAGACAGAGAAATTCTTACACAATTCGTTCAGGGGCTGTGATGCAACCTGGATTGACCATATCTAGACCCACAGCTGGATGAGACATAAGGGTGGACACTCTTGGGGCTGAGAGGTGTGGTGAGGTTGGGTGAGCAAACGCAGACCCTGTAAAGTAATACTGCGTGCTACCCATCGCATGGGTCCCAAATCTCCAGGTTCAAGGGTATCTTCCTACATTGAAAACATGCATGAGAAACCCAGAAGATGGTACACCGTGTGATGGGGAAAGGTTTCTAAAACGCACCTCATTTCTCATCTCCTTGTGCTCGGGTTCGCCATTCCAGCCACTTTACTAGCAATCTCCCTACTTGGAGCATCAGCACCTTTAACCTCCTGTTCCGTACAGGTTGCAATTTGTCCTGAGGATGCACGGGAAGACGGGGAACCAATGAGAGACTAGATCTTGGTGTTGGGTCAGGCACAGGTCACTCTATTTTCCCATCAGGAAGAAGAATTAACCACAGGCTCAGCCTGCCCACCGGAACCAGAACAGGGCCTGAAGCCATCCTGCGCTTTTGCGGCCAGCTCCCAAAGAAGCGACTTGTAAAATGGAGCTTCAGGGCACTGCAATTCACAAACCTGCAGAGTTATAAATGATAACTCTCGTCCACAAATATATTGAGGGAAGGCAAAGAAGAGGATTTGAAATCAAGGCAGAATTGCAGGAAACAGATTTCAGGAGGTAGATTCGAATCGCCTTTAAAGCACATGAAAAGCGGCAAAACGTTGACAATGATGCCCTTGGCCAAAAAGGGCGTATGCGTTTTTTCCTGAATATATTCAGAAAAAAACGCATACGCCCTTTTTGGCCAACCAAGCAACCTGGAAAGGCAAATCAGCGCTACAAAGAAGTCTCGCTTCCCATCGGTCAAAAGGGCCATGCTGAAAAAAGTGTCAAAACCAGAAATGCAGGACAGGCCATGGAGAAATGGGAGCCTTGCTACACTGATGGGCGGGATGTAAATCGCCAACAGCCACTCTGGAGAAGTGTACGGTGTGTCCTGAAACATCTAAAAAACACAGTTTAGAGAGCATAGGGCACTTCCACGCATGGGGGGATAAAGTGGGAAAATTGAAAATCAGCAAGACACAAGCACCCCAAAGTTTAGGGCTGCTCTGTTGACAAGGACCTCCACTTCATTCCACCTTAAATATCCCAGGAAAGCGAAAAATGGATAAAAAAGTTGTGGTCCTTATGTACAATGGAATATCACTCAGCCATGAAATCAATGTCATAAGGCTAGTAGCAGCATGATGAGTGGATTTAGGTAAGACGATTCTAAGTGAAATAAGTCACACAGAAAAGGACACTTCTCATAAGGTGTCACTTATAGACGGAATGTAAAAACCGTTACACTTGAACTGAATTACAAAACAGAACAGAGTCACACATGCAGAAAACACACTATGGCTGCTTAACGGGAAAGGTGAGGTGGGGTGATACATAAAACAAGAGTTTCAAATTAGCTCAGATACCGTTCCATAAACCCAATATGTAATAGACAAGACCTACTCCTTGCTCAGAGAACTGGACTCAACACGCCCGATTCACCGCACAAGAATATATCTGACTAGTAATAATCTTAAAACCTATGTATTGATATCTCTCTGTTAGTGTGTCAAGTGGGTGTAAAGCGGCATAAACACAGCCGTGAAAAGCAGCTAAACCCCATTATAAAAATAAATTACTTTTAAAAACCCATGAAACGAAGACAGGGAAAGACAGAGAAATTCTTACACAATTCGTTCAGGTGCTGTGATGCAACCTGGATTGACCATATCTAGACCCACAGCTGGATGAGACATAAGGGTGGACACTCTTGGGGCTGAGAGGTGTGGTGAGGTTGGGTGAGCAAACGCAGACCCTTTAAAGTAATACTGCGTGCTACCCATCGCATGGGTCCCAAATCTCCAGGTTCAAGGGCATCTTCCTACATCGAAAACATGCATGAGAAACCCAGAAGATGGTACACCGTCTGATGGGGAAAGGTTTCTAAGACGCACCTCATTTCTCATCTCCTTGTGCTCGGGTTGGCCATTCCAGCCACTTTACTAGCAATCTCCCTACTTGGAGCATCAGCACCTTTAACCTCCTGTTCCGTACAGGTTGCAATTTGTCCTGAGGATGCACGGGAAGACAGGGAACCAATGAGAGACTAGATCTTGGTGTTGGGACAGGCACAGGTCACTCTATTTTCCCATCAGGAAGAAGAATTAACCACAGGCTCAGCCTGCCCCCCGGAACCAGAACAGGGCCTGAAGCCATCCTGCGCTTTTGCGGCCAGCTCCCAAAGAAGCGACTTGTAAAATGGAGCTTCAGGGCACTGCAATTCACAAACCTGCAGAGTTATAAATGATAACTCTCGTCCACAAATATATTGAGGGAAGGCAAAGAAGAGGATTTGAAATCAAGGCAGAATTGCAGGAAACAGATTTCAGGAGGTAGATTCGAATCGCCTTTAAAGCACATGAAAAGCGGCAAAACGTTGACAATGATGCCCTTGGCCAAAAAGGGCGTATGCGTTTTTTCCTGAATATATTCAGGAAAAAACGCATACGCCCTTTTTGGCCAACCAAGCAACCTGGAAAGGCAAATCAGCGCTACAAAGAAGTCTCGCTTCCCATCGGTCAAAAGGGCCATGCTGAAAAAAGTGTCAAAACCAGAAATGCAGGACAGGCCATGGAGAAATGGGAGCCTTGCTACACTGATGGGCGGGATGTAAATCGCCAACAGCCACTCTGGAGAAGTGTACGGTGTGTCCTGAAACATCTAAATAACACAGTTTAGAGAGCATAGGGCACTTCCACGCATGGGGGGATAAAGTGGGAAAATTGAAAATCAGCAAGACACAAGCACCCCAAAGTTTAGGGCTGCTCTGTTGACAAGGACCTCCACTTCATTCCACCTTAAATATCCCAGGAAAGCGAAAAATGGATCAAAAAGTTGTGGTCCTTATGTACAATGGAATATCACTCAGCCATGAAATCAATGTCATAAGGCTAGTAGCAGCATGATGAGTGGATTTAGGTAAGACGATTCTAAGTGAAATAAGTCACACAGAAAAGGACACTTCTCATAAGGTGTCACTTATAGACGGAATGTAAAAACCGTTACACTTGAACTGAATTACAAAACAGAACAGAGTCACACATGCAGAAAACACACTATGGCTGCTTAACGGGAAAGGTGAGGTGGGGTGATACATAAAACAAGAGTTTCAAATTAGCTCAGATACCGTTCCATAAACCCAATATGTAATAGACAAGACCTACTCCTTGCTCAGAGAACTGGACTCAACACGCCCGATTCACCGCACAAGAATATATCTGACTAGTAATAATCTTAAAACCTATGTATTGATATCTCTCTGTTAGTGTGTCAAGTGGGTGTAAAGCGGCATAAACACAGCCGTGAAAAGCAGCTAAACCCCATTATAAAAATAAATTACTTTTAAAAACCCATGAAACGAAGACAGGGAAAGACAGAGAAATTCTTACACAATTCGTTCAGGGGCTGTGATGCAACCTGGATTGACCATATCTAGACCCACAGCTGGATGAGACATAAGGGTGGACACTCTTGGGGCTGAGAGGTGTGGTGAGGTTGGGTGAGCAAACGCAGACCCTTTAAAGTAATACTGCGTGCTACCCATCGCATGGGTCCCAAATCTCCAGGTTCAAGGGCATCTTCCTACATCGAAAACATGCATGAGAAACCCAGAAGATGGTACACCGTCTGATGGGGAAAGGTTTCTAAGACGCACCTCATTTCTCATCTCCTTGTGCTCGGGTTGGCCATTCCAGCCACTTTACTAGCAATCTCCCTACTTGGAGCATCAGCACCTTTAACCTCCTGTTCCGTACAGGTTGCAATTTGTCCTGAGGATGCACGGGAAGACGGGGAACCAATGAGAGACTAGCTCTTGGTGTTGGGACAGGCACAGGTCACTCTATTTTCCCATCAGGAAGAAGAATTAACCACAGGCTCAGCCTGCCCCCCGGAACCAGAACAGGGCCTGAAGCCATCCTGCGCTTTTGCGGCCAGCTCCCAAAGAAGCGACTTGTAAAATGGAGCTTCAGGGCACTGCAATTCAGAAACCTGCGAGTTATAAATGATAACTCTCGTCCACAAATATATTGAGGGAAGGCAAAGAAGAGGATTTGAAATCAAGGCAGAATTGCAGGAAACAGATTTCAGGAGGTAGATTCGAATCGCCTTTAAAGCACATGAAAAGCGGCAAAACGTTGACAATGATGCCCTTGGCCAAAAAGGGCGTATGCGTTTTTTCCTGAATATATTCAGGAAAAAACGCATACGCCCTTTTTGGCCAACCAAGCAACCTGGAAAGGCAAATCAGCGCTACAAAGAAGTCTCGCTTCCCATCGGTCAAAAGGGCCATGCTGAAAAAAGTGTCAAAACCAGAAGTGCAGGACAGGCCATGGAGAAATGGGAGCCTTGCTACACTGATGGGCGGGATGTAAATCGCCAACAGCCACTCTGGAGAAGTGTACGGTGTGTCCTGAAACATCTAAAAAACACAGCTTAGAGAGCATAGGGCCCTTCCACGCATGGGGGGATAAAGTGAGAAAATTGAAAATCAGCAAGACACAAGCACCCCAAAGTTTAGGGCTGCTCTGTTGACAAGGACCTCCACTTCATTCCACCTTAAATATCCCAGGAAAGCGAAAAATGGATCAAAAAGTTGTGGTCCTTATGTACAATGGAATATCACTCAGCCATGAAATCAATGTCATAAGGCTAGTAGCAGCATGATGAGTGGATTTAGGTAAGACGATTCTAAGTGAAATAAGTCACACAGAAAAGGACACTTCTCATAAGGTGTCACTTATAGAGGGAATGTAAAAACATTTACACTTGAACTGAATTACAAAACAGAACAGAGTCACACATGCAGAAAACACACTATGGCTGCTTAACGGGAAAGGTGAGGTGGGGTGATACATAAAACAAGAGTTTCAAGTTAGCTCAGATACCGTTCCATAAACCCAATATGTAATAGACAAGACCTACTCCTTGCTCAGAGAACTGGACTCAACACGCCCGATTCACCGCACAAGAATATATCTGACTAGTAATAATCTTAAAACCTATGTATTGATATCTCTCTGTTAGTGTGTCAAGTGGGTGTAAAGCGGCATAAACACAGCCGTGAAAAGCAGCTAAACCCCATTATAAAAATAAATTACTTTTAAAAACCCATGAAACAAAGACAGGGAAAGACAGAGAAACTCTTACACAATTCGTTCAGGGGCTGTGATGCAACCTGGATTGACCATATCTAGACCCACAGCTGGATGAGACATAAGGGTGGACACTCTTGTGGCTGAGAGGTGTGGTGAGGTTGGGTGAGCAAACGCAGACCCTTTAAAGTAATACTGCGTGCTACCCATCGCATGGGTCCCAAATCTCCAGGTTCAAGGGCATCTTCCTACATCGAAAACATGCATGAGAAACCCAGAAGATGGTACACCGTGTGATGGGGAAAGGTTTCTAAAACGCACCTCATTTCTCATCTCCTTGTGCTCGGGTTCGCCATTCCAGCCACTTTACTAGCAATCTCCCTACTTGGAGCATCAGCACCTTTAACCTCCTGTTCCGTACAGGTTGTAATTTGTCCTGAGGATGCACGGGAAGACGGGGAACCAATGAGAGACTAGATCTTGGTGTTGGGACAGGCACAGGTCACTCTATTTTCCCATCAGGAAGAAGAATTAACGACAGGCTCAGCCTGCCCCCCGGAACCAGAACAGGGCCTGAAGCCATCCTGCGCTTTTGCGGACAGCTCCCAAAAAAGCGACTTGTAAAATGGAGCTTCAGGGCACTGCAATTCACAAACCTGCGAGTTATAAATGATAACTCTCGTCCACAAATATATTGAGGGAAGGCAAAGAAGAGGATTTGAAATCAAGGCAGAATTGCAGGAAACAGATTTCAGGAGGTAGATTCGAATCGCCTTTGAAGCACATGAAAAGCAGCAAAACGTTGACAATGATGCCCTTGGCCAAAAAGGGCGTATGCGTTTTTTCCTGAATATATTCAGGAAAAAACGCATACGCCCTTTTTGGCCAACCAAGCAACCTGGAAAGGCAAATCAGCGCTACAAAGAAGTCTCGCTTCCCATCGGTCAAAAGGGCCATGCTGAAAAAAGTGTCAAAACCAGAAATGCAGGACAGGCCATGGAGAAATGGGAGCCTTGCTACACTGATGGGCGGGATGTAAATCGCCAACAGCCACTCTGGAGAAGTGTACGGTGTGTCCTGAAACATCTAAAAAACACAGCTTAGAGAGCATAGGGCACTTCCACGCATGGGGGGATAAAGTGGGAAAATTGAAAATCAGCAAGACACAAGCAGCCCAAAGTTTAGGGCTGCTCTGTTGACAAGGACCTCCACTTCATTCCACCTTAAATATCCCAGGAAAGCGAAAAATGGATAAAAAAGTTGTGGTCCTTATGTACAAAGGAATATCACTCAGCCATGAAATCAATGTCATAAGGCTAGTAGCAGCATGATGAGTGGATTTAGGTAAGACGATTCTAAGTGAAATAAGTCACACAGAAAAGGACACTTCTCATAAGGTGTCACTTATAGACGGAATGTAAAAACCGTTACACTTGAACTGAATTACAAAACAGAACAGAGTCACACGTGCAGAAAACACACTATGGCTGCTTAACGGGAAAGGTGAGGTGGGGTGATACATAAAACAAGAGTTTCAAATTAGCTCAGATACCGTTCCATAAACCCAATATGTAATAGACAAGACCTAGTCCTTGCTCAGAGAACTGGACTCAACACGCCCGATTCACCGCACAAGAATATATCTGACTAGTAATAATCTTAAAACCTATGTATTGATATCTCTCTGTTAGTGTGTCAAGTGGGTGTAAAGCGGCATAAACACAGCCGTGAAAAGCAGCTAAACCCCATTATAAAAATAAATTACTTTTAAAAACCCATGAAACGAAGACAGGGAAAGACAGAGAAATTCTTACACAATTCGTTCAGGGGCTGTGATGCAACCTGGATTGACCATATCTAGACCCACAGCTGGATGAGACATAAGGGTGGACACTCTTGGGGCTGAGAGGTGTGGTGAGGTTGGGTGAGCAAACGCAGACCCTTTAAAGTAATACTGCGTGCTACCCATCGCATGGGTCCCAAATCTCCAGGTTCAAGGGCATCTTCCTACATCGAAAACATGCATGAGAAACCCAGAAGATGGTACACCGTCTGATGGGGAAAGGTTTCTAAGACGCACCTCATTTCTCATCTCCTTGTGCTCGGGTTGGCCATTCCAGCCACTTTACTAGCAATCTCCCTACTTGGAGCATCAGCACCTTTAACCTCCTGTTCCGTACAGGTTGCAATTTGTCCTGAGGATGCACGGGAAGACGGGGAACCAATGAGAGACTAGATCTTGGTGTTGGGACAGGCACAGGTCACTCTATTTTCCCATCAGGAAGAAGAATTAACCACAGGCTCAGCCTGCCCCCCGGAACCAGAACAGGGCCTGAAGCCATCCTGCGCTTTTGCGGCCAGCTCCCAAAGAAGCGTCTTGTAAAATGGAGCTTCAGTGCACTGCAATTCAGAAACCTGCGAGTTATAAATGATAACTCTCGTCCACAAATATATTGAGGGAAGGCAAAGAAGAGGATTTGAAATCAAGGCAGAATTGCAGGAAACAGATTTCAGGAGGTAGATTCGAATCGCCTTTAAAGCACATGAAAAGCGGCAAAACGTTGACAATGATGCCCTTGGCCAAAAAGGGCGTATGCGTTTTTTCCTGAATATATTCAGGAAAAAACGCATATGCCCTTTTTGGCCAACCAAGCAACCTGGAAAGGCAAATCAGCGCTACAAAGAAGTCTCGCCTCCCATCGGTCAAAAGGGCCATGCTGAAAAAAGTGTCAAAACCAGAAGTGCAGGACAGGCCATGGAGAAATGGGAGCCTTGCTACACTGATGGGCGGGATGTAAATCGCCAACAGCCACTCTGGAGAAGTGTACGGTGTGTCCTGAAACATCTAAAAAACACAGCTTAGAGAGCATAGGGCACTTCCACGCATGGGGGGATAAAGTGGGAAAATTGAAAATCAGCAAGACACAAGCACCCCAAAGTTTAGGGCTGCTCTGTTGACAAGGACCTCCACTTCATTCCACCTTAAATATCCCAGGAAAGCGAAAAATGGATCAAAAAGTTGTGGTCCTTATGTACAATGGAATATCACTCAGCCATGAAATCAATGTCATAAGGCTAGTAGCAGCATGATGAGTGGATTTAGGTAAGACGATTCTAAGTGAAATAAGTCACACAGAAAAGGACACTTCTCATAAGGTGTCACTTATAGAGGGAATGTAAAAACCGTTACACTTGAACTGAATTACAAAACAGAACAGAGTCACACATGCAGAAAACACACTATGGCTGCTTAACGGGAAAGGTGAGGTGGGGTGATACATAAAACAAGAGTTTCAAGTTAGCTCAGATACCGTTCCATAAACCCAATATGTAATAGACAAGACCTACTCCTTGCTCAGAGAACTGGACTCAACACGCCCGATTCACCGCACAAGAATATATCTGACTAGTAATAATCTTAAAACCTATGTATTGATATCTCTCTGTTAGTGTGTCAAGTGGGTGTAAAGCGGCATAAACACAGCCGTGAAAAGCAGCTAAACCCCATTATAAAAATAAATTACTTTTAAAAACCCATGAAACAAAGACAGGGAAAGACAGAGAAACTCTTACACAATTCGTTCAGGGGCTGTGATGCAACCTGGATTGACCATATCTAGACCCACAGCTGGATGAGACATAAGGGTGGACACTCTTGGGGCTGAGAGGTGTGGTGAGGTTGGGTGAGCAAACGCAGACCCTTTAAAGTAATACTGCGTGCTACCCATCGCATGGGTCCCAAATCTCCAGGTTCAAGGGCATCTTCCTACATCGAAAACATGCATGAGAAACCCAGAAGATGGTACACCGTGTGATGGGGAAAGGTTTCTAAAACGCACCTCATTTCTCATCTCCTTGTGCTCGGGTTCGCCATTCCAGCCACTTTACTAGCAATCTCCCTACTTGGAGCATCAGCACCTTTAACCTCCTGTTCCGTACAGGTTGTAATTTGTCCTGAGGATGCACGGGAAGACGGGGAACCAATGAGAGACTAGATCTTGGTGTTGGGACAGGCACAGGTCACTCTATTTTCCCATCAGGAAGAAGAATTAACGACAGGCTCAGCCTGCCCCCCGGAACCAGAACAGGGCCTGAAGCCATCCTGCGCTTTTGCGGACAGCTCCCAAAAAAGCGACTTGTAAAATGGAGCTTCAGGGCACTGCAATTCACAAACCTGCGAGTTATAAATGATAACTCTCGTCCACAAATATATTGAGGGAAGGCAAAGAAGAGGATTTGAAATCAAGGCAGAATTGCAGGAAACAGATTTCAGGAGGTAGATTCGAATCGCCTTTGAAGCACATGAAAAGCAGCAAAACGTTGACAATGATGCCCTTGGCCAAAAAGGGCGTATGCGTTTTTTCCTGAATATATTCAGGAAAAAACGCATACGCCCTTTTTGGCCAACCAAGCAACCTGGAAAGGCAAATCAGCGCTACAAAGAAGTCTCGCTTCCCATCGGTCAAAAGGGCCATGCTGAAAAAAGTGTCAAAACCAGAAATGCAGGACAGGCCATGGAGAAATGGGAGCCTTGCTACACTGATGGGCGGGATGTAAATCGCCAACAGCCACTCTGGAGAAGTGTACGGTGTGTCCTGAAACATCTAAAAAACACAGCTTAGAGAGCATAGGGCACTTCCACGCATGGGGGGATAAAGTGGGAAAATTGAAAATCAGCAAGACACAAGCAGCCCAAAGTTTAGGGCTGCTCTGTTGACAAGGACCTCCACTTCATTCCACCTTAAATATCCCAGGAAAGCGAAAAATGGATAAAAAAGTTGTGGTCCTTATGTACAATGGAATATCACTCAGCCATGAAATCAATGTCATAAGGCTAGTAGCAGCATGATGAGTGGATTTAGGTAAGACGATTCTAAGTGAAATAAGTCACACAGAAAAGGACACTTCTCATAAGGTGTCACTTATAGACGGAATGTAAAAACCGTTACACTTGAACTGAATTACAAAACAGAACAGAGTCACACATGCAGAAAACACACTATGGCTGCTTAACGGGAAAGGTGAGGTGGGGTGATACATAAAACAAGAGTTTCAAATTAGCTCAGATACCGTTCCATAAACCCAATATGTAATAGACAAGACCTAGTCCTTGCTCAGAGAACTGGACTCAACACGCCCGATTCACCGCACAAGAATATATCTGACTAGTAATAATCTTAAAACCTATGTATTGATATCTCTCTGTTAGTGTGTCAAGTGGGTGTAAAGCGGCATAAACACAGCCGTGAAAAGCAGCTAAACCCCATTATAAAAATAAATTACTTTTAAAAACCCATGAAACGAAGACAGGGAAAGACAGAGAAATTCTTACACAATTCGTTCAGGGGCTGTGATGCAACCTGGATTGACCATATCTAGACCCACAGCTGGATGAGACATAAGGGTGGACACTCTTGGGGCTGAGAGGTGTGGTGAGGTTGGGTGAGCAAACGCAGACCCTTTAAAGTAATACTGCGTGCTACCCATCGCATGGGTCCCAAATCTCCAGGTTCAAGGGCATCTTCCTACATCGAAAACATGCATGAGAAACCCAGAAGATGGTACACCGTCTGATGGGGAAAGGTTTCTAAGACGCACCTCATTTCTCATCTCCTTGTGCTCGGGTTGGCCATTCCAGCCACTTTACTAGCAATCTCCCTACTTGGAGCATCAGCACCTTTAACCTCCTGTTCCGTACAGGTTGCAATTTGTCCTGAGGATGCACGGGAAGACGGGGAACCAATGAGAGACTAGATCTTGGTGTTGGGACAGGCACAGGTCACTCTATTTTCCCATCAGGAAGAAGAATTAACCACAGGCTCAGCCTGCCCCCCGGAACCAGAACAGGGCCTGAAGCCATCCTGCGCTTTTGCGGCCAGCTCCCAAAGAAGCGTCTTGTAAAATGGAGCTTCAGTGCACTGCAATTCAGAAACCTGCGAGTTATAAATGATAACTCTCGTCCACAAATATATTGAGGGAAGGCAAAGAAGAGGATTTGAAATCAAGGCAGAATTGCAGGAAACAGATTTCAGGAGGTAGATTCGAATCGCCTTTAAAGCACATGAAAAGCGGCAAAACGTTGACAATGATGCCCTTGGCCAAAAAGGGCGTATGCGTTTTTTCCTGAATATATTCAGGAAAAAACGCATATGCCCTTTTTGGCCAACCAAGCAACCTGGAAAGGCAAATCAGCGCTACAAAGAAGTCTCGCCTCCCATCGGTCAAAAGGGCCATGCTGAAAAAAGTGTCAAAACCAGAAGTGCAGGACAGGCCATGGAGAAATGGGAGCCTTGCTACACTGATGGGCGGGATGTAAATCGCCAACAGCCACTCTGGAGAAGTGTACGGTGTGTCCTGAAACATCTAAAAAACACAGCTTAGAGAGCATAGGGCACTTCCACGCATGGGGGGATAAAGTGGGAAAATTGAAAATCAGCAAGACACAAGCACCCCAAAGTTTAGGGCTGCTCTGTTGACAAGGACCTCCACTTCATTCCACCTTAAATATCCCAGGAAAGCGAAAAATGGATCAAAAAGTTGTGGTCCTTATGTACAATGGAATATCACTCAGCCATGAAATCAATGTCATAAGGCTAGTAGCAGCATGATGAGTGGATTTAGGTAAGACGATTCTAAGTGAAATAAGTCACACAGAAAAGGACACTTCTCATAAGGTGTCACTTATACAGGGAATGTAAAAACCGTTACAATTGAACTGAATTACAAAACAGAACAGAGTCACACATGCAGAAAACACACTATGGCTGCTTAACGGGAAAGGTGAGGTGGGGTGATACATAAAACAAGAGTTTCAAATTAGCTCAGATACCGTTCCATAAACCCAATATGTAATAGACAAGACCTAGTCCTTGCTCAGAGAACTGGACTCAACACGCCCGATTCACCGCACAAGAATATATCTGACTAGTAAGAATCTTAAAACCTATGTATTGATATCTCTCTGTTAGTGTGTCAAGTGGGTGTAAATCGGCATAAACACAGCCGTGAAAAGCAGCTAAACCCCATTATAAAAATAAATTACTTTTAAAAACCCATGAAACAAAGACAGGGAAAGACAGAGAAATTCTTACACAATTCGTTCAGGGGCTGTGATGCAACCTGGATTGACCATATCTAGACCCACAGCTGGATGAGACATAAGGGTGGACACTCTTGGGGCTGAGAGGTTTGGTGAGGTTGGGTGAGCAAACGCAGACCCTTTAAAGTAATACTGCGTGCTACCCATCGCATGGGTCCCAAATTTCCAGGTTCAAGGGCATCTTCCTACATCGAAAACATGCATGAGAAACCCAGAAGATGGTACACCGTGTGATGGGGAAAGGTTTCTAAAACGCACCTCATTTCTCATCTCCTTGTGCTCGGGTTCGCCATTCCAGCCACTTTACTAGCAATCTCCCTACTTGGAGCATCAGCACCTTTAACCTCCTGTTCCGTACAGGTTGTAATTTGTCCTGAGGATGCACGGGAAGACGGGGAACCAATGAGAGACTAGATCTTGGTGTTGGGACAGGCACAGGTCACTCTATTTTCCCATCAGGAAGAAGAATTAACCACAGGCTCAGCCTGCCCCCCGGAACCAGAACAGGGCCTGAAGCCATCCTGGGCTTTTGCGGCCAGCTCCCAAAAAAGCGACTTGTAAAATGGAGCTTCAGGGCACTGCAATTCACAAACCTGCGAGTTATAAATGATAACTCTCGTCCACAAATATATTGAGGGAAGGCAAAGAAGAGGATTTGAAATCAAGGCAGAATTGCAGGAAACAGATTTCAGGAGGTAGATTCGAATCGCCTTTAAAGCACATGAAAAGCAGCAAAACGTTGACAATGATGCCCTTGTCCAAAAAGGGCGTATGCGTTTTTTCCTGAATATATTCAGGAAAAAACGCATACGCCCTTTTTGGCCAACCAAGCAACCTGGAAAGGCAAATCAGCGCTACAAAGAAGTCTCGCTTCCCATCGGTCAAAAGGGCCATGCTGAAAAAAGTGTCAAAACCAGAAATGCAGGACAGGCCATGGAGAAATGGGAGCCTTGCTACACTGATGGGCGGGATGTAAATCGCCAACAGCCACTCTGGAGAAGTGTACGGTGTGTCCTGAAACATCTAAAAAACACAGCTTAGAGAGCATAGGGCACTTCCACGCATGGGGGGATAAAGTGGGAAAATTGAAAATCAGCAAGACACAAGCACCCCAAAGTTTAGGGCTGCTCTGTTGACAAGGACCTCCACTTCATTCCACCTTAAATATCCCAGGAAAGCGAAAAATGGATAAAAAAGTTGTGGTCCTTATGTACAATGGAATATCACTCAGCCATGAAATCAATGTCATAAGGCTAGTAGCAGCATGATGAGTGGATTTAGGTAAGACGATTCTAAGTGAAATAAGTCACACAGAAAAGGACACTTCTCATAAGGTGTCACTTATAGAGGGAATGTAAAAACCGTTACACTTGAACTGAATTACAAAACAGAACAGAGTCACACATGCAGAAAACACACTATGGCTGCTTATCGGGAAAGGTGAGGTGGGGTGATACATAAAACAAGAGTTTCAAATTAGCTCAGATACCATTCCATAAACCCAATATGTAATAGACAAGACCTACTCCTTGCTCAGAGAACTGGACTCAACACGCCCGATTCACCACACAAGAATATATCTGACTAGTAATAATCTTAAAACCTATGTATTGATATCTCTCTGTTAGTGTGTCAAGTGGGTGTAAAGCGGCATAAACACAGCCGTGAAAAGCAGCTAAACCCCATTATAAAAATAAATTACTTTTAAAAACCCATGAAACAAAGACAGGGAAAGACAGAGAAACTCTTACACAATTCGTTCAGGGGCTGTGATGCAACCTGGATTGACCATATCTAGACCCACAGCTGGATGAGACATAAGGGTGGACACTCTTGGGGCTGAGAGGTGTGGTGAGGTTGGGTGAGCAAACGCAGACCCTTTAAAGTAATACTGCGTGCTACCCATCGCATGGGTCCCAAATCTCCAGGTTCAAGGGCATCTTCCTACATCGAAAACATGCATGAGAAACCCAGAAGATGGTACACCGTGTGATGGGGAAAGGTTTCTAAATCGCACCTCATTTCTCATCTCCTTGTGCTCGGGTTCGCCATTCCAGCCACTTTACTAGCAATCTCCCTACTTGGAGCATCAGCACCTTTAACCTCCTGTTCCGTACAGGTTGTAATTTGTCCTGAGGATGCACGGGAAGACGGGGAACCAATGAGAGACTAGATCTTGGTGTTGGGACAGGCACAGGTCACTCTATTTTCCCATCAGGAAGAAGAATTAACCACAGGCTCAGCCTGCCCCCCGGAACCAGAACAGGGCCTGAAGCCATCCTGCGCTTTTGCGGACAGCTCCCAAAAAAGCGACTTGTAAAATGGAGCTTCAGGGCACTGCAATTCACAAACCTGCGAGTTATAAATGATAACTCTCGTCCACAAATATATTGAGGGAAGGCAAAGAAGAGGATTTGAAATCAAGGCAGAATTGCAGGAAACAGATTTCAGGAGGTAGATTCGAATCGCCTTTAAAGCACATGAAAAGCGGCAAAACGTTGACAATGATGCCCTTGGCCAAAAAGGGCGTATGCGTTTTTTCCTGAATATATTCAGGAAAAAACGCATACGCCCTTTTTGGCCAACCAAGCAACCTGGAAAGGCAAATCAGCGCTACAAAGAAGTCTCGCTTCCCATCGGTCAAAAGGGCCATGCTGAAAAAAGTGTCAAAACCAGAAATGCAGGACAGGCCATGGAGGAATCGGAGCCTTGCTACACTGATGGGCGGGATGTAAATCGCCAACAGCCACTCTGGAGAAGTGTACGGTGTGTCCTGAAACATCTAAAAAACACAGCTTAGAGAGCATAGGGCACTTCCACGCATGGGGGGATAAAGTGGGAAAATTGAAAATCAGCAAGACACAAGCACCCCAAAGTTTAGGGCTGCTCTGTTGACAAGGACCTCCACTTCATTCCACCTTAAATATCCCAGGAAAGCGAAAAATGGATAAAAAAGTTGTGGTCCTTATGTACAAAGGAATATCACTCAGCCATGAAATCAATGTCATAAGGCTAGTAGCAGCATGATGAGTGGATTTAGGTAAGACGATTCTAAGTGAAATAAGTCACACAGAAAAGGACACTTCTCATAAGGTGTCACTTATAGAGGGAATGTAAAAACCGTTACACTTGAACTGAATTACAAAACAGAACAGAGTCACACATGCAGAAAACACACTATGGCTGCTTAACGGGAAAGGTGAGGTGGGGTGATACATAAAACAAGAGTTTCAAATTAGCTCAGATACCGTTCCATAAACCCAATATGTAATAGAGAAGACCTACTCCTTGCTCAGAGAACTGGACTCAACACGCCCGATTCACCACACAAGAATATATCTGACTAGTAATAATCTTAAAACCTATGTATTGATATCTCTCTGTTAGTGTGTCAAGTGGGTGTAAAGCGGCATAAACACAGCCGTGAAAAGCAGCTAAACCCCATTATAAAAATAAATTACTTTTAAAAACCCATGAAACAAAGACAGGGAAAGACAGAGAAACTCTTACACAATTCGTTCAGGGGCTGTGATGCAACCTGGATTGACCATATCTAGACCCACAGCTGGATGAGACATAAGGGTGGACACTCTTGGGGCTGAGAGGTGTGGTGAGGTTGGGTGAGCAAACGCAGACCCTTTAAAGTAATACTGCGTGCTACCCATCGCATGGGTCCCAAATCTCCAGGTTCAAGGGCATCTTCCTACATCGAAAACATGCATGAGAAACCCAGAAGATGGTACACCGTGTGATGGGGAAAGGTTTCTAAAACGTACCTCATTTCTCATCTCCTTGTGCTCGGGTTCGCCATTCCAGCCACTTTACTAGCAATCTCCCTACTTGGAGCATCAGCACCTTTAACCTCCTGTTCCGTACAGGTTGTAATTTGTCCTGAGGATGCACGGGAAGACGGGGAACCAATGAGAGACTAGATCTTGGTGTTGGGACAGGCACAGGTCACTCTATTTTCCCATCAGGAAGAAGAATTAACCACAGGCTCAGCCTGCCCCCCGGAACCAGAACAGGGCCTGAAGCCATCCTGCGCTTTTGCGGCCAGCTCCCAAAAAAGCGACTTGTAAAATGGAGCTTCAGGGCACTGCAATTCACAAACCTGCGAGTTATAAATGATAACTCTCGTCCACAAATATATTGAGGGAAGGCAAAGAAGAGGATTTGAAATCAAGGCAGAATTGCAGGAAACAGATTTCAGGAGGTAGATTCGAATCGCCTTTAAAGCACATGAAAAGCGGCAAAACGTTGACAATGATGCCCTTGGCCAAAAAGGGCGTATGCGTTTTTTCCTGAATATATTCAGGAAAAAACGCATACGCCCTTTTTGGCCAACCAAGCAACCTGGAAAGGCAAATCAGCGCTACAAAGAAGTCTCGCTTCCCATCGGTCAAAAGGGCCATGCTGAAAAAAGTGTCAAAACCAGAAATGCAGGACAGGCCATGGAGGAATCGGAGCCTTGCTACACTGATGGGCGGGATGTAAATCGGCAACAGCCACTCTGGAGAAGTGTACGGTGTGTCCTGAAACTTCTAAAAAACACAGCTTAGAGAGCATAGGGCACTTCCACGCATGGGGGGATAAAGTGGGAAAATTGAAAATCAGCAAGACACAAGCACCCCAAAGTTTAGGGCTGCTCTGTTGACAAGGACCTCCACTTCATTCCACCTTAAATATCCCAGGAAAGCGAAAAATGGATAAAAAAGTTGTGGTCCTTATGTACAATGGAATATCACTCAGCCATGATATCAATGTCATAAGGCTAGTAGCAGCATGATGAGTGGATTTAGGTAAGACGATTCTAAGTGAAATAAGTCACACAGAAAAGGACACTTCTCATAAGGTGTCACTTATAGAGGGAATGTAAAAACCGTTACACTTGAACTGAATTACAAAACAGAACAGAGTCACACATGCAGAAAACACACTATGGCTGCTTATCGGGAAAGGTGAGGTGGGGTGATACATAAAACAAGAGTTTCAAATTAGCTCAGATACCGTTCCATAAACCCAATATGTAATAGACAAGACCTACTCCTTGCTCAGAGAACTGGACTCAACACGCCCGATTCACCACACAAGAATATATCTGACTAGTAATAATCTTAAAACCTATGTATTGATATCTCTCTGTTAGTGTGTCAAGTGGGTGTAAAGCGGCATAAACACAGCCGTGAAAAGCAGCTAAACCCCATTATAAAAATAAATTACTTTTAAAAACCCATGAAACAAAGACAGGGAAAGACAGAGAAACTCTTACACAATTCGTTCAGGGGCTGTGATGCAACCTGGATTGACCATATCTAGACCCACAGCTGGATGAGACATAAGGGTGGACACTCTTGGGGCTGAGAGGTGTGGTGAGGTTGGGTGAGCAAACGCAGACCCTTTAAAGTAATACTGCGTGCTACCCATCGCATGGGTCCCAAATCTCCAGGTTCAAGGGCATCTTCCTACATCGAAAACATGCATGAGAAACCCAGAAGATGGTACACCGTGTGATGGGGAAAGGTTTCTAAAACGCACCTCATTTCTCATCTCCTTGTGCTCGGGTTCGCCATTCCAGCCACTTTACTAGCAATCTCCCTACTTGGAGCATCAGCACCTTTAACCTCCTGTTCCGTACAGGTTGTAATTTGTCCTGAGGATGCACGGGAAGACGGGGAACCAATGAGAGACTAGATCTTGGTGTTGGGATAGGCACAGGTCACTCTATTTTCCCATCAGGAAGAAGAATTAACCACAGGCTCAGCCTGCCCCCCGGAACCAGAACAGGGCCTGAAGCCATCCTGCGCTTTTGCGGCCAGCTCCCAAAAAAGCGACTTGTAAAATGGAGCTTCAGGGCACTGCAATTCACAAACCTGCGAGTTATAAATGATAACTCTCGTCCACAAATATATTGAGGGAAGGCAAAGAAGAGGATTTGAAATCAAGGCAGAATTGCAGGAAACAGATTTCAGGAGGTAGATTCGAATCGCCTTTAAAGCACATGAAAAGCGGCAAAACGTTGACAATGATGCCCTTGGCCAAAAAGGGCGTATGCGTTTTTTCCTGAATATATTCAGGAAAAAACGCATACGCCCTTTTTGGCCAACCAAGCAACCTGGAAAGGCAAATCAGCGCTACAAAGAAGTCTCGCTTCCCATCGGTCAAAAGGGCCATGCTGAAAAAAGTGTCAAAACCAGAAATGCAGGACAGGCCATGGAGGAATCGGAGCCTTGCTACACTGATGGGCGGGATGTAAATCGCCAACAGCCACTCTGGAGAAGTGTACGGTGTGTCCTGAAACATCTAAAAAACACAGCTTAGAGAGCATAGGGCACTTCCACGCATGGGGGGATAAAGTGGGAAAATTGAAAATCAGCAAGACACAAGCACCCCAAAGTTTAGGGCTGCTCTGTTGACAAGGACCTCCACTTCATTCCACCTTAAATATCCCAGGAAAGCGAAAAATGGATAAAAAAGTTGTGGTCCTTATGTACAATGGAATATCACTCAGCCATGAAATCAATGTCATAAGGCTAGTAGCAGCATGATGAGTGGATTTAGGTAAGACGATTCTAAGTGAAATAAGTCACACAGAAAAGGACACTTCTCATAAGGTGTCACTTATAGAGGGAATGTAAAAACCGTTACACTTGAACTGAATTACAAAACAGAACAGAGTCACACATGCAGAAAACACACTATGGCTGCTTATCGGGAAAGGTGAGGTGGGGTGATACATAAAACAAGAGTTTCAAATTAGCTCAGATACCGTTCCATAAACCCAATATGTAATAGACAAGACCTACTCCTTGCTCAGAGAACTGGACTCAACACGCCCGATTCACCACACAAGAATATATCTGACTAGTAATAATCTTAAAACCTATGTATTGATATCTCTCTGTTAGTGTGTCAAGTGGGTGTAAAGCGGCATAAACACAGCCGTGAAAAGCAGCTAAACCCCATTATAAAAATAAATTACTTTTAAAAACCCATGAAACAAAGACAGGGAAAGACAGAGAAACTCTTACACAATTCGTTCAGGGGCTGTGATGCAACCTGGATTGACCATATCTAGACCCACAGCTGGATGAGACATAAGGGTGGACACTCTTGGGGCTGAGAGGTTTGGTGAGGTTGGGTGAGCAAACGCAGACCCTGTAAAGTAATACTGCGTGCTACCCATCGCATGGGTCCCAAATCTCCAGGTTCAAGGGTATCTTCCTACATTGAAAACATGCATGAGAAACCCAGAAGATGGTACACCGTGTGATGGGGAAAGGTTTCTAAAACGCACCTCATTTCTCATCTCCTTGTGCTCGGGTTCGCCATTCCAGCCACTTTACTAGCAATCTCCCTACTTGGAGCATCAGCACCTTTAACCTCCTGTTCCGTACAGGTTGCAATTTGTCCTGAGGATGCACGGGAAGACGGGGAACCAATGAGAGACTAGATCTTGGTGTTGGGTCAGGCACAGGTCACTCTATTTTCCCATCAGGAAGAAGAATTAACCACAGGCTCAGCCTGCCCCCCGGAACCAGAACAGGGCCTGAAGCCATCCTGCGTTTTTGCGGCCAGCTCCCAAAAAAGCGACTTGTAAAATGGAGCTTCAGGGCACTGCAATTCACAAACCTGCGAGTTATAAATGATAACTCTCGTCCACAAATATATTGAGGGAAGGCAAAGAAGAGGATTTGAAATCAAGGCAGAATTGCAGGAAACAGATTTCAGGAGGTAGATTCGAATCGCCTTTAAAGCACATGAAAAGCGGCAAAACGTTGACAATGATGCCCTTGGCCAAAAAGGGCGTATGCGTTTTTTCCTGAATATATTCAGGAAAAAACGCATACGCCCTTTTTGGCCAACCAAGCAACCTGGAAAGGCAAATCAGCGCTACAAAGAAGTCTCGCTTCCCATCGGTCAAAAGGGCCATGCTGAAAAAAGTGTCAAAACCAGAAATGCAGGACAGGCCATGGAGAAATGGGAGCCTTGCTACACTGATGGGCGGGATGTAAATCGCCAACAGCCACTCTGGAGAAGTGTACGGTGTGTCCTGAAACATCTAAAAAACACAGTTTAGAGAGCATAGGGCACTTCCACGCATGGGGGGATAAAGTGGGAAAATTGAAAATCAGCAAGACACAAGCACCCCAAAGTTTAGGGCTGCTCTGTTGACAAGGACCTCCACTTCATTCCACCTTAAATATCCCAGGAAAGCGAAAAATGGATAAAAAAGTTGTGGTCCTTATGTTCAATGGAATATCACTCAGCCATGAAATCAATGTCATAAGGCTAGTAGCAGCATGATGAGTGGATTTAGGTAAGACGATTCTAAGTGAAATAAGTCACACAGAAAAGGACACTTCTCATAAGGTGTCACTTATAGACGGAATGTAAAAACCGTTACACTTGAACTGAATTACAAAACAGAACAGAGTCACACATGCAGAAAACACACTATGGCTGCTTAACGGGAAAGGTGAGGTGGGGTGATACATAAAACAAGAGTTTCAAATTAGCTCAGATACCGTTCCATAAACCCAATATGTAATAGACAAGACCTACTCCTTGCTCAGAGAACTGGACTCAACACGCCCGATTCACCGCACAAGAATATATCTGACTAGTAATAATCTTAAAACCTATGTATTGATATCTCTCTGTTAGTGTGTCAAGTGGGTGTAAAGCGGCATAAACACAGCCGTGAAAAGCAGCTAAACCCCATTATAAAAATAAATTACTTTTAAAAACCCATGAAACGAAGACAGGGAAAGACAGAGAAATTCTTACACAATTCGTTCAGGGGCTGTGATGCAACCTGGATTGACCATATCTAGACCCACAGCTGGATGAGACATAAGGGTGGACATTTTTGGGGCTGAGAGGTGTGGTGAGGTTGGGTGAGCAAACGCAGACCCTTTAAAGTAATACTGCGTGCTACCCATCGCATGGGTCCCAAATCTCCAGGTTCAAGGGCATCTTCCTACATCGAAAACATGCATGAGAAACCCAGAAGATGGTACACCGTCTGATGGGGAAAGGTTTCTAAGACGCACCTCATTTCTCATCTCCTTGTGCTCGGGTTGGCCATTCCAGCCACTTTACTAGCAATCTCCCTACTTGGAGCATCAGCACCTTTAACCTCCTGTTCCGTACAGGTTGCAATTTGTCCTGAGGATGCACGGGAAGACAGGGAACCAATGAGAGACTAGATCTTGGTGTTGGGACAGGCACAGGTCACTCTATTTTCCCATCAGAAAGAAGAATTAACCACAGGCTCAGCCTGCCCCCCGGAACCAGAACAGGGCCTGAAGCCATCCTGCGCTTTTGCGGCCAGCTCCCAAAGAAGCGACTTGTAAAATGGAGCTTCAGGGCACTGCAATTCACAAACCTGCAGAGTTATAAATGATAACTCTCGTCCACAAATATATTGAGGGAAGGCAAAGAAGAGGATTTGAAATCAAGGCAGAATTGCAGGAAACAGATTTCAGGAGGTAGATTCGAATCGCCTTTAAAGCACATGAAAAGCGGCAAAACGTTGACAATGATGCCCTTGGCCAAAAAGGGCGTATGCGTTTTTTCCTGAATATATTCAGGAAAAAACGCATACGCCCTTTTTGGCCAACCAAGCAACCTGGAAAGGCAAATCAGCGCTACAAAGAAGTCTCGCTTCCCATCGGTCAAAAGGGCCATGCTGAAAAAAGTGTCAAAACCAGAAATGCAGGACAGGCCATGGAGAAATGGGAGCCTTGCTACACTGATGGGCGGGATGTAAATCGCCAACAGCCACTCTGGAGAAGTGTACGGTGTGTCCTGAAACATCTAAAAAACACAGTTTAGAGAGCATAGGGCACTTCCACGCATGGGGGGATAAAGTGGGAAAATTGAAAATCAGCAAGACACAAGCACCCCAAAGTTTAGGGCTGCTCTCATGACAAGGACCTCCACTTCATTCCACCTTAAATATCCCAGGAAAGCGAAAAATGGATAAAAAAGTTGTGGTCATTATGTACAATGGAATATCACTCAGCCATGAAATCAATGTCATAAGGCTAGTAGCAGCATGATGAGTGGATTTAGGTAAGACGATTCTAAGTGAAATAAGTCACACAGAAAAGGACACTTCTCATAAGGTGTCACTTATAGAGGGAATGTAAAAACCGTTACACTTGAACTGAATTACAAAACAGAACAGAGTCACACATGCAGAAAACACACTATGGCTGCTTAACGGGAAAGGTGAGGTGGGGTGATACATAAAACAAGAGTTTCAAATTAGCTCAGATACCGTTCCATAAACCCAATATGTAATAGACAAGACCTACTCCTTGCTCAGAGAACTGGACTCAACACGCCCGATTCACCACACAAGAATATATCTGACTAGTAATAATCTTAAAACCTATGTATTGATATCTCTCTGTTAGTGTGTCAAGTGGGTGTAAAGCGGCATAAACACAGCCGTGAAAAGCAGCTAAACCCCATTATAAAAATAAATTACTTTTAAAAACCCATGAAACAAAGACAGGGAAAGACAGAGAAACTCTTACACAATTCGTTCAGGGGCTGTGATGCAACCTGGATTGACCATATCTAGACCCACAGCTGGATGAGACATAAGGGTGGACACTCTTGGGGCTGAGAGGTGTGGTGAGGTTGGGTGAGCAAACGCAGACCCTTTAAAGTAATACTGCGTGCTACCCATCGCATGGGTCCCAAATCTCCAGGTTCAAGGGCATCTTCCTACATCGAAAACATGCATGAGAAACCCAGAAGATGGTACACCGTGTGATGGGGAAAGGTTTCTAAAACGTACCTCATTTCTCATCTCCTTGTGCTCGGGTTCGCCATTCCAGCCACTTTACTAGCAATCTCCCTACTTGGAGCATCAGCACCTTTAACCTCCTGTTCCGTACAGGTTGTAATTTGTCCTGAGGATGCACGGGAAGACGGGGAACCAATGAGAGACTAGATCTTGGTGTTGGGACAGGCACAGGTCACTCTATTTTCCCATCAGGAAGAAGAATTAACCACAGGCTCAGCCTGCCCCCCGGAACCAGAACAGGGCCTGAAGCCATCCTGCGCTTTTGCGGCCAGCTCCCAAAAAAGCGACTTGTAAAATGGAGCTTCAGGGCACTGCAATTCACAAACCTGCGAGTTATAAATGATAACTCTCGTCCACAAATATATTGAGGGAAGGCAAAGAAGAGGATTTGAAATCAAGGCAGAATTGCAGGAAACAGATTTCAGGAGGTAGATTCGAATCGCCTTTAAAGCACATGAAAAGCGGCAAAACGTTGACAATGATGCCCTTGGCCAAAAAGGGCGTATGCGTTTTTTCCTGAATATATTCAGGAAAAAACGCATACGCCCTTTTTGGCCAACCAAGCAACCTGGAAAGGCAAATCAGCGCTACAAAGAAGTCTCGCTTCCCATCGGTCAAAAGGGCCATGCTGAAAAAAGTGTCAAAACCAGAAATGCAGGACAGGCCATGGAGAAATGGGAGCCTTGCTACACTGATGGGCGGGATGTAAATCGCCAACAGCCACTCTGGAGAAGTGTACGGTGTGTCCTGAAACATCTAAAAAACACAGTTTAGAGAGCATAGGGCACTTCCACGCATGGGGGGATAAAGTGGGAAAATTGAAAATCAGCAAGACACAAGCACCCCAAAGTTTAGGGCTGCTCTCATGACAAGGACCTCCACTTCATTCCACCTTAAATATCCCAGGAAAGCGAAAAATGGATAAAAAAGTTGTGGTCCTTATGTACAATGGAATATCACTCAGCCATGAAATCAATGTCATAAGGCTAGTAGCAGCATGATGAGTGGATTTAGGTAAGACGATTCTAAGTGAAATAAGTCACACAGAAAAGGACACTTCTCATAAGGTGTCACTTATAGAGGGAATGTAAAAACCGTTACACTTGAACTGAATTACAAAACAGAACAGAGTCACACATGCAGAAAACACACTATGGCTGCTTAACGGGAAAGGTGAGGTGGGGTGATACATAAAACAAGAGTTTCAAATTAGCTCAGATACCGTTCCATAAACCCAATATGTAATAGACAAGACCTACTCCTTGCTCAGAGAACTGGACTCAACACGCCCGATTCACCACACAAGAATATATCTGACTAGTAATAATCTTAAAACCTATGTATTGATATCTCTCTGTTAGTGTGTCAAGTGGGTGTAAAGCGGCATAAACACAGCCGTGAAAAGCAGCTAAACCCCATTATAAAAATAAATTACTTTTAAAAACCCATGAAACAAAGACAGGGAAAGACAGAGAAACTCTTACACAATTCGTTCAGGGGCTGTGATGCAACCTGGATTGACCATATCTAGACCCACAGCTGGATGAGACATAAGGGTGGACACTCTTGGGGCTGAGAGGTGTGGTGAGGTTGGGTGAGCAAACGCAGACCCTTTAAAGTAATACTGCGTGCTACCCATCGCATGGGTCCCAAATCTCCAGGTTCAAGGGCATCTTCCTACATCGAAAACATGCATGAGAAACCCAGAAGATGGTACACCGTG
The DNA here is from genome assembly GCF_965194825.1 of Balaenoptera physalus. Taxonomy (NCBI): domain Eukaryota; kingdom Metazoa; phylum Chordata; class Mammalia; order Artiodactyla; family Balaenopteridae; genus Balaenoptera; species Balaenoptera physalus. Next base: position 15,594,531 of record NC_138891.1, read on the forward strand.
TGATGGGGAAAGGTTTCTAAAACGTACCTCATTTCTCATCTCCTTGTGCTCGGGTTCGCCATTCCAGCCACTTTACTAGCAATCTCCCTACTTGGAGCATCAGCACCTTTAACCTCCTGTTCCGTACAGGTTGTAATTTGTCCTGAGGATGCACGGGAAGACGGGGAACCAATGAGAGACTAGATCTTGGTGTTGGGACAGGCACAGGTCACTCTATTTTCCCATCAGGAAGAAGAATTAACCACAGGCTCAGCCTGCCCCCCGGAACCAGAACAGGGCCTGAAGCCATCCTGCGCTTTTGCGGCCAGCTCCCAAAAAAGCGACTTGTAAAATGGAGCTTCAGGGCACTGCAATTCACAAACCTGCGAGTTATAAATGATAACTCTCGTCCACAAATATATTGAGGGAAGGCAAAGAAGAGGATTTGAAATCAAGGCAGAATTGCAGGAAACAGATTTCAGGAGGTAGATTCGAATCGCCTTTAAAGCACATGAAAAGCGGCAAAACGTTGACAATGATGCCCTTGGCCAAAAAGGGCGTATGCGTTTTTTCCTGAATATATTCAGGAAAAAACGCATACGCCCTTTTTGGCCAACCAAGCAACCTGGAAAGGCAAATCAGCGCTACAAAGAAGTCTCGCTTCCCATCGGTCAAAAGGGCCATGCTGAAAAAAGTGTCAAAACCAGAAATACAGGACAGGCCATGGAGGAATCGGAGCCTTGCTACACTGATGGGCGGGATGTAAATCGGCAACAGCCACTCTGGAGAAGTGTACGGTGTGTCCTGAAACTTCTAAAAAACACAGCTTAGAGAGCATAGGGCACTTCCACGCATGGGGGGATAAAGTGGGAAAATTGAAAATCAGCAAGACACAAGCACCCCAAAGTTTAGGGCTGCTCTGTTGACAAGGACCTCCACTTCATTCCACCTTAAATATCCCAGGAAAGCGAAAAATGGATAAAAAAGTTGTGGTCCTTATGTACAATGGAATATCACTCAGCCATGAAATCAATGTCATAAGGCTAGTAGCAGCATGATGAGTGGATTTAGGTAAGACGATTCTAAGTGAAATAAGTCACACAGAAAAGGACACTTCTCATAAGGTGTCACTTATAGAGGGAATGTAAAAACCGTTACACTTGAACTGAATTACAAAACAGAACAGAGTCACACATGCAGAAAACACACTATGGCTGCTTATCGGGAAAGGTGAGGTGGGGTGATACATAAAACAAGAGTTTCAAATTAGCTCAGATACCGTTCCATAAACCCAATATGTAATAGACAAGACCTACTCCTTGCTCAGAGAACTGGACTCAACACGCCCGATTCACCACACAAGAATATATCTGACTAGTAATAATCTTAAAACCTATGTATTGATATCTCTCTGTTAGTGTGTCAAGTGGGTGTAAAGCGGCATAAACACAGCCGTGAAAAGCAGCTAAACCCCATTATAAAAATAAATTACTTTTAAAAACCCATGAAACAAAGACAGGGAAAGACAGAGAAACTCTTACACAATTCGTTCAGGGGCTGTGATGCAACCTGGATTGACCATATCTAGACCCACAGCTGGATGAGACATAAGGGTGGACACTCTTGGGGCTGAGAGGTGTGGTGAGGTTGGGTGAGCAAACGCAGACCCTTTAAAGTAATACTGCGTGCTACCCATCGCATGGGTCCCAAATCTCCAGGTTCAAGGGCATCTTCCTACATCGAAAACATGCATGAGAAACCCAGAAGATGGTACACCGTGTGATGGGGAAAGGTTTCTAAAACGCACCTCATTTCTCATCTCCTTGTGCTCGGGTTCGCCATTCCAGCCACTTTACTAGCAATCTCCCTACTTGGAGCATCAGCACCTTTAACCTCCTGTTCCGTACAGGTTGTAATTTGTCCTGAGGATGCACGGGAAGACGGGGAACCAATGAGAGACTAGATCTTGGTGTTGGGATAGGCACAGGTCACTCTATTTTCCCATCAGGAAGAAGAATTAACCACAGGCTCAGCCTGCCCCCCGGAACCAGAACAGGGCCTGAAGCCATCCTGCGCTTTTGCGGCCAGCTCCCAAAAAAGCGACTTGTAAAATGGAGCTTCAGGGCACTGCAATTCACAAACCTGCGAGTTATAAATGATAACTCTCGTCCACAAATATATTGAGGGAAGGCAAAGAAGAGGATTTGAAATCAAGGCAGAATTGCAGGAAACAGATTTCAGGAGGTAGATTCGAATCGCCTTTAAAGCACATGAAAAGCGGCAAAACGTTGACAATGATGCCCTTGGCCAAAAAGGGCGTATGCGTTTTTTCCTGAATATATTCAGGAAAAAACGCATACGCCCTTTTTGGCCAACCAAGCAACCTGGAAAGGCAAATCAGCGCTACAAAGAAGTCTCGCTTCCCATCGGTCAAAAGGGCCATGCTGAAAAAAGTGTCAAAACCAGAAATGCAGGACAGGCCATGGAGGAATCGGAGCCTTGCTACACTGATGGGCGGGATGTAAATCGCCAACAGCCACTCTGGAGAAGTGTACGGTGTGTCCTGAAACATCTAAAAAACACAGCTTAGAGAGCATAGGGCACTTCCACGCATGGGGGGATAAAGTGGGAAAATTGAAAATCAGCAAGACACAAGCACCCCAAAGTTTAGGGCTGCTCTGTTGACAAGGACCTCCACTTCATTCCACCTTAAATATCCCAGGAAAGCGAAAAATGGATAAAAAAGTTGTGGTCCTTATGTACAATGGAATATCACTCAGCCATGAAATCAATGTCATAAGGCTAGTAGCAGCATGATGAGTGGATTTAGGTAAGACGATTCTAAGTGAAATAAGTCACACAGAAAAGGACACTTCTCATAAGGTGTCACTTATAGAGGGAATGTAAAAACCGTTACACTTGAACTGAATTACAAAACAGAACAGAGTCACACATGCAGAAAACACACTATGGCTGCTTATCGGGAAAGGTGAGGTGGGGTGATACATAAAACAAGAGTTTCAAATTAGCTCAGATACCGTTCCATAAACCCAATATGTAATAGACAAGACCTACTCCTTGCTCAGAGAACTGGACTCAACACGCCCGATTCACCACACAAGAATATATCTGACTAGTAATAATCTTAAAACCTATGTATTGATATCTCTCTGTTAGTGTGTCAAGTGGGTGTAAAGCGGCATAAACACAGCCGTGAAAAGCAGCTAAACCCCATTATAAAAATAAATTACTTTTAAAAACCCATGAAACAAAGACAGGGAAAGACAGAGAAACTCTTACACAATTCGTTCAGGGGCTGTGATGCAACCTGGATTGACCATATCTAGACCCACAGCTGGATGAGACATAAGGGTGGACACTCTTGGGGCTGAGAGGTTTGGTGAGGTTGGGTGAGCAAACGCAGACCCTGTAAAGTAATACTGCGTGCTACCCATCGCATGGGTCCCAAATCTCCAGGTTCAAGGGTATCTTCCTACATTGAAAACATGCATGAGAAACCCAGAAGATGGTACACCGTGTGATGGGGAAAGGTTTCTAAAACGCACCTCATTTCTCATCTCCTTGTGCTCGGGTTCGCCATTCCAGCCACTTTACTAGCAATCTCCCTACTTGGAGCATCAGCACCTTTAACCTCCTGTTCCGTACAGGTTGCAATTTGTCCTGAGGATGCACGGGAAGACGGGGAACCAATGAGAGACTAGATCTTGGTGTTGGGTCAGGCACAGGTCACTCTATTTTCCCATCAGGAAGAAGAATTAACCACAGGCTCAGCCTGCCCCCCGGAACCAGAACAGGGCCTGAAGCCATCCTGCGTTTTTGCGGCCAGCTCCCAAAAAAGCGACTTGTAAAATGGAGCTTCAGGGCACTGCAATTCACAAACCTGCGAGTTATAAATGATAACTCTCGTCCACAAATATATTGAGGGAAGGCAAAGAAGAGGATTTGAAATCAAGGCAGAATTGCAGGAAACAGATTTCAGGAGGTAGATTCGAATCGCCTTTAAAGCACATGAAAAGCGGCAAAACGTTGACAATGATGCCCTTGGCCAAAAAGGGCGTATGCGTTTTTTCCTGAATATATTCAGGAAAAAACGCATACGCCCTTTTTGGCCAACCAAGCAACCTGGAAAGGCAAATCAGCGCTACAAAGAAGTCTCGCTTCCCATCGGTCAAAAGGGCCATGCTGAAAAAAGTGTCAAAACCAGAAATGCAGGACAGGCCATGGAGAAATGGGAGCCTTGCTACACTGATGGGCGGGATGTAAATCGCCAACAGCCACTCTGGAGAAGTGTACGGTGTGTCCTGAAACATCTAAAAAACACAGTTTAGAGAGCATAGGGCACTTCCACGCATGGGGGGATAAAGTGGGAAAATTGAAAATCAGCAAGACACAAGCACCCCAAAGTTTAGGGCTGCTCTGTTGACAAGGACCTCCACTTCATTCCACCTTAAATATCCCAGGAAAGCGAAAAATGGATAAAAAAGTTGTGGTCCTTATGTTCAATGGAATATCACTCAGCCATGAAATCAATGTCATAAGGCTAGTAGCAGCATGATGAGTGGATTTAGGTAAGACGATTCTAAGTGAAATAAGTCACACAGAAAAGGACACTTCTCATAAGGTGTCACTTATAGACGGAATGTAAAAACCGTTACACTTGAACTGAATTACAAAACAGAACAGAGTCACACATGCAGAAAACACACTATGGCTGCTTAACGGGAAAGGTGAGGTGGGGTGATACATAAAACAAGAGTTTCAAATTAGCTCAGATACCGTTCCATAAACCCAATATGTAATAGACAAGACCTACTCCTTGCTCAGAGAACTGGACTCAACACGCCCGATTCACCGCACAAGAATATATCTGACTAGTAATAATCTTAAAACCTATGTATTGATATCTCTCTGTTAGTGTGTCAAGTGGGTGTAAAGCGGCATAAACACAGCCGTGAAAAGCAGCTAAACCCCATTATAAAAATAAATTACTTTTAAAAACCCATGAAACGAAGACAGGGAAAGACAGAGAAATTCTTACACAATTCGTTCAGGGGCTGTGATGCAACCTGGATTGACCATATCTAGACCCACAGCTGGATGAGACATAAGGGTGGACACTCTTGGGGCTGAGAGGTGTGGTGAGGTTGGGTGAGCAAACGCAGACCCTTTAAAGTAATACTGCGTGCTACCCATCGCATGGGTCCCAAATCTCCAGGTTCAAGGGCATCTTCCTACATCGAAAACATGCATGAGAAACCCAGAAGATGGTACACCGTCTGATGGGGAAAGGTTTCTAAGACGCACCTCATTTCTCATCTCCTTGTGCTCGGGTTGGCCATTCCAGCCACTTTACTAGCAATCTCCCTACTTGGAGCATCAGCACCTTTAACCTCCTGTTCCGTACAGGTTGCAATTTGTCCTGAGGATGCACGGGAAGACAGGGAACCAATGAGAGACTAGATCTTGGTGTTGGGACAGGCACAGGTCACTCTATTTTCCCATCAGAAAGAAGAATTAACCACAGGCTCAGCCTTCCCCCCGGAACCAGAACAGGGCCTGAAGCCATCCTGCGCTTTTGCGGCCAGCTCCCAAAGAAGCGACTTGTAAAATGGAGCTTCAGGGCACTGCAATTCACAAACCTGCAGAGTTATAAATGATAACTCTCGTCCACAAATATATTGAGGGAAGGCAAAGAAGAGGATTTGAAATCAAGGCAGAATTGCAGGAAACAGATTTCAGGAGGTAGATTCGAATCGCCTTTAAAGCACATGAAAAGCGGCAAAACGTTGACAATGATGCCCTTGGCCAAAAAGGGCGTATGCGTTTTTTCCTGAATATATTCAGGAAAAAACGCATACGCCCTTTTTGGCCAACCAAGCAACCTGGAAAGGCAAATCAGCGCTACAAAGAAGTCTCGCTTCCCATCGGTCAAAAGGGCCATGCTGAAAAAAGTGTCAAAACCAGAAATGCAGGACAGGCCATGGAGAAATGGGAGCCTTGCTACACTGATGGGCGGGATGTAAATCGCCAACAGCCACTCTGGAGAAGTGTACGGTGTGTCCTGAAACATCTAAAAAACACAGTTTAGAGAGCATAGGGCACTTCCACGCATGGGGGGATAAAGTGGGAAAATTGAAAATCAGCAAGACACAAGCACCCCAAAGTTTAGGGCTGCTCTCATGACAAGGACCTCCACTTCATTCCACCTTAAATATCCCAGGAAAGCGAAAAATGGATAAAAAAGTTGTGGTCCTTATGTACAATGGAATATCACTCAGCCATGAAATCAATGTCATAAGGCTAGTAGCAGCATGATGAGTGGATTTAGGTAAGACGATTCTAAGTGAAATAAGTCACACAGAAAAGGACACTTCTCATAAGGTGTCACTTATAGACGGAATGTAAAAACCGTTACACTTGAACTGAATTACAAAACAGAACAGAGTCACACATGCAGAAAACACACTATGGCTGCTTAACGGGAAAGGTGAGGTGGGGTGATACATAAAACAAGAGTTTCAAATTAGCTCAGATACCGTTCCATAAACCCAATATGTAATAGACAAGACCTACTCCTTGCTCAGAGAACTGGACTCAACACGCCCGATTCACCGCACAAGAATATATCTGACTAGTAATAATCTTAAAACCTATGTATTGATATCTCTCTGTTAGTGTGTCAAGTGGGTGTAAAGCGGCATAAACACAGCCGTGAAAAGCAGCTAAACCCCATTATAAAAATAAATTACTTTTAAAAACCCATGAAACGAAGACAGGGAAAGACAGAGAAATTCTTACACAATTCGTTCAGGGGCTGTGATGCAACCTGGATTGACCATATCTAGACCCACAGCTGGATGAGACATAAGGGTGGACACTCTTGGGGCTGAGAGGTGTGGTGAGGTTGGGTGAGCAAACGCAGACCCTTTAAAGTAATACTGCGTGCTACCCATCGCATGGGTCCCAAATCTCCAGGTTCAAGGGCATCTTCCTACATCGAAAACATGCATGAGAAACCCAGAAGATGGTACACCGTCTGATGGGGAAAGGTTTCTAAGACGCACCTCATTTCTCATCTCCTTGTGCTCGGGTTGGCCATTCCAGCCACTTTACTAGCAATCTCCCTACTTGGAGCATCAGCACCTTTAACCTCCTGTTCCGTACAGGTTGCAATTTGTCCTCAGGATGCACGGGAAGACGGGGAACCAATGAGAGACTAGCTCTTGGTGTTGGGACAGGCACAGGTCACTCTATTTTCCCATCAGGAAGAAGAATTAACCACAGGCTCAGCCTGCCCCCCGGAACCAGAACAGGGCCTGAAGCCATCCTGCGCTTTTGCGGCCAGCTCCCAAAGAAGCGTCTTGTAAAATGGAGCTTCAGGGCACTGCAATTCAGAAACCTGCGAGTTATAAATGATAACTCTCGTCCACAAATATATTGAGGGAAGGCAAAGAAGAGGATTTGAAATCAAGGCAGAATTGCAGGAAACAGATTTCAGGAGGTAGATTCGAATCGCCTTTAAAGCACATGAAAAGCGGCAAAACGTTGACAATGATGCCCTTGGCCAAAAAGGGCGTATGCGTTTTTTCCTGAATATATTCAGGAAAAAACGCATACGCCCTTTTTGGCCAACCAAGCAACCTGGAAAGGCAAATCAGCGCTACAAAGAAGTCTCGCTTCCCATCGGTCAAAAGGGCCATGCTGAAAAAAGTGTCAAAACCAGAAGTGCAGGACAGGCCATGGAGAAATGGGAGCCTTGCTACACTGATGGGCGGGATGTAAATCGCCAACAGCCACTCTGGAGAAGTGTACGGTGTGTCCTGAAACATCAAAAAACACAGCTTAGAGAGCATAGGGCACTTCCACGCATGGGGGGATAAAGTGAGAAAATTGAAAATCAGCAAGACACAAGCACCCCAAAGTTTAGGGCTGCTCTGTTGACAAGGACCTCCACTTCATTCCACCTTAAATATCCCAGGAAAGCGAAAAATGGATCAAAAAGTTGTGGTCCTTATGTACAATGGAATATCACTCAGCCATGAAATCAATGTCATAAGGCTAGTAGCAGCATGATGAGTGGATTTAGGTAAGACGATTCTAAGTGAAATAAGTCACACAGAAAAGGACACTTCTCATAAGGTGTCACTTATAGAGGGAATGTAAAAACATTTACACTTGAACTGAATTACAAAACAGAACAGAGTCACACATGCAGAAAACACACTATGGCTGCTTAACGGGAAAGGTGAGGTGGGGTGATACATAAAACAAGAGTTTCAAGTTAGCTCAGATACCGTTCCATAAACCCAATATGTAATAGACAAGACCTACTCCTTGCTCAGAGAACTGGACTCAACACGCCCGATTCACCGCACAAGAATATATCTGACTAGTAATAATCTTAAAACCTATGTATTGATATCTCTCTGTTAGTGTGTCAAGTGGGTGTAAAGCGGCATAAACACAGCCGTGAAAAGCAGCTAAACCCCATTATAAAAATAAATTACTTTTAAAAACCCATGAAACGAAGACAGGGAAAGACAGAGAAACTCTTACACAATTCGTTCAGGGGCTGTGATGCAACCTGGATTGACCATATCTAGACCCACAGCTGGATGAGACATAAGGGTGGACACTCTTGGGGCTGAGAGGTGTGGTGAGGTTGGGTGAGCAAACGCAGACCCTTTAAAGTAATACTGCGTGCTACCCATCGCATGGGTCCCAAATCTCCAGGTTCAAGGGCATCTTCCTACATCGAAAACATGCATGAGAAACCCAGAAGATGGTACACCGTCTGATGGGGAAAGGTTTCTAAGACGCACCTCATTTCTCATCTCCTTGTGCTCGGGTTGGCCATTCCAGCCACTTTACTAGCAATCTCCCTACTTGGAGCATCAGCACCTTTAACCTCCTGTTCCGTACAGGTTGCAATTTGTCCTGAGGATGCACGGGAAGACGGGGAACCAATGAGAGACTAGATCTTGGTGTTGGGACAGGCACAGGTCACTCTATTTTCCCATCAGGAAGAAGAATTAACCACAGGCTCAGCCTGCCCCCCGGAACCAGAACAGGGCCTGAAGCCATCCTGCGCTTTTGCGGCCAGCTCCCAAAGAAGCGTCTTGTAAAATGGAGCTTCAGTGCACTGCAATTCAGAAACCTGCGAGTTATAAATGATAACTCTCGTCCACAAATATATTGAGGGAAGGCAAAGAAGAGGATTTGAAATCAAGGCAGAATTGCAGGAAACAGATTTCAGGAGGTAGATTCGAATCGCCTTTAAAGCACATGAAAAGCGGCAAAACGTTGACAATGATGCCCTTGGCCAAAAAGGGCGTATGCGTTTTTTCCTGAATATATTCAGGAAAAAACGCATATGCCCTTTTTGGCCAACCAAGCAACCTGGAAAGGCAAATCAGCGCTACAAAGAAGTCTCGCCTCCCATCAGTCAAAAGGGCCATGCTGAAAAAAGTGTCAAAACCAGAAGTGCAGGACAGGCCATGGAGAAATGGGAGCCTTGCTACACTGATGGGCGGGATGTAAATCGCCAACAGCCACTCTGGAGAAGTGTACGGTGTGTCCTGAAACATCTAAAAAACACAGCTTAGAGAGCATAGGGCACTTCCACGCATGGGGGGATAAAGTGGGAAAATTGAAAATCAGCAAGACACAAGCACCCCAAAGTTTAGGGCTGCTCTGTTGACAAGGACCTCCACTTCATTCCACCTTAAATATCCCAGGAAAGCGAAAAATGGATCAAAAAGTTGTGGTCCTTATGTACAATGGAATATCACTCAGCCATGAAATCAATGTCATAAGGCTAGTAGCAGCATGATGAGTGGATTTAGGTAAGACGATTCTAAGTGAAATAAGTCACACAGAAAAGGACACTTCTCATAAGGTGTCACTTATACAGGGAATGTAAAAACCGTTACACTTGAACTGAATTACAAAACAGAACAGAGTCACACATGCAGAAAACACACTATGGCTGCTTAACGGGAAAGGTGAGGTGGGGTGATACATAAAACAAGAGTTTCAAATTAGCTCAGATACCGTTCCATAAACCCAATATGTAATAGACAAGACCTAGTCCTTGCTCAGAGAACTGGACTCAACACGCCCGATTCACCGCACAAGAATATATCTGACTAGTAATAATCTTAAAACCTATGTATTGATATCTCTCTGTTAGTGTGTCAAGTGGGTGTAAAGCGGCATAAACACAGCCGTGAAAAGCAGCTAAACCCCATTATAAAAATAAATTACTTTTAAAAACCCATGAAACAAAGACAGGGAAAGACAGAGAAATTCTTACACAATTCGTTCAGGGGCTGTGATGCAACCTGGATTGACCATATCTAGACCCACAGCTGGATGAGACATAAGGGTGGACACTCTTGGGGCTGAGAGGTTTGGTGAGGTTGGGTGAGCAAACGCAGACCCTTTAAAGTAATACTGCGTGCTACCCATCGCATGGGTCCCAAATTTCCAGGTTCAAGGGCATCTTCCTACATCGAAAACATGCATGAGAAACCCAGAAGATGGTACACCGTGTGATGGGGAAAGGTTTCTAAAACGCACCTCATTTCTCATCTCCTTGTGCTCGGGTTCGCCATTCCAGCCACTTTACTAGCAATCTCCCTACTTGGAGCATCAGCACCTTTAACCTCCTGTTCCGTACAGGTTGTAACTTGTCCTGAGGATGCACGGGAAGACGGGGAACCAATGAGAGACTAGATCTTGGTGTTGGGACAGGCACAGGTCACTCTATTTTCCCATCAGGAAGAAGAATTAACCACAGGCTCAGCCTGCCCCCCGGAACCAGAACAGGGCCTGAAGCCATCCTGCGCTTTTGCGGCCAGCTCCCAAAAAAGCGACTTGTAAAATGGAGCTTCAGGGCACTGCAATTCACAAACCTGCGAGTTATAAATGATAACTCTCGTCCACAAATATATTGAGGGAAGGCAAAGAAGAGGATTTGAAATCAAGGCAGAATTGCAGGAAACAGATTTCAGGAGGTAGATTCGAATCGCCTTTAAAGCACATGAAAAGCAGCAAAACGTTGACAATGATGCCCTTGTCCAAAAAGGGCGTATGCGTTTTTTCCTGAATATATTCAGGAAAAAACGCATACGCCCTTTTTGGCCAACCAAGCAACCTGGAAAGGCAAATCAGCGCTACAAAGAAGTCTCGCTTCCCATCGGTCAAAAGGGCCATGCTGAAAAAAGTGTCAAAACCAGAAATGCAGGACAGGCCATGGAGAAATGGGAGCCTTGCTACACTGATGGGCGGGATGTAAATCGCCAACAGCCACTCTGGAGAAGTGTACGGTGTGTCCTGAAACATCTAAAAAACACAGCTTAGAGAGCATAGGGCACTTCCACGCATGGGGGGATAAAGTGGGAAAATTGAAAATCAGCAAGACACAAGCACCCCAAAGTTTAGGGCTGCTCTGTTGACAAGGACCTCCACTTCATTCCACCTTAAATATCCCAGGAAAGCGAAAAATGGATAAAAAAGTTGTGGTCCTTATGTACAATGGAATATCACTCAGCCATGAAATCAATGTCATAAGGCTAGTAGCAGCATGATGAGTGGATTTAGGTAAGACGATTCTAAGTGAAATAAGTCACACAGAAAAGGACACTTCTCATAAGGTGTCACTTATAGAGGGAATGTAAAAACCGTTACACTTGAACTGAATTACAAAACAGAACAGAGTCACACATGCAGAAAACACACTATGGCTGCTTATCGGGAAAGGTGAGGTGGGGTGATACATAAAACAAGAGTTTCAAATTAGCTCAGATACCATTCCATAAACCCAATATGTAATAGACAAGACCTACTCCTTGCTCAGAGAACTGGACTCAACACGCCCGATTCACCACACAAGAATATATCTGACTAGTAATAATCTTAAAACCTATGTATTGATATCTCTCTGTTAGTGTGTCAAGTGGGTGTAAAGCGGCATAAACACAGCCGTGAAAAGCAGCTAAACCCCATTATAAAAATAAATTACTTTTAAAAACCCATGAAACAAAGACAGGGAAAGACAGAGAAACTCTTACACAATTCGTTCAGGCGCTGTGATGCAACCTGGATTGACCATATCTAGACCCACAGCTGGATGAGACATAAGGGTGGACACTCTTGGGGCTGAGAGGTGTGGTGAGGTTGGGTGAGCAAACGCAGACCCTTTAAAGTAATACTGCGTGCTACCCATCGCATGGGTCCCAAATCTCCAGGTTCAAGGGCATCTTCCTACATCGAAAACATGCATGAGAAACCCAGAAGATGGTACACCGTGTGATGGGGAAAGGTTTCTAAATCGCACCTCATTTCTCATCTCCTTGTGCTCGGGTTCGCCATTCCAGCCACTTTACTAGCAATCTCCCTACTTGGAGCATCAGCACCTTTAACCTCCTGTTCCGTACAGGTTGTAATTTGTCCTGAGGATGCACGGGAAGACGGGGAACCAATGAGAGACTAGATCTTGGTGTTGGGACAGGCACAGGTCACTCTATTTTCCCATCAGGAAGAAGAATTAACCACAGGCTCAGCCTGCCCCCCGGAACCAGAACAGGGCCTGAAGCCATCCTGCGCTTTTGCGGACAGCTCCCAAAAAAGCGACTTGTAAAATGGAGCTTCAGGGCACTGCAATTCACAAACCTGCGAGTTATAAATGATAACTCTCGTCCACAAATATATTGAGGGAAGGCAAAGAAGAGGATTTGAAATCAAGGCAGAATTGCAGGAAACAGATTTCAGGAGGTAGATTCGAATCGCCTTTAAAGCACATGAAAAGCGGCAAAACGTTGACAATGATGCCCTTGGCCAAAAAGGGCGTATGCGTTTTTTCCTGAATATATTCAGGAAAAAACGCATACGCCCTTTTTGGCCAACCAAGCAACCTGGAAAGGCAAATCAGCGCTACAAAGAAGTCTCGCTTCCCATCGGTCAAAAGGGCCATGCTGAAAAAAGTGTCAAAACCAGAAATGCAGGACAGGCCATGGAGGAATCGGAGCCTTGCTACACTGATGGGCGGGATGTAAATCGCCAACAGCCACTCTGGAGAAGTGTACGGTGTGTCCTGAAACATCTAAAAAACACAGCTTAGAGAGCATAGGGCACTTCCACGCATGGGGGGATAAAGTGGGAAAATTGAAAATCAGCAAGACACAAGCACCCCAAAGTTTAGGGCTGCTCTGTTGACAAGGACCTCCACTTCATTCCACCTTAAATATCCCAGGAAAGCGAAAAATGGATAAAAAAGTTGTGGTCCTTATGTACAAAGGAATATCACTCAGCCATGAAATCAATGTCATAAGGCTAGTAGCAGCATGATGAGTGGATTTAGGTAAGACGATTCTAAGTGAAATAAGTCACACAGAAAAGGACACTTCTCATAAGGTGTCACTTATAGAGGGGATGTAAAAACCGTTACACTTGAAATGAATTACAAAACAGAACAGAGTCACACATGCAGAAAACACACTATGGCTGCTTAACGGGAAAGGTGAGGTGGGGTGATACATAAAACAAGAGTTTCAAATTAGCTCAGATACCGTTCCATAAACCCAATATGTAATAGACAAGACCTAGTCCTTGCTCAGAGAACTGGACTCAACACGCCCGATTCACCGCACAAGAATATATCTGACTAGTAATAATCTTAAAACCTATGTATTGATATCTCTCTGTTAGTGTGTCAAGTGGGTGTAAAGCGGCATAAACACAGCCGTGAAAAGCAGCTAAACCCCATTATAAAAATAAATTACTTTTAAAAACCCATGAAACAAAGACAGGGAAAGACAGAGAAACTCTTACACAATTCGTTCAGGGGCTGTGATGCAACCTGGATTGACCATATCTAGACCCACAGCTGGATGAGACATAAGGGTGGACACTCTTGGGGCTGAGAGGTGTGGTGAGGTTGGGTGAGCAAACGCAGACCCTTTAAAGTAATACTGCGTGCTACCCATCGCATGGGTCCCAAATCTCCAGGTTCAAGGGCATCTTCCTACATCGAAAACATGCATGAGAAACCCAGAAGATGGTACACCGTGTGATGGGGAAAGGTTTCTAAATCGCACCTCATTTCTCATCTCCTTGTGCTCGGGTTCGCCATTCCAGCCACTTTACTAGCAATCTCCCTACTTGGAGCATCAGCACCTTTAACCTCCTGTTCCGTACAGGTTGTAATTTGTCCTGAGGATGCACGGGAAGACGGGGAACCAATGAGAGACTAGATCTTGGTGTTGGGACAGGCACAGGTCACTCTATTTTCCCATCAGGAAGAAGAATTAACCACAGGCTCAGCCTGCCCCCCGGAACCAGAACAGGGCCTGAAGCCATCCTGCGCTTTTGCGGACAGCTCCCAAAAAAGCGACTTGTAAAATGGAGCTTCAGGGCACTGCAATTCACAAACCTGCGAGTTATAAATGATAACTCTCGTCCACAAATATATTGAGGGAAGGCAAAGAAGAGGATTTGAAATCAAGGCAGAATTGCAGGAAACAGATTTCAGGAGGTAGATTCGAATCGCCTTTAAAGCACATGAAAAGCGGCAAAACGTTGACAATGATGCCCTTGGCCAAAAAGGGCGTATGCGTTTTTTCCTGAATATATTCAGGAAAAAACGCATACGCCCTTTTTGGCCAACCAAGCAACCTGGAAAGGCAAATCAGCGCTACAAAGAAGTCTCGCTTCCCATCGGTCAAAAGGGCCATGCTGAAAAAAGTGTCAAAACCAGAAATGCAGGACAGGCCATGGAGGAATCGGAGCCTTGCTACACTGATGGGCGGGATGTAAATCGCCAACAGCCACTCTGGAGAAGTGTACGGTGTGTCCTGAAACATCTAAAAAACACAGCTTAGAGAGCATAGGGCACTTCCACGCATGGGGGGATAAAGTGGGAAAATTGAAAATCAGCAAGACACAAGCACCCCAAAGTTTAGGGCTGCTCTGTTGACAAGGACCTCCACTTCATTCCACCTTAAATATCCCAGGAAAGCGAAAAATGGATAAAAAAGTTGTGGTCCTTATGTACAAAGGAATATCACTCAGCCATGAAATCAATGTCATAAGGCTAGTAGCAGCATGATGAGTGGATTTAGGTAAGACGATTCTAAGTGAAATAAGTCACACAGAAAAGGACACTTCTCATAAGGTGTCACTTATAGAGGGGATGTAAAAACCGTTACACTTGAAATGAATTACAAAACAGAACAGAGTCACACATTCAGAAAACACACTATGGCTGCTTAACGGGAAAGGTGAGGTGGGGTGATACATAAAACAAGAGTTTCAAATTAGCTCAGATACCGTTCCATAAACCCAATATGTAATAGACAAGACCTAGTCCTTGCTCAGAGAACTGGACTCAACACGCCCGATTCACCGCACAAGAATATATCTGACTAGTAATAATCTTAAAACCTATGTATTGATATCTCTCTGTTAGTGTGTCAAGTGGGTGTAAAGCGGCATAAACACAGCCGTGAAAAGCAGCTAAACCCCATTATAAAAATAAATTACTTTTAAAAACCCATGAAACAAAGACAGGGAAAGACAGAGAAACTCTTACACAATTCGTTCAGGGGCTGTGATGCAACCTGGATTGACCATATCTAGACCCACAGCTGGATGAGACATAAGGGTGGACACACTTGGGGCTGAGAGGTTTGGTGAGGTTGGGTGAGCAAACGCAGACCCTTTAAAGTAATACTGCGTGCTACCCATCGCATGGGTCCCAAATCTCCAGGTTCAAGGGCATCTTCCTACATCGAAAACATGCATGAGAAACCCAGAAGATGGTACACCGTGTGATGGGGAAAGGTTTCTAAAACGCACCTCATTTCTCATCTCCTTGTGCTCAGGTTCACTATTTAAGCTTCTTTACTAGCAATCTCCCTACTTGGAGCATCAGCACCTTTAACCTCCTGTTCCGTACAGGTTGCAATTTGTCCTGAGGATGAACGGGAAGACGGGGAACCAATGAGAGACTAGCTCTTGGTGTTGGGACAGGCACAGGTCACTCTATTTTCCCATCAGGAAGAAGAATTAACCACAGGCTCAGCCTGCCCCCCGGAACCAGAACGGGGCCTGAAGCCATCCTGCGCTTTTGCGGCCAGCTCCCAAAAAAGCGACTTGTAAAATGGAGCTTCAGGGCACTGCAATTCACAAACCTGCAGAGTTATAAATGATAACTCTCGTCCACAAATATATTGAGGGAAGGCAAAGAAGAGGATTTGAAATCAAGGCAGAATTGCAGGAAACAGATTTCAGGAGGTAGATTCGAATCGCCTTTAAAGCACATGAAAAGCGGCAAAACGTTGACAATGATGCCCTTGGCCAAAAAGGGCGTATGCGTTTTTTCCTGAATATATTCAGGAAAAAACGCATACGCCCTTTTTGGCCAACCAAGCAACCTGGAAAGGCAAATCAGCGCTACAAAGAAGTCTCGCTTCCCATCGGTCAAAAGGGCCATGCTGAAAAAAGTGTCAAAACCAGAAATGCAGGACAGGCCATGGAGGAATCGGAGCCTTGCTACACTGATGGGCGGGATGTAAATCGCCAACAGCCACTCTGGAGAAGTGTACTGTGTGTCCTGAAACATCTAAAAAACACAGCTTAGAGAGCATAGGGCACTTCCACGCATGGGGGGATAAGGTGGGAAAATTGAAAATCAGCAAGACACAAGCACCCCAAAGTTTAGGGCTGCTCTGTTGACAAAGACCTCCACTTCATTCCACCTAAAATATCCCAGGAAAGCGAAAAATGGATAAAAAAGTTGTGGTCCTTATGTACAATGGAATATCACTCAGCCATGAAATCAATGTCATAAGGCTAGTAGCAGCATGATGAGTGGATTTAGGTAAGACGATTCTAAGTGAAATAAGTCACACAGAAAAGGACACTTCTCATAAGGTGTCAGTTATAGAGGGAATGTAAAAACCGTTACACTTGAACTGAATTACAAAACAGAACAGAGTCACACATGCAGAAAACACACTATGGCTGCTTATCGGGAAAGGTGAGGTGGGGTGATACATAAAACAAGAGTTTCAAATTAGCTCAGATACCATTCCATAAACCCAATATGTAATAGACAAGACCTACTCCTTGCTCAGAGAACTGGACTCAACACGCCCGATTCACCACACAAGAATATATCTGACTAGTAATAATCTTAAAACCTATGTATTGATATCTCTCTGTTAGTGTGTCAAGTGGGTGTAAAGCGGCATAAACACAGCCGTGAAAAGCAGCTAAACCCCATTATAAAAATAAATTACTTTTAAAAACCCATGAAACAAAGACAGGGAAAGACAGAGAAACTCTTACACAATTCGTTCAGGGGCTGTGATGCAACCTGGATTGACCATATCTAGACCCACAGCTGGATGAGACATAAGGGTGGACACTCTTGGGGCTGAGAGGTGTGGTGAGGTTGGGTGAGCAAACGCAGACCCTTTAAAGTAATACTGCGTGCTACCCATCGCATGGGTCCCAAATCTCCAGGTTCAAGGGCATCTTCCTACATCGAAAACATGCATGAGAAACCCAGAAGATGGTACACCGTGTGATGGGGAAAGGTTTCTAAATCGCACCTCATTTCTCATCTCCTTGTGCTCGGGTTCGCCATTCCAGCCACTTTACTAGCAATCTCCCTACTTGGAGCATCAGCACCTTTAACCTCCTGTTCCGTACAGGTTGTAATTTGTCCTGAGGATGCACGGGAAGACGGGGAACCAATGAGAGACTAGATCTTGGTGTTGGGACAGGCACAGGTCACTCTATTTTCCCATCAGGAAGAAGAATTAACCACAGGCTCAGCCTGCCCCCCGGAACCAGAACAGGGCCTGAAGCCATCCTGCGCTTTTGCGGACAGCTCCCAAAAAAGCGACTTGTAAAATGGAGCTTCAGGGCACTGCAATTCACAAACCTGCGAGTTATAAATGATAACTCTCGTCCACAAATATATTGAGGGAAGGCAAAGAAGAGGATTTGAAATCAAGGCAGAATTGCAGGAAACAGATTTCAGGAGGTAGATTCGAATCGCCTTTAAAGCACATGAAAAGCGGCAAAACGTTGACAATGATGCCCTTGGCCAAAAAGGGCGTATGCGTTTTTTCCTGAATATATTCAGGAAAAAACGCATACGCCCTTTTTGGCCAACCAAGCAACCTGGAAAGGCAAATCAGCGCTACAAAGAAGTCTCGCTTCCCATCGGTCAAAAGGGCCATGCTGAAAAAAGTGTCAAAACCAGAAATGCAGGACAGGCCATGGAGGAATCGGAGCCTTGCTACACTGATGGGCGGGATGTAAATCGCCAACAGCCACTCTGGAGAAGTGTACGGTGTGTCCTGAAACATCTAAAAAACACAGCTTAGAGAGCATAGGGCACTTCCACGCATGGGGGGATAAAGTGGGAAAATTGAAAATCAGCAAGACACAAGCACCCCAAAGTTTAGGGCTGCTCTGTTGACAAGGACCTCCACTTCATTCCACCTTAAATATCCCAGGAAAGCGAAAAATGGATAAAAAAGTTGTGGTCCTTATGTACAAAGGAATATCACTCAGCCATGAAATCAATGTCATAAGGCTAGTAGCAGCATGATGAGTGGATTTAGGTAAGACGATTCTAAGTGAAATAAGTCACACAGAAAAGGACACTTCTCATAAGGTGTCACTTATAGAGGGAATGTAAAAACCGTTACACTTGAACTGAATTACAAAACAGAACAGAGTCACACATGCAGAAAACACACTATGGCTGCTTAACGGGAAAGGTGAGGTGGGGTGATACATAAAACAAGAGTTTCAAATTAGCTCAGATACCGTTCCATAAACCCAATATGTAATAGACAAGACCTACTCCTTGCTCAGAGAACTGGACTCAACACGCCCGATTCACCACACAAGAATATATCTGACTAGTAATAATCTTAAAACCTATGTATTGATATCTCTCTGTTAGTGTGTCAAGTGGGTGTAAAGCGGCATAAACACAGCCGTGAAAAGCAGCTAAACCCCATTATAAAAATAAATTACTTTTAAAAACCCATGAAACAAAGACAGGGAAAGACAGAGAAACTCTTACACAATTCGTTCAGGGGCTGTGATGCAACCTGGATTGACCATATCTAGACCCACAGCTGGATGAGACATAAGGGTGGACACTCTTGGGGCTGAGAGGTGTGGTGAGGTTGGGTGAGCAAACGCAGACCCTTTAAAGTAATACTGCGTGCTACCCATCGCATGGGTCCCAAATCTCCAGGTTCAAGGGCATCTTCCTACATCGAAAACATGCATGAGAAACCCAGAAGATGGTACACCGTGTGATGGGGAAAGGTTTCTAAAACGTACCTCATTTCTCATCTCCTTGTGCTCGGGTTCGCCATTCCAGCCACTTTACTAGCAATCTCCCTACTTGGAGCATCAGCACCTTTAACCTCCTGTTCCGTACAGGTTGTAATTTGTCCTGAGGATGCACGGGAAGACGGGGAACCAATGAGAGACTAGATCTTGGTGTTGGGACAGGCACAGGTCACTCTATTTTCCCATCAGGAAGAAGAATTAACCACAGGCTCAGCCTGCCCCCCGGAACCAGAACAGGGCCTGAAGCCATCCTGCGCTTTTGCGGCCAGCTCCCAAAAAAGCGACTTGTAAAATGGAGCTTCAGGGCACTGCAATTCACAAACCTGCGAGTTATAAATGATAACTCTCGTCCACAAATATATTGAGGGAAGGCAAAGAAGAGGATTTGAAATCAAGGCAGAATTGCAGGAAACAGATTTCAGGAGGTAGATTCGAATCGCCTTTAAAGCACATGAAAAGCGGCAAAACGTTGACAATGATGCCCTTGGCCAAAAAGGGCGTATGCGTTTTTTCCTGAATATATTCAGGAAAAAACGCATACGCCCTTTTTGGCCAACCAAGCAACCTGGAAAGGCAAATCAGCGCTACAAAGAAGTCTCGCTTCCCATCGGTCAAAAGGGCCATGCTGAAAAAAGTGTCAAAACCAGAAATGCAGGACAGGCCATGGAGGAATCGGAGCCTTGCTACACTGATGGGCGGGATGTAAATCGGCAACAGCCACTCTGGAGAAGTGTACGGTGTGTCCTGAAACTTCTAAAAAACACAGCTTAGAGAGCATAGGGCACTTCCACGCATGGGGGGATAAAGTGGGAAAATTGAAAATCAGCAAGACACAAGCACCCCAAAGTTTAGGGCTGCTCTGTTGACAAGGACCTCCACTTCATTCCACCTTAAATATCCCAGGAAAGCGAAAAATGGATAAAAAAGTTGTGGTCCTTATGTACAATGGAATATCACTCAGCCATGAAATCAATGTCATAAGGCTAGTAGCAGCATGATGAGTGGATTTAGGTAAGACGATTCTAAGTGAAATAAGTCACACAGAAAAGGACACTTCTCATAAGGTGTCACTTATAGAGGGAATGTAAAAACCGTTACACTTGAACTGAATTACAAAACAGAACAGAGTCACACATGCAGAAAACACACTATGGCTGCTTATCGGGAAAGGTGAGGTGGGGTGATACATAAAACAAGAGTTTCAAATTAGCTCAGATACCGTTCCATAAACCCAATATGTAATAGACAAGACCTACTCCTTGCTCAGAGAACTGGACTCAACACGCCCGATTCACCACACAAGAATATATCTGACTAGTAATAATCTTAAAACCTATGTATTGATATCTCTCTGTTAGTGTGTCAAGTGGGTGTAAAGCGGCATAAACACAGCCGTGAAAAGCAGCTAAACCCCATTATAAAAATAAATTACTTTTAAAAACCCATGAAACAAAGACAGGGAAAGACAGAGAAACTCTTACACAATTCGTTCAGGGGCTGTGATGCAACCTGGATTGACCATATCTAGACCCACAGCTGGATGAGACATAAGGGTGGACACTCTTGGGGCTGAGAGGTGTGGTGAGGTTGGGTGAGCAAACGCAGACCCTTTAAAGTAATACTGCGTGCTACCCATCGCATGGGTCCCAAATCTCCAGGTTCAAGGGCATCTTCCTACATCGAAAACATGCATGAGAAACCCAGAAGATGGTACACCGTGTGATGGGGAAAGGTTTCTAAAACGCACCTCATTTCTCATCTCCTTGTGCTCGGGTTCGCCATTCCAGCCACTTTACTAGCAATCTCCGTACTTGGAGCATCAGCACCTTTAACCTCCTGTTCCGTACAGGTTGTAATTTGTCCTGAGGATGCACGGGAAGACGGGGAACCAATGAGAGACTAGATCTTGGTGTTGGGATAGGCACAGGTCACTCTATTTTCCCATCAGGAAGAAGAATTAACCACAGGCTCAGCCTGCCCCCCGGAACCAGAACAGGGCCTGAAGCCATCCTGCGCTTTTGCGGCCAGCTCCCAAAAAAGCGACTTGTAAAATGGAGCTTCAGGGCACTGCAATTCACAAACCTGCGAGTTATAAATGATAACTCTCGTCCACAAATATATTGAGGGAAGGCAAAGAAGAGGATTTGAAATCAAGGCAGAATTGCAGGAAACAGATTTCAGGAGGTAGATTCGAATCGCCTTTAAAGCACATGAAAAGCGGCAAAACGTTGACAATGATGCCCTTGGCCAAAAAGGGCATATGCGTTTTTTCCTGAATATATTCAGGAAAAAACGCATACGCCCTTTTTGGCCAACCAAGCAACCTGGAAAGGCAAATCAGCGCTACAAAGAAGTCTCGCTTCCCATCGGTCAAAAGGGCCATGCTGAAAAAAGTGTCAAAACCAGAAATGCAGGACAGGCCATGGAGGAATCGGAGCCTTGCTACACTGATGGGCGGGATGTAAATCGCCAACAGCCACTCTGGAGAAGTGTACGGTGTGTCCTGAAACATCTAAAAAACACAGCTTAGAGAGCATAGGGCACTTCCACGCATGGGGGGATAAAGTGGGAAAATTGAAAATCAGCAAGACACAAGCACCCCAAAGTTTAGGGCTGCTCTGTTGACAAGGACCTCCACTTCATTCCACCTTAAATATCCCAGGAAAGCGAAAAATGGATAAAAAAGTTGTGGTCCTTATGTACAATGGAATATCACTCAGCCATGAAATCAATGTCATAAGGCTAGTAGCAGCATGATGAGTGGATTTAGGTAAGACGATTCTAAGTGAAATAAGTCACACAGAAAAGGACACTTCTCATAAGGTGTCACTTATAGAGGGAATGTAAAAACCGTTACACTTGAACTGAATTACAAAACAGAACAGAGTCACACATGCAGAAAACACACTATGGCTGCTTATCGGGAAAGGTGAGGTGGGGTGATACATAAAACAAGAGTTTCAAATTAGCTCAGATACCGTTCCATAAACCCAATATGTAATAGACAAGACCTACTCCTTGCTCAGAGAACTGGACTCAACACGCCCGATTCACCACACAAGAATATATCTGACTAGTAATAATCTTAAAACCTATGTATTGATATCTCTCTGTTAGTGTGTCAAGTGGGTGTAAAGCGGCATAAACACAGCCGTGAAAAGCAGCTAAACCCCATTATAAAAATAAATTACTTTTAAAAACCCATGAAACAAAGACAGGGAAAGACAGAGAAACTCTTACACAATTCGTTCAGGGGCTGTGATGCAACCTGGATTGACCATATCTAGACCCACAGCTGGATGAGACATAAGGGTGGACACTCTTGGGGCTGAGAGGTTTGGTGAGGTTGGGTGAGCAAACGCAGACCCTGTAAAGTAATACTGCGTGCTACCCATCGCATGGGTCCCAAATCTCCAGGTTCAAGGGTATCTTCCTACATTGAAAACATGCATGAGAAACCCAGAAGATGGTACACCGTGTGATGGGGAAAGGTTTCTAAAACGCACCTCATTTCTCATCTCCTTGTGCTCGGGTTCGCCATTCCAGCCACTTTACTAGCAATCTCCCTACTTGGAGCATCAGCACCTTTAACCTCCTGTTCCGTACAGGTTGCAATTTGTCCTGAGGATGCACGGGAAGACGGGGAACCAATGAGAGACTAGATCTTGGTGTTGGGTCAGGCACAGGTCACTCTATTTTCCCATCAGGAAGAAGAATTAACCACAGGCTCAGCCTGCCCCCCGGAACCAGAACAGGGCCTGAAGCCATCCTGCGTTTTTGCGGCCAGCTCCCAAAAAAGCGACTTGTAAAATGGAGCTTCAGGGCACTGCAATTCACAAACCTGCGAGTTATAAATGATAACTCTCGTCCACAAATATATTGAGGGAAGGCAAAGAAGAGGATTTGAAATCAAGGCAGAATTGCAGGAAACAGATTTCAGGAGGTAGATTCGAATCGCCTTTAAAGCACATGAAAAGCGGCAAAACGTTGACAATGATGCCCTTGGCCAAAAAGGGCGTATGCGTTTTTTCCTGAATATATTCAGGAAAAAACGCATACGCCCTTTTTGGCCAACCAAGCAACCTGGAAAGGCAAATCAGCGCTACAAAGAAGTCTCGCTTCCCATCGGTCAAAAGGGCCATGCTGAAAAAAGTGTCAAAACCAGAAATGCAGGACAGGCCATGGAGAAATGGGAGCCTTGCTACACTGATGGGCGGGATGTAAATCGCCAACAGCCACTCTGGAGAAGTGTACGGTGTGTCCTGAAACATCTAAAAAACACAGTTTAGAGAGCATAGGGCACTTCCACGCATGGGGGGATAAAGTGGGAAAATTGAAAATCAGCAAGACACAAGCACCCCAAAGTTTAGGGCTGCTCTGTTGACAAGGACCTCCACTTCATTCCACCTTAAATATCCCAGGAAAGCGAAAAATGGATAAAAAAGTTGTGGTCCTTATGTTCAATGGAATATCACTCAGCCATGAAATCAATGTCATAAGGCTAGTAGCAGCATGATGAGTGGATTTAGGTAAGACGATTCTAAGTGAAATAAGTCACACAGAAAAGGACACTTCTCATAAGGTGTCACTTATAGACGGAATGTAAAAACCGTTACACTTGAACTGAATTACAAAACAGAACAGAGTCACACATGCAGAAAACACACTATGGCTGCTTAACGGGAAAGGTGAGGTGGGGTGATACATAAAACAAGAGTTTCAAATTAGCTCAGATACCGTTCCATAAACCCAATATGTAATAGACAAGACCTACTCCTTGCTCAGAGAACTGGACTCAACACGCCCGATTCACCGCACAAGAATATATCTGACTAGTAATAATCTTAAAACCTATGTATTGATATCTCTCTGTTAGTGTGTCAAGTGGGTGTAAAGCGGCATAAACACAGCCGTGAAAAGCAGCTAAACCCCATTATAAAAATAAATTACTTTTAAAAACCCATGAAACGAAGACAGGGAAAGACAGAGAAATTCTTACACAATTCGTTCAGGGGCTGTGATGCAACCTGGATTGACCATATCTAGACCCACAGCTGGATGAGACATAAGGGTGGACACTCTTGGGGCTGAGAGGTGTGGTGAGGTTGGGTGAGCAAACGCAGACCCTTTAAAGTAATACTGCGTGCTACCCATCGCATGGGTCCCAAATCTCCAGGTTCAAGGGCATCTTCCTACATCGAAAACATGCATGAGAAACCCAGAAGATGGTACACCGTCTGATGGGGAAAGGTTTCTAAGACGCACCTCATTTCTCATCTCCTTGTGCTCGGGTTGGCCATTCCAGCCACTTTACTAGCAATCTCCCTACTTGGAGCATCAGCACCTTTAACCTCCTGTTCCGTACAGGTTGCAATTTGTCCTGAGGATGCACGGGAAGACAGGGAACCAATGAGAGACTAGATCTTGGTGTTGGGACAGGCACAGGTCACTCTATTTTCCCATCAGAAAGAAGAATTAACCACAGGCTCAGCCTGCCCCCCGGAACCAGAACAGGGCCTGAAGCCATCCTGCGCTTTTGCGGCCAGCTCCCAAAGAAGCGACTTGTAAAATGGAGCTTCAGGGCACTGCAATTCACAAACCTGCAGAGTTATAAATGATAACTCTCGTCCACAAATATATTGAGGGAAGGCAAAGAAGAGGATTTGAAATCAAGGCAGAATTGCAGGAAACAGATTTCAGGAGGTAGATTCGAATCGCCTTTAAAGCACATGAAAAGCGGCAAAACGTTGACAATGATGCCCTTGGCCAAAAAGGGCGTATGCGTTTTTTCCTGAATATATTCAGGAAAAAACGCATACGCCCTTTTTGGCCAACCAAGCAACCTGGAAAGGCAAATCAGCGCTACAAAGAAGTCTCGCTTCCCATCGGTCAAAAGGGCCATGCTGAAAAAAGTGTCAAAACCAGAAATGCAGGACAGGCCATGGAGAAATGGGAGCCTTGCTACACTGATGGGCGGGATGTAAATCGCCAACAGCCACTCTGGAGAAGTGTACGGTGTGTCCTGAAACATCTAAAAAACACAGTTTAGAGAGCATAGGGCACTTCCACGCATGGGGGGATAAAGTGGGAAAATTGAAAATCAGCAAGACACAAGCACCCCAAAGTTTAGGGCTGCTCTCATGACAAGGACCTCCACTTCATTCCACCTTAAATATCCCAGGAAAGCGAAAAATGGATAAAAAAGTTGTGGTCCTTATGTACAATGGAATATCACTCAGCCATGAAATCAATGTCATAAGGCTAGTAGCAGCATGATGAGTGGATTTAGGTAAGACGATTCTAAGTGAAATAAGTCACACAGAAAAGGACACTTCTCATAAGGTGTCACTTATAGACGGAATGTAAAAACCGTTACACTTGAACTGAATTACAAAACAGAACAGAGTCACACATGCAGAAAACACACTATGGCTGCTTAACGGGAAAGGTGAGGTGGGGTGATACATAAAACAAGAGTTTCAAATTAGCTCAGATACCGTTCCATAAACCCAATATGTAATAGACAAGACCTACTCCTTGCTCAGAGAACTGGACTCAACACGCCCGATTCACCGCACAAGAATATATCTGACTAGTAATAATCTTAAAACCTATGTATTGATATCTCTCTGTTAGTGTGTCAAGTGGGTGTAAAGCGGCATAAACACAGCCGTGAAAAGCAGCTAAACCCCATTATAAAAATAAATTACTTTTAAAAACCCATGAAACGAAGACAGGGAAAGACAGAGAAATTCTTACACAATTCGTTCAGGGGCTGTGATGCAACCTGGATTGACCATATCTAGACCCACAGCTGGATGAGACATAAGGGTGGACACTCTTGGGGCTGAGAGGTGTGGTGAGGTTGGGTGAGCAAACGCAGACCCTTTAAAGTAATACTGCGTGCTACCCATCGCATGGGTCCCAAATCTCCAGGTTCAAGGGCATCTTCCTACATCGAAAACATGCATGAGAAACCCAGAAGATGGTACACCGTCTGATGGGGAAAGGTTTCTAAGACGCACCTCATTTCTCATCTCCTTGTGCTCGGGTTGGCCATTCCAGCCACTTTACTAGCAATCTCCCTACTTGGAGCATCAGCACCTTTAACCTCCTGTTCCGTACAGGTTGCAATTTGTCCTCAGGATGCACGGGAAGACGGGGAACCAATGAGAGACTAGCTCTTGGTGTTGGGACAGGCACAGGTCACTCTATTTTCCCATCAGGAAGAAGAATTAACCACAGGCTCAGCCTGCCCCCCGGAACCAGAACAGGGCCTGAAGCCATCCTGCGCTTTTGCGGCCAGCTCCCAAAGAAGCGTCTTGTAAAATGGAGCTTCAGGGCACTGCAATTCAGAAACCTGCGAGTTATAAATGATAACTCTCGTCCACAAATATATTGAGGGAAGGCAAAGAAGAGGATTTGAAATCAAGGCAGAATTGCAGGAAACAGATTTCAGGAGGTAGATTCGAATCGCCTTTAAAGCACATGAAAAGCGGCAAAACGTTGACAATGATGCCCTTGGCCAAAAAGGGCGTATGCGTTTTTTCCTGAATATATTCAGGAAAAAACGCATACGCCCTTTTTGGCCAACCAAGCAACCTGGAAAGGCAAATCAGCGCTACAAAGAAGTCTCGCTTCCCATCGGTCAAAAGGGCCATGCTGAAAAAAGTGTCAAAACCAGAAGTGCAGGACAGGCCATGGAGAAATGGGAGCCTTGCTACACTGATGGGCGGGATGTAAATCGCCAACAGCCACTCTGGAGAAGTGTACGGTGTGTCCTGAAACATCTAAAAAACACAGCTTAGAGAGCATAGGGCACTTCCACGCATGGGGGGATAAAGTGGGAAAATTGAAAATCAGCAAGACACAAGCACCCCAAAGTTTAGGGCTGCTCTGTTGACAAGGACCTCCACTTCATTCCACCTTAAATATCCCAGGAAAGCGAAAAATGGATCAAAAAGTTGTGGTCCTTATGTACAATGGAATATCACTCAGCCATGAAATCAATGTCATAAGGCTAGTAGCAGCATGATGAGTGGATTTAGGTAAGACGATTCTAAGTGAAATAAGTCACACAGAAAAGGACACTTCTCATAAGGTGTCACTTATACAGGGAATGTAAAAACCGTTACACTTGAACTGAATTACAAAACAGAACAGAGTCACACATGCAGAAAACACACTATGGCTGCTTAACGGGAAAGGTGAGGTGGGGTGATACATAAAACAAGAGTTTCAAATTAGCTCAGATACCGTTCCATAAACCCAATATGTAATAGACAAGACCTAGTCCTTGCTCAGAGAACTGGACTCAACACGCCCGATTCACCGCACAAGAATATATCTGACTAGTAAGAATCTTAAAACCTATGTATTGATATCTCTCTGTTAGTGTGTCAAGTGGGTGTAAAGCGGCATAAACACAGCCGTGAAAAGCAGCTAAACCCCATTATAAAAATAAATTACTTTTAAAAACCCATGAAACAAAGACAGGGAAAGACAGAGAAATTCTTACACAATTCGTTCAGGGGCTGTGATGCAACCTGGATTGACCATATCTAGACCCACAGCTGGATGAGACATAAGGGTGGACACTCTTGGGGCTGAGAGGTTTGGTGAGGTTGGGTGAGCAAACGCAGACCCTTTAAAGTAATACTGCGTGCTACCCATCGCATGGGTCCCAAATCTCCAGGTTCAAGGGCATCTTCCTACATCGAAAACATGCATGAGAAACCCAGAAGATGGTACACCGTGTGATGGGGAAAGGTTTCTAAAACGCACCTCATTTCTCATCTCCTTGTGCTCGGGTTCGCCATTCCAGCCACTTTACTAGCAATCTCCCTACTTGGAGCATCAGCACCTTTAACCTCCTGTTCCGTACAGGTTGTAATTTGTCCTGAGGATGCACGGGAAGACGGGGAACCAATGAGAGACTAGATCTTGGTGTTGGGACAGGCACAGGTCACTCTATTTTCCCATCAGGAAGAAGAATTAACGACAGGCTCAGCCTGCCCCCCGGAACCAGAACAGGGCCTGAAGCCATCCTGCGCTTTTGCGGACAGCTCCCAAAAAAGCGACTTGTAAAATGGAGCTTCAGGGCACTGCAATTCACAAACCTGCGAGTTATAAATGATAACTCTCGTCCACAAATATATTGAGCGAAGGCAAAGAAGAGGATTTGAAATCAAGGCAGAATTGCAGGAAACAGATTTCAGGAGGTAGATTCGAATCGCCTTTGAAGCACATGAAAAGCAGCAAAACGTTGACAATGATGCCCTTGGCCAAAAAGGGCGTATGCGTTTTTTCCTGAATATATTCAGGAAAAAACGCATACGCCCTTTTTGGCCAACCAAGCAACCTGGAAAGGCAAATCAGCGCTACAAAGAAGTCTCGCTTCCCATCGGTCAAAAGGGCCATGCTGAAAAAAGTGTCAAAACCAGAAATGCAGGACAGGCCATGGAGAAATGGGAGCCTTGCTACACTGATGGGCGGGATGTAAATCGCCAACAGCCACTCTGGAGAAGTGTACGGTGTGTCCTGAAACATCTAAAAAACACAGCTTAGAGAGCATAGGGCACTTCCACGCATGGGGGGATAAAGTGGGAAAATTGAAAATCAGCAAGACACAAGCAGCCCAAAGTTTAGGGCTGCTCTGTTGACAAGGACCTCCACTTCATTCCACCTTAAATATCCCAGGAAAGCGAAAAATGGATAAAAAAGTTGTGGTCCTTATGTACAATGGAATATCACTCAGCCATGAAATCAATGTCATAAGGCTAGTAGCAGCATGATGAGTGGATTTAGGTAAGACGATTCTAAGTGAAATAAGTCACACAGAAAAGGACACTTCTCATAAGGTGTCACTTATAGACGGAATGTAAAAACCGTTACACTTGAACTGAATTACAAAACAGAACAGAGTCACACATGCAGAAAACACACTATGGCTGCTTAACGGGAAAGGTGAGGTGGGGTGATACATAAAACAAGAGTTTCAAATTAGCTCAGATACCGTTCCATAAACCCAATATGTAATAGACAAGACCTAGTCCTTGCTCAGAGAACTGGACTCAACACGCCCGATTCACCGCACAAGAATATATCTGACTAGTAATAATCTTAAAACCTATGTATTGATATCTCTCTGTTAGTGTGTCAAGTGGGTGTAAAGCGGCATAAACACAGCCGTGAAAAGCAGCTAAACCCCATTATAAAAATAAATTACTTTTAAAAACCCATGAAACGAAGACAGGGAAAGACAGAGAAATTCTTACACAATTCGTTCAGGGGCTGTGATGCAACCTGGATTGACCATATCTAGACCCACAGCTGGATGAGACATAAGGGTGGACACTCTTGGGGCTGAGAGGTGTGGTGAGGTTGGGTGAGCAAACGCAGACCCTTTAAAGTAATACTGCGTGCTACCCATCGCATGGGTCCCAAATCTCCAGGTTCAAGGGCATCTTCCTACATCGAAAACATGCATGAGAAACCCAGAAGATGGTACACCGTCTGATGGGGAAAGGTTTCTAAGACGCACCTCATTTCTCATCTCCTTGTGCTCGGGTTGGCCATTCCAGCCACTTTACTAGCAATCTCCCTACTTGGAGCATCAGCACCTTTAACCTCCTGTTCCGTACAGGTTGCAATTTGTCCTGAGGATGCACGGGAAGACGGGGAACCAATGAGAGACTAGATCTTGGTGTTGGGACAGGCACAGGTCACTCTATTTTCCCATCAGGAAGAAGAATTAACCACAGGCTCAGCCTGCCCCCCGGAACCAGAACAGGGCCTGAAGCCATCCTGCGCTTTTGCGGCCAGCTCCCAAAGAAGCGTCTTGTAAAATGGAGCTTCAGTGCACTGCAATTCAGAAACCTGCGAGTTATAAATGATAACTCTCGTCCACAAATATATTGAGGGAAGGCAAAGAAGAGGATTTGAAATCAAGGCAGAATTGCAGGAAACAGATTTCAGGAGGTAGATTCGAATCGCCTTTAAAGCACATGAAAAGCGGCAAAACGTTGACAATGATGCCCTTGGCCAAAAAGGGCGTATGCGTTTTTTCCTGAATATATTCAGGAAAAAACGCATATGCCCTTTTTGGCCAACCAAGCAACCTGGAAAGGCAAATCAGCGCTACAAAGAAGTCTCGCCTCCCATCGGTCAAAAGGGCCATGCTGAAAAAAGTGTCAAAACCAGAAGTGCAGGACAGGCCATGGAGAAATGGGAGCCTTGCTACACTGATGGGCGGGATGTAAATCGCCAACAGCCACTCTGGAGAAGTGTACGGTGTGTCCTGAAACATCTAAAAAACACAGCTTAGAGAGCATAGGGCACTTCCACGCATGGGGGGATAAAGTGGGAAAATTGAAAATCAGCAAGACACAAGCACCCCAAAGTTTAGGGCTGCTCTGTTGACAAGGACCTCCACTTCATTCCACCTTAAATATCCCAGGAAAGCGAAAAATGGATCAAAAAGTTGTGGTCCTTATGTACAATGGAATATCACTCAGCCATGAAATCAATGTCATAAGGCTAGTAGCAGCATGATGAGTGGATTTAGGTAAGACGATTCTAAGTGAAATAAGTCACACAGAAAAGGACACTTCTCATAAGGTGTCACTTATACAGGGAATGTAAAAACCGTTACACTTGAACTGAATTACAAAACAGAACAGAGTCACACATGCAGAAAACACACTATGGCTGCTTAACGGGAAAGGTGAGGTGGGGTGATACATAAAACAAGAGTTTCAAATTAGCTCAGATACCGTTCCATAAACCCAATATGTAATAGACAAGACCTAGTCCTTGCTCAGAGAACTGGACTCAACACGCCCGATTCACCGCACAAGAATATATCTGACTAGTAATAATCTTAAAACCTATGTATTGATATCTCTCTGTTAGTGTGTCAAGTGGGTGTAAAGCGGCATAAACACAGCCGTGAAAAGCAGCTAAACCCCATTATAAAAATAAATTACTTTTAAAAACCCATGAAACAAAGACAGGGAAAGACAGAGAAATTCTTACACAATTCGTTCAGGGGCTGTGATGCAACCTGGATTGACCATATCTAGACCCACAGCTGGATGAGACATAAGGGTGGACACTCTTGGGGCTGAGAGGTTTGGTGAGGTTGGGTGAGCAAACGCAGACCCTTTAAAGTAATACTGCGTGCTACCCATCGCATGGGTCCCAAATTTCCAGGTTCAAGGGCATCTTCCTACATCGAAAACATGCATGAGAAACCCAGAAGATGGTACACCGTGTGATGGGGAAAGGTTTCTAAAACGCACCTCATTTCTCATCTCCTTGTGCTCGGGTTCGCCATTCCAGCCACTTTACTAGCAATCTCCCTACTTGGAGCATCAGCACCTTTAACCTCCTGTTCCGTACAGGTTGTAATTTGTCCTGAGGATGCACGGGAAGACGGGGAACCAATGAGAGACTAGATCTTGGTGTTGGGACAGGCACAGGTCACTCTATTTTCCCATCAGGAAGAAGAATTAACCACAGGCTCAGCCTGCCCCCCGGAACCAGAACAGGGCCTGAAGCCATCCTGCGCTTTTGCGGCCAGCTCCCAAAAAAGCGACTTGTAAAATGGAGCTTCAGGGCACTGCAATTCACAAACCTGCGAGTTATAAATGATAACTCTCGTCCACAAATATATTGAGGGAAGGCAAAGAAGAGGATTTGAAATCAAGGCAGAATTGCAGGAAACAGATTTCAGGAGGTAGATTCGAATCGCCTTTAAAGCACATGAAAAGCAGCAAAACGTTGACAATGATGCCCTTGTCCAAAAAGGGCGTATGCGTTTTTTCCTGAATATATTCAGGAAAAAACGCATACGCCCTTTTTGGCCAACCAAGCAACCTGGAAAGGCAAATCAGCGCTACAAAGAAGTCTCGCTTCCCATCGGTCAAAAGGGCCATGCTGAAAAAAGTGTCAAAACCAGAAATGCAGGACAGGCCATGGAGAAATGGGAGCCTTGCTACACTGATGGGCGGGATGTAAATCGCCAACAGCCACTCTGGAGAAGTGTACGGTGTGTCCTGAAACATCTAAAAAACACAGCTTAGAGAGCATAGGGCACTTCCACGCATGGGGGGATAAAGTGGGAAAATTGAAAATCAGCAAGACACAAGCACCCCAAAGTTTAGGGCTGCTCTGTTGACAAGGACCTCCACTTCATTCCACCTTAAATATCCCAGGAAAGCGAAAAATGGATAAAAAAGTTGTGGTCCTTATGTACAATGGAATATCACTCAGCCATGAAATCAATGTCATAAGGCTAGTAGCAGCATGATGAGTGGATTTAGGTAAGACGATTCTAAGTGAAATAAGTCACACAGAAAAGGACACTTCTCATAAGGTGTCACTTATAGAGGGAATGTAAAAACCGTTACACTTGAACTGAATTACAAAACAGAACAGAGTCACACATGCAGAAAACACACTATGGCTGCTTATCGGGAAAGGTGAGGTGGGGTGATACATAAAACAAGAGTTTCAAATTAGCTCAGATACCATTCCATAAACCCAATATGTAATAGACAAGACCTACTCCTTGCTCAGAGAACTGGACTCAACACGCCCGATTCACCACACAAGAATATATCTGACTAGTAATAATCTTAAAACCTATGTATTGATATCTCTCTGTTAGTGTGTCAAGTGGGTGTAAAGCGGCATAAACACAGCCGTGAAAAGCAGCTAAACCCCATTATAAAAATAAATTACTTTTAAAAACCCATGAAACAAAGACAGGGAAAGACAGAGAAACTCTTACACAATTCGTTCAGGCGCTGTGATGCAACCTGGATTGACCATATCTAGACCCACAGCTGGATGAGACATAAGGGTGGACACTCTTGGGGCTGAGAGGTGTGGTGAGGTTGGGTGAGCAAACGCAGACCCTTTAAAGTAATACTGCGTGCTACCCATCGCATGGGTCCCAAATCTCCAGGTTCAAGGGCATCTTCCTACATCGAAAACATGCATGAGAAACCCAGAAGATGGTACACCGTGTGATGGGGAAAGGTTTCTAAATCGCACCTCATTTCTCATCTCCTTGTGCTCGGGTTCGCCATTCCAGCCACTTTACTAGCAATCTCCCTACTTGGAGCATCAGCACCTTTAACCTCCTGTTCCGTACAGGTTGTAATTTGTCCTGAGGATGCACGGGAAGACGGGGAACCAATGAGAGACTAGATCTTGGTGTTGGGACAGGCACAGGTCACTCTATTTTCCCATCAGGAAGAAGAATTAACCACAGGCTCAGCCTGCCCCCCGGAACCAGAACAGGGCCTGAAGCCATCCTGCGCTTTTGCGGACAGCTCCCAAAAAAGCGACTTGTAAAATGGAGCTTCAGGGCACTGCAATTCACAAACCTGCGAGTTATAAATGATAACTCTCGTCCACAAATATATTGAGGGAAGGCAAAGAAGAGGATTTGAAATCAAGGCAGAATTGCAGGAAACAGATTTCAGGAGGTAGATTCGAATCGCCTTTAAAGCACATGAAAAGCGGCAAAACGTTGACAATGATGCCCTTGGCCAAAAAGGGCGTATGCGTTTTTTCCTGAATATATTCAGGAAAAAACGCATACGCCCTTTTTGGCCAACCAAGCAACCTGGAAAGGCAAATCAGCGCTACAAAGAAGTCTCGCTTCCCATCGGTCAAAAGGGCCATGCTGAAAAAAGTGTCAAAACCAGAAATGCAGGACAGGCCATGGAGGAATCGGAGCCTTGCTACACTGATGGGCGGGATGTAAATCGCCAACAGCCACTCTGGAGAAGTGTACGGTGTGTCCTGAAACATCTAAAAAACACAGCTTAGAGAGCATAGGGCACTTCCACGCATGGGGGGATAAAGTGGGAAAATTGAAAATCAGCAAGACACAAGCACCCCAAAGTTTAGGGCTGCTCTGTTGACAAGGACCTCCACTTCATTCCACCTTAAATATCCCAGGAAAGCGAAAAATGGATAAAAAAGTTGTGGTCCTTATGTACAAAGGAATATCACTCAGCCATGAAATCAATGTCATAAGGCTAGTAGCAGCATGATGAGTGGATTTAGGTAAGACGATTCTAAGTGAAATAAGTCACACAGAAAAGGACACTTCTCATAAGGTGTCACTTATAGAGGGGATGTAAAAACCGTTACACTTGAAATGAATTACAAAACAGAACAGAGTCACACATGCAGAAAACACACTATGGCTGCTTAACGGGAAAGGTGAGGTGGGGTGATACATAAAACAAGAGTTTCAAATTAGCTCAGATACCGTTCCATAAACCCAATATGTAATAGACAAGACCTAGTCCTTGCTCAGAGAACTGGACTCAACACGCCCGATTCACCGCACAAGAATATATCTGACTAGTAATAATCTTAAAACCTATGTATTGATATCTCTCTGTTAGTGTGTCAAGTGGGTGTAAAGCGGCATAAACACAGCCGTGAAAAGCAGCTAAACCCCATTATAAAAATAAATTACTTTTAAAAACCCATGAAACAAAGACAGGGAAAGACAGAGAAACTCTTACACAATTCGTTCAGGGGCTGTGATGCAACCTGGATTGACCATATCTAGACCCACAGCTGGATGAGACATAAGGGTGGACACTCTTGGGGCTGAGAGGTGTGGTGAGGTTGGGTGAGCAAACGCAGACCCTTTAAAGTAATACTGCGTGCTACCCATCGCATGGGTCCCAAATCTCCAGGTTCAAGGGCATCTTCCTACATCGAAAACATGCATGAGAAACCCAGAAGATGGTACACCGTGTGATGGGGAAAGGTTTCTAAATCGCACCTCATTTCTCATCTCCTTGTGCTCGGGTTCGCCATTCCAGCCACTTTACTAGCAATCTCCCTACTTGGAGCATCAGCACCTTTAACCTCCTGTTCCGTACAGGTTGTAATTTGTCCTGAGGATGCACGGGAAGACGGGGAACCAATGAGAGACTAGATCTTGGTGTTGGGACAGGCACAGGTCACTCTATTTTCCCATCAGGAAGAAGAATTAACCACAGGCTCAGCCTGCCCCCCGGAACCAGAACAGGGCCTGAAGCCATCCTGCGCTTTTGCGGACAGCTCCCAAAAAAGCGACTTGTAAAATGGAGCTTCAGGGCACTGCAATTCACAAACCTGCGAGTTATAAATGATAACTCTCGTCCACAAATATATTGAGGGAAGGCAAAGAAGAGGATTTGAAATCAAGGCAGAATTGCAGGAAACAGATTTCAGGAGGTAGATTCGAATCGCCTTTAAAGCACATGAAAAGCGGCAAAACGTTGACAATGATGCCCTTGGCCAAAAAGGGCGTATGCGTTTTTTCCTGAATATATTCAGGAAAAAACGCATACGCCCTTTTTGGCCAACCAAGCAACCTGGAAAGGCAAATCAGCGCTACAAAGAAGTCTCGCTTCCCATCGGTCAAAAGGGCCATGCTGAAAAAAGTGTCAAAACCAGAAATGCAGGACAGGCCATGGAGGAATCGGAGCCTTGCTACACTGATGGGCGGGATGTAAATCGCCAACAGCCACTCTGGAGAAGTGTACGGTGTGTCCTGAAACATCTAAAAAACACAGCTTAGAGAGCATAGGGCACTTCCACGCATGGGGGGATAAAGTGGGAAAATTGAAAATCAGCAAGACACAAGCACCCCAAAGTTTAGGGCTGCTCTGTTGACAAGGACCTCCACTTCATTCCACCTTAAATATCCCAGGAAAGCGAAAAATGGATAAAAAAGTTGTGGTCCTTATGTACAAAGGAATATCACTCAGCCATGAAATCAATGTCATAAGGCTAGTAGCAGCATGATGAGTGGATTTAGGTAAGACGATTCTAAGTGAAATAAGTCACACAGAAAAGGACACTTCTCATAAGGTGTCACTTATAGAGGGGATGTAAAAACCGTTACACTTGAAATGAATTACAAAACAGAACAGAGTCACACATTCAGAAAACACACTATGGCTGCTTAACGGGAAAGGTGAGGTGGGGTGATACATAAAACAAGAGTTTCAAATTAGCTCAGATACCGTTCCATAAACCCAATATGTAATAGACAAGACCTAGTCCTTGCTCAGAGAACTGGACTCAACACGCCCGATTCACCGCACAAGAATATATCTGACTAGTAATAATCTTAAAACCTATGTATTGATATCTCTCTGTTAGTGTGTCAAGTGGGTGTAAAGCGGCATAAACACAGCCGTGAAAAGCAGCTAAACCCCATTATAAAAATAAATTACTTTTAAAAACCCATGAAACAAAGACAGGGAAAGACAGAGAAACTCTTACACAATTCGTTCAGGGGCTGTGATGCAACCTGGATTGACCATATCTAGACCCACAGCTGGATGAGACATAAGGGTGGACACACTTGGGGCTGAGAGGTTTGGTGAGGTTGGGTGAGCAAACGCAGACCCTTTAAAGTAATACTGCGTGCTACCCATCGCATGGGTCCCAAATCTCCAGGTTCAAGGGCATCTTCCTACATCGAAAACATGCATGAGAAACCCAGAAGATGGTACACCGTGTGATGGGGAAAGGTTTCTAAAACGCACCTCATTTCTCATCTCCTTGTGCTCAGGTTCACTATTTAAGCTTCTTTACTAGCAATCTCCCTACTTGGAGCATCAGCACCTTTAACCTCCTGTTCCGTACAGGTTGCAATTTGTCCTGAGGATGAACGGGAAGACGGGGAACCAATGAGAGACTAGCTCTTGGTGTTGGGACAGGCACAGGTCACTCTATTTTCCCATCAGGAAGAAGAATTAACCACAGGCTCAGCCTGCCCCCCGGAACCAGAACGGGGCCTGAAGCCATCCTGCGCTTTTGCGGCCAGCTCCCAAAAAAGCGACTTGTAAAATGGAGCTTCAGGGCACTGCAATTCACAAACCTGCAGAGTTATAAATGATAACTCTCGTCCACAAATATATTGAGGGAAGGCAAAGAAGAGGATTTGAAATCAAGGCAGAATTGCAGGAAACAGATTTCAGGAGGTAGATTCGAATCGCCTTTAAAGCACATGAAAAGCGGCAAAACGTTGACAATGATGCCCTTGGCCAAAAAGGGCGTATGCGTTTTTTCCTGAATATATTCAGGAAAAAACGCATACGCCCTTTTTGGCCAACCAAGCAACCTGGAAAGGCAAATCAGCGCTACAAAGAAGTCTCGCTTCCCATCGGTCAAAAGGGCCATGCTGAAAAAAGTGTCAAAACCAGAAATGCAGGACAGGCCATGGAGGAATCGGAGCCTTGCTACACTGATGGGCGGGATGTAAATCGCCAACAGCCACTCTGGAGAAGTGTACTGTGTGTCCTGAAACATCTAAAAAACACAGCTTAGAGAGCATAGGGCACTTCCACGCATGGGGGGATAAGGTGGGAAAATTGAAAATCAGCAAGACACAAGCACCCCAAAGTTTAGGGCTGCTCTGTTGACAAAGACCTCCACTTCATTCCACCTAAAATATCCCAGGAAAGCGAAAAATGGATAAAAAAGTTGTGGTCCTTATGTACAATGGAATATCACTCAGCCATGAAATCAATGTCATAAGGCTAGTAGCAGCATGATGAGTGGATTTAGGTAAGACGATTCTAAGTGAAATAAGTCACACAGAAAAGGACACTTCTCATAAGGTGTCACTTATAGAGGGAATGTAAAAACCGTTACACTTGAACTGAATTACAAAACAGAACAGAGTCACACATGCAGAAAACACACTATGGCTGCTTATCGGGAAAGGTGAGGTGGGGTGATACATAAAACAAGAGTTTCAAATTAGCTCAGATACCATTCCATAAACCCAATATGTAATAGACAAGACCTACTCCTTGCTCAGAGAACTGGACTCAACACGCCCGATTCACCACACAAGAATATATCTGACTAGTAATAATCTTAAAACCTATGTATTGATATCTCTCTGTTAGTGTGTCAA
Organism: Balaenoptera physalus; assembly: GCF_965194825.1. NCBI lineage: Eukaryota > Metazoa > Chordata > Mammalia > Artiodactyla > Balaenopteridae > Balaenoptera > Balaenoptera physalus. The sequence goes on from NC_138891.1 coordinate 15,632,878, forward strand.
GTGGGTGTAAAGCGGCATAAACACAGCCGTGAAAAGCAGCTAAACCCCATTATAAAAATAAATTACTTTTAAAAACCCATGAAACAAAGACAGGGAAAGACAGAGAAACTCTTACACAATTCGTTCAGGGGCTGTGATGCAACCTGGATTGACCATATCTAGACCCACAGCTGGATGAGACATAAGGGTGGACACTCTTGGGGCTGAGAGGTGTGGTGAGGTTGGGTGAGCAAACGCAGACCCTTTAAATTAATACTGCGTGCTACCCATCGCATGGGTCCCAAATCTCCAGGTTCAAGGGCATCTTCCTACATCGAAAACATGCATGAGAAACCCAGAAGATGGTACACCGTGTGATGGGGAAAGGTTTCTAAATCGCACCTCATTTCTCATCTCCTTGTGCTCGGGTTCGCCATTCCAGCCACTTTACTAGCAATCTCCCTACTTGGAGCATCAGCACCTTTAACCTCCTGTTCCGTACAGGTTGTAATTTGTCCTGAGGATGCACGGGAAGACGGGGAACCAATGAGAGACTAGATCTTGGTGTTGGGACAGGCACAGGTCACTCTATTTTCCCATCAGGAAGAAGAATTAACCACAGGCTCAGCCTGCCCCCCGGAACCAGAACAGGGCCTGAAGCCATCCTGCGCTTTTGCGGACAGCTCCCAAAAAAGCGACTTGTAAAATGGAGCTTCAGGGCACTGCAATTCACAAACCTGCGAGTTATAAATGATAACTCTCGTCCACAAATATATTGAGGGAAGGCAAAGAAGAGGATTTGAAATCAAGGCAGAATTGCAGGAAACAGATTTCAGGAGGTAGATTCGAATCGCCTTTAAAGCACATGAAAAGCGGCAAAACGTTGACAATGATGCCCTTGGCCAAAAAGGGCGTATGCGTTTTTTCCTGAATATATTCAGGAAAAAACGCATACGCCCTTTTTGGCCAACCAAGCAACCTGGAAAGGCAAATCAGCGCTACAAAGAAGTCTCGCTTCCCATCGGTCAAAAGGGCCATGCTGAAAAAAGTGTCAAAACCAGAAATGCAGGACAGGCCATGGAGGAATCGGAGCCTTGCTACACTGATGGGCGGGATGTAAATCGCCAACAGCCACTCTGGAGAAGTGTACGGTGTGTCCTGAAACATCTAAAAAACACAGCTTAGAGAGCATAGGGCACTTCCACGCATGGGGGGATAAAGTGGGAAAATTGAAAATCAGCAAGACACAAGCACCCCAAAGTTTAGGGCTGCTCTGTTGACAAGGACCTCCACTTCATTCCACCTTAAATATCCCAGGAAAGCGAAAAATGGATAAAAAAGTTGTGGTCCTTATGTACAAAGGAATATCACTCAGCCATGAAATCAATGTCATAAGGCTAGTAGCAGCATGATGAGTGGATTTAGGTAAGACGATTCTAAGTGAAATAAGTCACACAGAAAAGGACACTTCTCATAAGGTGTCACTTATAGAGGGAATGTAAAAACCGTTACACTTGAACTGAATTACAAAACAGAACAGAGTCACACATGCAGAAAACACACTATGGCTGCTTAACGGGAAAGGTGAGGTGGGGTGATACATAAAACAAGAGTTTCAAATTAGCTCAGATACCGTTCCATAAACCCAATATGTAATAGACAAGACCTACTCCTTGCTCAGAGAACTGGACTCAACACGCCCGATTCACCACACAAGAATATATCTGACTAGTAATAATCTTAAAACCTATGTATTGATATCTCTCTGTTAGTGTGTCAAGTGGGTGTAAAGCGGCATAAACACAGCCGTGAAAAGCAGCTAAACCCCATTATAAAAATAAATTACTTTTAAAAACCCATGAAACAAAGACAGGGAAAGACAGAGAAACTCTTACACAATTCATTCAGGGGCTGTGATGCAACCTGGATTGACCATATCTAGACCCACAGCTGGATGAGACATAAGGGTGGACACTTTGGGGCTGAGAGGTGTGGTGAGGTTGGGTGAGCAAACGCAGACCCTTTAAAGTAATACTGCGTGCTACCCATCGCATGGGTCCCAAATCTCCAGGTTCAAGGGCATCTTCCTACATCGAAAACATGCATGAGAAACCCAGAAGATGGTACACCGTGTGATGGGGAAAGGTTTCTAAAACGTACCTCATTTCTCATCTCCTTGTGCTCGGGTTCGCCATTCCAGCCACTTTACTAGCAATCTCCCTACTTGGAGCATCAGCACCTTTAACCTCCTGTTCCGTACAGGTTGTAATTTGTCCTGAGGATGCACGGGAAGACGGGGAACCAATGAGAGACTAGATCTTGGTGTTGGGACAGGCACAGGTCACTCTATTTTCCCATCAGGAAGAAGAATTAACCACAGGCTCAGCCTGCCCCCCGGAACCAGAACAGGGCCTGAAGCCATCCTGCGCTTTTGCGGCCAGCTCCCAAAAAAGCGACTTGTAAAATGGAGCTTCAGGGCACTGCAATTCACAAACCTGCGAGTTATAAATGATAACTCTCGTCCACAAATATATTGAGGGAAGGCAAAGAAGAGGATTTGAAATCAAGGCAGAATTGCAGGAAACAGATTTCAGGAGGTAGATTCGAATCGCCTTTAAAGCACATGAAAAGCGGCAAAACGTTGACAATGATGCCCTTGGCCAAAAAGGGCGTATGCGTTTTTTCCTGAATATATTCAGGAAAAAACGCATACGCCCTTTTTGGCCAACCAAGCAACCTGGAAAGGCAAATCAGCGCTACAAAGAAGTCTCGCTTCCCATCGGTCAAAAGGGCCATGCTGAAAAAAGTGTCAAAACCAGAAATGCAGGACAGGCCATGGAGGAATCGGAGCCTTGCTACACTGATGGGCGGGATGTAAATCGGCAACAGCCACTCTGGAGAAGTGTACGGTGTGTCCTGAAACTTCTAAAAAACACAGCTTAGAGAGCATAGGGCACTTCCACGCATGGGGGGATAAAGTGGGAAAATTGAAAATCAGCAAGACACAAGCACCCCAAAGTTTAGGGCTGCTCTGTTGACAAGGACCTCCACTTCATTCCACCTTAAATATCCCAGGAAAGCGAAAAATGGATAAAAAAGTTGTGGTCCTTATGTACAATGGAATATCACTCAGCCATGAAATCAATGTCATAAGGCTAGTAGCAGCATGATGAGTGGATTTAGGTAAGACGATTCTAAGTGAAATAAGTCACACAGAAAAGGACACTTCTCATAAGGTGTCACTTATAGAGGGAATGTAAAAACCGTTACACTTGAACTGAATTACAAAACAGAACAGAGTCACACATGCAGAAAACACACTATGGCTGCTTATCGGGAAAGGTGAGGTGGGGTGATACATAAAACAAGAGTTTCAAATTAGCTCAGATACCGTTCCATAAACCCAATATGTAATAGACAAGACCTACTCCTTGCTCAGAGAACTGGACTCAACACGCCCGATTCACCACACAAGAATATATCTGACTAGTAATAATCTTAAAACCTATGTATTGATATCTCTCTGTTAGTGTGTCAAGTGGGTGTAAAGCGGCATAAACACAGCCGTGAAAAGCAGCTAAACCCCATTATAAAAATAAATTACTTTTAAAAACCCATGAAACAAAGACAGGGAAAGACAGAGAAACTCTTACACAATTCGTTCAGGGGCTGTGATGCAACCTGGATTGACCATATCTAGACCCACAGCTGGATGAGACATAAGGGTGGACACTCTTGGGGCTGAGAGGTGTGGTGAGGTTGGGTGAGCAAACGCAGACCCTTTAAAGTAATACTGCGTGCTACCCATCGCATGGGTCCCAAATCTCCAGGTTCAAGGGCATCTTCCTACATCGAAAACATGCATGAGAAACCCAGAAGATGGTACACCGTGTGATGGGGAAAGGTTTCTAAAACGCACCTCATTTCTCATCTCCTTGTGCTCGGGTTCGCCATTCCAGCCACTTTACTAGCAATCTCCCTACTTGGAGCATCAGCACCTTTAACCTCCTGTTCCGTACAGGTTGTAATTTGTCCTGAGGATGCACGGGAAGACGGGGAACCAATGAGAGACTAGATCTTGGTGTTGGGATAGGCACAGGTCACTCTATTTTCCCATCAGGAAGAAGAATTAACCACAGGCTCAGCCTGCCCCCCGGAACCAGAACAGGGCCTGAAGCCATCCTGCGCTTTTGCGGCCAGCTCCCAAAAAAGCGACTTGTAAAATGGAGCTTCAGGGCACTGCAATTCACAAACCTGCGAGTTATAAATGATAACTCTCGTCCACAAATATATTGAGGGAAGGCAAAGAAGAGGATTTGAAATCAAGGCAGAATTGCAGGAAACAGATTTCAGGAGGTAGATTCGAATCGCCTTTAAAGCACATGAAAAGCGGCAAAACGTTGACAATGATGCCCTTGGCCAAAAAGGGCGTATGCGTTTTTTCCTGAATATATTCAGGAAAAAACGCATACGCCCTTTTTGGCCAACCAAGCAACCTGGAAAGGCAAATCAGCGCTACAAAGAAGTCTCGCTTCCCATCGGTCAAAAGGGCCATGCTGAAAAAAGTGTCAAAACCAGAAATGCAGGACAGGCCATGGAGGAATCGGAGCCTTGCTACACTGATGGGCGGGATGTAAATCGCCAACAGCCACTCTGGAGAAGTGTACGGTGTGTCCTGAAACATCTAAAAAACACAGCTTAGAGAGCATAGGGCACTTCCACGCATGGGGGGATAAAGTGGGAAAATTGAAAATCAGCAAGACACAAGCACCCCAAAGTTTAGGGCTGCTCTGTTGACAAGGACCTCCACTTCATTCCACCTTAAATATCCCAGGAAAGCGAAAAATGGATAAAAAAGTTGTGGTCCTTATGTACAATGGAATATCACTCAGCCATGAAATCAATGTCATAAGGCTAGTAGCAGCATGATGAGTGGATTTAGGTAAGACGATTCTAAGTGAAATAAGTCACACAGAAAAGGACACTTCTCATAAGGTGTCACTTATAGAGGGAATGTAAAAACCGTTACACTTGAACTGAATTACAAAACAGAACAGAGTCACACATGCAGAAAACACACTATGGCTGCTTATCGGGAAAGGTGAGGTGGGGTGATACATAAAACAAGAGTTTCAAATTAGCTCAGATACCGTTCCATAAACCCAATATGTAATAGACAAGACCTACTCCTTGCTCAGAGAACTGGACTCAACACGCCCGATTCACCACACAAGAATATATCTGACTAGTAATAATCTTAAAACCTATGTATTGATATCTCTCTGTTAGTGTGTCAAGTGGGTGTAAAGCGGCATAAACACAGCCGTGAAAAGCAGCTAAACCCCATTATAAAAATAAATTACTTTTAAAAACCCATGAAACAAAGACAGGGAAAGACAGAGAAACTCTTACACAATTCGTTCAGGGGCTGTGATGCAACCTGGATTGACCATATCTAGACCCACAGCTGGATGAGACATAAGGGTGGACACTCTTGGGGCTGAGAGGTTTGGTGAGGTTGGGTGAGCAAACGCAGACCCTGTAAAGTAATACTGCGTGCTACCCATCGCATGGGTCCCAAATCTCCAGGTTCAAGGGTATCTTCCTACATTGAAAACATGCATGAGAAACCCAGAAGATGGTACACCGTGTGATGGGGAAAGGTTTCTAAAACGCACCTCATTTCTCATCTCCTTGTGCTCGGGTTCGCCATTCCAGCCACTTTACTAGCAATCTCCCTACTTGGAGCATCAGCACCTTTAACCTCCTGTTCCGTACAGGTTGCAATTTGTCCTGAGGATGCACGGGAAGACGGGGAACCAATGAGAGACTAGATCTTGGTGTTGGGTCAGGCACAGGTCACTCTATTTTCCCATCAGGAAGAAGAATTAACCACAGGCTCAGCCTGCCCCCCGGAACCAGAACAGGGCCTGAAGCCATCCTGCGTTTTTGCGGCCAGCTCCCAAAAAAGCGACTTGTAAAATGGAGCTTCAGGGCACTGCAATTCACAAACCTGCGAGTTATAAATGATAACTCTCGTCCACAAATATATTGAGGGAAGGCAAAGAAGAGGATTTGAAATCAAGGCAGAATTGCAGGAAACAGATTTCAGGAGGTAGATTCGAATCGCCTTTAAAGCACATGAAAAGCGGCAAAACGTTGACAATGATGCCCTTGGCCAAAAAGGGCGTATGCGTTTTTTCCTGAATATATTCAGGAAAAAACGCATACGCCCTTTTTGGCCAACCAAGCAACCTGGAAAGGCAAATCAGCGCTACAAAGAAGTCTCGCTTCCCATCGGTCAAAAGGGCCATGCTGAAAAAAGTGTCAAAACCAGAAATGCAGGACAGGCCATGGAGAAATGGGAGCCTTGCTACACTGATGGGCGGGATGTAAATCGCCAACAGCCACTCTGGAGAAGTGTACGGTGTGTCCTGAAACATCTAAAAAACACAGTTTAGAGAGCATAGGGCACTTCCACGCATGGGGGGATAAAGTGGGAAAATTGAAAATCAGCAAGACACAAGCACCCCAAAGTTTAGGGCTGCTCTGTTGACAAGGACCTCCACTTCATTCCACCTTAAATATCCCAGGAAAGCGAAAAATGGATAAAAAAGTTGTGGTCCTTATGTTCAATGGAATATCACTCAGCCATGAAATCAATGTCATAAGGCTAGTAGCAGCATGATGAGTGGATTTAGGTAAGACGATTCTAAGTGAAATAAGTCACACAGAAAAGGACACTTCTCATAAGGTGTCACTTATAGACGGAATGTAAAAACCGTTACACTTGAACTGAATTACAAAACAGAACAGAGTCACACATGCAGAAAACACACTATGGCTGCTTAACGGGAAAGGTGAGGTGGGGTGATACATAAAACAAGAGTTTCAAATTAGCTCAGATACCGTTCCATAAACCCAATATGTAATAGACAAGACCTACTCCTTGCTCAGAGAACTGGACTCAACACGCCCGATTCACCGCACAAGAATATATCTGACTAGTAATAATCTTAAAACCTATGTATTGATATCTCTCTGTTAGTGTGTCAAGTGGGTGTAAAGCGGCATAAACACAGCCGTGAAAAGCAGCTAAACCCCATTATAAAAATAAATTACTTTTAAAAACCCATGAAACGAAGACAGGGAAAGACAGAGAAATTCTTACACAATTCGTTCAGGGGCTGTGATGCAACCTGGATTGACCATATCTAGACCCACAGCTGGATGAGACATAAGGGTGGACACTCTTGGGGCTGAGAGGTGTGGTGAGGTTGGGTGAGCAAACGCAGACCCTTTAAAGTAATACTGCGTGCTACCCATCGCATGGGTCCCAAATCTCCAGGTTCAAGGGCATCTTCCTACATCGAAAACATGCATGAGAAACCCAGAAGATGGTACACCGTCTGATGGGGAAAGGTTTCTAAGACGCACCTCATTTCTCATCTCCTTGTGCTCGGGTTGGCCATTCCAGCCACTTTACTAGCAATCTCCCTACTTGGAGCATCAGCACCTTTAACCTCCTGTTCCGTACAGGTTGCAATTTGTCCTGAGGATGCACGGGAAGACAGGGAACCAATGAGAGACTAGATCTTGGTGTTGGGACAGGCACAGGTCACTCTATTTTCCCATCAGAAAGAAGAATTAACCACAGGCTCAGCCTGCCCCCCGGAACCAGAACAGGGCCTGAAGCCATCCTGCGCTTTTGCGGCCAGCTCCCAAAGAAGCGACTTGTAAAATGGAGCTTCAGGGCACTGCAATTCACAAACCTGCAGAGTTATAAATGATAACTCTCGTCCACAAATATATTGAGGGAAGGCAAAGAAGAGGATTTGAAATCAAGGCAGAATTGCAGGAAACAGATTTCAGGAGGTAGATTCGAATCGCCTTTAAAGCACATGAAAAGCGGCAAAACGTTGACAATGATGCCCTTGGCCAAAAAGGGCGTATGCGTTTTTTCCTGAATATATTCAGGAAAAAACGCATACGCCCTTTTTGGCCAACCAAGCAACCTGGAAAGGCAAATCAGCGCTACAAAGAAGTCTCGCTTCCCATCGGTCAAAAGGGCCATGCTGAAAAAAGTGTCAAAACCAGAAATGCAGGACAGGCCATGGAGAAATGGGAGCCTTGCTACACTGATGGGCGGGATGTAAATCGCCAACAGCCACTCTGGAGAAGTGTACGGTGTGTCCTGAAACATCTAAAAAACACAGTTTAGAGAGCATAGGGCACTTCCACGCATGGGGGGATAAAGTGGGAAAATTGAAAATCAGCAAGACACAAGCACCCCAAAGTTTAGGGCTGCTCTCATGACAAGGACCTCCACTTCATTCCACCTTAAATATCCCAGGAAAGCGAAAAATGGATAAAAAAGTTGTGGTCCTTATGTACAATGGAATATCACTCAGCCATGAAATCAATGTCATAAGGCTAGTAGCAGCATGATGAGTGGATTTAGGTAAGACGATTCTAAGTGAAATAAGTCACACAGAAAAGGACACTTCTCATAAGGTGTCACTTATAGACGGAATGTAAAAACCGTTACACTTGAACTGAATTACAAAACAGAACAGAGTCACACATGCAGAAAACACACTATGGCTGCTTAACGGGAAAGGTGAGGTGGGGTGATACATAAAACAAGAGTTTCAAATTAGCTCAGATACCGTTCCATAAACCCAATATGTAATAGACAAGACCTACTCCTTGCTCAGAGAACTGGACTCAACACGCCCGATTCACCGCACAAGAATATATCTGACTAGTAATAATCTTAAAACCTATGTATTGATATCTCTCTGTTAGTGTGTCAAGTGGGTGTAAAGCGGCATAAACACAGCCGTGAAAAGCAGCTAAACCCCATTATAAAAATAAATTACTTTTAAAAACCCATGAAACGAAGACAGGGAAAGACAGAGAAATTCTTACACAATTCGTTCAGGGGCTGTGATGCAACCTGGATTGACCATATCTAGACCCACAGCTGGATGAGACATAAGGGTGGACACTCTTGGGGCTGAGAGGTGTGGTGAGGTTGGGTGAGCAAACGCAGACCCTTTAAAGTAATACTGCGTGCTACCCATCGCATGGGTCCCAAATCTCCAGGTTCAAGGGCATCTTCCTACATCGAAAACATGCATGAGAAACCCAGAAGATGGTACACCGTCTGATGGGGAAAGGTTTCTAAGACGCACCTCATTTCTCATCTCCTTGTGCTCGGGTTGGCCATTCCAGCCACTTTACTAGCAATCTCCCTACTTGGAGCATCAGCACCTTTAACCTCCTGTTCCGTACAGGTTGCAATTTGTCCTCAGGATGCACGGGAAGACGGGGAACCAATGAGAGACTAGCTCTTGGTGTTGGGACAGGCACAGGTCACTCTATTTTCCCATCAGGAAGAAGAATTAACCACAGGCTCAGCCTGCCCCCCGGAACCAGAACAGGGCCTGAAGCCATCCTGCGCTTTTGCGGCCAGCTCCCAAAGAAGCGTCTTGTAAAATGGAGCTTCAGGGCACTGCAATTCAGAAACCTGCGAGTTATAAATGATAACTCTCGTCCACAAATATATTGAGGGAAGGCAAAGAAGAGGATTTGAAATCAAGGCAGAATTGCAGGAAACAGATTTCAGGAGGTAGATTCGAATCGCCTTTAAAGCACATGAAAAGCGGCAAAACGTTGACAATGATGCCCTTGGCCAAAAAGGGCGTATGCGTTTTTTCCTGAATATATTCAGGAAAAAACGCATACGCCCTTTTTGGCCAACCAAGCAACCTGGAAAGGCAAATCAGCGCTACAAAGAAGTCTCGCTTCCCATCGGTCAAAAGGGCCATGCTGAAAAAAGTGTCAAAACCAGAAGTGCAGGACAGGCCATGGAGAAATGGGAGCCTTGCTACACTGATGGGCGGGATGTAAATCGCCAACAGCCACTCTGGAGAAGTGTACGGTGTGTCCTGAAACATCAAAAAACACAGCTTAGAGAGCATAGGGCACTTCCACGCATGGGGGGATAAAGTGAGAAAATTGAAAATCAGCAAGACACAAGCACCCCAAAGTTTAGGGCTGCTCTGTTGACAAGGACCTCCACTTCATTCCACCTTAAATATCCCAGGAAAGCGAAAAATGGATAAAAAAGTTGTGGTCCTTATGTACAATGGAATATCACTCAGCCATGAAATCAATGTCATAAGGCTAGTAGCAGCATGATGAGTGGATTTAGGTAAGACGATTCTAAGTGAAATAAGTCACACAGAAAAGGACACTTCTCATAAGGTGTCACTTATAGACGGAATGTAAAAACATTTACACTTGAACTGAATTACAAAACAGAACAGAGTCACACATGCAGAAAACACACTATGGCTGCTTAACGGGAAAGGTGAGGTGGGGTGATACATAAAACAAGAGTTTCAAGTTAGCTCAGATACCGTTCCATAAACCCAATATGTAATAGACAAGACCTACTCCTTGCTCAGAGAACTGGACTCAACACGCCCGATTCACCGCACAAGAATATATCTGACTAGTAATAATCTTAAAACCTATGTATTGATATCTCTCTGTTAGTGTGTCAAGTGGGTGTAAAGCGGCATAAACACAGCCGTGAAAAGCAGCTAAACCCCATTATAAAAATAAATTACTTTTAAAAACCCATGAAACAAAGACAGGGAAAGACAGAGAAACTCTTACACAATTCGTTCAGGGGCTGTGATGCAACCTGGATTGACCATATCTAGACCCACAGCTGGATGAGACATAAGGGTGGACACTCTTGGGGCTGAGAGGTGTGGTGAGGTTGGGTGAGCAAACGCAGACCCTTTAAAGTAATACTGCGTGCTACCCATCGCATGGGTCCCAAATCTCCAGGTTCAAGGGCATCTTCCTACATCGAAAACATGCATGAGAAACCCAGAAGATGGTACACCGTGTGATGGGGAAAGGTTTCTAAAACGCACCTCATTTCTCATCTCCTTGTGCTCGGGTTCGCCATTCCAGCCACTTTACTAGCAATCTCCCTACTTGGAGCATCAGCACCTTTAACCTCCTGTTCCGTACAGGTTGTAATTTGTCCTGAGGATGCACGGGAAGACGGGGAACCAATGAGAGACTAGATCTTGGTGTTGGGACAGGCACAGGTCACTCTATTTTCCCATCAGGAAGAAGAATTAACGACAGGCTCAGCCTGCCCCCCGGAACCAGAACAGGGCCTGAAGCCATCCTGCGCTTTTGCGGACAGCTCCCAAAAAAGCGACTTGTAAAATGGAGCTTCAGGGCACTGCAATTCACAAACCTGCGAGTTATAAATGATAACTCTCGTCCACAAATATATTGAGCGAAGGCAAAGAAGAGGATTTGAAATCAAGGCAGAATTGCAGGAAACAGATTTCAGGAGGTAGATTCGAATCGCCTTTGAAGCACATGAAAAGCAGCAAAACGTTGACAATGATGCCCTTGGCCAAAAAGGGCGTATGCGTTTTTTCCTGAATATATTCAGGAAAAAACGCATACGCACTTTTTGGCCAACCAAGCAACCTGGAAAGGCAAATCAGCGCTACAAAGAAGTCTCGCTTCCCATCGGTCAAAAGGGCCATGCTGAAAAAAGTGTCAAAACCAGAAATGCAGGACAGGCCATGGAGAAATGGGAGCCTTGCTACACTGATGGGCGGGATGTAAATCGCCAACAGCCACTCTGGAGAAGTGTACGGTGTGTCCTGAAACATCTAAAAAACACAGCTTAGAGAGCATAGGGCACTTCCACGCATGGGGGGATAAAGTGGGAAAATTGAAAATCAGCAAGACACAAGCAGCCCAAAGTTTAGGGCTGCTCTGTTGACAAGGACCTCCACTTCATTCCACCTTAAATATCCCAGGAAAGCGAAAAATGGATAAAAAAGTTGTGGTCCTTATGTACAATGGAATATCACTCAGCCATGAAATCAATGTCATAAGGCTAGTAGCAGCATGATGAGTGGATTTAGGTAAGACGATTCTAAGTGAAATAAGTCACACAGAAAAGGACACTTCTCATAAGGTGTCACTTATAGACGGAATGTAAAAACCGTTACACTTGAACTGAATTACAAAACAGAACAGAGTCACACATGCAGAAAACACACTATGGCTGCTTAACGGGAAAGGTGAGGTGGGGTGATACATAAAACAAGAGTTTCAAATTAGCTCAGATACCGTTCCATAAACCCAATATGTAATAGACAAGACCTAGTCCTTGCTCAGAGAACTGGACTCAACACGCCCGATTCACCGCACAAGAATATATCTGACTAGTAATAATCTTAAAACCTATGTATTGATATCTCTCTGTTAGTGTGTCAAGTGGGTGTAAAGCGGCATAAACACAGCCGTGAAAAGCAGCTAAACCCCATTATAAAAATAAATTACTTTTAAAAACCCATGAAACGAAGACAGGGAAAGACAGAGAAATTCTTACACAATTCGTTCAGGGGCTGTGATGCAACCTGGATTGACCATATCTAGACCCACAGCTGGATGAGACATAAGGGTGGACACTCTTGGGGCTGAGAGGTGTGGTGAGGTTGGGTGAGCAAACGCAGACCCTTTAAAGTAATACTGCGTGCTACCCATCGCATGGGTCCCAAATCTCCAGGTTCAAGGGCATCTTCCTACATCGAAAACATGCATGAGAAACCCAGAAGATGGTACACCGTCTGATGGGGAAAGGTTTCTAAGACGCACCTCATTTCTCATCTCCTTGTGCTCGGGTTGGCCATTCCAGCCACTTTACTAGCAATCTCCCTACTTGGAGCATCAGCACCTTTAACCTCCTGTTCCGTACAGGTTGCAATTTGTCCTGAGGATGCACGGGAAGACGGGGAACCAATGAGAGACTAGATCTTGGTGTTGGGACAGGCACAGGTCACTCTATTTTCCCATCAGGAAGAAGAATTAACCACAGGCTCAGCCTGCCCCCCGGAACCAGAACAGGGCCTGAAGCCATCCTGCGCTTTTGCGGCCAGCTCCCAAAGAAGCGTCTTGTAAAATGGAGCTTCAGTGCACTGCAATTCAGAAACCTGCGAGTTATAAATGATAACTCTCGTCCACAAATATATTGAGGGAAGGCAAAGAAGAGGATTTGAAATCAAGGCAGAATTGCAGGAAACAGATTTCAGGAGGTAGATTCGAATCGCCTTTAAAGCACATGAAAAGCGGCAAAACGTTGACAATGATGCCCTTGGCCAAAAAGGGCGTATGCGTTTTTTCCTGAATATATTCAGGAAAAAACGCATATGCCCTTTTTGGCCAACCAAGCAACCTGGAAAGGCAAATCAGCGCTACAAAGAAGTCTCGCCTCCCATCGGTCAAAAGGGCCATGCTGAAAAAAGTGTCAAAACCAGAAGTGCAGGACAGGCCATGGAGAAATGGGAGCCTTGCTACACTGATGGGCGGGATGTAAATCGCCAACAGCCACTCTGGAGAAGTGTACGGTGTGTCCTGAAACATCTAAAAAACACAGCTTAGAGAGCATAGGGCACTTCCACGCATGGGGGGATAAAGTGGGAAAATTGAAAATCAGCAAGACACAAGCACCCCAAAGTTTAGGGCTGCTCTGTTGACAAGGACCTCCACTTCATTCCACCTTAAATATCCCAGGAAAGCGAAAAATGGATCAAAAAGTTGTGGTCCTTATGTACAATGGAATATCACTCAGCCATGAAATCAATGTCATAAGGCTAGTAGCAGCATGATGAGTGGATTTAGGTAAGACGATTCTAAGTGAAATAAGTCACACAGAAAAGGACACTTCTCATAAGGTGTCACTTATACAGGGAATGTAAAAACCGTTACACTTGAACTGAATTACAAAACAGAACAGAGTCACACATGCAGAAAACACACTATGGCTGCTTAACGGGAAAGGTGAGGTGGGGTGATACATAAAACAAGAGTTTCAAATTAGCTCAGATACCGTTCCATAAACCCAATATGTAATAGACAAGACCTAGTCCTTGCTCAGAGAACTGGACTCAACACGCCCGATTCACCGCACAAGAATATATCTGACTAGTAAGAATCTTAAAACCTATGTATTGATATCTCTCTGTTAGTGTGTCAAGTGGGTGTAAAGCGGCATAAACACAGCCGTGAAAAGCAGCTAAACCCCATTATAAAAATAAATTACTTTTAAAAACCCATGAAACAAAGACAGGGAAAGACAGAGAAATTCTTACACAATTCGTTCAGGGGCTGTGATGCAACCTGGATTGACCATATCTAGACCCACAGCTGGATGAGACATAAGGGTGGACACTCTTGGGGCTGAGAGGTTTGGTGAGGTTGGGTGAGCAAACGCAGACCCTTTAAAGTAATACTGCGTGCTACCCATCGCATGGGTCCCAAATTTCCAGGTTCAAGGGCATCTTCCTACATCGAAAACATGCATGAGAAACCCAGAAGATGGTACACCGTGTGATGGGGAAAGGTTTCTAAAACGCACCTCATTTCTCATCTCCTTGTGCTCGGGTTCGCCATTCCAGCCACTTTACTAGCAATCTCCCTACTTGGAGCATCAGCACCTTTAACCTCCTGTTCCGTACAGGTTGTAATTTGTCCTGAGGATGCACGGGAAGACGGGGAACCAATGAGAGACTAGATCTTGGTGTTGGGACAGGCACAGGTCACTCTATTTTCCCATCAGGAAGAAGAATTAACCACAGGCTCAGCCTGCCCCCCGGAACCAGAACAGGGCCTGAAGCCATCCTGCGCTTTTGCGGCCAGCTCCCAAAAAAGCGACTTGTAAAATGGAGCTTCAGGGCACTGCAATTCACAAACCTGCGAGTTATAAATGATAACTCTCGTCCACAAATATATTGAGGGAAGGCAAAGAAGAGGATTTGAAATCAAGGCAGAATTGCAGGAAACAGATTTCAGGAGGTAGATTCGAATCGCCTTTAAAGCACATGAAAAGCAGCAAAACGTTGACAATGATGCCCTTGTCCAAAAAGGGCGTATGCGTTTTTTCCTGAATATATTCAGGAAAAAACGCATACGCCCTTTTTGGCCAACCAAGCAACCTGGAAAGGCAAATCAGCGCTACAAAGAAGTCTCGCTTCCCATCGGTCAAAAGGGCCATGCTGAAAAAAGTGTCAAAACCAGAAATGCAGGACAGGCCATGGAGAAATGGGAGCCTTGCTACACTGATGGGCGGGATGTAAATCGCCAACAGCCACTCTGGAGAAGTGTACGGTGTGTCCTGAAACATCTAAAAAACACAGCTTAGAGAGCATAGGGCACTTCCACGCATGGGGGGATAAAGTGGGAAAATTGAAAATCAGCAAGACACAAGCACCCCAAAGTTTAGGGCTGCTCTGTTGACAAGGGCCTCCACTTCATTCCACCTTAAATATCCCAGGAAAGCGAAAAATGGATAAAAAAGTTGTGGTCCTTATGTACAATGGAATATCACTCAGCCATGAAATCAATGTCATAAGGCTAGTAGCAGCATGATGAGTGGATTTAGGTAAGACGATTCTAAGTGAAATAAGTCACACAGAAAAGGACACTTCTCATAAGGTGTCACTTATAGAGGGAATGTAAAAACCGTTACACTTGAACTGAATTACAAAACAGAACAGAGTCACACATGCAGAAAACACACTATGGCTGCTTATCGGGAAAGGTGAGGTGGGGTGATACATAAAACAAGAGTTTCAAATTAGCTCAGATACCATTCCATAAACCCAATATGTAATAGACAAGACCTACTCCTTGCTCAGAGAACTGGACTCAACACGCCCGATTCACCACACAAGAATATATCTGACTAGTAATAATCTTAAAACCTATGTATTGATATCTCTCTGTTAGTGTGTCAAGTGGGTGTAAAGCGGCATAAACACAGCCGTGAAAAGCAGCTAAACCCCATTATAAAAATAAATTACTTTTAAAAACCCATGAAACAAAGACAGGGAAAGACAGAGAAACTCTTACACAATTCGTTCAGGGGCTGTGATGCAACCTGGATTGACCATATCTAGACCCACAGCTGGATGAGACATAAGGGTGGACACTCTTGGGGCTGAGAGGTGTGGTGAGGTTGGGTGAGCAAACGCAGACCCTTTAAAGTAATACTGCGTGCTACCCATCGCATGGGTCCCAAATCTCCAGGTTCAAGGGCATCTTCCTACATCGAAAACATGCATGAGAAACCCAGAAGATGGTACACCATGTGATGGGGAAAGGTTTCTAAATCGCACCTCATTTCTCATCTCCTTGTGCTCGGGTTCGCCATTCCAGCCACTTTACTAGCAATCTCCCTACTTGGAGCATCAGCACCTTTAACCTCCTGTTCCGTACAGGTTGTAATTTGTCCTGAGGATGCACGGGAAGACGGGGAACCAATGAGAGACTAGATCTTGGTGTTGGGACAGGCACAGGTCACTCTATTTTCCCATCAGGAAGAAGAATTAACCACAGGCTCAGCCTGCCCCCCGGAACCAGAACAGGGCCTGAAGCCATCCTGCGCTTTTGCGGACAGCTCCCAAAAAAGCGACTTGTAAAATGGAGCTTCAGGGCACTGCAATTCACAAACCTGCGAGTTATAAATGATAACTCTCGTCCACAAATATATTGAGGGAAGGCAAAGAAGAGGATTTGAAATCAAGGCAGAATTGCAGGAAACAGATTTCAGGAGGTAGATTCGAATCGCCTTTAAAGCACATGAAAAGCGGCAAAACGTTGACAATGATGCCCTTGGCCAAAAAGGGCGTATGCGTTTTTTCCTGAATATATTCAGGAAAAAACGCATACGCCCTTTTTGGCCAACCAAGCAACCTGGAAAGGCAAATCAGCGCTACAAAGAAGTCTCGCTTCCCATCGGTCAAAAGGGCCATGCTGAAAAAAGTGTCAAAACCAGAAATGCAGGACAGGCCATGGAGGAATCGGAGCCTTGCTACACTGATGGGCGGGATGTAAATCGCCAACAGCCACTCTGGAGAAGTGTACGGTGTGTCCTGAAACATCTAAAAAACACAGCTTAGAGAGCATAGGGCACTTCCACGCATGGGGGGATAAAGTGGGAAAATTGAAAATCAGCAAGACACAAGCACCCCAAAGTTTAGGGCTGCTCTGTTGACAAGGACCTCCACTTCATTCCACCTTAAATATCCCAGGAAAGCGAAAAATGGATAAAAAAGTTGTGGTCCTTATGTACAAAGGAATATCACTCAGCCATGAAATCAATGTCATAAGGCTAGTAGCAGCATGATGAGTGGATTTAGGTAAGACGATTCTAAGTGAAATAAGTCACACAGAAAAGGACACTTCTCATAAGGTGTCACTTATAGAGGGGATGTAAAAACCGTTACACTTGAAATGAATTACAAAACAGAACAGAGTCACACATTCAGAAAACACACTATGGCTGCTTAACGGGAAAGGTGAGGTGGGGTGATACATAAAACAAGAGTTTCAAATTAGCTCAGATACCGTTCCATAAACCCAATATGTAATAGACAAGACCTAGTCCTTGCTCAGAGAACTGGACTCAACACGCCCGATTCACCGCA
The DNA here is from genome assembly GCF_965194825.1 of Balaenoptera physalus. Classification (NCBI taxonomy): domain Eukaryota; kingdom Metazoa; phylum Chordata; class Mammalia; order Artiodactyla; family Balaenopteridae; genus Balaenoptera; species Balaenoptera physalus. The sequence goes on from NC_138891.1 coordinate 15,650,400, forward strand.
CAAGAATATATCTGACTAGTAATAATCTTAAAACCTATGTATTGATATCTCTCTGTTAGTGTGTCAAGTGGGTGTAAAGCGGCATAAACACAGCCGTGAAAAGCAGCTAAACCCCATTATAAAAATAAATTACTTTTAAAAACCCATGAAACAAAGACAGGGAAAGACAGAGAAACTCTTACACAATTCGTTCAGGGGCTGTGATGCAACCTGGATTGACCATATCTAGACCCACAGCTGGATGAGACATAAGGGTGGACACACTTGGGGCTGAGAGGTTTGGTGAGGTTGGGTGAGCAAACGCAGACCCTTTAAAGTAATACTGCGTGCTACCCATCGCATGGGTCCCAAATCTCCAGGTTCAAGGGCATCTTCCTACATCGAAAACATGCATGAGAAACCCAGAAGATGGTACACCGTGTGATGGGGAAAGGTTTCTAAAACGCACCTCATTTCTCATCTCCTTGTGCTCAGGTTCACTATTTAAGCTTCTTTACTAGCAATCTCCCTACTTGGAGCATCAGCACCTTTAACCTCCTGTTCCGTACAGGTTGCAATTTGTCCTGAGGATGAACGGGAAGACGGGGAACCAATGAGAGACTAGCTCTTGGTGTTGGGACAGGCACAGGTCACTCTATTTTCCCATCAGGAAGAAGAATTAACCACAGGCTCAGCCTGCCCCCCGGAACCAGAACGGGGCCTGAAGCCATCCTGCGCTTTTGCGGCCAGCTCCCAAAAAAGCGACTTGTAAAATGGAGCTTCAGGGCACTGCAATTCACAAACCTGCAGAGTTATAAATGATAACTCTCGTCCACAAATATATTGAGGGAAGGCAAAGAAGAGGATTTGAAATCAAGGCAGAATTGCAGGAAACAGATTTCAGGAGGTAGATTCGAATCGCCTTTAAAGCACATGAAAAGCGGCAAAACGTTGACAATGATGCCCTTGGCCAAAAAGGGCGTATGCGTTTTTTCCTGAATATATTCAGGAAAAAACGCATACGCCCTTTTTGGCCAACCAAGCAACCTGGAAAGGCAAATCAGCGCTACAAAGAAGTCTCGCTTCCCATCGGTCAAAAGGGCCATGCTGAAAAAAGTGTCAAAACCAGAAATGCAGGACAGGCCATGGAGAAATGGGAGCCTTGCTACACTGATGGGCGGGATGTAAATCGCCAACAGCCACTCTGGAGAAGTGTACGGTGTGTCCTGAAACATCTAAAAAACACAGCTTAGAGAGCATAGGGCACTTCCACGCATGGGGGGATAAAGTGGGAAAATTGAAAATCAGCAAGACACAAGCACCCCAAAGTTTAGGGCTGCTCTGTTGACAAGGGCCTCCACTTCATTCCACCTTAAATATCCCAGGAAAGCGAAAAATGGATAAAAAAGTTGTGGTCCTTATGTACAATGGAATATCACTCAGCCATGAAATCAATGTCATAAGGCTAGTAGCAGCATGATGAGTGGATTTAGGTAAGACGATTCTAAGTGAAATAAGTCACACAGAAAAGGACACTTCTCATAAGGTGTCACTTATAGAGGGAATGTAAAAACCGTTACACTTGAACTGAATTACAAAACAGAACAGAGTCACACATGCAGAAAACACACTATGGCTGCTTATCGGGAAAGGTGAGGTGGGGTGATACATAAAACAAGAGTTTCAAATTAGCTCAGATACCATTCCATAAACCCAATATGTAATAGACAAGACCTACTCCTTGCTCAGAGAACTGGACTCAACACGCCCGATTCACCACACAAGAATATATCTGACTAGTAATAATCTTAAAACCTATGTATTGATATCTCTCTGTTAGTGTGTCAAGTGGGTGTAAAGCGGCATAAACACAGCCGTGAAAAGCAGCTAAACCCCATTATAAAAATAAATTACTTTTAAAAACCCATGAAACAAAGACAGGGAAAGACAGAGAAACTCTTACACAATTCGTTCAGGGGCTGTGATGCAACCTGGATTGACCATATCTAGACCCACAGCTGGATGAGACATAAGGGTGGACACTCTTGGGGCTGAGAGGTGTGGTGAGGTTGGGTGAGCAAACGCAGACCCTTTAAAGTAATACTGCGTGCTACCCATCGCATGGGTCCCAAATCTCCAGGTTCAAGGGCATCTTCCTACATCGAAAACATGCATGAGAAACCCAGAAGATGGTACACCGTGTGATGGGGAAAGGTTTCTAAATCGCACCTCATTTCTCATCTCCTTGTGCTCGGGTTCGCCATTCCAGCCACTTTACTAGCAATCTCCCTACTTGGAGCATCAGCACCTTTAACCTCCTGTTCCGTACAGGTTGTAATTTGTCCTGAGGATGCACGGGAAGACGGGGAACCAATGAGAGACTAGATCTTGGTGTTGGGACAGGCACAGGTCACTCTATTTTCCCATCAGGAAGAAGAATTAACCACAGGCTCAGCCTGCCCCCCGGAACCAGAACAGGGCCTGAAGCCATCCTGCGCTTTTGCGGACAGCTCCCAAAAAAGCGACTTGTAAAATGGAGCTTCAGGGCACTGCAATTCACAAACCTGCGAGTTATAAATGATAACTCTCGTCCACAAATATATTGAGGGAAGGCAAAGAAGAGGATTTGAAATCAAGGCAGAATTGCAGGAAACAGATTTCAGGAGGTAGATTCGAATCGCCTTTAAAGCACATGAAAAGCGGCAAAACGTTGACAATGATGCCCTTGGCCAAAAAGGGCGTATGCGTTTTTTCCTGAATATATTCAGGAAAAAACGCATACGCCCTTTTTGGCCAACCAAGCAACCTGGAAAGGCAAATCAGCGCTACAAAGAAGTCTCGCTTCCCATCGGTCAAAAGGGCCATGCTGAAAAAAGTGTCAAAACCAGAAATGCAGGACAGGCCATGGAGGAATCGGAGCCTTGCTACACTGATGGGCGGGATGTAAATCGCCAACAGCCACTCTGGAGAAGTGTACGGTGTGTCCTGAAACATCTAAAAAACACAGCTTAGAGAGCATAGGGCACTTCCACGCATGGGGGGATAAAGTGGGAAAATTGAAAATCAGCAAGACACAAGCACCCCAAAGTTTAGGGCTGCTCTGTTGACAAGGACCTCCACTTCATTCCACCTTAAATATCCCAGGAAAGCGAAAAATGGATAAAAAAGTTGTGGTCCTTATGTACAAAGGAATATCACTCAGCCATGAAATCAATGTCATAAGGCTAGTAGCAGCATGATGAGTGGATTTAGGTAAGACGATTCTAAGTGAAATAAGTCACACAGAAAAGGACACTTCTCATAAGGTGTCACTTATAGAGGGGATGTAAAAACCGTTACACTTGAAATGAATTACAAAACAGAACAGAGTCACACATTCAGAAAACACACTATGGCTGCTTAACGGGAAAGGTGAGGTGGGGTGATACATAAAACAAGAGTTTCAAATTAGCTCAGATACCGTTCCATAAACCCAATATGTAATAGACAAGACCTAGTCCTTGCTCAGAGAACTGGACTCAACACGCCCGATTCACCGCACAAGAATATATCTGACTAGTAATAATCTTAAAACCTATGTATTGATATCTCTCTGTTAGTGTGTCAAGTGGGTGTAAAGCGGCATAAACACAGCCGTGAAAAGCAGCTAAACCCCATTATAAAAATAAATTACTTTTAAAAACCCATGAAACGAAGACAGGGAAAGACAGAGAAACTCTTACACAATTCGTTCAGGGGCTGTGATGCAACCTGGATTGACCATATCTAGACCCACAGCTGGATGAGACATAAGGGTGGACACACTTGGGGCTGAGAGGTTTGGTGAGGTTGGGTGAGCAAACGCAGACCCTTTAAAGTAATACTGCGTGCTACCCATCGCATGGGTCCCAAATCTCCAGGTTCAAGGGCATCTTCCTACATCGAAAACATGCATGAGAAACCCAGAAGATGGTACACCGTGTGATGGGGAAAGGTTTCTAAAACGCACCTCATTTCTCATCTCCTTGTGCTCAGGTTCACTATTTAAGCTTCTTTACTAGCAATCTCCCTACTTGGAGCATCAGCACCTTTAACCTCCTGTTCCGTACAGGTTGCAATTTGTCCTGAGGATGAACGGGAAGACGGGGAACCAATGAGAGACTAGCTCTTGGTGTTGGGACAGGCACAGGTCACTCTATTTTCCCATCAGGAAGAAGAATTAACCACAGGCTCAGCCTGCCCCCCGGAACCAGAACGGGGCCTGAAGCCATCCTGCGCTTTTGCGGCCAGCTCCCAAAAAAGCGACTTGTAAAATGGAGCTTCAGGGCACTGCAATTCACAAACCTGCAGAGTTATAAATGATAACTCTCGTCCACAAATATATTGAGGGAAGGCAAAGAAGAGGATTTGAAATCAAGGCAGAATTGCAGGAAACAGATTTCAGGAGGTAGATTCGAATCGCCTTTAAAGCACATGAAAAGCGGCAAAACGTTGACAATGATGCCCTTGGCCAAAAAGGGCGTATGCGTTTTTTCCTGAATATATTCAGGAAAAAACGCATACGCCCTTTTTGGCCAACCAAGCAACCTGGAAAGGCAAATCAGCGCTACAAAGAAGTCTCGCTTCCCATCGGTCAAAAGGGCCATGCTGAAAAAAGTGTCAAAACCAGAAATGCAGGACAGGCCATGGAGGAATCGGAGCCTTGCTACACTGATGGGCGGGATGTAAATCGCCAACAGCCACTCTGGAGAAGTGTACTGTGTGTCCTGAAACATCTAAAAAACACAGCTTAGAGAGCATAGGGCACTTCCACGCATGGGGGGATAAGGTGGGAAAATTGAAAATCAGCAAGACACAAGCACCCCAAAGTTTAGGGCTGCTCTGTTGACAAAGACCTCCACTTCATTCCACCTAAAATATCCCAGGAAAGCGAAAAATGGATAAAAAAGTTGTGGTCCTTATGTACAATGGAATATCACTCAGCCATGAAATCAATGTCATAAGGCTAGTAGCAGCATGATGAGTGGATTTAGGTAAGACGATTCTAAGTGAAATAAGTCACACAGAAAAGGACACTTCTCATAAGGTGTCACTTATAGAGGGAATGTAAAAACCGTTACACTTGAACTGAATTACAAAACAGAACAGAGTCACACATGCAGAAAACACACTATGGCTGCTTAACGGGAAAGGTGAGGTGGGGTGATACATAAAACAAGAGTTTCAAATTAGCTCAGATACCGTTCCATAAACCCAATATGTAATAGACAAGACCTACTCCTTGCTCAGAGAACTGGACTCAACACGCCCGATTCACCGCACAAGAATATATCTGACTAGTAATAATCTTAAAACCTATGTATTGATATCTCTCTGTTAGTGTGTCAAGTGGGTGTAAAGCGGCATAAACACAGCCGTGAAAAGCAGCTAAACCCCATTATAAAAATAAATTACTTTTAAAAACCCATGAAACGAAGACAGGGAAAGACAGAGAAATTCTTACACAATTCGTTCAGGGGCTGTGATGCAACCTGGATTGACCATATCTAGACCCACAGCTGGATGAGACATAAGGGTGGACACTCTTGGGGCTGAGAGGTGTGGTGAGGTTGGGTGAGCAAACGCAGACCCTTTAAAGTAATACTGCGTGCTACCCATCGCATGGGTCCCAAATCTCCAGGTTCAAGGGCATCTTCCTACATCGAAAACATGCATGAGAAACCCAGAAGATGGTACACCGTCTGATGGGGAAAGGTTTCTAAGACGCACCTCATTTCTCATCTCCTTGTGCTCGGGTTGGCCATTCCAGCCACTTTACTAGCAATCTCCCTACTTGGAGCATCAGCACCTTTAACCTCCTGTTCGGTACAGGTTGCAATTTGTCCTGAGGATGCACGGGAAGACGGGGAACCAATGAGAGACTAGCTCTTGGTGTTGGGACAGGCACAGGTCACTCTATTTTCCCATCAGGAAGAAGAATTAACCACAGGCTCAGCCTGCCCCCCGGAACCAGAACAGGGCCTGAAGCCATCCTGCGCTTTTGCGGCCAGCTCCCAAAGAAGCGTCTTGTAAAATGGAGCTTCAGGGCACTGCAATTCAGAAACCTGCGAGTTATAAATGATAACTCTCGTCCACAAATATATTGAGGGAAGGCAAAGAAGAGGATTTGAAATCAAGGCAGAATTGCAGGAAACAGATTTCAGGAGGTAGATTCGAATCGCCTTTAAAGCACATGAAAAGCGGCAAAACGTTGACAATGATGCCCTTGGCCAAAAAGGGCGTATGCGTTTTTTCCTGAATATATTCAGGAAAAAACGCATACGCCCTTTTTGGCCAACCAAGCAACCTGGAAAGGCAAATCAGCGCTACAAAGAAGTCTCGCTTCCCATCGGTCAAAAGGGCCATGCTGAAAAAAGTGTCAAAACCAGAAGTGCAGGACAGGCCATGGAGAAATGGGAGCCTTGCTACACTGATGGGCGGGATGTAAATCGCCAACAGCCACTCTGGAGAAGTGTACGGTGTGTCCTGAAACATCTAAAAAACACAGCTTAGAGAGCATAGGGCACTTCCACGCATGGGGGGATAAAGTGAGAAAATTGAAAATCAGCAAGACACAAGCACCCCAAAGTTTAGGGCTGCTCTGTTGACAAGGACCTCCACTTCATTCCACCTTAAATATCCCAGGAAAGCGAAAAATGGATAAAAAAGTTGTGGTCCTTATGTACAATGGAATATCACTCAGCCATGAAATCAATGTCATAAGGCTAGTAGCAGCATGATGAGTGGATTTAGGTAAGACGATTCTAAGTGAAATAAGTCACACAGAAAAGGACACTTCTCATAAGGTGTCACTTATAGAGGGAATGTAAAAACATTTACACTTGAACTGAATTACAAAACAGAACAGAGTCACACATGCAGAAAACACACTATGGCTGCTTAACGGGAAAGGTGAGGTGGGGTGATACATAAAACAAGAGTTTCAAGTTAGCTCAGATACCGTTCCATAAACCCAATATGTAATAGACAAGACCTACTCCTTGCTCAGAGAACTGGACTCAACACGCCCGATTCACCGCACAAGAATATATCTGACTAGTAATAATCTTAAAACCTATGTATTGATATCTCTCTGTTAGTGTGTCAAGTGGGTGTAAAGCGGCATAAACACAGCCGTGAAAAGCAGCTAAACCCCATTATAAAAATAAATTACTTTCAAAAACCCATGAAACAAAGACAGGGAAAGACAGAGAAACTCTTACACAATTCGTTCAGGGGCTGTGATGCAACCTGGATTGACCATATCTAGACCCACAGCTGGATGAGACATAAGGGTGGACACTCTTGGGGCTGAGAGGTGTGGTGAGGTTGGGTGAGCAAACGCAGACCCTTTAAAGTAATACTGCGTGCTACCCATCGCATGGGTCCCAAATCTCCAGGTTCAAGGGCATCTTCCTACATCGAAAACATGCATGAGAAACCCAGAAGATGGTACACCGTGTGATGGGGAAAGGTTTCTAAAACGCACCTCATTTCTCATCTCCTTGTGCTCGGATTCGCCATTCCAGCCACTTTACTAGCAATCTCCCTACTTGGAGCATCAGCACCTTTAACCTCCTGTTCCGTACAGGTTGTAATTTGTCCTGAGGATGCACGGGAAGACGGGGAACCAATGAGAGACTAGATCTTGGTGTTGGGACAGGCACAGGTCACTCTATTTTCCCATCAGGAAGAAGAATTAACGACAGGCTCAGCCTGCCCCCCGGAACCAGAACAGGGCCTGAAGCCATCCTGCGCTTTTGCGGACAGCTCCCAAAAAAGCGACTTGTAAAATGGAGCTTCAGGGCACTGCAATTCACAAACCTGCGAGTTATAAATGATAACTCTCGTCCACAAATATATTGAGGGAAGGCAAAGAAGAGGATTTGAAATCAAGGCAGAATTGCAGGAAACAGATTTCAGGAGGTAGATTCGAATCGCCTTTGAAGCACATGAAAAGCAGCAAAACGTTGACAATGATGCCCTTGGCCAAAAAGGGCGTATGCGTTTTTTCCTGAATATATTCAGGAAAAAACGCATACGCCCTTTTTGGCCAACCAAGCAACCTGGAAAGGCAAATCAGCGCTACAAAGAAGTCTCGCTTCCCATCGGTCAAAAGGGCCATGCTGAAAAAAGTGTCAAAACCAGAAATGCAGGACAGGCCATGGAGAAATGGGAGCCTTGCTACACTGATGGGCGGGATGTAAATCGCCAACAGCCACTCTGGAGAAGTGTACGGTGTGTCCTGAAACATCTAAAAAACACAGCTTAGAGAGCATAGGGCACTTCCACGCATGGGGGGATAAAGTGGGAAAATTGAAAATCAGCAAGACACAAGCAGCCCAAAGTTTAGGGCTGCTCTGTTGACAAGGACCTCCACTTCATTCCACCTTAAATATCCCAGGAAAGCGAAAAATGGATAAAAAAGTTGTGGTCCTTATGTACAATGGAATATCACTCAGCCATGAAATCAATGTCATAAGGCTAGTAGCAGCGTGATGAGTGGATTTAGGTAAGACGATTCTAAGTGAAATAAGTCACACAGAAAAGGACACTTCTCATAAGGTGTCACTTATAGACGGAATGTAAAAACCGTTACACTTGAACTGAATTACAAAACAGAACAGAGTCACACATGCAGAAAACACACTATGGCTGCTTAACGGGAAAGGTGAGGTGGGGTGATACATAAAACAAGAGTTTCAAATTAGCTCAGATACCGTTCCATAAACCCAATATGTAATAGACAAGACCTAGTCCTTGCTCAGAGAACTGGACTCAACACGCCCGATTCACCGCACAAGAATATATCTGACTAGTAATAATCTTAAAACCTATGTATTGATATCTCTCTGTTAGTGTGTCAAGTGGGTGTAAAGCGGCATAAACACAGCCGTGAAAAGCAGCTAAACCCCATTATAAAAATAAATTACTTTTAAAAACCCATGAAACGAAGACAGGGAAAGATAGAGAAATTCTTACACAATTCGTTCAGGGGCTGTGATGCAACCTGGATTGACCATATCTAGACCCACAGCTGGATGAGACATAAGGGTGGACACTCTTGGGGCTGAGAGGTGTGGTGAGGTTGGGTGAGCAAACGCAGACCCTTTAAAGTAATACTGCGTGCTACCCATCGCATGGGTCCCAAATCTCCAGGTTCAAGGGCATCTTCCTACATCGAAAACATGCATGAGAAACCCAGAAGATGGTACACCGTCTGATGGGGAAAGGTTTCTAAGACGCACCTCATTTCTCATCTCCTTGTGCTCGGGTTGGCCATTCCAGCCACTTTACTAGCAATCTCCCTACTTGGAGCATCAGCACCTTTAACCTCCTGTTCCGTACAGGTTGCAATTTGTCCTGAGGATGCACGGGAAGACGGGGAACCAATGAGAGACTAGATCTTGGTGTTGGGACAGGCACAGGTCACTCTATTTTCCCATCAGGAAGAAGAATTAACCACAGGCTCAGCCTGCCCCCCGGAACCAGAACAGGGCCTGAAGCCATCCTGCGCTTTTGCGGCCAGCTCCCAAAGAAGCGTCTTGTAAAATGGAGCTTCAGTGCACTGCAATTCAGAAACCTGCGAGTTATAAATGATAACTCTCGTCCACAAATATATTGAGGGAAGACAAAGAAGAGGATTTGAAATCAAGGCAGAATTGCAGGAAACAGATTTCAGGAGGTAGATTCGAATCGCCTTTAAAGCACATGAAAAGCGGCAAAACGTTGACAATGATGCCCTTGGCCAAAAAGGGCGTATGCGTTTTTTCCTGAATATATTCAGGAAAAAACGCATACGCCCTTTTTGGCCAACCAAGCAACCTGGAAAGGCAAATCAGCGCTACAAAGAAGTCTCGCCTCCCATCGGTCAAAAGGGCCATGCTGAAAAAAGTGTCAAAACCAGAAGTGCAGGACAGGCCATGGAGAAATGGGAGCCTTGCTACACTGATGGGCGGGATGTAAATCGCCAACAGCCACTCTGGAGAAGTGTACGGTGTGTCCTGAAACATCTAAAAAACACAGCTTAGAGAGCATAGGGCACTTCCACGCATGGGGGGATAAAGTGGGAAAATTGAAAATCAGCAAGACACAAGCACCCCAAAGTTTAGGGCTGCTCTGTTGACAAGGACCTCCACTTCATTCCACCTTAAATATCCCAGGAAAGCGAAAAATGGATCAAAAAGTTGTGGTCCTTATGTACAATGGAATATCACTCAGCCATGAAATCAATGTCATAAGGCTAGCAGCAGCATGATGAGTGGATTTAGGTAAGACTATTCTAAGTGAAATAAGTCACACAGAAAAGGACACTTCTCATAAGGTGTCACTTATAGAGGGGATGTAAAAACCGTTACACTTGAACTGAATTACAAAACAGAACAGAGTCACACATGCAGAAAACACACTATGGCTGCTTAACGGGAAAGGTGAGGTGGGGTGATACATAAAACAAGAGTTTCAAATTAGCTCAGATACCGTTCCATAAACCCAATATGTAATAGACAAGACCTAGTCCTTGCTCAGAGAACTGGACTCAACACGCCCGATTCACCGCACAAGAATATATCTGACTAGTAAGAATCTTAAAACCTATGTATTGATATCTCTCTGTTAGTGTGTCAAGTGGGTGTAAAGCGGCATAAACACAGCCGTGAAAAGCAGCTAAACCCCATTATAAAAATAAATTACTTTTAAAAACCCATGAAACAAAGACAGGGAAAGACAGAGAAATTCTTACACAATTCGTTCAGGGGCTGTGATGCAACCTGGATTGACCATATCTAGACCCACAGCTGGATGAGACATAAGGGTGGACACTCTTGGGGCTGAGAGGTTTGGTGAGGTTGGGTGAGCAAACGCAGACCCTTTAAAGTAATACTGCGTGCTACCCATCGCATGGGTCCCAAATTTCCAGGTTCAAGGGCATCTTCCTACATCGAAAACATGCATGAGAAACCCAGAAGATGGTACACCGTGTGATGGGGAAAGGTTTCTAAAACGCACCTCATTTCTCATCTCCTTGTGCTCGGGTTCGCCATTCCAGCCACTTTACTAGCAATCTCCCTACTTGGAGCATCAGCACCTTTAACCTCCTGTTCCGTACAGGTTGTAATTTGTCCTGAGGATGCACGGGAAGACGGGGAACCAATGAGAGACTAGATCTTGGTGTTGGGACAGGCACAGGTCACTCTATTTTCCCATCAGGAAGAAGAATTAACCACAGGCTCAGCCTGCCCCCCGGAACCAGAACAGGGCCTGAAGCCATCCTGCGCTTTTGCGGCCAGCTCCCAAAAAAGCGACTTGTAAAATGGAGCTTCAGGGCACTGCAATTCACAAACCTGCGAGTTATAAATGATAACTCTCGTCCACAAATATATTGAGGGAAGGCAAAGAAGAGGATTTGAAATCAAGGCAGAATTGCAGGAAACAGATTTCAGGAGGTAGATTCGAATCGCCTTTAAAGCACATGAAAAGCAGCAAAACGTTGACAATGATGCCCTTGTCCAAAAAGGGCGTATGCGTTTTTTCCTGAATATATTCAGGAAAAAACGCATACGCCCTTTTTGGCCAACCAAGCAACCTGGAAAGGCAAATCAGCGCTACAAAGAAGTCTCGCTTCCCATCGGTCAAAAGGGCCATGCTGAAAAAAGTGTCAAAACCAGAAATGCAGGACAGGCCATGGAGAAATGGGAGCCTTGCTACACTGATGGGCGGGATGTAAATCGCCAACAGCCACTCTGGAGAAGTGTACGGTGTGTCCTGAAACATCTAAAAAACACAGCTTAGAGAGCATAGGGCACTTCCACGCATGGGGGGATAAAGTGGGAAAATTGAAAATCAGCAAGACACAAGCACCCCAAAGTTTAGGGCTGCTCTGTTGACAAGGACCTCCACTTCATTCCACCTTAAATATCCCAGGAAAGCGAAAAATGGATAAAAAAGTTGTGGTCCTTATGTACAATGGAATATCACTCAGCCATGAAATCAATGTCATAAGGCTAGTAGCAGCATGATGAGTGGATTTAGGTAAGACGATTCTAAGTGAAATAAGTCACACAGAAAAGGACACTTCTCATAAGGTGTCACTTATAGAGGGAATGTAAAAACCGTTACACTTGAACTGAATTACAAAACAGAACAGAGTCACACATGCAGAAAACACACTATGGCTGCTTATCGGGAAAGGTGAAGTGGGGTGATACATAAAACAAGAGTTTCAAATTAGCTCAGATACCATTCCATAAACCCAATATGTAATAGACAAGACCTACTCCTTGCTCAGAGAACTGGACTCAACACGCCCGATTCACCACACAAGAATATATCTGACTAGTAATAATCTTAAAACCTATGTATTGATATCTCTCTGTTAGTGTGTCAAGTGGGTGTAAAGCGGCATAAACACAGCCGTGAAAAGCAGCTAAACCCCATTATAAAAATAAATTACTTTTAAAAACCCATGAAACAAAGACAGGGAAAGACAGAGAAACTCTTACACAATTCGTTCAGGGGCTGTGATGCAACCTGGATTGACCATATCTAGACCCACAGCTGGATGAGACATAAGGGTGGACACTCTTGGGGCTGAGAGGTGTGGTGAGGTTGGGTGAGCAAACGCAGACCCTTTAAAGTAATACTGCGTGCTACCCATCGCATGGGTCCCAAATCTCCAGGTTCAAGGGCATCTTCCTACATCGAAAACATGCATGAGAAACCCAGAAGATGGTACACCGTGTGATGGGGAAAGGTTTCTAAATCGCACCTCATTTCTCATCTCCTTGTGCTCGGGTTCGCCATTCCAGCCACTTTACTAGCAATCTCCCTACTTGGAGCATCAGCACCTTTAACCTCCTGTTCAGTACAGGTTGTAATTTGTCCTGAGGATGCACGGGAAGACGGGGAACCAATGAGAGACTAGATCTTGGTGTTGGGACAGGCACAGGTCACTCTATTTTCCCATCAGGAAGAAGAATTAACCACAGGCTCAGCCTGCCCCCCGGAACCAGAACAGGGCCTGAAGCCATCCTGCGCTTTTGCGGACAGCTCCCAAAAAAGCGACTTGTAAAATGGAGCTTCAGGGCACTGCAATTCACAAACCTGCGAGTTATAAATGATAACTCTCGTCCACAAATATATTGAGGGAAGGCAAAGAAGAGGATTTGAAATCAAGGCAGAATTGCAGGAAACAGATTTCAGGAGGTAGATTCGAATCGCCTTTAAAGCACATGAAAAGCGGCAAAACGTTGACAATGATGCCCTTGGCCAAAAAGGGCGTATGCGTTTTTTCCTGAATATATTCAGGAAAAAACGCATACGCCCTTTTTGGCCAACCAAGCAACCTGGAAAGGCAAATCAGCGCTACAAAGAAGTCTCGCTTCCCATCGGTCAAAAGGGCCATGCTGAAAAAAGTGTCGAAACCAGAAATGCAGGACAGGCCATGGAGGAATCGGAGCCTTGCTACACTGATGGGCGGGATGTAAATCGCCAACAGCCACTCTGGAGAAGTGTACGGTGTGTCCTGAAACATCTAAAAAACACAGCTTAGAGAGCATAGGGCACTTCCACGCATGGGGGGATAAAGTGGGAAAATTGAAAATCAGCAAGACACAAGCACCCCAAAGTTTAGGGCTGCTCTGTTGACAAGGACCTCCACTTCATTCCACCTTAAATATCCCAGGAAAGCGAAAAATGGATAAAAAAGTTGTGGTCCTTATGTACAAAGGAATATCACTCAGCCATGAAATCAATGTCATAAGGCTAGTAGCAGCATGATGAGTGGATTTAGGTAAGACGATTCTAAGTGAAATAAGTCACACAGAAAAGGACACTTCTCATAAGGTGTCACTTATAGAGGGGATGTAAAAACCGTTACACTTGAACTGAATTACAAAACAGAACAGAGTCACACATGCAGAAAACACACTATGGCTGCTTAACGGGAAAGGTGAGGTGGGGTGATACATAAAACAAGAGTTTCAAATTAGCTCAGATACCGTTCCATAAACCCAATATGTAATAGACAAGACCTAGTCCTTGCTCAGAGAACTGGACTCAACACGCCCGATTCACCGCACAAGAATATATCTGACTAGTAATAATCTTAAAACCTATGTATTGATATCTCTCTGTTAGTGTGTCAAGTGGGTGTAAAGCGGCATAAACACAGCCGTGAAAAGCAGCTAAACCCCATTATAAAAATAAATTACTTTTAAAAACCCATGAAACAAAGACAGGGAAAGACAGAGAAACTCTTACACAATTCGTTCAGGGGCTGTGATGCAACCTGGATTGACCATATCTAGACCCACAGCTGGATGAGACATAAGGGTGGACACACTTGGGGCTGAGAGGTTTGGTGAGGTTGGGTGAGCAAACGCAGACCCTTTAAAGTAATACTGCGTGCTACCCATCGCATGGGTCCCAAATCTCCAGGTTCAAGGGCATCTTCCTACATCGAAAACATGCATGAGAAACCCAGAAGATGGTACACCGTGTGATGGGGAAAGGTTTCTAAAACGCACCTCATTTCTCATCTCCTTGTGCTCAGGTTCACTATTTAAGCTTCTTTACTAGCAATCTCCCTACTTGGAGCATCAGCACCTTTAACCTCCTGTTCCGTACAGGTTGCAATTTGTCCTGAGGATGAACGGGAAGACGGGGAACCAAAGAGAGACTAGCTCTTGGTGTTGGGACAGCCACAGGTCACTCTATTTTCCCATCAGGAAGAAGAATTAACCACAGGCTCAGCCTGCCCCCCGGAACCAGAACGGGGCCTGAAGCCATCCTGCGCTTTTGCGGCCAGCTCCCAAAAAAGCGACTTGTAAAATGGAGCTTCAGGGCACTGCAATTCACAAACCTGCAGAGTTATAAATGATAACTCTCGTCCACAAATATATTGAGGGAAGGCAAAGAAGAGGATTTGAAATCAAGGCAGAATTGCAGGAAACAGATTTCAGGAGGTAGATTCGAATCGCCTTTAAAGCACATGAAAAGCGGCAAAACGTTGACAATGATGCCCTTGGCCAAAAAGGGCGTATGCGTTTTTTCCTGAATATATTCAGGAAAAAACGCATACGCCCTTTTTGGCCAACCAAGCAACCTGGAAAGGCAAATCATCGCTACAAAGAAGTCTCGCTTCCCATCGGTCAAAAGGGCCATGCTGAAAAAAGTGTCAAAACCAGAAATGCAGGACAGGCCATGGAGGAATCGGAGCCTTGCTACACTGATGGGCGGGATGTAAATCGCCAACAGCCACTCTGGAGAAGTGTACTGTGTGTCCTGAAACATCTAAAAAACACAGCTTAGAGAGCATAGGGCACTTCCACGCATGGGGGGATAAGGTGGGAAAATTGAAAATCAGCAAGACACAAGCACCCCAAAGTTTAGGGCTGCTCTGTTGACAAAGACCTCCACTTCATTCCACCTAAAATATCCCAGGAAAGCGAAAAATGGATAAAAAAGTTGTGGTCCTTATGTACAATGGAATATCACTCAGCCATGAAATCAATGTCATAAGGCTAGTAGCAGCATGATGAGTGGATTTAGGTAAGACGATTCTAAGTGAAATAAGTCACACAGAAAAGGACACTTCTCATAAGGTGTCACTTATAGAGGGAATGTAAAAACCGTTACACTTGAACTGAATTACAAAACAGAACAGAGTCACACATGCAGAAAACACACTATGGCTGCTTAACGGGAAAGGTGAGATGGGGTGATACATAAAACAAGAGTTTCAAATTAGCTCAGATACCATTCCATAAACCCAATATGTAATAGACAAGACATACTCCTTGCTCAGAGAACTGGACTCAACACGCCCGATTCACCGCACAAGAATATATCTGACTAGTAATAATCTTAAAACCTATGTATTGATATCTCTCTGTTAGTGTGTCAAGTGGGTGTAAAGCGGCATAAACACAGCCGTGAAAAGCAGCTAAACCCCATTATAAAAATAAATTACTTTTAAAAACCCATGAAACAAAGACAGGGAAAGACAGAGAAATTCTTACACAATTCGTTCAGGGGCTGTGATGCAACCTGGATTGACCATATCTAGACCCACAGCTGGATGAGACATAAGGGTGGATACTCTTGGGGCTGAGAGGTTTGGTGAGGTTGGGTGAGCAAACGCAGACCCTTTAAAGTAATACTGCGTGCTACCCATCGCATGGGTCCCAAATCTCCAGGTTCAAGGGCATCTTCCTACATCGAAAACATGCATGAGAAACCCAGAAGATGGTACACCGTGTGATGGGGAAAGGTTTCTAAAACGCACCTCATTTCTCATCTCCTTGTGCTCGGGTTCGCCATTCCAGCCACTTTACTAGCAATCTCCCTACTTGGAGCATCAGCACCTTTAATCTCCTGTTCCGTACAGGTTGCAATTTGTCCTGAGGATGAACGGGAAGACGGGGAACCAATGAGAGACTAGCTCTTGGTGTTGGGACAGGCACAGGTCACTCTATTTTCCCATCAGGAAGAAGAATTAACCACAGGCTCAGCCTGCCCCCCGGAAGCAGAACAGGGCCTGAAGCCATCCTGCGCTTTTGCGGCCAGCTCCCAAAAAAGCGACTTGTAAAATGGAGCTTCAGGGCACTGCAATTCACAAACCTGCAGAGTTATAAATGATAACTCTCATCCACAAATATATTGAGGGAAGGCAAAGAAGAGGATTTGAAATCAAGGCAGAATTGCAGGAAACAGATTTCAGGAGGTAGATTCGAATCGCCTTTAAAGCACATGAAAAGCGGCAAAACGTTGACAATGATGCCCTTGGCCAAAAAGGGCGTATGCGTTTTTTCCTGAATATATTCAGGAAAAAACGCATACGCCCTTTTTGGCCAACCAAGCAACCTGGAAAGGCAAATCAGCGCTACAAAGAAGTCTAGCTTCCCATCGGTCAAAAGGGCCATGCTGAAAAAGTGTCAAAACCAGAAATGCAGGACAGGCCATGGAGAAATGGGAGCCTTGCTACACTGATGGGCGGGATGTAAATTGCCTACAGCCACTCTGGAGAAGTGTACGGTGTGTCCTGAAACATCTAAAAAACACAGCTTAGAGAGCATAGGGCACTTCCACTCATGGGGGGATAAAGTGGGAAAATTGAAAATCAGCAAGACACAAGCACCCCAAAGTTTAGGGCTGCTCTGTTGACAAAGACCTCCACTTCATTCCACCTTAAATATCCCAGGAAAGCGAAAAATGGATAAAAAAGTTGTGGTCCTTAAGTACAATGGAATATCACTCAGCCATGAAATCAATGTCATAAGGCTAGTAGCAGCATGATGAGTGGATTTAGGTAAGACGATTCTAAGTGAAATAAGTCACACAGAAAAGGACACTTCTCATAAGGTGTCACTTATAGAGGGAATGTAAAAACCTTTACACTTGAACTGAATTACGAAACAGAACAGAGTCACACATGCAGAAAACACACTATGGCTGCTTAACGGGAAAGGTGAGGTGGGGTGATACATAAAACAAGAGTTTCAAATTAGCTCAGATACCGTTCCATAAACCCAATATGTAATAGACAAGACCTACTCCTTGCTCAGAGAACTGGACTCAACACGCCCGATTCACCGCACAAGAATATATCTGACTAGTAATAATCTTAAAACCTATGTATTGATATCTCTCTGTTAGTGTGTCAAGTGGGTGTAAAGCGGCATAAACACAGCCGTGAAAAGCAGCTAAACCCCATTATAAAAATAAATTACTTTTAAAAACCCATGAAACAAAGACAGGGAAAGACAGAGAAATTCTTACACAATTCGTTCAGGGGCTGTGATGCAACCTGGATTGACCATATCTAGACCCACAGCTGGATGAGACATAAGGGTGGACACTCTTGGGGCTGAGAGGTTTGGTGAGGTTGGGTGAGCAAACGCAGACCCTTTAAAGTAATACTGCGTGCTACCCATCGCATGGGTCCCAAATCTCCAGGTTCAAGGGCATCTTCCTACATCGAAAACATGCATGAGAAACCCAGAAGATGGTACACCGTGTGATGGGGAAAGGTTTCTAAAACGCACCTCATTTCTCATCTCCTTGTGCTCGGGTTCGCCATTCCAGCCACTTTACTAGCAATCTCCCTACTTGGAGCATCAGCACCTTTAACCTCCTGTTCCGTACAGGTTGCAATTTGTCCTGAGGATGAACGGGAAGACGGGGAACCAATGAGAGACTAGCTCTTGGTGTTGGGACAGGCACAGGTCACTCTATTTTCCCATCAGGAAGAAGAATTAACCACAGGCTCAGCCTGCCCCCCGGAAGCAGAACAGGGCCTGAAGCCATCCTGCGCTTTTGCGGCCAGCTCCCAAAGAAGCGACTTGTAAAATGGAGCTTCAGGGCACTGCAATTCACAAACCTGCAGAGTTATAAATGATAACTCTCGTCCACAAATATATTGAGGGAAGGCAAAGAAGAGGATTTGAAATCAAGGCAGAATTGCAGGAAACAGATTTCAGGAGGTAGATTCGAATCGCCTTTAAAGCACATGAAAAGCGGCAAAACGTTGACAATGATGCCCTTGGCCAAAAAGGGCGTATGCGTTTTTTCCTGAATATATTCAGGAAAAAACGCATACGCCCTTTTTGGCCAACCAAGCAACCTGGAAAGGCAAATCAGCGCTACAAAGAAGTCTCGCTTCCCATCGGTCAAAAGGGCCATGCTGAAAAAAGTGTCAAAACCAGAAATGCAGGACAGGCCATGGAGAAATGGGAGCCTTGCTACACTGATGGGCGGGATGTAAATCGCCAACAGCCACTCTGGAGAAGTGTACGGTGTGTCCTGAAACATCTAAAAAACACAGTTTAGAGAGCATAGGGCACTTCCACGCATGGGGGGATAAAGTGGGAAAATTGAAAATCTGCAAGACACAAGCACCCCAAAGTTTAGGGCTGCTCTGTTGACAAGGACCTCCACTTCATTCCACCTTAAATATCCCAGGAAAGCGAAAAATGGATAAAAAAGTTGTGGTCCTTATGTACAATGGAATATCACTCAGCCATGAAATCAATGTCATAAGGCTAGTAGCAGCATGATGAGTGGATTTAGGTAAGACGATTCTAAGTGAAATAAGTCACACAGAAAAGGACACTTCTCATAAGGTGTCACTTATAGACGGAATGTAAAAACCGTTACACTTGAACTGAATTACAAAACAGAACAGAGTCACACATGCAGAAAACACACTATGGCTGCTTAACGGGAAAGGTGAGGTGGGGTGATACATAAAACAAGAGTTTCAAATTAGCTCAGATACCGTTCCATAAACCCAATATGTAATAGACAAGACCTACTCCTTGCTCAGAGAACTGGACTCAACACGCCCGATTCACCGCACAAGAATATATCTGACTAGTAATAATCTTAAAACCTATGTATTGATATCTCTCTGTTAGTGTGTCAAGTGGGTGTAAAGCGGCATAAACACAGCCGTGAAAAGCAGCTAAACCCCATTATAAAAATAAATTACTTTTAAAAACCCATGAAACGAAGACAGGGAAAGACAGAGAAATTCTTACACAATTCGTTCAGGGGCTGTGATGCAACCTGGATTGACCATATCTAGACCCACAGCTGGATGAGACATAAGGGTGGACACTCTTGGGGCTGAGAGGTGTGGTGAGGTTGGGTGAGCAAACGCAGACCCTTTAAAGTAATACTGCGTGCTACCCATCGCATGGGTCCCAAATCTCCAGGTTCAAGGGCATCTTCCTACATCGAAAACATGCATGAGTAACCCAGAAGATGGTACACCGTCTGATGGGGAAAGGTTTCTAAGACGCACCTCATTTCTCATCTCCTTGTGCTCGGGTTGGCCATTCCAGCCACTTTACTAGCAATCTCCCTACTTGGAGCATCAGCACCTTTAACCTCCTGTTCCGTACAGGTTGCAATTTGTCCTGAGGATGCACGGGAAGACGGGGAACCAATGAGAGACTAGCTCTTGGTGTTGGGACAGGCACAGGTCACTCTATTTTCCCATCAGGAAGAAGAATTAACCACAGGCTCAGCCTGCCCCCCGGAACCAGAACAGGGCCTGAAGCCATCCTGCGCTTTTGCGGCCAGCTCCCAAAGAAGCGTCTTGTAAAATGGAGCTTCAGGGCACTGCAATTCAGAAACCTGCGAGTTATAAATGATAACTCTCGTCCACAAATATATTGAGGGAAGGCAAAGAAGAGGATTTGAAATCAAGGCAGAATTGCAGGAAACAGATTTCAGGAGGTAGATTCGAATCGCCTTTAAAGCACATGAAAAGCGGCAAAACGTTGACAATGATGCCCTTGGCCAAAAAGGGCGTATGCGTTTTTTCCTGAATATATTCAGGAAAAAACGCATACGCCCTTTTTGGCCAACCAAGCAACCTGGAAAGGCAAATCAGCGCTACAAAGAAGTCTCGCTTCCCATCGGTCAAAAGGGCCATGCTGAAAAAAGTGTCAAAACCAGAAGTGCAGGACAGGCCATGGAGAAATGGGAGCCTTGCTACACTGATGGGCGGGATGTAAATCGCCAACAGCCACTCTGGAGAAGTGTACGGTGTGTCCTGAAACATCTAAAAAACACAGCTTAGAGAGCATAGGGCACTTCCACGCATGGGGGGATAAAGTGAGAAAATTGAAAATCAGCAAGACACAAGCACCCCAAAGTTTAGGGCTGCTCTGTTGACAAGGACCTCCACTTCATTCCACCTTAAATATCCCAGGAAAGCGAAAAATGGATAAAAAAGTTGTGGTCCTTATGTACAATGGAATATCACTCAGCCATGAAATCAATGTCATAAGGCTAGTAGCAGCATGATGAGTGGATTTAGGTAAGACGATTCTAAGTGAAATAAGTCACACAGAAAAGGACACTTCTCATAAGGTGTCACTTATAGAGGGAATGTAAAAACATTTACACTTGAACTGAATTACAAAACAGAACAGAGTCACACATGCAGAAAACACACTATGGCTGCTTAACGGGAAAGGTGAGGTGGGGTGATACATAAAACAAGAGTTTCAAGTTAGCTCAGATACCGTTCCATAAACCCAATATGTAATAGACAAGACCTACTCCTTGCTCAGAGAACTGGACTCAACACGCCCGATTCACCGCACAAGAATATATCTGACTAGTAATAATCTTAAAACCTATGTATTGATATCTCTCTGTTAGTGTGTCACGTGGGTGTAAAGCGGCATAAACACAGCCGTGAAAAGCAGCTAAACCCCATTATAAAAATAAATTACTTTTAAAAACCCATGAAACAAAGACAGGGAAAGACAGAGAAACTCTTACACAATTCGTTCAGGGGCTGTGATGCAACCTGGATTGACCATATCTAGACCCACAGCTGGATGAGACATAAGGGTGGACACTCTTGGGGCTGAGAGGTGTGGTGAGGTTGGGTGAGCAAACGCAGACCCTTTAAAGTAATACTGCGTGCTACCCATCGCATGGGTCCCAAATCTCCAGGTTCAAGGGCATCTTCCTACATCGAAAACATGCATGAGAAACCCAGAAGATGGTACACCGTGTGATGGGGAAAGGTTTCTAAAACGCACCTCATTTCTCATCTCCTTGTGCTCGGGTTCGCCATTCCAGCCACTTTACTAGCAATCTCCCTACTTGGAGCATCAGCACCTTTAACCTCCTGTTCCGTACAGGTTGTAATTTGTCCTGAGGATGCACGGGAAGACGGGGAACCAATGAGAGACTAGATCTTGGTGTTGGGACAGGCACAGGTCACTCTATTTTCCCATCAGGAAGAAGAATTAACGACAGGCTCAGCCTGCCCCCCGGAACCAGAACAGGGCCTGAAGCCATCCTGCGCTTTTGCGGACAGCTCCCAAAAAAGCGACTTGTAAAATGGAGCTTCAGGGCACTGCAATTCACAAACCTGCGAGTTATAAATGATAACTCTCGTCCACAAATATATTGAGGGAAGGCAAAGAAGAGGATTTGAAATCAAGGCAGAATTGCAGGAAACAGATTTCAGGAGGTAGATTCGAATCGCCTTTGAAGCACATGAAAAGCAGCAAAACGTTGACAATGATGCCCTTGGCCAAAAAGGGCGTATGCGTTTTTTCCTGAATATATTCAGGAAAAAACGCATACGCCCTTTTTGGCCAACCAAGCAACCTGGAAAGGCAAATCAGCGCTACAAAGAAGTCTCGCTTCCCATCGGTCAAAAGGGCCATGCTGAAAAAAGTGTCAAAACCAGAAATGCAGGACAGGCCATGGAGAAATGGGAGCCTTGCTACACTGATGGGCGGGATGTAAATCGCCAACAGCCACTCTGGAGAAGTGTACGGTGTGTCCTGAAACATCTAAAAAACACAGCTTAGAGAGCATAGGGCACTTCCACGCATGGGGGGATAAAGTGGGAAAATTGAAAATCAGCAAGACACAAGCAGCCCAAAGTTTAGGGCTGCTCTGTTGACAAGGACCTCCACTTCATTCCACCTTAAATATCCCAGGAAAGCGAAAAATGGATAAAAAAGTTGTGGTCCTTATGTACAATGGAATATCACTCAGCCATGAAATCAATGTCATAAGGCTAGTAGCAGCGTGATGAGTGGATTTAGGTAAGACGATTCTAAGTGAAATAAGTCACACAGAAAAGGACACTTCTCATAAGGTGTCACTTATAGACGGAATGTAAAAACCGTTACACTTGAACTGAATTACAAAACAGAACAGAGTCACACATGCAGAAAACACACTATGGCTGCTTAACGGGAAAGGTGAGGTGGGGTGATACATAAAACAAGAGTTTCAAATTAGCTCAGATACCGTTCCATAAACCCAATATGTAATAGACAAGACCTACTCCTTGCTCAGAGAACTGGACTCAACACGCCCGATTCACCGCACAAGAATATATCTGACTAGTAAGAATCTTAAAACCTATGTATTGATATCTCTCTGTTAGTGTGTCAAGTGGGTGTAAAGCGGCATAAACACAGCCGTGAAAAGCAGCTAAACCCCATTATAAAAATAAATTACTTTTAAAAACCAATGAAACGAAGACAGGGAAAGACAGAGAAATTCTTACACAATTCGTTCAGGGGCTGTGATGCAACCTGGATTGACCATATCTAGACCCACAGCTGGATGAGACATAAGGGTGGACACTCTTGGGGCTGAGAGGTGTGGTGAGGTTGGGTGAGCAAACGCAGACCCTTTAAAGTAATACTGCGTGCTACCCATCGCATGGGTCCCAAATCTCCAGGTTCAAGGGCATCTTCCTACATCGAAAACATGCATGAGAAACCCAGAAGATGGTACACCGTCTGATGGGGAAAGGTTTCTAAGACGCACCTCATTTCTCATCTCCTTGTGCTCGGGTTGGCCATTCCAGCCACTTTACTAGCAATCTCCGTACTTGGAGCATCAGCACCTTTAACCTCCTGTTCCGTACAGGTTGCAATTTGTCCTGAGGATGCACGGGAAGACGGGGAACCAATGAGAGACTAGATCTTGGTGTTGGGACAGCCACAGGTCACTCTATTTTCCCATCAGGAAGAAGAATTAACCACAGGCTCAGCCTGCCCCCCGGAACCAGAACAGGGCCTGAAGCCATCCTGCGCTTTTGCGGCCAGCTCCCAAAGAAGCGTCTTGTAAAATGGAGCTTCAGTGCACTGCAATTCAGAAACCTGCGAGTTATAAATGATAACTCTCGTCCACAAATATATTGAGGGAAGGCAAAGAAGAGGATTTGAAATCAAGGCAGAATTGCAGGAAACAGATTTCAGGAGGTAGATTCGAATCGCCTTTAAAGCACATGAAAAGCGGCAAAACGTTGACAATGATGCCCTTGGCCAAAAAGGGCGTATGCGTTTTTTCCTGAATATATTCAGGAAAAAACGCATACGCCCTTTTTGGCCAACCAAGCAACCTGGAAAGGCAAATCAGCGCTACAAAGAAGTCTCGCCTCCCATCGGTCAAAAGGGCCATGCTGAAAAAAGTGTCAAAACCAGAAGTGCAGGACAGGCCATGGAGAAATGGGAGCCTTGCTACACTGATGGGCGGGATGTAAATCGCCAACAGCCACTCTGGAGAAGTGTACGGTGTGTCCTGAAACATCTAAAAAACACAGCTTAGAGAGCATAGGGCACTTCCACGCATGGGGGGATAAAGTGGGAAAATTGAAAATCAGCAAGACACAAGCACCCCAAAGTTTAGGGCTGCTCTGTTGACAAGGACCTCCACTTCATTCCACCTTAAATATCCCAGGAAAGCGAAAAATGGATCAAAAAGTTGTGGTCCTTATGTACAATGGAATATCACTCAGCCATGAAATCAATGTCATAAGGCTAGTAGCAGCATGATGAGTGGATTTAGGTAAGACGATTCTAAGTGAAATAAGTCACACAGAAAAGGACACTTCTCATAAGGTGTCACTTATACAGGGAATGTAAAAACCGTTACACTTGAACTGAATTACAAAACAGAACAGAGTCACACATGCAGAAAACACACTATGGCTGCTTAACGGGAAAGGTGAGGTGGGGTGATACATAAAACAAGAGTTTCAAATTAGCTCAGATACCGTTCCATAAACCCAATATGTAATAGACAAGACCTACTCCTTGCTCAGAGAACTGGACTCAACACGCCCGATTCACCGCACAAGAATATATCTGACTAGTAAGAATCTTAAAACCTATGTATTGATATCTCTCTGTTAGTGTGTCAAGTGGGTGTAAAGCGGCATAAACACAGCCGTGAAAAGCAGCTAAACCCCATTATAAAAATAAATTACTTTTAAAAACCCATGAAACGAAGACAGGGAAAGACAGAGAAATTCTTACACAATTCGTTCAGGGGCTGTGATGCAACCTGGATTGACCATATCTAGACCCACAGCTGGATGAGACATAAGGGTGGACACTCTTGGGGCTGAGAGGTGTGGTGAGGTTGGGTGAGCAAACGCAGACCCTTTAAAGTAATACTGCGTGCTACCCATCGCATGGGTCCCAAATCTCCAGGTTCAAGGGCATCTTCCTACATCGAAAACATGCATGAGAAACCCAGAAGATGGTACACCGTCTGATGGGGAAAGGTTTCTAAGACGCACCTCATTTCTCATCTCCTTGTGCTCGGGTTCGCCATTCCAGCCACTTTACTAGCAATCTCCCTACTTGGAGCATCAGCACCTTTAACCTCCTGTTCCGTACAGGTTGCAATTTGTCCTGAGGATGCACGGGAAGACGGGGAACCAATGAGAGACTAGATCTTGGTGTTGGGACAGCCACAGGTCACTCTATTTTCCCATCAGGAAGAAGAATTAACCACAGGCTCAGCCTGCCCCCCGGAACCAGAACAGGGCCTGAAGCCATCCTGCGCTTTTGCGGCCAGCTCCCAAAGAAGCGTCTTGTAAAATGGAGCTTCAGTGCACTGCAATTCAGAAACCTGCGAGTTATAAATGATAACTCTCGTCCACAAATATATTGAGGGAAGGCAAAGAAGAGGATTTGAAATCAAGGCAGAATTGCAGGAAACAGATTTCAGGAGGTAGATTCGAATCGCCTTTAAAGCACATGAAAAGCGGCAAAACGTTGACAATGATGCCCTTGGCCAAAAAGGGCGTATGCGTTTTTTCCTGAATATATTCAGGAAAAAACGCATATGCCCTTTTTGGCCAACCAAGCAACCTGGAAAGGCAAATCAGCGCTACAAAGAAGTCTCGCCTCCCATCGGTCAAAAGGGCCATGCTGAAAAAAGTGTCAAAACCAGAAGTGCAGGACAGGCCATGGAGAAATGGGAGCCTTGCTACACTGATGGGCGGGATGTAAATCGCCAACAGCCACTCTGGAGAAGTGTACGGTGTGTCCTGAAACATCTAAAAAACACAGCTTAGAGAGCATAGGGCACTTCCACGCATGGGGGGATAAAGTGGGAAAATTGAAAATCAGCAAGACACAAGCACCCCAAAGTTTAGGGCTGCTCTGTTGACAAGGACCTCCACTTCATTCCACCTTAAATATCCCAGGAAAGCGAAAAATGGATCAAAAAGTTGTGGTCCTTATGTACAATGGAATATCACTCAGCCATGAAATCAATGTCATAAGGCTAGTAGCAGCATGATGAGTGGATTTAGGTAAGACGATTCTAAGTGAAATAAGTCACACAGAAAAGGACACTTCTCATAAGGTGTCACTTATACAGGGGATGTAAAAACCGTTACACTTGAACTGAATTACAAAACAGAACAGAGTCACACATGCAGAAAACACACTATGGCTGCTTAACGGGAAAGGTGAGGTGGGGTGATACATAAAACAAGAGTTTCAAATTAGCTCAGATACCGTTCCATAAACCCAATATGTAATAGACAAGACCTACTCCTTGCTCAGAGAACTGGACTCAACACGCCCGATTCACCGCACAAGAATATATCTGACTAGTAAGAATCTTAAAACCTATGTATTGATATCTCTCTGTTAGTGTGTCAAGTGGGTGTAAAGCGGCATAAACACAGCCGTGAAAAGCAGCTAAACCCCATTATAAAAATAAATTACTTTTAAAAACCCATGAAACAAAGACAGGGAAAGACAGAGAAACTCTTACACAATTCGTTCAGGGGCTGTGATGCAACCTGGATTGACCATATCTAGACCCACAGCTGGATGAGACATAAGGGTGGACACTCTTGGGGCTGAGAGGTGTGGTGAGGTTGGGTGAGCAAACGCAGACCCTTTAAAGTAATACTGCGTGCTACCCATCGCATGGGTCCCAAATCTCCAGGTTCAAGGGCATCTTCCTACATCGAAAACATGCATGAGAAACCCAGAAGATGGTACACCGTGTGATGGGGAAAGGTTTCTAAATCGCACCTCATTTCTCATCTCCTTGTGCTCGGGTTCGCCATTCCAGCCACTTTACTAGCAATCTCCCTACTTGGAGCATCAGCACCTTTAACCTCCTGTTCTGTACAGGTTGTAATTTGTCCTGAGGATGCACGGGAAGACGGGGAACCAATGAGAGACTAGATCTTGGTGTTGGGACAGGCACAGGTCACTCTATTTTCCCATCAGGAAGAAGAATTAACCACAGGCTCAGCCTGCCCCCCGGAACCAGAACGGGGCCTGAAGCCATCCTGCGCTTTTGCGGACAGCTCCCAAAAAAGCGACTTGTAAAATGGAGCTTCAGGGCACTGCAATTCAGAAACCTGCGAGTTATAAATGATAACTCTCGTCCACAAATATATTGAGGGAAGGCAAAGAAGAGGATTTGAAATCAAGGCAGAATTGCAGGAAACAGATTTCAGGAGGTAGATTCGAATCGCCTTTAAAGCACATGAAAAGCGGCAAAACGTTGACAATGATGCCCTTGGCCAAAAAGGGCGTATGCGTTTTTTCCTGAATATATTCAGGAAAAAACGCATACGCCCTTTTTGGCCAACCAAGCAACCTGGAAAGGCAAATCAGCGCTACAAAGAAGTCTCGCTTCCCATCGGTCAAAAGGGCCATGCTGAAAAAAGTGTCAAAACCAGAAATGCAGGACAGGCCATGGAGGAATCGGAGCCTTGCTACACTGATGGGCGGGATGTAAATCGCCAACAGCCACTCTGGAGAAGTGTACGGTGTGTCCTGAAACATCTAAAAAACACAGCTTAGAGAGCATAGGGCACTTCCACGCATGGGGGGATAAAGTGGGAAAATTGAAAATCAGCAAGACACAAGCACCCCAAAGTTTAGGGCTGCTCTGTTGACAAGGACCTCCACTTCATTCCACCTTAAATATCCCAGGAAAGCGAAAAATGGATAAAAAAGTTGTGGTCCTTATGTACAAAGGAATATCACTCAGCCATGAAATCAATGTCATAAGGCTAGTAGCAGCATGATGAGTGGATTTAGGTAAGACGATTCTAAGTGAAATAAGTCACACAGAAAAGGACACTTCTCATAAGGTGTCACTTATAGAGGGGATGTAAAAACCGTTACACTTGAACTGAATTACAAAACAGAACAGAGTCACACATGCAGAAAACACACTATGGCTGCTTAACGGGAAAGGTGAGGTGGGGTGATACATAAAACAAGAGTTTCAAATTAGCTCAGATACCGTTCCATAAACCCAATATGTAATAGACAAGACCTAGTCCTTGCTCAGAGAACTGGACTCAACACGCCCGATTCACCGCACAAGAATATATCTGACTAGTAATAATCTTAAAACCTATGTATTGATATCTCTCTGTTAGTGTGTCAAGTGGGTGTAAAGCGGCATAAACACAGCCGTGAAAAGCAGCTAAACCCCATTATAAAAATAAATTACTTTTAAAAACCCATGAAACAAAGACAGGGAAAGACAGAGAAACTCTTACACAATTCGTTCAGGGGCTGTGATGCAACCTGGATTGACCATATCTAGACCCACAGCTGGATGAGACATAAGGGTGGACACACTTGGGGCTGAGAGGTTTGGTGAGGTTGGGTGAGCAAACGCAGACCCTTTAAAGTAATACTGCGTGCTACCCATCGCATGGGTCCCAAATCTCCAGGTTCAAGGGCATCTTCCTACATCGAAAACATGCATGAGAAACCCAGAAGATGGTACACCGTGTGATGGGGAAAGGTTTCTAAAACGCACCTCATTTCTCATCTCCTTGTGCTCAGGTTCACTATTTAAGCTTCTTTACTAGCAATCTCCCTACTTGGAGCATCAGCACCTTTAACCTCCTGTTCCGTACAGGTTGCAATTTGTCCTGAGGATGAACGGGAAGACGGGGAACCAATGAGAGACTAGCTCTTGGTGTTGGGACAGGCACAGGTCACTCTATTTTCCCATCAGGAAGAAGAATTAACCACAGGCTCAGCCTGCCCCCCGGAACCAGAACGGGGCCTGAAGCCATCCTGCGCTTTTGCGGCCAGCTCCCAAAAAAGCGACTTGTAAAATGGAGCTTCAGGGCACTGCAATTCACAAACCTGCAGAGTTATAAATGATAACTCTCGTCCACAAATATATTGAGGGAAGGCAAAGAAGAGGATTTGAAATCAAGGCAGAATTGCAGGAAACAGATTTCAGGAGGTAGATTCGAATCGCCTTTAAAGCACATGAAAAGCGGCAAAACGTTGACAATGATGCCCTTGGCCAAAAAGGGCGTATGCGTTTTTTCCTGAATATATTCAGGAAAAAACGCATACGCCCTTTTTGGCCAACCAAGCAACCTGGAAAGGCAAATCAGCGCTACAAAGAAGTCTCGCTTCCCATCGGTCAAAAGGGCCATGCTGAAAAAAGTGTCAAAACCAGAAATGCAGGACAGGCCATGGAGGAATCGGAGCCTTGCTACACTGATGGGCGGGATGTAAATCGCCAACAGCCACTCTGGAGAAGTGTACTGTGTGTCCTGAAACATCTAAAAAACACAGCTTAGAGAGCATAGGGCACTTCCACGCATGGGGGGATAAGGTGGGAAAATTGAAAATCAGCAAGACACAAGCACCCCAAAGTTTAGGGCTGCTCTGTTGACAAAGACCTCCACTTCATTCCACCTAAAATATCCCAGGAAAGCGAAAAATGGATAAAAAAGTTGTGGTCCTTATGTACAATGGAATATCACTCAGCCATGAAATCAATGTCATAAGGCTAGTAGCAGCATGATGAGTGGATTTAGGTAAGACGATTCTAAGTGAAATAAGTCACACAGAAAAGGACACTTCTCATAAGGTGTCACTTATAGAGGGAATGTAAAAACCGTTACACTTGAACTGAATTACAAAACAGAACAGAGTCACACATGCAGAAAACACACTATGGCTGCTTAACGGGAAAGGTGAGATGGGGTGATACATAAAACAAGAGTTTCAAATTAGCTCAGATACCGTTCCATAAACCCAATATGTAATAGACAAGACATACTCCTTGCTCAGAGAACTGGACTCAACACGCCCGATTCACCGCACAAGAATATATCTGACTAGTAATAATCTTAAAACCTATGTATTGATATCTCTCTGTTAGTGTGTCAAGTGGGTGTAAAGCGGCATAAACACAGCCGTGAAAAGCAGCTAAACCCCATTATAAAAATAAATTACTTTTAAAAACCCATGAAACAAAGACAGGGAAAGACAGAGAAATTCTTACACAATTCGTTCAGGGGCTGTGATGCAACCTGGATTGACCATATCTAGACCCACAGCTGGATGAGACATAAGGGTGGACACTCTTGGGGCTGAGAGGTTTGGTGAGGTTGGGTGAGCAAACGCAGACCCTTTAAAGTAATACTGCGTGCTACCCATCGCATGGGTCCCAAATCTCCAGGTTCAAGGGCATCTTCCTACATCGAAAACATGCATGAGAAACCCAGAAGATGGTACACCGTGTGATGGGGAAAGGTTTCTAAAACGCACCTCATTTCTCATCTCCTTGTGCTCGGGTTCGCCATTCCAGCCACTTTACTAGCAATCTCCCTACTTGGAGCATCAGCACCTTTAATCTCCTGTTCCGTACAGGTTGCAATTTGTCCTGAGGATGAACGGGAAGACGGGGAACCAATGAGAGACTAGCTCTTGGTGTTGGGACAGGCACAGGTCACTCTATTTTCCCATCAGGAAGAAGAATTAACCACAGGCTCAGCCTGCCCCCCGGAAGCAGAACAGGGCCTGAAGCCATCCTGCGCTTTTGCGGCCAGCTCCCAAAAAAGCGACTTGTAAAATGGAGCTTCAGGGCACTGCAATTCACAAACCTGCAGAGTTATAAATGATAACTCTCGTCCACAAATATATTGAGGGAAGGCAAAGAAGAGGATTTGAAATCAAGGCAGAATTGCAGGAAACAGATTTCAGGAGGTAGATTCGAATCGCCTTTAAAGCACATGAAAAGCGGCAAAACGTTGACAATGATGCCCTTGGCCAAAAAGGGCGTATGCGTTTTTTCCTGAATATATTCAGGAAAAAACGCATACGCCCTTTTTGGCCAACCAAGCAACCTGGAAAGGCAAATCAGCGCTACAAAGAAGTCTCGCTTCCCATCGGTCAAAAGGGCCATGCTGAAAAAGTGTCAAAACCAGAAATGCAGGACAGGCCATGGAGAAATGGGAGCCTTGCTACACTGATGGGCGGGATGTAAATTGCCTACAGCCACTCTGGAGAAGTGTACGGTGTGTCCTGAAACATCTAAAAAACACAGCTTAGAGAGCATAGGGCACTACCACTCATGGGGGGATAAAGTGGGAAAATTGAAAATCAGCAAGACACAAGCACCCCAAAGTTTAGGGCTGCTCTGTTGACAAAGACCTCCACTTCATTCCACCTTAAATATCCCAGGAAAGCGAAAAATGGATAAAAAAGTTGTGGTCCTTATGTACAATGGAATATCACTCAGCCATGAAATCAATGTCATAAGGCTAGTAGCAGCATGATGAGTGGATTTAGGTAAGACGATTCTAAGTGAAATAAGTCACACAGAAAAGGACACTTCTCATAAGGTGTCACTTATAGAGGGAATGTAAAAACCTTTACACTTGAACTGAATTACGAAACAGAACAGAGTCACACATGCAGAAAACACACTATGGCTGCTTAACGGGAAAGGTGAGGTGGGGTGATACATAAAACAAGAGTTTCAAATTAGCTCAGATACCGTTCCATAAACCCAATATGTAATAGACAAGACCTACTCCTTGCTCAGAGAACTGGACTCAACACGCCCGATTCACTGCACAAGAATATATCTGACTAGTAATAATCTTAAAACCTATGTATTGATATCTCTCTGTTAGTGTGTCAAGTGGGTGTAAAGCGGCATAAACACAGCCGTGAAAAGCAGCTAAACCCCATTATAAAAATAAATTACTTTTAAAAACCCATGAAACAAAGACAGGGAAAGACAGAGAAATTCTTACACAATTCGTTCAGGGGCTGTGATGCAACCTGGATTGACCATATCTAGACCCACAGCTGGATGAGACATAAGGGTGGACACTCTTGGGGCTGAGAGGTTTGGTGAGGTTGGGTGAGCAAACGCAGACCCTTTAAAGTAATACTGCGTGCTACCCATCGCATGGGTCCCAAATCTCCAGGTTCAAGGGCATCTTCCTACATCGAAAACATGCATGAGAAACCCAGAAGATGGTACACCGTGTGATGGGGAAAGGTTTCTAAAACGCACCTCATTTCTCATCTCCTTGTGCTCGGGTTCGCCATTCCAGCCACTTTACTAGCAATCTCCCTACTTGGAGCATCAGCACCTTTAACCTCCTGTTCCGTACAGGTTGCAATTTGTCCTGAGGATGAACGGGAAGACGGGGAACCAATGAGAGACTAGCTCTTGGTGTTGGGACAGGCACAGGTCACTCTATTTTCCCATCAGGAAGAAGAATTAACCACAGGCTCAGCCTGCCCCCCGGAAGCAGAACAGGGCCTGAAGCCATCCTGCGCTTTTGCGGCCAGCTCCCAAAAAAGCGAATTGTAAAATGGAGCTTCAGGGCACTGCAATTCACAAACCTGCAGAGTTATAAATGATAACTCTCGTCCACAAATATATTGAGGGAAGGCAAAGAAGAGGATTTGAAATCAAGGCAGAATTGCAGGAAACAGATTTCAGGAGGTAGATTCGAATCGCCTTTAAAGCACATGAAAAGCGGCAAAACGTTGACAATGATGCCCTTGGCCAAAAAGGGCGTATGCGTTTTTTCCTGAATATATTCAGGAAAAAACGCATACGCCCTTTTTGGCCAACCAAGCAACCTGGAAAGGCAAATCAGCGCTACAAAGAAGTCTCGCTTCCCATCGGTCAAAAGGGCCATGCTGAAAAAAGTGTCAAAACCAGAAATGCAGGACAGGCCATGGAGGAATCGGAGCCTTGCTACACTGATGGGCGGGATGTAAATCGCCAACAGCCACTCTGGAGAAGTGTACGGTGTGTCCTGAAACATCTAAAAAACACAGCTTAGAGAGCATAGGGCACTTCCACGCATGGGGGGATAAGGTGGGAAAATTGAAAATCAGCAAGACACAAGCACCCCAAAGTTTAGGGCTGCTCTGTTGACAAGGACCTCCACTTCATTCCACCTTAAATATCCCAGGAAAGCGAAAAATGGATAAAAAAGTTGTGGTCCTTATGTACAATGGAATATCACTCAGCCATGAAATCAATGTCATAAGGCTAGTAGCAGCATGATGAGTGGATTTAGGTAAGACGATTCTAAGTGAAATAAGTCACACAGAAAAGGACACTTCTCATAAGGTGTCACTTATAGAGGGAATGTAAAAACCTTTACACTTGAACTGAATTACAAAACAGAACAGAGTCACACATGCAGAAAACACACTATGGCTGCTTAACGGGAAAGGTGAGGTGGGGTGATACATAAAACAAGAGTTTCAAATTAGCTCAGATACCGTTCCATAAACCCAATATGTAATAGACAAGACCTACTCCTTGCTCAGAGAACTGGACTCAACACGCCCGATTCACCGCACAAGAATATATCTGACTAGTAATAATCTTAAAACCTATGTATTGATATCTCTCTGTTAGTGTGTCAAGTGGGTGTAAAGCGGCATAAACACAGCCGTGAAAAGCAGCTAAACCCCATTATAAAAATAAATTACTTTTAAAAACCCATGAAACAAAGACAGGGAAAGACAGAGAAATTCTTACACAATTCGTTCAGGGGCTGTGATGCAACCTGGATTGACCATATCTAGACCCACAGCTGGATGAGACATAAGGGTGGACACTCTTGGGGCTGAGAGGTTTGGTGAGGTTGGGTGAGCAAACGCAGACCCTTTAAAGTAATACTGCGTGCTACCCATCGCATGGGTCCCAAATCTCCAGGTTCATGGGCATCTTCCTACATCGAAAACATGCATGAGAAACCCAGAAGATGGTACACCGTGTGATGGGGAAAGGTTTCTAAAACGCACCTCATTTCTCAACTCCTTGTGCTCGGGTTCGCCATTCCAGCCACTTTACTAGCAATCTCCCTACTTGGAGCATCAGCACCTTTAACCTCCTGTTCCGTACAGGTTGCAATTTGTCCTGAGGATGAACGGGAAGACGGGGAACCAATGAGAGACTAGCTCTTGGTGTTGGGACAGGCACAGGTCACTCTATTTTCCCATCAGGAAGAAGAATTAACCACAGGCTCAGCCTGCCCCCCGGAACCAGAAGAGGGCCTGAAGCCATCCTGCGCTTTTGCGGCCAGCTCCCAAAAAAGCGAATTGTAAAATGGAGCTTCAGGGCACTGCAATTCACAAACCTGCAGAGTTATAAATGATAACTCTCGTCCACAAATATATTGAGGGAAGGCAAAGAAGAGGATTTGAAATCAAGGCAGAATTGCAGGAAACAGATTTCAGGAGGTAGATTCGAATCGCCTTTAAAGCACATGAAAAGCGGCAAAACGTTGACAATGATGCCCTTGGCCAAAAAGGGCGTATGCGTTTTTTCCTGAATATATTCAGGAAAAAACGCATACGCCCTTTTTGGCCAACCAAGCAACCTGGAAAGGCAAATCAGCGCTACAAAGAAGTCTCGCTTCCCATCGGTCAAAAGGGCCATGCTGAAAAAAGTGTCAAAACCAGAAATGCAGGACAGGCCATGGAGGAATCGGAGCCTTGCTACACTGATGGGCGGGATGTAAATCGCCAACAGCCACTCTGGAGAAGTGTACGGTGTGTCCTGAAACATCTAAAAAACACAGCTTAGAGAGCATAGGGCACTTCCACGCATGGGGGGATAAGGTGGGAAAATTGAAAATCAGCAAGACACAAGCACCCCAAAGTTTAGGGCTGCTCTGTTGACAAGGACCTCCACTTCATTCCACCTTAAATATCCCAGGAAAGCGAAAAATGGATAAAAAAGTTGTGGTCCTTATGTACAATGGAATATCACTCAGCCATGAAATCAATGTCATAAGGCTAGTAGCAGCATGATGAGTGGATTTAGGTAAGACGATTCTAAGTGAAATAAGTCACACAGAAAAGGACACTTCTCATAAGGTGTCACTTATAGAGGGAATGTAAAAACCTTTACACTTGAACTGAATTACAAAACAGAACAGAGTCACACATGCAGAAAACACACTATGGCTGCTTAACGGGAAAGGTGAGGTGGGGTGATACATAAAACAAGAGTTTCAAATTAGCTCAGATACCGTTCCATAAACCCAATATGTAATAGACAAGACCTACTCCTTGCTCAGAGAACTGGACTCAACACGCCCGATTCACCGCACAAGAATATATCTGACTAGTAATAATCTTAAAACCTATGTATTGATATCTCTCTGTTAGTGTGTCAAGTGGGTGTAAAGCGGCATAAACACAGCCGTGAAAAGCAGCTAAACCCCATTATAAAAATAAATTACTTTTAAAAACCCATGAAACAAAGACAGGGAAAGACAGAGAAATTCTTACACAATTCGTTCAGGGGCTGTGATGCAACCTGGATTGACCATATCTAGACCCACAGCTGGATGAGACATAAGGGTGGACACTCTTGGGGCTGAGAGGTTTGGTGAGGTTGGGTGAGCAAACGCAGACCCTTTAAAGTAATACTGCGTGCTACCCATCGCATGGGTCCCAAATCTCCAGGTTCATGGGCATCTTCCTACATCGAAAACATGCATGAGAAACCCAGAAGATGGTACACCGTGTGATGGGGAAAGGTTTCTAAAACGCACCTCATTTCTCAACTCCTTGTGCTCGGGTTCGCCATTCCAGCCACTTTACTAGCAATCTCCCTACTTGGAGCATCAGCACCTTTAACCTCCTGTTCCGCACAGGTTGCAATTTGTCCTGAGGATGAACGGGAAGACGGGGAACCAATGAGAGACTAGCTCTTGGTGTTGGGACAGGCACAGGTCACTCTATTTTCCCATCAGGAAGAAGAATTAACCACAGGCTCAGCCTGCCCCCCGGAACCAGAACAGGGCCTGAAGCCATCCTGCGCTTTTGCGGCCAGCTCCCAAAAAAGCGAATTGTAAAATGGAGCTTCAGGGCACTGCAATTCACAAACCTGCAGAGTTATAAATGATAACTCTCGTCCACAAATATATTGAGGGAAGGCAAAGAAGAGGATTTGAAATCAAGGCAGAATTGCAGGAAACAGATTTCAGGAGGTAGATTCGAATCGCCTTTAAAGCACATGAAAAGCGGCAAAACGTTGACAATGATGCCCTTGGCCAAAAAGGGCGTATGCGTTTTTTCCTGAATATATTCAGGAAAAAACGCATACGCCCTTTTTGGCCAACCAAGCAACCTGGAAAGGCAAATCAGCGCTACAAAGAAGTCTCGCTTCCCATCGGTCAAAAGGGCCATGCTGAAAAAAGTGTCAAAACCAGAAATGCAGGACAGGCCATGGAGGAATCGGAGCCTTGCTACACTGATGGGCGGGATGTAAATCGCCAACAGCCACTCTGGAGAAGTGTACGGTGTGTCCTGAAACATCTAAAAAACACAGCTTAGAGAGCATAGGGCACTTCCACTCATGGGGGGATAAGGTGGGAAAATTGAAAATCAGCAAGACACAAGCACCCCAAAGTTTAGGGCTGCTCTGTTGACAAAGACCTCCACTTCATTCCACCTAAAATATCCCAGGAAAGCGAAAAATGGATAAAAAAGTTGTGGTCCTTATGTACAATGGAATATCACTCAGCCATGAAATCAATGTCATAAGGCTAGTAGCAGCATGATGAGTGGATTTAGGTAAGACGATTCTAAGTGAAATAAGTCACACAGAAAAGGACACTTCTCATAAGGTGTCACTTATAGAGGGAATGTAAAAACCGTTACACTTGAACTGAATTACAAAACAGAACAGAGTCACACATGCAGAAAACACACTATGGCTGCTTAACGGGAAAGGTGAGGTGGGGTGATACATAAAACAAGAGTTTCAAATTAGCTCAGATACCGTTCCATAAACCCAATATGTAATAGACAAGACCTACTCCTTGCTCAGAGAACTGGACTCAACACGCCCGATTCACCGCACAAGAATATATCTGACTAGTAATAATCTTAAAACCTATGTATTGATATCTCTCTGTTAGTGTGTCAAGTGGGTGTAAAGCGGCATAAACACAGCCGTGAAAAGCAGCTAAACCCCATTATAAAAATAAATTACTTTTAAAAACCCATGAAACAAAGACAGGGAAAGACAGAGAAATTCTTACACAATTCGTTCAGGGGCTGTGATGCAACCTGGATTGACCATATCTAGACCCACAGCTGGATGAGACATAAGGGTGGACACTCTTGGGGCTGAGAGGTTTGGTGAGGTTGGGTGAGCAAACGCAGACCCTTTAAAGTAATACTGCGTGCTACCCATCGCATGGGTCCCAAATCTCCAGGTTCAAGGGCATCTTCCTACATCGAAAACATGCATGAGAAACCCAGAAGATGGTACACCGTGTGATGGGGAAAGGTTTCTAAAACGCACCTCATTTCTCATCTCCTTGTGCTCGGGTTCGCCATTCCAGCCACTTTACTAGCAATCTCCCTACTTGGAGCATCAGCACCTTTAACCTCCTGTTCCGTACAGGTTGCAATTTGTCCTGAGGATGAACGGGAAGACGGGGAACCAATGAGAGACTAGCTCTTGGTGTTGGGACAGGCACAGGTCACTCTATTTTCCCATCAGGAAGAAGAATTAACCACAGGCTCAGCCTGCCCCCCGGAACCAGAACAGGGCCTGAAGCCATCCTGCGCTTTTGCGGCCAGCTCCCAAAAAAGCGACTTGTAAAATGGAGCTTCAGGGCACTGCAATTCACAAACCTGCAGAGTTATAAATGATAACTCTCGTCCACAAATATATTGAGGGAAGGCAAAGAAGAGGATTTGAAATCAAGGCAGAATTGCAGGAAACAGATTTCAGGAGGTAGATTCGAATCGCCTTTAAAGCACATGAAAAGCGGCAAAACGTTGACAATGATGCCCTTGGCCAAAAAGGGCGTATGCGTTTTTTCCTGAATATATTCAGGAAAAAACGCATACGCCCTTTTTGGCCAACCAAGCAACCTGGAAAGGCAAATCAGCGCTACAAAGAAGTCTCGCTTCCCATCGGTCAAAAGGGCCATGCTGAAAAAAGTGTCAAAACCAGAAATGCAGGACAGGCCATGGAGGAATCGGAGCCTTGCTACACTGATGGGCGGGATGTAAATCGCCAACAGCCACTCTGGAGAAGTGTACGGTGTGTCCTGAAACATCTAAAAAACACAGCTTAGAGAGCATAGGGCACTTCCACGCATGGGGGGATAAGGTGGGAAAATTGAAAATCAGCAAGACACAAGCACCCCAAAGTTTAGGGCTGCTCTGTTGACAAGGACCTCCACTTCATTCCACCTTAAATATCCCAGGAAAGCGAAAAATGGATAAAAAAGTTGTGGTCCTTATGTACAATGGAATATCACTCAGCCATGAAATCAATGTCATAAGGCTAGTAGCAGCATGATGAGTGGATTTAGGTAAGACGATTCTAAGTGAAATAAGTCACACAGAAAAGGACACTTCTCATAAGGTGTCACTTATAGAGGGAATGTAAAAACCTTTACACTTGAACTGAATTACAAAACAGAACAGAGTCACACATGCAGAAAACACACTATGGCTGCTTAACGGGAAAGGTGAGGTGGGGTGATACATAAAACAAGAGTTTCAAATTAGCTCAGATACCGTTCCATAAACCCAATATGTAATAGACAAGACCTACTCCTTGCTCAGAGAACTGGACTCAACACGCCCGATTCACCGCACAAGAATATATCTGACTAGTAATAATCTTAAAACCTATGTATTGATATCTCTCTGTTAGTGTGTCAAGTGGGTGTAAAGCGGCATAAACACAGCCGTGAAAAGCAGCTAAACCCCATAATAAAAATAAATTACTTTTAAAAACCCATGAAACAAAGACAGGGAAAGACAGAGAAATTCTTACACAATTCGTTCAGGGGCTGTGATGCAACCTGGATTGACCATATCTAGACCCACAGCTGGATGAGACATAAGGGTGGACACTCTTGGGGCTGAGAGGTTTGGTGAGGTTGGGTGAGCAAACGCAGACCCTTTAAAGTAATACTGCGTGCTACCCATCGCATGGGTCCCAAATCTCCAGGTTCATGGGCATCTTCCTACATCGAAAACATGCATGAGAAACCCAGAAGATGGTACACCGTGTGATGGGGAAAGGTTTCTAAAACGCACCTCATTTCTCAACTCCTTGTGCTCGGGTTCGCCATTCCAGCCACTTTACTAGCAATCTCCCTACTTGGAGCATCAGCACCTTTAACCTCCTGTTCCGTACAGGTTGCAATTTGTCCTGAGGATGAACGGGAAGACGGGGAACCAATGAGAGACTAGCTCTTGGTGTTGGGACAGGCACAGGTCACTCTATTTTCCCATCAGGAAGAAGAATTAACCACAGGCTCAGCCTGCCCCCCGGAACCAGAAGAGGGCCTGAAGCCATCCTGCGCTTTTGCGGCCAGCTCCCAAAAAAGCGAATTGTAAAATGGAGCTTCAGGGCACTGCAATTCACAAACCTGCAGAGTTATAAATGATAACTCTCGTCCACAAATATATTGAGGGAAGGCAAAGAAGAGGATTTGAAATCAAGGCAGAATTGCAGGAAACAGATTTCAGGAGGTAGATTCGAATCGCCTTTAAAGCACATGAAAAGCGGCAAAACGTTGACAATGATGCCCTTGGCCAAAAAGGGCGTATGCGTTTTTTCCTGAATATATTCAGGAAAAAACGCATACGCCCTTTTTGGCCAACCAAGCAACCTGGAAAGGCAAATCAGCGCTACAAAGAAGTCTCGCTTCCCATCGGTCAAAAGGGCCATGCTGAAAAAAGTGTCAAAACCAGAAATGCAGGACAGGCCATGGAGGAATCGGAGCCTTGCTACACTGATGGGCGGGATGTAAATCGCCAACAGCCACTCTGGAGAAGTGTACGGTGTGTCCTGAAACATCTAAAAAACACAGCTTAGAGAGCATAGGGCACTTCCACGCATGGGGGGATAAGGTGGGAAAATTGAAAATCAGCAAGACACAAGCACCCCAAAGTTTAGGGCTGCTCTGTTGACAAGGACCTCCACTTCATTCCACCTTAAATATCCCAGGAAAGCGAAAAATGGATAAAAAAGTTGTGGTCCTTATGTACAATGGAATATCACTCAGCCATGAAATCAATGTCATAAGGCTAGTAGCAGCATGATGAGTGGATTTAGGTAAGACGATTCTAAGTGAAATAAGTCACACAGAAAAGGACACTTCTCA
This sequence comes from Balaenoptera physalus, assembly GCF_965194825.1. Lineage (NCBI taxonomy): Eukaryota > Metazoa > Chordata > Mammalia > Artiodactyla > Balaenopteridae > Balaenoptera > Balaenoptera physalus. Next base: position 15,690,628 of record NC_138891.1, read on the forward strand.
TAAGGTGTCACTTATAGAGGGAATGTAAAAACCTTTACACTTGAACTGAATTACAAAACAGAACAGAGTCACACATGCAGAAAACACACTATGGCTGCTTAACGGGAAAGGTGAGGTGGGGTGATACATAAAACAAGAGTTTCAAATTAGCTCAGATACCGTTCCATAAACCCAATATGTAATAGACAAGACCTACTCCTTGCTCAGAGAACTGGACTCAACACGCCCGATTCACCGCACAAGAATATATCTGACTAGTAATAATCTTAAAACCTATGTATTGATATCTCTCTGTTAGTGTGTCAAGTGGGTGTAAAGCGGCATAAACACAGCCGTGAAAAGCAGCTAAACCCCATTATAAAAATAAATTACTTTTAAAAACCCATGAAACAAAGACAGGGAAAGACAGAGAAATTCTTACACAATTCGTTCAGGGGCTGTGATGCAACCTGGATTGACCATATCTAGACCCACAGCTGGATGAGACATAAGGGTGGACACTCTTGGGGCTGAGAGGTTTGGTGAGGTTGGGTGAGCAAACGCAGACCCTTTAAAGTAATACTGCGTGCTACCCATCGCATGGGTCCCAAATCTCCAGGTTCATGGGCATCTTCCTACATCGAAAACATGCATGAGAAACCCAGAAGATGGTACACCGTGTGATGGGGAAAGGTTTCTAAAACGCACCTCATTTCTCAACTCCTTGTGCTCGGGTTCGCCATTCCAGCCACTTTACTAGCAATCTCCCTACTTGGAGCATCAGCACCTTTAACCTCCTGTTCCGCACAGGTTGCAATTTGTCCTGAGGATGAACGGGAAGACGGGGAACCAATGAGAGACTAGCTCTTGGTGTTGGGACAGGCACAGGTCACTCTATTTTCCCATCAGGAAGAAGAATTAACCACAGGCTCAGCCTGCCCCCCGGAACCAGAACAGGGCCTGAAGCCATCCTGCGCTTTTGCGGCCAGCTCCCAAAAAAGCGACTTGTAAAATGGAGCTTCAGGGCACTGCAATTCACAAACCTGCAGAGTTATAAATGATAACTCTCGTCCACAAATATATTGAGGGAAGGCAAAGAAGAGGATTTGAAATCAAGGCAGAATTGCAGGAAACAGATTTCAGGAGGTAGATTCGAATCGCCTTTAAAGCACATGAAAAGCGGCAAAACGTTGACAATGATGCCCTTGGCCAAAAAGGGCGTATGCGTTTTTTCCTGAATATATTCAGGAAAAAACGCATACGCCCTTTTTGGCCAACCAAGCAACCTGGAAAGGCAAATCAGCGCTACAAAGAAGTCTCGCTTCCCATCGGTCAAAAGGGCCATGCTGAAAAAAGTGTCAAAACCAGAAATGCAGGACAGGCCATGGAGGAATCGGAGCCTTGCTACACTGATGGGCGGGATGTAAATCGCCAACAGCCACTCTGGAGAAGTGTACGGTGTGTCCTGAAACATCTAAAAAACACAGCTTAGAGAGCATAGGGCACTTCCACGCATGGGGGGATAAGGTGGGAAAATTGAAAATCAGCAAGACACAAGCACCCCAAAGTTTAGGGCTGCTCTGTTGACAAAGACCTCCACTTCATTCCACCTAAAATATCCCAGGAAAGCGAAAAATGGATAAAAAAGTTGTGGTCGTTATGTACAATGGAATATCACTCAGCCATGAAATCAATGTCATAAGGCTAGTAGCAGCATGATGAGTGGATTTAGGTAAGACGATTCTAAGTGAAATAAGTCACACAGAAAAGGACACTTCTCATAAGGTGTCAGTTATAGAGGGAATGTAAAAACCGTTACACTTGAACTGAATTACAAAACAGAACAGAGTCACACATGCAGAAAACACACTATGGCTGCTTAACGGGAAAGGTGAGGTGGGGTGATACATAAAACAAGAGTTTCAAATTAGCTCAGATACCATTCCATAAACCCAATATGTAATAGACAAGACCTACTCCTTGCTCAGAGAACTGGACTCAACACGCCCGATTCACCGCACAAGAATATATCTGACTAGTAATAATCTTAAAACCTATGTATTGATATCTCTCTGTTAGTGTGTCAAGTGGGTGTAAAGCGGCATAAACACAGCCGTGAAAAGCAGCTAAACCCCATTATAAAAATAAATTACTTTTAAAAACCCATGAAACAAAGACAGGGAAAGACAGAGAAATTCTTACACAATTCGTTCAGGGGCTGTGATGCAACCTGGATTGACCATATCTAGACCCACAGCTGGATGAGACATAAGGGTGGACACTCTTGGGGCTGAGAGGTTTGGTGAGGTTGGGTGAGCAAACGCAGACCCTTTAAAGTAATACTGCGTGCTACCCATCGCATGGGTCCCAAATCTCCAGGTTAAAGGGCATCTTCCTACATCGAAAACATGCATGAGAAACCCAGAAGATGGTACACCGTGTGATGGGGAAAGGTTTCTAAAACGCACCTCATTTCTCATCTCCTTGTGCTCGGGTTCGCCATTCCAGCCACTTTACTAGCAATCTCCCTACTTGGAGCATCAGCACCTTTAACCTCCTGTTCCGTACAGGTTGCAATTTGTCCTGAGGATGAACGGGAAGACGGGGAACCAATGAGAGACTAGCTCTTGGTGTTGGGACAGGCACAGGTCACTCTATTTTCCCATCAGGAAGAAGAATTAACCACAGGCTCAGCCTGCCCCCCGGAACCAGAACAGGGCCTGAAGCCATCCTGCGCTTTTGCGGCCAGCTCCCAAAAAAGCGAATTGTAAAATGGAGCTTCAGGGCACTGCAATTCACAAACCTGCAGAGTTATAAATGATAACTCTCGTCCACAAATATATTGAGGGAAGGCAAAGAAGAGGATTTGAAATCAAGGCAGAATTGCAGGAAACAGATTTCAGGAGGTAGATTCGAATCGCCTTTAAAGCACATGAAAAGCGGCAAAACGTTGACAATGATGCCCTTGGCCAAAAAGGGCGTATGCGTTTTTTCCTGAATATATTCAAGAAAAAACGCATACGCCCTTTTTGGCCAACCAAGCAACCTGGAAAGGCAAATCAGCGCTACAAAGAAGTCTAGCTTCCCATCGGTCAAAAGGGCCATGCTGAAAAAGTGTCAAAACCAGAAATGCAGGACAGGCCATGGAGAAATGGGGGCCTTGCTACACTGATGGGCGGGATGTAAATCGCCAACAGCCACTCTGGAGAAGTGTACGGTGTGTCCTGAAACATCTAAAAAACACAGCTTAGAGAGCATAGGGCACTTCCACTCACGGGGGGATAAAGTGGGAAAATTGAAAATCAGCAAGACACAAGCACCCCAAAGTTTAGGGCTGCTCTGTTGACAAAGACCTCCACTTCATTCCACCTAAAATATCCCAGGAAAGCGAAAAATGGATAAAAAAGTTGTGGTCGTTATGTACAATGGAATATCACTCAGCCATGAAATCAATGTCATAAGGCTAGTAGCAGCATGATGAGTGGATTTAGGTAAGACGATTCTAAGTGAAATAAGTCACACAGAAAAGGACACTTCTCATAAGGTGTCACTTATAGAGGGAATGTAAAAACCGTTACACTTGAACTGAATTACAAAACAGAACAGAGTCACACATGCAGAAAACACACTATGGCTGCTTAACGGGAAAGGTGAGGTGGGGTGATACATAAAACAAGAGTTTCAAATTAGCTCAGATACCGTTCCATAAACCCAATATGTAATAGACAAGACCTACTCCTTGCTCAGAGAACTGGACTCAACACGCCCGATTCACCGCACAAGAATATATCTGACTAGTAATAATCTTAAAACCTATGTATTGATATCTCTCTGTTAGTGTGTCAAGTGGGTGTAAAGCGGCATAAACACAGCCGTGAAAAGCAGCTAAACCCCATTATAAAAATAAATTACTTTTAAAAACCCATGAAACAAAGACAGGGAAAGACAGAGAAATTCTTACACAATTCGTTCAGGGGCTGTGATGCAACCTGGATTGACCATATCTAGACCCACAGCTGGATGAGACATAAGGGTGGACACTCTTGGGGCTGAGAGGTTTGGTGAGGTTGGGTGAGCAAACGCAGACCCTTTAAAGTAATACTGCGTGCTACCCATCGCATGGGTCCCAAATCTCCAGGTTCAAGGGCATCTTCCTACATCGAAAACATGCATGAGAAACCCAGAAGATGGTACACCGTGTGATGGGGAAAGGTTTCTAAAACGCACCTCATTTCTCATCTCCTTGTGCTCGGGTTCGCCATTCCAGCCACTTTACTAGCAATCTCCCTACTTGGAGCATCAGCACCTTTAACCTCCTGTTCCGTACAGGTTGCAATTTGTCCTGAGGATGCACGGGAAGACGGGGAACCAATGAGAGACTAGCTCTTGGTGTTGGGACAGGCACAGGTCACTCTATTTTCCCATCAGGAAGAAGAATTAACCACAGGCTCAGCCTGCCCCCCGGAACCAGAAGAGGGCCTGAAGCCATCCTGCGCTTTTGCGGCCAGCTCCCAAAAAAGCGACTTGTAAAATGGAGCTTCAGGGCACTGCAATTCACAAACCTGCAGAGTTATAAATGATAACTCTCGTCCACAAATATATTGAGGGAAGGCAAAGAAGAGGATTTGAAATCCAGGCAGAATTGCAGGAAACAGATTTCAGGAGGTAGATTCGAATCGCCTTTAAAGCACATGAAAAGCGGCAAAACGTTGACAATGATGCCCTTGGCCAAAAAGGGCGTATGCGTTTTTTCCTGAATATATTCAGGAAAAAACGCATACGCCCTTTTTGGCCAACCAAGCAACCTGGAAAGGCAAATCAGCGCTACAAAGAAGTCTCGCTTCCCATCGGTCAAAAGGGCCATGCTGAAAAAAGTGTCAAAACCAGAAATGCAGGACAGGCCATGGAGGAATCGGAGCCTTGCTACACTGATGGGCGGGATGTAAATCGCCAACAGCCACTCTGGAGAAGTGTACGGTGTGTCCTGAAACATCTAAAAAACACAGCTTAGAGAGCATAGGGCACTTCCACGCATGGGGGGATAAGGTGGGAAAATTGAAAATCAGCAAGACACAAGCACCCCAAAGTTTAGGGCTGCTCTGTTGACAAGGACCTCCACTTCATTCCACCTTAAATATCCCAGGAAAGCGAAAAATGGATAACAAAGTTGTGGTCCTTATGTACAATGGAATATCACTCAGCCATGAAATCAATGTCATAAGGCTAGTAGCAGCATGATGAGTGGATTTAGGTAAGACGATTCTAAGTGAAATAAGTCACACAGAAAAGGACACTTCTCATAAGGTGTCACTTATAGAGGGAATGTAAAAACCTTTACACTTGAACTGAATTACAAAACAGAACAGAGTCACACATGCAGAAAACACACTATGGCTGCTTAACGGGAAAGGTGAGGTGGGGTGATACATAAAACAAGAGTTTCAAATTAGCTCAGATACCGTTCCATAAACCCAATATGTAATAGACAAGACCTACTCCTTGCTCAGAGAACTGGACTCAACACGCCCGATTCACCGCACAAGAATATATCTGACTAGTAATAATCTTAAAACCTATGTATTGATATCTCTCTGTTAGTGTGTCAAGTGGGTGTAAAGCGGCATAAACACAGCCGTGAAAAGCAGCTAAACCCCATTATAAAAATAAATTACTTTTAAAAACCCATGAAACAAAGACAGGGAAAGACAGAGAAATTCTTACACAATTCGTTCAGGGGCTGTGATGCAACCTGGATTGACCATATCTAGACCCACAGCTGGATGAGACATAAGGGTGGACACTCTTGGGGCTGAGAGGTTTGGTGAGGTTGGGTGAGCAAACGCAGACCCTTTAAAGTAATACTGCGTGCTACCCATCGCATGGGTCCCAAATCTCCAGGTTAAAGGGCATCTTCCTACATCGAAAACATGCATGAGAAACCCAGAAGATGGTACACCGTGTGATGGGGAAAGGTTTCTAAAACGCACCTCATTTCTCATCTCCTTGTGCTCGGGTTCGCCATTCCAGCCACTTTACTAGCAATCTCCCTACTTGGAGCATCAGCACCTTTAACCTCCTGTTCCGTACAGGTTGCAATTTGTCCTGAGGATGAACGGGAAGACGGGGAACCAATGAGAGACTAGCTCTTGGTGTTGGGACAGGCACAGGTCACTCTATTTTCCCATCAGGAAGAAGAATTAACCACAGGCTCAGCCTGCCCCCCGGAACCAGAACAGGGCCTGAAGCCATCCTGCGCTTTTGCGGCCAGCTCCCAAAAAAGCGAATTGTAAAATGGAGCTTCAGGGCACTGCAATTCACAAACCTGCAGAGTTATAAATGATAACTCTCGTCCACAAATATATTGAGGGAAGGCAAAGAAGAGGATTTGAAATCAAGGCAGAATTGCAGGAAACAGATTTCAGGAGGTAGATTCGAATCGCCTTTAAAGCACATGAAAAGCGGCAAAACGTTGACAATGATGCCCTTGGCCAAAAAGGGCGTATGCGTTTTTTCCTGAATATATTCAAGAAAAAACGCATACGCCCTTTTTGGCCAACCAAGCAACCTGGAAAGGCAAATCAGCGCTACAAAGAAGTCTAGCTTCCCATCGGTCAAAAGGGCCATGCTGAAAAAGTGTCAAAACCAGAAATGCAGGACAGGCCATGGAGAAATGGGGGCCTTGCTACACTGATGGGCGGGATGTAAATCGCCAACAGCCACTCTGGAGAAGTGTACGGTGTGTCCTGAAACATCTAAAAAACACAGCTTAGAGAGCATAGGGCACTTCCACTCACGGGGGGATAAAGTGGGAAAATTGAAAATCAGCAAGACACAAGCACCCCAAAGTTTAGGGCTGCTCTGTTGACAAAGACCTCCACTTCATTCCACCTAAAATATCCCAGGAAAGCGAAAAATGGATAAAAAAGTTGTGGTCGTTATGTACAATGGAATATCACTCAGCCATGAAATCAATGTCATAAGGCTAGTAGCAGCATGATGAGTGGATTTAGGTAAGACGATTCTAAGTGAAATAAGTCACACAGAAAAGGACACTTCTCATAAGGTGTCACTTATAGAGGGAATGTAAAAACCGTTACACTTGAACTGAATTACAAAACAGAACAGAGTCACACATGCAGAAAACACACTATGGCTGCTTAACGGGAAAGGTGAGGTGGGGTGATACATAAAACAAGAGTTTCAAATTAGCTCAGATACCGTTCCATAAACCCAATATGTAATAGACAAGACCTACTCCTTGCTCAGAGAACTGGACTCAAAACGCCCGATTCACCGCACAAGAATATATCTGACTAGTAATAATCTTAAAACCTATGTATTGATATCTCTCTGTTAGTGTGTCAAGTGGGTGTAAAGCGGCATAAACACAGCCGTGAAAAGCAGCTAAACCCCATTATAAAAATAAATTACTTTTAAAAACCCATGAAACAAAGACAGGGAAAGACAGAGAAATTCTTACACAATTCGTTCAGGGGCTGTGATGCAACCTGGATTGACCATATCTAGACCCACAGCTGGATGAGACATAAGGGTGGACACTCTTGGGGCTGAGAGGTTTGGTGAGGTTGGGTGAGCAAACGCAGACCCTTTAAAGTAATACTGCGTGCTACCCATCGCATGGGTCCCAAATCTCCAGGTTCAAGGGCATCTTCCTACATCGAAAACATGCATGAGAAACCCAGAAGATGGTACACCGTGTGATGGGGAAAGGTTTCTAAAACGCACCTCATTTCTCATCTCCTTGTGCTCGGGTTCGCCATTCCAGCCACTTTACTAGCAATCTCCCTACTTGGAGCATCAGCACCTTTAACCTCCTGTTCCGTACAGGTTGCAATTTGTCCTGAGGATGCACGGGAAGACGGGGAACCAATGAGAGACTAGCTCTTGGTGTTGGGACAGGCACAGGTCACTCTATTTTCCCATCAGGAAGAAGAATTAACCACAGGCTCAGCCTGCCCCCCGGAACCAGAAGAGGGCCTGAAGCCATCCTGCGCTTTTGCGGCCAGCTCCCAAAAAAGCGACTTGTAAAATGGAGCTTCAGGGCACTGCAATTCACAAACCTGCAGAGTTATAAATGATAACTCTCGTCCACAAATATATTGAGGGAAGGCAAAGAAGAGGATTTGAAATCCAGGCAGAATTGCAGGAAACAGATTTCAGGAGGTAGATTCGAATCGCCTTTAAAGCACATGAAAAGCGGCAAAACGTTGACAATGATGCCCTTGGCCAAAAAGGGCGTATGCGTTTTTTCCTGAATATATTCAGGAAAAAACGCATACGCCCTTTTTGGCCAACCAAGCAACCTGGAAAGGCAAATCAGCGCTACAAAGAAGTCTCGCTTCCCATGGGTCAAAAGGGCCATGCTGAAAAAAGTGTCAAAACCAGAAATGCAGGACAGGCCATGGAGGAATCGGAGCCTTGCTACACTGATGGGCGGGATGTAAATCGCCAACAGCCACTCTGGAGAAGTGTACGGTGTGTCCTGAAACATCTAAAAAACACAGCTTAGAGAGCATAGGGCACTTCCACGCATGGGGGGATAAGGTGGGAAAATTGAAAATCAGCAAGACACAAGCACCCCAAAGTTTAGGGCTGCTCTGTTGACAAGGACCTCCACTTCATTCCACCTTAAATATCCCAGGAAAGCGAAAAATGGATAACAAAGTTGTGGTCCTTATGTACAATGGAATATCACTCAGCCATGAAATCAATGTCATAAGGCTAGTAGCAGCATGATGAGTGGATTTAGGTAAGACGATTCTAAGTGAAATAAGTCACACAGAAAAGGACACTTCTCATAAGGTGTCACTTATAGAGGGAATGTAAAAACCTTTACACTTGAACTGAATTACAAAACAGAACAGAGTCACACATGCAGAAAACACACTATGGCTGCTTAACGGGAAAGGTGAGGTGGGGTGATACATAAAACAAGAGTTTCAAATTAGCTCAGATACCGTTCCATAAACCCAATATGTAATAGACAAGACCTACTCCTTGCTCAGAGAACTGGACTCAACACGCCCGATTCACCGCACAAGAATATATCTGACTAGTAATAATCTTAAAACCTATGTATTGATATCTCTCTGTTAGTGTGTCAAGTGGGTGTAAAGCGGCATAAACACAGCCGTGAAAAGCAGCTAAACCCCATTATAAAAATAAATTACTTTTAAAAACCCATGAAACAAAGACAGGGAAAGACAGAGAAATTCTTACACAATTCGTTCAGGGGCTGTGATGCAACCTGGATTGACCATATCTAGACCCACAGCTGGATGAGACATAAGGGTGGACACTCTTGGGGCTGAGAGGTTTGGTGAGGTTGGGTGAGCAAACGCAGACCCTTTAAAGTAATACTGCGTGCTACCCATCGCATGGGTCCCAAATCTCCAGGTTCAAGGGCATCTTCCTACATCGAAAACATGCATGAGAAACCCAGAAGATGGTACACCGTGTGATGGGGAAAGGTTTCTAAAACGCACCTCATTTCTCATCTCCTTGTGCTCGGGTTCGCCATTCCAGCCACTTTACTAGCAATCTCCCTACTTGGAGCATCAGCACCTTTAACCTCCTGTTCCGTACAGGTTGCAATTTGTCCTGAGGATGAACGGGAAGACGGGGAACCTATGAGAGACTAGCTCTTGGTGTTGGGACAGGCACAGGTCACTCTATTTTCCCATCAGGAAGAAGAATTAACCACAGGCTCAGCCTGCCCCCCGGAACCAGAACAGGGCCTGAAGCCATCCTGCGCTTTTGCGGCCAGCTCCCAAAAAAGCGACTTGTAAAATGGAGCTTCAGGGCACTGCAATTCACAAACCTGCAGAGTTATAAATGATAACTCTCGTCCACAAATATATTGAGGGAAGGCAAAGAAGAGGATTTGAAATCAAGGCAGAATTGCAGGAAACAGATTTCAGGAGGTAGATTCGAATCGCCTTTAAAGCACATGAAAAGCGGCAAAACGTTGACAATGATGCCCTTGGCCAAAAAGGGCGTATGCGTTTTTTCCTGAATATATTCAGGAAAAAACGCATACGCCCTTTTTGGCCAACCAAGCAACCTGGAAAGGCAAATCAGCGCTACAAAGAAGTCTCGCTTCCCATCGGTCAAAAGGGCCATGCTGAAAAAAGTGTCAAAACCAGAAATGCAGGACAGGCCATGGAGGAATCGGAGGCTTGCTACACTGATGGGCGGGATGTAAATCGCCAACAGCCACTCTGGAGAAGTGTACGGTGTGTCCTGAAACATCTAAAAAACACAGCTTAGAGAGCATAGGGCACTTCCACGCATGGGGAGATAAGGTGGGAAAATTGAAAATCAGCAAGACACAAACACCCCAAAGTTTAGGGCTGCTCTGTTGACAAGGACCTCCACTTCATTCCACCTTAAATATCCCAGGAAAGCGAAAAATGGATAAAAAAGTTGTGGTCCTTATGTACAATGGAATATCACTCAACCATGAAATCAATGTCATAAGGCTAGTAGCAGCATGATGAGTGGATTTAGGTAAGACGATTCTAAGTGAAATAAGTCACACAGAAAAGGACACTTCTCATAAGGTGTCACTTATAGAGGGAATGTAAAAACCTTTACACTTGAACTGAATTACAAAACAGAACAGAGTCACACATGCAGAAAACACACTATGGCTGCTTAACGGGAAAGGTGAGGTGGGGTGATACATAAAACAAGAGTTTCAAATTAGCTCAGATACCGTTCCATAAACCCAATATGTAATAGACAAGACCTACTCCTTGCTCAGAGAACTGGACTCAACACGCCCGATTCACCGCACAAGAATATATCTGACTAGTAATAATCTTAAAACCTATGTATTGATATCTCTCTGTTAGTGTGTCAAGTGGGTGTAAAGCGGCATAAACACAGCCGTGAAAAGCAGCTAAACCCCATTATAAAAATAAATTACTTTTAAAAACCCATGAAACAAAGACAGGGAAAGACAGAGAAATTCTTACACAATTCGTTCAGGGGCTGTGATGCAACCTGGATTGACCATATCTAGACCCACAGCTGGATGAGACATAAGGGTGGACACTCTTGGGGCTGAGAGGTTTGGTGAGGTTGGGTGAGCAAACGCAGACCCTTTAAAGTAATACTGCGTGCTACCCATCGCATGGGTCCCAAATCTCCAGGTTCAAGGGCATCTTCCTACATCGAAAACATGCATGAGAAACCCAGAAGATGGTACACCGTGTGATGGGGAAAGGTTTCTAAAACGCACCTCATTTCTCATCTCCTTGTGCTCGGGTTCGCCATTCCAGCCACTTTACTAGCAATCTCCCTACTTGGAGCATCAGCACCTTTAACCTCCTGTTCCGTACAGGTTGCAATTTGTCCTGAGGATGCACGGGAAGACGGGGAACCAATGAGAGACTAGCTCTTGGTGTTGGGACAGGCACAGGTCACTCTATTTTCCCATCAGGAAGAAGAATTCACCACAGGCTCAGCCTGCCCCCCGGAACCAGAAGAGGGCCTGAAGCCATCCTGCGCTTTTGCGGCCAGCTCCCAAAAAAGCGACTTGTAAAATGGAGCTTCAGGGCACTGCAATTCACAAACCTGCAGAGTTATAAATGATAACTCTCGTCCACAAATATATTGAGGGAAGGCAAAGAAGAGGATTTGAAATCCAGGCAGAATTGCAGGAAACAGATTTCAGGAGGTAGATTCGAATCGCCTTTAAAGCACATGAAAAGCGGCAAAACGTTGACAATGATGCCCTTGGCCAAAAAGGGCGTATGCGTTTTTTCCTGAATATATTCAGGAAAAAACGCATACGCCCTTTTTGGCCAACCAAGCAACCTGGAAAGGCAAATCAGCGCTACAAAGAAGTCTCGCTTCCCATCGGTCAAAAGGGCCATGCTGAAAAAAGTGTCAAAACCAGAAATGCAGGACAGGCCATGGAGGAATCGGAGCCTTGCTACACTGATGGGCGGGATGTAAATCGCCAACAGCCACTCTGGAGAAGTGTACGGTGTGTCCTGAAACATCTAAAAAACACAGCTTAGAGAGCATAGGGCACTTCCACGCATGGGGGGATAAGGTGGGAAAATTGAAAATCAGCAAGACACAAGCACCCCAAAGTTTAGGGCTGCTCTGTTGACAAGGACCTCCACTTCATTCCACCTTAAATATCCCAGGAAAGCGAAAAATGGATAACAAAGTTGTGGTCCTTATGTACAATGGAATATCACTCAGCCATGAAATCAATGTCATAAGGCTAGTAGCAGCATGATGAGTGGATTTAGGTAAGACGATTCTAAGTGAAATAAGTCACACAGAAAAGGACACTTCTCATAAGGTGTCACTTATAGAGGGAATGTAAAAACCTTTACACTTGAACTGAATTACAAAACAGAACAGAGTCACACATGCAGAAAACACACTATGGCTGCTTAACGGGAAAGGTGAGGTGGGGTGATACATAAAACAAGAGTTTCAAATTAGCTCAGATACCGTTCCATAAACCCAATATGTAATAGACAAGACCTACTCCTTGCTCAGAGAACTGGACTCAACACGCCCGATTCACCGCACAAGAATATATCTGACTAGTAATAATCTTAAAACCTATGTATTGATATCTCTCTGTTAGTGTGTCAAGTGGGTGTAAAGCGGCATAAACACAGCCGTGAAAAGCAGCTAAACCCCATTATAAAAATAAATTACTTTTAAAAACCCATGAAACAAAGACAGGGAAAGACAGAGAAATTCTTACACAATTCGTTCAGGGGCTGTGATGCAACCTGGATTGACCATATCTAGACCCACAGCTGGATGAGACATAAGGGTGGACACTCTTGGGGCTGAGAGGTTTGGTGAGGTTGGGTGAGCAAACGCAGACCCTTTAAAGTAATACTGCGTGCTACCCATCGCATGGGTCCCAAATCTCCAGGTTAAAGGGCATCTTCCTACATCGAAAACATGCATGAGAAACCCAGAAGATGGTACACCGTGTGATGGGGAAAGGTTTCTAAAACGCACCTCATTTCTCATCTCCTTGTGCTCGGGTTCGCCATTCCAGCCACTTTACTAGCAATCTCCCTACTTGGAGCATCAGCACCTTTAACCTCCTGTTCCGTACAGGTTGCAATTTGTCCTGAGGATGAACGGGAAGACGGGGAACCTATGAGAGACTAGCTCTTGGTGTTGGGACAGGCACAGGTCACTCTATTTTCCCATCAGGAAGAAGAATTAACCACAGGCTCAGCCTGCCCCCCGGAACCAGAACAGGGCCTGAAGCCATCCTGCGCTTTTGCGGCCAGCTCCCAAAAAAGCGACTTGTAAAATGGAGCTTCAGGGCACTGCAATTCACAAACCTGCAGAGTTATAAATGATAACTCTCGTCCACAAATATATTGAGGGAAGGCAAAGAAGAGGATTTGAAATCAAGGCAGAATTGCAGGAAACAGATTTCAGGAGGTAGATTCGAATCGCCTTTAAAGCACATGAAAAGCGGCAAAACGTTGACAATGATGCCCTTGGCCAAAAAGGGCGTATGCGTTTTTTCCTGAATATATTCAGGAAAAAACGCATACGCCCTTTTTGGCCAACCAAGCAACCTGGAAAGGCAAATCAGCGCTACAAAGAAGTCTCGCTTCCCATCGGTCAAAAGGGCCATGCTGAAAAAAGTGTCAAAACCAGAAATGCAGGACAGGCCATGGAGGAATCGGAGCCTTGCTACACTGATGGGCGGGATGTAAATCGCCAACAGCCACTCTGGAGAAGTGTACGGTGTGTCCTGAAACATCTAAAAAACACAGCTTAGAGAGCATAGGGCACTTCCACGCATGGGGGGATAAGGTGGGAAAATTGAAAATCAGCAAGACACAAGCACCCCAAAGTTTAGGGCTGCTCTGTTGACAAGGACCTCCACTTCATTCCACCTTAAATATCCCAGGAAAGCGAAAAATGGATAAAAAAGTTGTGGTCCTTATGTACAATGGAATATCACTCAGCCATGAAATCAATGTCATAAGGCTAGTAGCAGCATGATGAGTGGATTTAGGTAAGACGATTCTAAGTGAAATAAGTCACACAGAAAAGGACACTTCTCATAAGGTGTCACTTATAGAGGGAATGTAAAAACCTTTACACTTGAACTGAATTACAAAACAGAACAGAGTCACACATGCAGAAAACACACTATGGCTGCTTAACGGGAAAGGTGAGGTGGGGTGATACATAAAACAAGAGTTTCAAATTAGCTCAGATACCGTTCCATAAACCCAATATGTAATAGACAAGACCTACTCCTTGCTCAGAGAACTGGACTCAACACGCCCGATTCACCGCACAAGAATATATCTGACTAGTAAGAATCTTAAAACCTATGTATTGATATCTCTCTGTTAGTGTGTCAAGTGGGTGTAAAGCGGCATAAACACAGCCGTGAAAAGCAGCTAAACCCCATTATAAAAATAAATTACTTTTAAAAACCCATGAAACAAAGACAGGGAAAGACAGAGAAATTCTTACACAATTCGTTCAGGGGCTGTGATGCAACCTGGATTGACCATATCTAGACCCACAGCTGGATGAGACATAAGGGTGGACACTCTTGGGGCTGATAGGTTTGGTGAGGTTGGGTGAGCAAACGCAGACCCTTTAAATTAATACTGCGTGCTACCCATCGCATGGGTCCCAAATCTCCAGGTTCAAGGGCATCTTCCTACATCGAAAACATGCATGAGAAACCCAGAAGACGGTACACCGTGTGATGGGGAAAGGTTTCTAAAATGCACCTCATTTCTCATCTCCTTGTGCTCGGGTTCGCCATTCCAGCCACTTTACTAGCAATCTCCCTACTTGGAGCCTCAGCACCTTTAACCTCCTGTTCCGTACAGGTTGCAATTTGTCCTGAGGATGAACGGGAAGACGGGGAACCAATGAGAGACTAGCTCTTGGTGTTGGGACAGGCACAGGTCACTCTATTTTCCCATCAGGAAGAAGAATTAACCACAGGCTCAGCCTGCCCCCCGGAACCAGAACAGGGCCTGAAGCCATCCTGCGCTTTTGCGGCCAGCTCCCAAAAAAGCGACTTGTAAAATGGAGCTTCAGGGAACTGCAATTCACAAACCTGCAGAGTTATAAATGATAACTCTCGTCCACAAATATATTGAGGGAAGGCAAAGAAGAGGATTTGAAATCAAGGCAGAATTGCAGGAAACAGATTTCAGGAGGTAGATTCGAATCGCCTTTAAAGCACATGAAAAGCGGCAAAACGTTGACAATGATGCCCTTGGCCAAAAAGGGCGTATGCGTTTTTTCCTGAATATATTCAGGAAAAAACGCATACGCCCTTTTTGGCCAACCAAGCAACCTGGAAAGGCAAATCAGCGCTACAAAGAAGTCTCGCTTCCCATCGGTCAAAAGGGCCATGGTGAAAAAAGTGTCAAAACCAGAAATGCAGGACAGGCCATGGAGGAATGGGAGCCTTGCTACACTGATGGGCGGGATGTAAATCGCCAACAGCCACTCTGGAGAAGTGTACGGTGTGTCCTGAAACATCTAAAAAAAACAGCTTAGAGAGCATAGGGCACTTCCACGCATGGGGGGATAAAGTGGGAAAATTGAAAATCAGCAAGACACAAGCACCCCAAAGTTTAGGGCTGCTCTGTTGACAAGGACCTCCACTTCATTCCACCTTAAATATCCCAGGAAAGCGAAAAATGGATAAAAAAGTTGTGGTCCTTATGTACAATGGAATATCACTCAGCCATGAAATCAATGTCATAAGGCTAGTAGCAGCATGATGAGTGGATTTAGGTAAGACGATTCTAAGTGAAATAAGTCACACAGAAAAGGACACTTCTCATAAGGTGTCACTTATAGAGGGAATGTAAAAACCGTTACACTTGAACTGAATTACAAAACAGAACAGAGTCACACATGCAGAAAACACACTATGGCTGCTTAACGGGAAAGGTGAGGTGGGGTTATACATAAAACAAGAGTTTCAAATTAGCTCAGATACCGTTCCATAAACCCAATATGTAATAGACAAGACCTACTCCTTGCTCAGAGAACTGGACTCAACACGCCCGATTCACCGCACAAGAATATATCTGACTAGTAATAATCTTAAAACCTATGTATTGATATCTCTCTGTTAGTGTGTCAAGTGGGTGTAAAGCGGCATAAACACAGCCGTGAAAAGCAGCTAAACCCCATTATAAAAATAAATTACTTTTAAAAACCCATGAAACAAAGACAGGGAAAGACAGAGAAATTCTTACACAATTCGTTCAGGGGCTGTGATGCAACCTGGATTGACCATATCTAGACCCACAGCTGGATGAGACATAAGGGTGGACACTCTTGGGGCTGAGAGGTTTGGTGAGGTTGGGTGAGCAAACGCAGACCCTTTAAAGTAATACTGCGTGCTACCCATCGCATGGGTCCCAAATCTCCAGGTTCAAGGGCATCTTCCTACATCGAAAACATGCATGAGAAACCCAGAAGATGGTACACCGTGTGATGGGGAAAGGTTTCTAAAACGCACCTCATTTCTCATCTCCTTGTGCTCGGGTTCGCCATTCCAGCCACTTTACTAGCAATCTCCCTACTTGGAGCATCAGCACCTTTAACCTCCTGTTCCGTACAGGTTGCAATTTGTCCTGAGGATGAACGGGAAGACGGGGAACCTATGAGAGACTAGCTCTTGGTGTTGGGACAGGCACAGGTCACTCTATTTTCCCATCAGGAAGAAGAATTAACCACAGGCTCAGCCTGCCCCCCGGAAGCAGAACAGGGCCTGAAGCCATCCTGCGCTTTTGCGGCCAGCTCCCAAAAAAGCGACTTGTAAAATGGAGCCTCAGGGCACTGCAATTCACAAACCTGCAGAGTTATAAATGATAACTCTCGTCCACAAATATATTGAGGGAAGGCAAAGAAGAGGATTTGAAATCAAGGCAGAATTGCAGGAAACAGATTTCAGGAGGTAGATTCGAATCGCCTTTAAAGCACATGAAAAGCGGCAAAACGTTGACAATGATGCCCTTGGCCAAAAAGGGCGTATGCGTTTTTTCCTGAATATATTCAGGAAAAAACGCATACGCCCTTTTTGGCCAACCAAGCAACCTGGAAAGGCAAATCAGCGCTACAAAGAAGTCTCGCTTCCCATCGGTCAAAAGGGCCATGCTGAAAAAAGTGTCAAAACCAGAAATGCAGGACAGGCCATGGAGAAATGGGAGCCTTGCTACACTGATGGGCGGGATGTAAATCACCAAGAGCCACTCTGGAAAAGTGTACGGTGTGTCCTGAAACATCTAAAAAACACAGCTTAGAGAGCATAGGGCACTTCCACTCATGGGGGGATAAAGTGGGAAAATTGAAAATCAGCAAGACACAAGCACCCCAAAGTTTAGGGCTGCTCTGTTGACAAAGACCTCCACTTCATTCCACCTTAAATATCCCAGGAGAGCGAAAAATGGATAAAAAAGTTGTGGTCCTTATGTACAATGGAATATCACTCAGCCATGAAATCAATGTCATAAGGCTAGTAGCAGCATGATGAGTGGATTTAGGTAAGACGATTCTAAGTGAAATAAGTCACACAGAAAAGGACACTTCTCATAAGGTGTCACTTATAGAGGGAATGTAAAAACCGTTACACTTGAACTGAATTACAAAACAGAACAGAGTCACACATGCAGAAAACACACTATGGTTGCTTAACGGGAAAGGTGAGGTGGGGTGATACATAAAACAAGAGTTTCAAATTAGCTCAGATACCGTTCCATAAACCCAATATGTAATAGACAAGACCTACTCCTTGCTCAGAGAACTGGACTCAACACGCCCGATTCACCGCACAAGAATATATCTGACTAGTAATAATCTTAAAACCTATGTATTGATATCTCTCTGTTAGTTTGTCAAGTGGGTGTAAAGCGGCATAAACACAGCCGTGAAAAGCAGCTAAACCCCATTATAAAAATAAATTACTTTTAAAAACCCATGAAACAAAGACAGGGAAAGACAGAGAAATTCTTACACAATTCGTTCAGGGGCTGTGATGCAACCTGGATTGACCATATCTAGACCCACAGCTGGATGAGACATAAGGGTGGACACTCTTGGGGCTGAGAGGTTTGGTGAGGTTGGGTGAGCAAACGCAGACCCTTTAAAGTAATACTGCGTGCTACCCATCGCATGGGTCCCAAATCTCCAGGTTCAAGGGCATCTTCCTACATCGAAAACATGCATGAGAAACCCAGAAGATGGTACACCGTGTGATGGGGAAAGGTTTCTAAAACGCACCTCATTTCTCATCTCCTTGTGCTCAGGTTCGCCATTCCAGCCACTTTACTAGCAATCTCCCTAATTGGAGCATCAGCACCTTTAACCTCCTGTTCCGTACAGGTTGCAATTTGTCCTGAGGATGAACGGGAAGACGGGGAACCAATGAGAGACTAGCTCTTGGTGTTGGGACAGGCACAGGTCACTCTATTTTCCCATCAGGAAGAAGAATTAACCACAGGCTCAGCCTGCCCCCCGGAACCAGAACAGGGCCTGAAGCCATCCTGCGCTTTTGCGGCCAGCTCCCAAAAAAGCGACTTGTAAAATGGAGCTTCAGGGAACTGCAATTCACAAACCTGCAGAGTTATAAATGATAACTCTCGTCCACAAATATATTGAGGGAAGGCAAAGAAGAGGATTTGAAATCAAGGCAGAATTGCAGGAAACAGATTTCAGGAGGTAGATTCGAATCGCCTTTAAAGCACATGAAAAGCGGCAAAACGTTGACAATGATGCCCTTGGCCAAAAAGGGCGTATGCGTTTTTTCCTGAATATATTCAGGAAAAAACGCATACGCCCTTTTTGGCCAACCAAGCAACCTGGAAAGGCAAATCAGCGCTACAAAGAAGTCTCGCTTCCCATCGGTCAAAAGGGCCATGGTGAAAAAAGTGTCAAAACCAGAAATGCAGGACAGGCCATGGAGGAATGGGAGCCTTGCTACACTGATGGGCGGGATGTAAATCGCCAACAGCCACTCTGGAGAAGTGTACGGTGTGTCCTGAAACATCTAAAAAAAACAGCTTAGAGAGCATAGGGCACTTCCACGCATGGGGGGATAAAGTGGGAAAATTGAAAATCAGCAAGACACAAGCACCCCAAAGTTTAGGGCTGCTCTGTTGACAAGGACCTCCACTTCATTCCACCTTAAATATCCCAGGAAAGCGAAAAATGGATAAAAAAGTTGTGGTCCTTATGTACAATGGAATATCACTCAGCCATGAAATCAATGTCATAAGGCTAGTAGCAGCATGATGAGTGGATTTAGGTAAGACGATTCTAAGTGAAATAAGTCACACAGAAAAGGACACTTCTCATAAGGTGTCACTTATAGAGGGAATGTAAAAACCGTTACACTTGAACTGAATTACAAAACAGAACAGAGTCACACATGCAGAAAACACACTATGGCTGCTTAACGGGAAAGGTGAGGTGGGGTTATACATAAAACAAGAGTTTCAAATTAGCTCAGATACCGTTCCATAAACCCAATATGTAATAGACAAGACCTACTCCTTGCTCAGAGAACTGGACTCAACACGCCCGATTCACCGCACAAGAATATATCTGACTAGTAATAATCTTAAAACCTATGTATTGATATCTCTCTGTTAGTGTGTCAAGTGGGTGTAAAGCGGCATAAACACAGCCGTGAAAAGCAGCTAAACCCCATTATAAAAATAAATTACTTTTAAAAACCCATGAAACAAAGACAGGGAAAGACAGAGAAATTCTTACACAATTCGTTCAGGGGCTGTGATGCAACCTGGATTGACCATATCTAGACCCACAGCTGGATGAGACATAAGGGTGGACACTCTTGGGGCTGAGAGGTTTGGTGAGGTTGGGTGAGCAAACGCAGACCCTTTAAAGTAATACTGCGTGCTACCCATCGCATGGGTCCCAAATCTCCAGGTTCAAGGGCATCTTCCTACATCGAAAACATGCATGAGAAACCCAGAAGATGGTACACCGTGTGATGGGGAAAGGTTTCTAAAACGCACCTCATTTCTCATCTCCTTGTGCTCGGGTTCACCATTCCAGCCACTTTACTAGCAATCTCCCTACTTGGAGCATCAGCACCTTTAACCTCCTGTTCCGTACAGGTTGCAATTTGTCCTGAGGATGAACGGGAAGACGGGGAACCTATGAGAGACTAGCTCTTGGTGTTGGGACAGGCACAGGTCACTCTATTTTCCCATCAGGAAGAAGAATTAACCACAGGCTCAGCCTGCCCCCCGGAAGCAGAACAGGGCCTGAAGCCATCCTGCGCTTTTGCGGCCAGCTCCCAAAAAAGCGACTTGTAAAATGGAGCCTCAGGGCACTGCAATTCACAAACCTGCAGAGTTATAAATGATAACTCTCGTCCACAAATATATTGAGGGAAGGCAAAGAAGAGGATTTGAAATCAAGGCAGAATTGCAGGAAACAGATTTCAGGAGGTAGATTCGAATCGCCTTTAAAGCACATGAAAAGCGGCAAAACGTTGACAATGATGCCCTTGGCCAAAAAGGGCGTATGCGTTTTTTCCTGAATATATTCAGGAAAAAACGCATACGCCCTTTTTGGCCAACCAAGCAACCTGGAAAGGCAAATCAGCGCTACAAAGAAGTCTCGCTTCCCATCGGTCAAAAGGGCCATGCTGAAAAAAGTGTCAAAACCAGAAATGCAGGACAGGCCATGGAGAAATGGGAGCCTTGCTACACTGATGGGCGGGATGTAAATCACCAAGAGCCACTCTGGAAAAGTGTACGGTGTGTCCTGAAACATCTAAAAAACACAGCTTAGAGAGCATAGGGCACTTCCACTCATGGGGGGATAAAGTGGGAAAATTGAAAATCAGCAAGACACAAGCACCCCAAAGTTTAGGGCTGCTCTGTTGACAAAGACCTCCACTTCATTCCACCTTAAATATCCCAGGAGAGCGAAAAATGGATAAAAAAGTTGTGGTCCTTATGTACAATGGAATATCACTCAGCCATGAAATCAATGTCATAAGGCTAGTAGCAGCATGATGAGTGGATTTAGGTAAGACGATTCTAAGTGAAATAAGTCACACAGAAAAGGACACTTCTCATAAGGTGTCACTTATAGAGGGAATGTAAAAACCGTTACACTTGAACTGAATTACAAAACAGAACAGAGTCACACATGCAGAAAACACACTATGGTTGCTTAACGGGAAAGGTGAGGTGGGGTGATACATAAAACAAGAGTTTCAAATTAGCTCAGATACCGTTCCATAAACCCAATATGTAATAGACAAGACCTACTCCTTGCTCAGAGAACTGGACTCAACACGCCCGATTCACCGCACAAGAATATATCTGACTAGTAATAATCTTAAAACCTATGTATTGATATCTCTCTGTTAGTTTGTCAAGTGGGTGTAAAGCGGCATAAACACAGCCGTGAAAAGCAGCTAAACCCCATTATAAAAATAAATTACTTTTAAAAACCCATGAAACAAAGACAGGGAAAGACAGAGAAATTCTTACACAATTCGTTCAGGGGCTGTGATGCAACCTGGATTGACCATATCTAGACCCACAGCTGGATGAGACATAAGGGTGGACACTCTTGGGGCTGAGAGGTTTGGTGAGGTTGGGTGAGCAAACGCAGACCCTTTAAAGTAATACTGCGTGCTACCCATCGCATGGGTCCCAAATCTCCAGGTTCAAGGGCATCTTCCTACATCGAAAACATGCATGAGAAACCCAGAAGATGGTACACCGTGTGATGGGGAAAGGTTTCTAAAACGCACCTCATTTCTCATCTCCTTGTGCTCAGGTTCGCCATTCCAGCCACTTTACTAGCAATCTCCCTAATTGGAGCATCAGCACCTTTAACCTCCTGTTCCGTACAGGTTGCAATTTGTCCTGAGGATGAACGGGAAGACGGGGAACCAATGAGAGACTAGCTCTTGGTGTTGGGACAGGCACAGGTCACTCTATTTTCCCATCAGGAAGAAGAATTAACCACAGGCTCAGCCTGCCCCCCGGAACCAGAACAGGGCCTGAAGCCATCCTGCGCTTTTGCGGCCAGCTCCCAAAAAAGCGACTTGTAAAATGGAGCCTCAGGGCACTGCAATTCACAAACCTGCAGAGTTATAAATGATAACTCTCGTCCACAAATATATTGAGGGAAGGCAAAGAAGAGGATTTGAAATCAAGGCAGAATTGGAGGAAACAGATTTCAGGAGGTAGATTCGAATCGCCTTTAAAGCACATAAAAAGCGGCAAAACGTTGACAATGATGCCCTTGGCCAAAAAGGGCGTATGCGTTTTTTCCTGAATATATTCAGGAAAAAACGCATACGCCCTTTTTGGCCAACCAAGCAACCTGGAAAGGCAAATCAGCGCTACAAAGAAGTCTCGCTTCCCATCGGTCAAAAGGGCCATGCTGAAAAAAGTGTCAAAACCAGAAATGCAGGACAGGCCATGGAGGAATCGGAGCCTTGCTACACTGATGGGCGGGATGTAAATCGCCAACAGCCATTCTGGAGAAGTGTACGGTGTGTCCTGAAACATCTAAAAAACACAGCTTAGAGAGCATAGGGCACTTCCACGCATGGGGGGATAAGGTGGGAAAATTGAAAATCAGCAAGACACAAGCACCCCAAAGTTTAGGGCTGCTCTGTTGACAAGGACCTCCACTTCATTCCACCTTAAATATCCCAGGAAAGCGAAAAATGGATAAAAAAGTTGTGGTCCTTATGTACAATGGAATATCACTCAGCCATGAAATCAATGTCATAAGGCTAGTAGCAGCATGATGAGTGGATTTAGGTAAGACGATTCTAAGTGAAATAAGTCACACAGAAAAGGACACTTCTCATAAGGTGTCACTTATAGAGGGAATGTAAAAACCGTTACACTTGAACTGAATTACAAAACAGAACAGAGTCACACATGCAGAAAACACACTATGGCTGCTTAACGGGAAAGGTGAGGTGGGGTGATACATAAAACAAGAGTTTCAAATTAGCTCAGATACCGTTCCATAAACCCAATATGTAATAGACAAGACCTACTCCTTGCTCAGAGAACTGGACTCAACACGCCCGATTCACCGCACAAGAATATATCTGACTAGTAATAATCTTAAAACCTATGTATTGATATCTCTCTGTTAGTGTGTCAAGTGGGTGTAAAGCGGCATAAACACAGCCGTGAAAAGCAGCTAAACCCCATTATAAAAATAAATTACTTTTAAAAACCCATGAAACAAAGACAGGGAAAGACAGAGAAATTCTTACACAATTCGTTCAGGGGCTGTGATGCAACCTGGATTGACCATATCTAGACCCACAGCTGGATGAGACATAAGGGTGGACACTCTTGGGGCTGAGAGGTTTGGTGAGGTTGGGTGAGCAAACGCAGACCCTTTAAAGTAATACTGCGTGCTACCCATCGCATGGGTCCCAAATCTCCAGGTTCAAGGGCATCTTCCTACATCGAAAACATGCATGAGAAACCCAGAAGATGGTACACCGTGTGATGGGGAAAGGTTTCTAAAACGCACCTCATTTCTCATCTCCTTGTGCTCGGGTTCGCCATTCCAGCCACTTTACTAGCAATCTCCCTACTTGGAGCATCAGCACCTTTAACCTCCTGTTCCGTACAGGTTGCAATTTGTCCTGAGGATGAACGGGAAGATGGGGAACCAATGAGAGACTAGCTCTTGGTGTTGGGACAGGCACAGGTCACTCTATTTTCCCATCAGGAAGAAGAATTAACCACAGGCTCAGCCTGCCCCCCGGAACCAGAACAGGGCCTGAAGCCATCCTGCGCTTTTGCGGCCAGCTCCCAAAAAAGCGACTTGTAAAATGGAGCCTCAGGGCACTGCAATTCACAAACCTGCAGAGTTATAAATGATAACTCTCGTCCACAAATATATTGAGGGAAGGCAAAGAAGAGGATTTGAAATCAAGGCAGAATTGCAGGAAACAGATTTCAGGAGGTAGATTCGAATCGCCTTTAAAGCACATGAAAAGCGGCAAAACGTTGACAATGATGCCCTTGGCCAAAAAGGGCGTATGCGTTTTTTCCTGAATATATTCAGGAAAAAACGCATACGCCCTTTTTGGCCAACCAAGCAACCTGGAAAGGCAAATCAGCGCTACAAAGAAGTCTCGCTTCCCATCGGTCAAAAGGGCCCTGCTGAAAAAAGTGTCAAAACCAGAAATGCAGGACAGGCCATGGAGGAATCGGAGCCTTGCTACACTGATGGGCGGGATGTAAATCGCCAACAGCCACTCTGGAGAAGTGTACGGTGTGTCCTGAAACATCTAAAAAACACAGCTTAGAGAGCATAGGGCACTTCCACGCATGGGGGGATAAGGTGGGAAAATTGAAAATCAGCAAGACACAAGCACCCCAAAGTTTAGGGCTGCTCTGTTGACAAGGACCTCCACTTCATTCCACCTTAAATATCCCAGGAAAGCGAAAAATGGATAAAAAAGTTGTGGTCCTTATGTACAATGGAATATCACTCAGCCATGAAATCAATGTCATAAGGCTAGTAGCAGCATGATGAGTGGATTTAGGTAAGACGATTCTAAGTGAAATAAGTCACACAGAAAAGGACACTTCTCATAAGGTGTCACTTATAGAGGGAATGTAAAAACCTTTACACTTGAACTGAATTACAAAACAGAACAGAGTCACACATGCAGAAAACACACTATGGCTGCTTAACGGGAAAGGTGAGGTGGGGTGATACATAAAACAAGAGTTTCAAATTAGCTCAGATACCGTTCCATAAACCCAATATGTAATAGACAAGACCTACTCCTTGCTCAGAGAACTGGACTCAACACGCCCGATTCACCGCACAAGAATATATCTGACTAGTAATAATCTTAAAACCTATGTATTGATATCTCTCTGTTAGTGTGTCAAGTGGGTGTAAAGCGGCATAAACACAGCCGTGAAAAGCAGCTAAACCCCATAATAAAAATAAATTACTTTTAAAAACCCATGAAACAAAGACAGGGAAAGACAGAGAAATTCTTACACAATTCGTTCAGGGGCTGTGATGCAACCTGGATTGACCATATCTAGACCCACAGCTGGATGAGACATAAGGGTGGACACTCTTGGGGCTGAGAGGTTTGGTGAGGTTGGGTGAGCAAACGCAGACCCTTTAAAGTAATACTGCGTGCTACCCATCGCATGGGTCCCAAATCTCCAGGTTCAAGGGCATCTTCCTACATCGAAAACATGCATGAGAAACCCAGAAGATGGTACACCGTGTGATGGGGAAAGGTTTCTAAAACGCACCTCATTTCTCATCTCCTTGTGCTCGGGTTCGCCATTCCAGCCACTTTACTAGCAATCTCCCTACTTGGAGCATCAGCACCTTTAACCTCCTGTTCCGTACAGGTTGCAATTTGTCCTGAGGATGAACGGGAAGATGGGGAACCAATGAGAGACTAGCTCTTGGTGTTGGGACAGGCACAGGTCACTCTATTTTCCCATCAGGAAGAAGAATTAACCACAGGCTCAGCCTGCCCCCCGGAACCAGAACAGGGCCTGAAGCCATCCTGCGCTTTTGCGGCCAGCTCCCAAAAAAGCGACTTGTAAAATGGAGCTTCAGGGCACTGCAATTCACAAACCTGCAGAGTTATAAATGATAACTCTCGTCCACAAATATATTGAGGGAAGGCAAAGAAGAGGATTTGAAATCAAGGCAGAATTGCAGGAAACAGATTTCAGGAGGTAGATTCGAATCGCCTTTAAAGCACATGAAAAGCGGCAAAACGTTGACAATGATGCCCTTGGCCAAAAAGGGCGTATGCGTTTTTTCCTGAATATATTCAGGAAAAAACGCATACGCCCTTTTTGGCCAACCAAGCAACCTGGAAAGGCAAATCAGCGCTACAAAGAAGTCTCGCTTCCCATCGGTCAAAAGGGCCCTGCTGAAAAAAGTGTCAAAACCAGAAATGCAGGACAGGCCATGGAGGAATCGGAGCCTTGCTACACTGATGGGCGGGATGTAAATCGCCAACAGCCACTCTGGAGAAGTGTACGGTGTGTCCTGAAACATCTAAAAAACACAGCTTAGAGAGCATAGGGCACTTCCACGCATGGGGGGATAAGGTGGGAAAATTGAAAATCAGCAAGACACAAGCACCCCAAAGTTTAGGGCTGCTCTGTTGACAAGGACCTCCACTTCATTCCACCTTAAATATCGCAGGAAAGCGAAAAATGGATAAAAAAGTTGTGGTCCTTATGTACAATGGAATATCACTCAGCCATGAAATCAATGTCATAAGGCTAGTAGCAGCATGATGAGTGGATTTAGGTAAGACGATTCTAAGTGAAATAAGTCACACAGAAAAGGACACTTCTCATAAGGTGTCACTTATAGACGGAATGTAAAAACCTTTACACTTGAACTGAATTACAAAACAGAACAGAGTCACACATGCAGAAAACACACTATGGCTGCTTAACGGGAAAGGTGAGGTGGGGTGATACATAAAACAAGAGTTTCAAATTAGCTCAGATACCGTTCCATAAACCCAATATGTAATAGACAAGACCTACTCCTTGCTCAGAGAACTGGACTCAACACGCCCGATTCACCGCACAAGAATATATCTGACTAGTAATAATCTTAAAACCTATGTATTGATATCTCTCTGTTAGTGTGTCAAGTGGGTGTAAAGCGGCATAAACACAGCGGTGAAAAGCAGCTAAACCCCATAATAAAAATAAATTACTTTTAAAAACCCATGAAACAAAGACAGGGAAAGACAGAGAAATTCTTACACAATTCGTTCAGGGGCTGTGATGCAACCTGGATTGACCATATCTAGACCCACAGCTGGATGAGACATAAGGTTGGACACTCTTGGGGCTGAGAGGTTTGGTGAGGTTGGGTGAGCAAACGCAGACCCTTTAAAGTAATACTGCGTGCTACCCATCGCATGGGTCCCAAATCTCCAGGTTCAAGGGCATCTTCCTACATCGAAAACATGCATGAGAAACCCAGAAGATGGTACACCGTGTGATGGGGAAAGGTTTCTAAAACGCACCTCATTTCTCATCTCCTTGTGCTCGGGTTCGCCATTCCAGCCACTTTACTAGCAATCTCCCTACTTGGAGCATCAGCACCTTTAACCTCCTGTTCCGTACAGGTTGCAATTTGTCCTGAGGATGAACGGGAAGACGGGGAACCTATGAGAGACTAGCTCTTGGTGTTGGGACAGGCACAGGTCACTCTATTTTCCCATCAGGAAGAAGAATTAACCACAGGCTCAGCCTGCCCCCCGGAACCAGAACAGGGCCTGAAGCCATCCTGCGCTTTTGCGGCCAGCTCCCAAAAAAGCGACTTGTAAAATGGAGCCTCAGGGCACTGCAATTCACAAACCTGCAGAGTTATAAATGATAACTCTCGTCCACAAATATATTGAGGGAAGGCAAAGAAGAGGATTTGAAATCAAGGCAGAATTGCAGGAAACAGATTTCAGGAGGTAGATTCGAATCGCCTTTAAAGCACATGAAAAGCGGCAAAACGTTGACAATGATGCCCTTGGCCAAAAAGGGCGTATGCGTTTTTTCCTGAATATATTCAGGAAAAAACGCATACGCCCTTTTTGGCCAACCAAGCAACCTGGAAAGGCAAATCAGCGCTACAAAGAAGTCTCGCTTCCCATCGGTCAAAAGGGCCATGCTGAAAAAAGTGTCAAAACCAGAAATGCAGGACAGGCCATGGAGAAATGGGAGCCTTGCTACACTGATGGGCGGTATGTAAATCACCAACAGCCACTCTGGAGAAGTGTACGGTGTGTCCTGAAACATCTAAAAAACACAGCTTAGAGAGCATAGGGCACTTCCACTCATGGGGGGATAAGGTGGGAAAATTGAAAATCAGCAAGACACAAGCACCCCAAAGTTTAGGGCTGCTCTGTTGACAAAGACCTCCACTTCATTCCACCTTAAATATCCCAGGAGAGCGAAAAATGGATAAAAAAGTTGTGGTCCTTATGTACAATGGAATATCACTCAGCCATGAAATCAATGTCATAAGGCTAGTAGCAGCATGATGAGTGGATTTAGGTAAGACGATTCTAAGTGAAATAAGTCACACAGAAAAGGACACTTCTCATAAGGTGTCACTTATAGAGGGAATGTAAAAACCGTTACACTTGAACTGAATTACAAAACAGAACAGAGTCACACATGCAGAAAACACACTATGGCTGCTTAACGGGAAAGGTGAGGTGGGGTGATACATAAAACAAGAGTTTCAAATTAGCTCAGATACCGTTCCATAAACCCAATATGTAATAGACAAGACCTACTCCTTGCTCAGAGAACTGGACTCAACACGCCCGATTCACCGCACAAGAATATATCTGACTAGTAATAATCTTAAAACCTATGTATTGATATCTCTCTGTTAGTGTGTCAAGTGGGTGTAAAGCGGCATAAACACAGCCGTGAAAAGCAGCTAAACCCCATTATAAAAATAAATTACTTTTAAAAACCCATGAAACAAAGACAGGGAAAGACAGAGAAATTCTTACACAATTCGTTCAGGGGCTGTGATGCAACCTGGATTGACCATATCTAGACCCACAGCTGGATGAGACATAAGGGTGGACACTCTTGGGGCTGAGAGGTTTGGTGAGGTTGGGTGAGCAAACGCAGACCCTTTAAAGTAATACTGCGTGCTACCCATCGCATGGGTCCCAAATCTCCAGGTTCAAGGGCATCTTCCTACATCGAAAACATGCATGAGAAACCCAGAAGATGGTACACCGTGTGATGGGGAAAGGTTTCTAAAACGCACCTCATTGCTCATCTCCTTGTGCTCAGGTTCGCCATTCCAGCCACTTTACTAGCAATCTCCCTAATTGGAGCATCAGCACCTTTAACCTCCTGTTCCGTACAGGTTGCAATTTGTCCTGAGGATGAACGGGAAGACGGGGAACCAATGAGAGACTAGCTCTTGGTGTTGGGACAGGCACAGGTCACTCTATTTTCCCATCAGGAAGAAGAATTAACCACAGGCTCAGCCTGCCCCCCGGAACCAGAACAGGGCCTGAAGCCATCCTGCGCTTTTGCGGCCAGCTCCCAAAAAAGCGACTTGTAAAATGGAGCCTCAGGGCACTGCAATTCACAAACCTGCAGAGTTATAAATGATAACTCTCGTCCACAAATATATTGAGGGAAGGCAAAGAAGAGGATTTGAAATCAAGGCAGAATTGCAGGAAACAGATTTCAGGAGGTAGATTCGAATCGCCTTTAAAGCACATGAAAAGCGGCAAAATGTTGACAATGATGCCCTTGGCCAAAAAGGGCGTATGCGTTTTTTCCTGAATATATTCAGGAAAAAACGCATACGCCCTTTTTGGCCAACCAAGCAACCTGGAAAGGCAAATCAGCGCTACAAAGAAGTCTCGCTTCCCATCGGTCAAAAGGGCCCTGCTGAAAAAAGTGTCAAAACCAGAAATGCAGGACAGGCCATGGAGGAATCGGAGCCTTGCTACACTGATGGGCGGGATGTAAATCGCCAACAGCCACTCTGGAGAAGTGTACGGTGTGTCCTGAAACATCTAATAAACACAGCTTAGAGAGCATAGGGCACTTCCACGCATGGGGGGATAAGGTGGGAAAATTGAAAATCAGCAAGACACAAGCACCCCAAAGTTTAGGGCTGCTCTGTTGACAAGGACCTCCACTTCATTCCACCTTAAATATCCCAGGAAAGCGAAAAATGGATAAAAAAGTTGTGGTCCTTATGTACAATGGAATATCACTCAGCCATGAAATCAATGTCATAAGGCTAGTAGCAGCATGATGAGTGGATTTAGGTAAGACGATTCTAAGTGAAATAAGTCACACAGAAAAGGACACTTCTCATAAGGTGTCACTTATAGAGGGAATGTAAAAACCTTTACACTTGAACTGAATTACAAAACAGAACAGAGTCACACATGCAGAAAACACACTATGGCTGCTTAACGGGAAAGGTGAGGTGGGGTGATACATAAAACAAGAGTTTCAAATTAGCTCAGATACCGTTCCATAAACCCAATATGTAATAGACAAGACCTACTCCTTGCTCAGAGAACTGGACTCAACACGCCCGATTCACCGCACAAGAATATATCTGACTAGTAATAATCTTAAAACCTATGTATTGATATCTCTCTGTTAGTGTGTCAAGTGGGTGTAAAGCGGCATAAACACAGCCGTGAAAAGCAGCTAAACCCCATAATAAAAATAAATTACTTTTAAAAACCCATGAAACAAAGACAGGGAAAGACAGAGAAATTCTTACACAATTCGTTCAGGGGCTGTGATGCAACCTGGATTGACCATATCTAGACCCACAGCTGGATGAGACATAAGGGTGGACACTCTTGGGGCTGAGAGGTTTGGTGAGGTTGGGTGAGCAAATGCAGAACCTTTAAAGTAATACTGCGTGCTACCCATCGCATGGGTCCCAAATCTCCAGGTTCAAGGGCATCTTCCTACATCGAAAACATGCATGAGAAACCCAGAAGATGGTACACCGTGTGATGGGGAAAGGTTTCTAAAACGCACCTCATTTCTCATCTCCTTGTGCTCGGGTTCGCCATTCCAGCCACTTTACTAGCAATCTCCCTACTTGGAGCATCAGCACCTTTAACCTCCTGTTCCGTACAGGTTGCAATTTGTCCTGAGGATGAACGGGAAGACGGGGAACCTATGAGAGACTAGCTCTTGGTGTTGGGACAGGCACAGGTCACTCTATTTTCCCATCAGGAAGAAGAATTAACCACAGGCTCAGCCTGCCCCCCGGAACCAGAACAGGGCCTGAAGCCATCCTGCGCTTTTGCGGCCAGCTCCCAAAAAAGCGACTTGTAAAATGGAGCCTTAGGGCACTGCAATTCACAAACCTGCAGAGTTATAAATGATAACTCTCGTCCACAAATATATTGAGGGAAGGCAAAGAAGAGGATTTGAAATCAAGGCAGAATTGCAGGAAACAGATTTCAGGAGGTAGATTCGAATCGCCTTTAAAGCACATGAAAAGCGGCAAAACGTTGACAATGATGCCCTTGGCCAAAAAGGGCGTATGCGTTTTTTCCTGAATATATTCAGGAGAAAACGCATACGCCCTTTTTGGCCAACCAAGCAACCTGGAAAGGCAAATCAGCGCTACAAAGAAGTCTCGCTTCCCATCGGTCAAAAGGGCCCTGCTGAAAAAAGTGTCAAAACCAGAAATGCAGGACAGGCCATGGAGGAATCGGAGCCTTGCTACACTGATGGGCGGGATGTAAATCGCCAACAGCCACTCTGGAGAAGTGTACGGTGTGTCCTGAAACATCTAAAAAACACAGCTTAGAGAGCATAGGGCACTTCCACGCATGGGGGGATAAGGTGGGAAAATTGAAAATCAGCAAGACACAAGCACCCCAAAGTTTAGGGCTGCTCTGTTGACAAGGACCTCCACTTCATTCCACCTTAAATATCCCAGGAAAGCGAAAAATGGATAAAAAAGTTGTGGTCCTTATGTACAATGGAATATCACTCAGCCATGAAATCAATGTCATAAGGCTAGTAGCAGCATGATGAGTGGATTTAGGTAAGACGATTCTAAGTGAAATAAGTCACACAGAAAAGGACACTTCTCATAAGGTGTCACTTATAGAGGGAATGTAAAAACCTTTACACTTGAACTGAATTACAAAACAGAACAGAGTCACACATGCAGAAAACACACTATGGCTGCTTAACGGGAAAGGTGAGGTGGGGTGATACATAAAACAAGAGTTTCAAATTAGCTCAGATACCGTTCCATAAACCCAATATGTAATAGACAAGACCTACTCCTTGCTCAGAGAACTGGACTCAACACGCCCGATTCACCGCACAAGAATATATCTGACTAGTAATAATCTTAAAACCTATGTATTGATATCTCTCTGTTAGTGTGTCAAGTGGGTGTAAAGCGGCATAAACACAGCCGTGAAAAGCAGCTAAACCCCATAATAAAAATAAATTACTTTTAAAAACCCATGAAACAAAGACAGGGAAAGACAGAGAAATTCTTACACAATTCGTTCAGGGGCTGTGTTGCAACCTGGATTGACCATATCTAGACCCACAGCTGGATGAGACATAAGGGTGGACACTCTTGGGGCTGAGAGGTTTGGTGAGGTTGGGTGAGCAAACGCAGACCCTTTAAAGTAATACTGCGTGCTACCCATCGCATGGGTCCCAAATCTCCAGGTTCAAGGGCATCTTCCTACATCGAAAACATGCATGAGAAACCCAGAAGATGGTACACCGTGTGATGGGGAAAGGTTTCTAAAACGCACCTCATTTCTCATCTCCTTGTGCTCGGGTTCGCCATTCCAGCCACTTTACTAGCAATCTCCCTACTTGGAGCATCAGCACCTTTAACCTCCTGTTCCGTACAGGTTGCAATTTGTCCTGAGGATGAACGGGAAGACGGGGAACCAATGAGAGACTAGCTCTTGGTGTTGGGACAGGCACAGGTCACTCTATTTTCCCATCAGGAAGAAGAATTAACCACAGGCTCAGCCTGCCCCCCGGAACCAGAACAGGGCCTGAAGCCATCCTGCGCTTTTGCGGCCAGCTCCCAAAAAAGCGACTTGTAAAATGGAGCTTCAGGGCACTGCAATTCACAAACCTGCAGAGTTATAAATGATAACTCTCGTCCACAAATATATTGAGGGAAGGCAAAGAAGAGGATTTGAAATCAAGGCAGAATTGCAGGAAACAGATTTCAGGAGGTAGATTCGAATCGCCTTTAAAGCACATGAAAAGCGGCAAAACGTTGACAATGATGCCCTTGGCCAAAAAGTGCGTATGCGTTTTTTCCTGAATATATTCAGGAAAAAACGCATACGCCCTTTTTGGCCAACCAAGCAACCTGGAAAGGCAAATCAGCGCTACAAAGAAGTCTCGCTTCCCATCGGTCAAAAGGGCCCTGCTGAAAAAAGTGTCAAAACCAGAAATGCAGGACAGGCCATGGAGGAATCGGAGCCTTGCTACACTGATGGGCGGGATGTAAATCGCCAACAGCCACTCTGGAGAAGTGTACGGTGTGTCCTGAAACATCTAAAAAACACAGCTTAGAGAGCATAGGGCACTTCCACGCATGGGGGGATAAGGTGGGAAAATTGAAAATCAGCAAGACACAAGCACCCCAAAGTTTAGGGCTGCTCTGTTGACAAGGACCTCCACTTCATTCCACCTTAAATATCCCAGGAAAGCGAAAAATGGATAAAAAAGTTGTGGTCCTTATGTACAATGGAATATCACTCAGCCATGAAATCAATGTCATAAGGCTAGTAGCAGCATGATGAGTGGATTTAGGTAAGACGATTCTAAGTGAAATAAGTCACACAGAAAAGGACACTTCTCATAAGGTGTCACTTATAGAGGGAATGTAAAAACCTTTACACTTGAACTGAATTACAAAACAGAACAGAGTCACACATGCAGAAAACACACTATGGCTGCTTAACGGGAAAGGTGAGGTGGGGTGATACATAAAACAAGAGTTTCAAATTAGCTCAGATACCGTTCCATAAACCCAATATGTAATAGACAAGACCTACTCCTTGCTCAGAGAACTGGACTCAACACGCCCGATTCACTGCACAAGAATATATCTGACTAGTAATAATCTTAAAACCTATGTATTGATATCTCTCTGTTAGTGTGTCAAGTGGGTGTAAAGCGGCATAAACACAGCCGTGAAAAGCAGCTAAACCCCATAATAAAAATAAATTACTTTTAAAAACCCATGAAACAAAGACAGGGAAAGACAGAGAAATTCTTACACAATTCGTTCAGGGGCTGTGATGCAACCTGGATTGACCATATCTAGACCCACAGCTGGATGAGACATAAGGGTGGACACTCTTGGGGCTGAGAGGTTTGGTGAGGTTGGGTGAGCAAACGCAGACCCTTTAAAGTAATACTGCGTGCTACCCATCGCATGGGTCCCAAATCTCCAGGTTCAAGGGCATCTTCCTACATCGAAAACATGCATGAGAAACCCAGAAGATGGTACACCGTGTGATGGGGAAAGGTTTCTAAAACGCACCTCATTTCTCATCTCCTTGTGCTCGGGTTCGCCATTCCAGCCACTTTACTAGCAATCTCCCTACTTGGAGCATCAGCACCTTTAACCTCCTGTTCCGTACAGGTTGCAATTTGTCCTGAGGATGAACGGGAAGACGGGGAACCTATGAGAGACTAGCTCTTGGTGTTGGGACAGGCACAGGTCACTCTATTTTCCCATCAGGAAGAAGAATTAACCACAGGCTCAGCCTGCCCCCCGGAACCAGAACAGGGCCTGAAGCCATCCTGCGCTTTTGCGGCCAGCTCCCAAAAAAGCGACTTGTAAAATGGAGCCTCAGGGCACTGCAATTCACAAACCTGCAGAGTTATAAATGATAACTCTCGTCCACAAATATATTGAGGGAAGGCAAAGAAGAGGATTTGAAATCAAGGCAGAATTGCAGGAAACAGATTTCAGGAGGTAGATTCGAATCGCCTTTAAAGCACATGAAAAGCGGCAAAACGTTGACAATGATGCCCTTGGCCCAAAAGGGCGTATGCGTTTTTTCCTGAATATATTCAGGAAAAAACGCATACGCCCTTTTTGGCCAACCAAGCAACCTGGAAAGGCAAATCAGCGCTACAAAGAAGTCTCGCTTCCCATCGGTCAAAAGGGCCATGCTGAAAAAAGTGTCAAAACCAGAAATGCAGGACAGTCCATGGAGAAATGGGAGCCTTGCTACACTGATGGGCGGGATGTAAATCACCAACAGCCACTCTGGAGAAGTGTACGGTGTGTCCTGAAACATCTAAAAAACACAGCTTAGAGAGCATAGGGCACTTCCACTCATGGGGGGATAAGGTGGGAAAATTGAAAATCAGCAAGACACAAGCACCCCAAAGTTTAGGGCTGCTCTGTTGACAAAGACCTCCACTTCATTCCACCTTAAATATCCCAGGAGAGCGAAAAATGGATAAAAAAGTTGTGGTCCTTATGTACAATGGAATATCACTCAGCCATGAAATCAATGTCATAAGGCTAGTAGCAGCATGATGAGTGGATTTAGGTAAGACGATTCTAAGTGAAATAAGTCACACAGAAAAGGACACTTCTCATAAGGTGTCACTTATAGAGGGAATGTAAAAACCGTTACACTTGAACTGAATTACAAAACAGAACAGAGTCACACATGCAGAAAACACACTATGGCTGCTTAACGGGAAAGGTGAGGTGGGGTGATACATAAAACAAGAGTTTCAAATTAGCTCAGATACCGTTCCATAAACCCAATATGTAATAGACAAGACCTACTCCTTGCTCAGAGAACTGGACTCAACACGCCCGATTCACCGCACAAGAATATATCTGACTAGTAATAATCTTAAAACCTATGTATTGATATCTCTCTGTTAGTGTGTCAAGTGGGTGTAAAGCGGCATAAACACAGCCGTGAAAAGCAGCTAAACCCCATTATAAAAATAAATTACTTTTAAAAACCCATGAAACAAAGACAGGGAAAGACAGAGAAATTCTTACACAATTCGTTCAGGGGCTGTGATGCAACCTGGATTGACCATATCTAGACCCACAGCTGGATGAGACATAAGGGTGGACACTCTTGGGGCTGAGAGGTTTGGTGAGGTTGGGTGAGCAAACGCAGACCCTTTAAAGTAATACTGCGTGCTACCCATCGCATGGGTCCCAAATCTCCAGGTTCAAGGGCATCTTCCTACATCGAAAACATGCATGAGAAACCCAGAAGATGGTACACCGTGTGATGGGGAAAGGTTTCTAAAACGCACCTCATTGCTCATCTCCTTGTGCTCAGGTTCGCCATTCCAGCCACTTTACTAGCAATCTCCCTAATTGGAGCATCAGCACCTTTAACCTCCTGTTCCGTACAGGTTGCAATTTGTCCTGAGGATGAACGGGAAGACGGGGAACCAATGAGAGACTAGCTCTTGGTGTTGGGACAGGCACAGGTCACTCTATTTTCCCATCAGGAAGAAGAATTAACCACAGGCTCAGCCTGCCCCCCGGAACCAGAACAGGGCCTGAAGCCATCCTGCGCTTTTGCGGCCAGCTCCCAAAAAAGCGACTTGTAAAATGGAGCCTCAGGGCACTGCAATTCACAAACCTGCAGAGTTATAAATGATAACTCTCGTCCACAAATATATTGAGGGAAGGCAAAGAAGAGGATTTGAAATCAAGGCAGAATTGCAGGAAACAGATTTCAGGAGGTAGATTCGAATCGCCTTTAAAGCACATGAAAAGCGGCAAAATGTTGACAATGATGCCCTTGGCCAAAAAGGGCGTATGCGTTTTTTCCTGAATATATTCAGGAAAAAACGCATACGCCCTTTTTGGCCAACCAAGCAACCTGGAAAGGCAAATCAGCGCTACAAAGAAGTCTCGCTTCCCATCGGTCAAAAGGGCCCTGCTGAAAAAAGTGTCAAAACCAGAAATGCAGGACAGGCCATGGAGGAATCGGAGCCTTGCTACACTGATGGGCGGGATGTAAATCGCCAACAGCCACTCTGGAGAAGTGTACGGTGTGTCCTGAAACATCTAAAAAACACAGCTTAGAGAGCATAGGGCACTTCCACGCATGGGGGGATAAGGTGGGAAAATTGAAAATCAGCAAGACACAAGCACCCCAAAGTTTAGGGCTGCTCTGTTGACAAGGACCTCCACTTCATTCCACCTTAAATATCCCAGGAAAGCGAAAAATGGATAAAAAAGTTGTGGTCCTTATGTACAATGGAATATCACTCAGCCATGAAATCAATGTCATAAGGCTAGTAGCAGCATGATGAGTGGATTTAGGTAAGACGATTCTAAATGAAATAAGTCACACAGAAAAGGACACTTCTCATAAGGTGTCACTTATAGAGGGAATGTAAAAACCTTTACACTTGAACTGAATTACAAAACAGAACAGAGTCACACATGCAGAAAACACACTATGGCTGCTTAACGGGAAAGGTGAGGTGGGGTGATACATAAAACAAGAGTTTCAAATTAGCTCAGATACCGTTCCATAAACCCAATATGTAATAGACAAGACCTACTCCTTGCTCAGAGAACTGGACTCAACACGCCCGATTCACCGCACAAGAATATATCTGACTAGTAATAATCTTAAAACCTATGTATTGATATCTCTCTGTTAGTGTGTCAAGTGGGTGTAAAGCGGCATAAACACAGCCGTGAAAAGCAGCTAAACCCCATAATAAAAATAAATTACTTTTAAAAACCCATGAAACAAAGACAGGGAAAGACAGAGAAATTCTTACACAATTCGTTCAGGGGCTGTGATGCAACCTGGATTGACCATATCTAGACCCACAGCTGGATGAGACATAAGGGTGGACACTCTTGGGGCTGAGAGGTTTGGTGAGGTTGGGTGAGCAAACGGAGACCCTTTAAAGTAATACTGCGTGCTACCCATCGCATGGGTCCCAAATCTCCAGGTTCAAGGGCATCTTCCTACATCGAAAACATGCATGAGAAACCCAGAAGATGGTACACCGTGTGATGGGGAAAGGTTTCTAAAACGCACCTCATTTCTCATCTCCTTGTGCTCGGGTTCGCCATTCCAGCCACTTTACTAGCAATCTCCCTACTTGGAGCATCAGCACCTTTAACCTCCTGTTCCGTACAGGTTGCAATTTGTCCTGAGGATGAACGGGAAGACGGGGAACCTATGAGAGACTAGCTCTTGGTGTTGGGACAGGCACAGGTCACTCTATTTTCCCATCAGGAAGAAGAATTAACCACAGGCTCAGCCTGCCCCCCGGAACCAGAACAGGGCCTGAAGCCATCCTGCGCTTTTGCGGCCAGCTCCCAAAAAAGCGACTTGTAAAATGGAGCCTCAGGGCACTGCAATTCACAAACCTGCAGAGTTATAAATGATAACTCTCGTCCACAAATATATTGAGGGAAGGCAAAGAAGAGGATTTGAAATCAAGGCAGAATTGCAGGAAACAGATTTCAGGAGGTAGATTCGAATCGCCTTTAAAGCACATGAAAAGCGGCAAAACGTTGACAATGATGCCCTTGGCCAAAAAGGGCGTATGCGTTTTTTCCTGAATATATTCAGGAGAAAACGCATACGCCCTTTTTGGCCAACCAAGCAACCTGGAAAGGCAAATCAGCGCTACAAAGAAGTCTCGCTTCCCATCGGTCAAAAGGGCCCTGCTGAAAAAAGTGTCAAAACCAGAAATGCAGGACAGGCCATGGAGGAATCGGAGCCTTGCTACACTGATGGGCGGGATGTAAATCGCCAACAGCCACTCTGGAGAAGTGTACGGTGTGTCCTGAAACATCTAAAAAACACAGCTTAGAGAGCATAGGGCACTTCCACGCATGGGGGGATAAGGTGGGAAAATTGAAAATCAGCAAGACACAAGCACCCCAAAGTTTAGGGCTGCTCTGTTGACAAGGACCTCCACTTCATTCCACCTTAAATATCCCAGGAAAGCGAAAAATGGATAAAAAAGTTGTGGTCCTTATGTACAATGGAATATCACTCAGCCATGAAATCAATGTCATAAGGCTAGTAGCAGCATGATGAGTGGATTTAGGTAAGACGATTCTAAGTGAAATAAGTCACACAGAAAAGGACACTTCTCATAAGGTGTCACTTATAGAGGGAATGTAAAAACCTTTACACTTGAACTGAATTACAAAACAGAACAGAGTCACACATGCAGAAAACACACTATGGCTGCTTAACGGGAAAGGTGAGGTGGGGTGATACATAAAACAAGAGTTTCAAATTAGCTCAGATACCGTTCCATAAACCCAATATGTAATAGACAAGACCTACTCCTTGCTCAGAGAACTGGACTCAACACGCCCGATTCACCGCACAAGAATATATCTGACTAGTAATAATCTTAAAACCTATGTATTGATATCTCTCTGTTAGTGTGTCAAGTGGGTGTAAAGCGGCATAAACACAGCCGTGAAAAGCAGCTAAACCCGATAATAAAAATAAATTACTTTTAAAAACCCATGAAACAAAGACAGGGAAAGACAGAGAAATTCTTACACAATTCGTTCAGGGGCTGTGATGCAACCTGGATTGACCATATCTAGACCCACAGCTGGATGAGACATAAGGGTGGACACTCTTGGGGCTGAGAGGTTTGGTGAGGTTGGGTGAGCAAACGCAGACCCTTTAAAGTAATACTGCGTGCTACCCATCGCATGGGTCCCAAATCTCCAGGTTCAAGGGCATCTTCCTACATCGAAAACATGCATGAGAAACCCAGAAGATGGTACACCGTGTGATGGGGAAAGGTTTCTAAAACGCACCTCATTTCTCATCTCCTTGTGCTCGGGTTCGCCATTCCAGCCACTTTACTAGCAATCTCCCTACTTGGAGCATCAGCACCTTTAACCTCCTGTTCCGTACAGGTTGCAATTTGTCCTGAGGATGAACGGGAAGACGGGGAACCTATGAGAGACTAGCTCTTGGTGTTGGGACAGGCACAGGTCACTCTATTTTCCCATCAGGAAGAAGAATTAACCACAGGCTCAGCCTGCCCCCCGGAACCAGAACAGGGCCTGAAGCCATCCTGCGCTTTTGCGGCCAGCTCCCAAAAAAGCGACTTGTAAAATGGAGCCTTAGGGCACTGCAATTCACAAACCTGCAGAGTTATAAATGATAACTCTCGTCCACAAATATATTGAGGGAAGGCAAAGAAGAGGATTTGAAATCAAGGCAGAATTGCAGGAAACAGATTTCAGGAGGTAGATTCGAATCGCCTTTAAAGCACATGAAAAGCGGCAAAACGTTGACAATGATGCCCTTGGCCAAAAAGGGCGTATGCGTTTTTTCCTGAATATATTCAGGAGAAAACGCATACGCCCTTTTTGGCCAACCAAGCAACCTGGAAAGGCAAATCAGCGCTACAAAGAAGTCTCGCTTCCCATCGGTCAAAAGGGCCCTGCTGAAAAAAGTGTCAAAACCAGAAATGCAGGACAGGCCATGGAGGAATCGGAGCCTTGCTACACTGATGGGCGGGATGTAAATCGCCAACAGCCACTCTGGAGAAGTGTACGGTGTGTCCTGAAACA
This sequence comes from Balaenoptera physalus, assembly GCF_965194825.1. Lineage (NCBI taxonomy): Eukaryota > Metazoa > Chordata > Mammalia > Artiodactyla > Balaenopteridae > Balaenoptera > Balaenoptera physalus. The sequence continues at coordinate 15,730,798 of NC_138891.1, forward strand.
TCTAAAAAACACAGCTTAGAGAGCATAGGGCACTTCCACGCATGGGGGGATAAGGTGGGAAAATTGAAAATCAGCAAGACACAAGCACCCCAAAGTTTAGGGCTGCTCTGTTGACAAGGACCTCCACTTCATTCCACCTTAAATATCCCAGGAAAGCGAAAAATGGATAAAAAAGTTGTGGTCCTTATGTACAATGGAATATCACTCAGCCATGAAATCAATGTCATAAGGCTAGTAGCAGCATGATGAGTGGATTTAGGTAAGACGATTCTAAGTGAAATAAGTCACACAGAAAAGGACACTTCTCATAAGGTGTCACTTATAGAGGGAATGTAAAAACCTTTACACTTGAACTGAATTACAAAACAGAACAGAGTCACACATGCAGAAAACACACTATGGCTGCTTAACGGGAAAGGTGAGGTGGGGTGATACATAAAACAAGAGTTTCAAATTAGCTCAGATACCGTTCCATAAACCCAATATGTAATAGACAAGACCTACTCCTTGCTCAGAGAACTGGACTCAACACGCCCGATTCACCGCACAAGAATATATCTGACTAGTAATAATCTTAAAACCTATGTATTGATATCTCTCTGTTAGTGTGTCAAGTGGGTGTAAAGCGGCATAAACACAGCCGTGAAAAGCAGCTAAACCCGATAATAAAAATAAATTACTTTTAAAAACCCATGAAACAAAGACAGGGAAAGACAGAGAAATTCTTACACAATTCGTTCAGGGGCTGTGATGCAACCTGGATTGACCATATCTAGACCCACAGCTGGATGAGACATAAGGGTGGACACTCTTGGGGCTGAGAGGTTTGGTGAGGTTGGGTGAGCAAACGCAGACCCTTTAAAGTAATACTGCGTGCTACCCATCGCATGGGTCCCAAATCTCCAGGTTCAAGGGCATCTTCCTACATCGAAAACATGCATGAGAAACCCAGAAGATGGTACACCGTGTGATGGGGAAAGGTTTCTAAAACGCACCTCATTTCTCATCTCCTTGTGCTCGGGTTCGCCATTCCAGCCACTTTACTAGCAATCTCCCTACTTGGAGCATCAGCACCTTTAACCTCCTGTTCCGTACAGGTTGCAATTTGTCCTGAGGATGAACGGGAAGACGGGGAACCTATGAGAGACTAGCTCTTGGTGTTGGGACAGGCACAGGTCACTCTATTTTCCCATCAGGAAGAAGAATTAACCACAGGCTCAGCCTGCCCCCCGGAACCAGAACAGGGCCTGAAGCCATCCTGCGCTTTTGCGGCCAGCTCCCAAAAAAGCGACTTGTAAAATGGAGCCTTAGGGCACTGCAATTCACAAACCTGCAGAGTTATAAATGATAACTCTCGTCCACAAATATATTGAGGGAAGGCAAAGAAGAGGATTTGAAATCAAGGCAGAATTGCAGGAAACAGATTTCAGGAGGTAGATTCGAATCGCCTTTAAAGCACATGAAAAGCGGCAAAACGTTGACAATGATGCCCTTGGCCAAAAAGGGCGTATGCGTTTTTTCCTGAATATATTCAGGAGAAAACGCATACGCCCTTTTTGGCCAACCAAGCAACCTGGAAAGGCAAATCAGCGCTACAAAGAAGTCTCGCTTCCCATCGGTCAAAAGGGCCCTGCTGAAAAAAGTGTCAAAACCAGAAATGCAGGACAGGCCATGGAGGAATCGGAGCCTTGCTACACTGATGGGCGGGATGTAAATCGCCAACAGCCACTCTGGAGAAGTGTACGGTGTGTCCTGAAACATCTAAAAAACACAGCTTAGAGAGCATAGGGCACTTCCACGCATGGGGGGATAAGGTGGGAAAATTGAAAATCAGCAAGACACAAGCACCCCAAAGTTTAGGGCTGCTCTGTTGACAAGGACCTCCACTTCATTCCACCTTAAATATCCCAGGAAAGCGAAAAATGGATAAAAAAGTTGTGGTCCTTATGTACAATGGAATATCACTCAGCCATGAAATCAATGTCATAAGGCTAGTAGCAGCATGATGAGTGGATTTAGGTAAGACGATTCTAAGTGAAATAAGTCACACAGAAAAGGACACTTCTCATAAGGTGTCACTTATAGAGGGAATGTAAAAACCTTTACACTTGAACTGAATTACAAAACAGAACAGAGTCACACATGCAGAAAACACACTATGGCTGCTTAACGGGAAAGGTGAGGTGGGGTGATACATAAAACAAGAGTTTCAAATTAGCTCAGATACCGTTCCATAAACCCAATATGTAATAGACAAGACCTACTCCTTGCTCAGAGAACTGGACTCAACACGCCCGATTCACCGCACAAGAATATATCTGACTAGTAATAATCTTAAAACCTATGTATTGATATCTCTCTGTTAGTGTGTCAAGTGGGTGTAAAGCGGCATAAACACAGCCGTGAAAAGCAGCTAAACCCCATAATAAAAATAAATTACTTTTAAAAACCCATGAAACAAAGACAGGGAAAGACAGAGAAATTCTTACACAATTCGTTCAGGGGCTGTGTTGCAACCTGGATTGACCATATCTAGACCCACAGCTGGATGAGACATAAGGGTGGACACTCTTGGGGCTGAGAGGTTTGGTGAGGTTGGGTGAGCAAACGCAGACCCTTTAAAGTAATACTGCGTGCTACCCATCGCATGGGTCCCAAATCTCCAGGTTCAAGGGCATCTTCCTACATCGAAAACATGCATGAGAAACCCAGAAGATGGTACACCGTGTGATGGGGAAAGGTTTCTAAAACGCACCTCATTTCTCATCTCCTTGTGCTCGGGTTCGCCATTCCAGCCACTTTACTAGCAATCTCCCTACTTGGAGCATCAGCACCTTTAACCTCCTGTTCCGTACAGGTTGCAATTTGTCCTGAGGATGAACGGGAAGACGGGGAACCTATGAGAGACTAGCTCTTGGTGTTGGGACAGGCACAGGTCACTCTATTTTCCCATCAGGAAGAAGAATTAACCACAGGCTCAGCCTGCCCCCCGGAACCAGAACAGGGCCTGAAGCCATCCTGCGCTTTTGCGGCCAGCTCCCAAAAAAGCGACTTGTAAAATGGAGCTTCAGGGCACTGCAATTCACAAACCTGCAGAGTTATAAATGATAACTCTCGTCCACAAATATATTGAGGGAAGGCAAAGAAGAGGATTTGAAATCAAGGCAGAATTGCAGGAAACAGATTTCAGGAGGTAGATTCGAATCGCCTTTAAAGAACATGAAAAGCGGCAAAACGTTGACAATGATGCCCTTGGCCAAAAAGTGCATATGCGTTTTTTCCTGAATATATTCAGGAAAAAACGCATACGCCCTTTTTGGCCAACCAAGCAACCTGGAAAGGCAAATCAGCGCTACAAAGAAGTCTCGCTTCCCATCGGTCAAAAGGGCCCTGCTGAAAAAAGTGTCAAAACCAGAAATGCAGGACAGGCCATGGAGGAATCGGAGCCTTGCTACACTGATGGGCGGGATGTAAATCGCCAACAGCCACTCTGGAGAAGTGTACGGTGTGTCCTGAAACATCTAAAAAACACAGCTTAGAGAGCATAGGGCACTTCCACGCATGGGGGGATAAGGTGGGAAAATTGAAAATCAGCAAGACACAAGCACCCCAAAGTTTAGGGCTGCTCTGTTGACAAGGACCTCCACTTCATTCCACCTTAAATATCCCAGGAAAGCGAAAAATGGATAAAAAAGTTGTGGTCCTTATGTACAATGGAATATCACTCAGCCATGAAATCAATGTCATAAGGCTAGTAGCAGCATGATGAGTGGATTTAGGTAAGACGATTCTAAGTGAAATAAGTCACACAGAAAAGGACACTTCTCATAAGGTGTCACTTATAGAGGGAATGTAAAAACCTTTACACTTGAACTGAATTACAAAACAGAACAGAGTCACACATGCAGAAAACACACTATGGCTGCTTAACGGGAAAGGTGAGGTGGGGTGATACATAAAACAAGAGTTTCAAATTAGCTCAGATACCGTTCCATAAACCCAATATGTAATAGACAAGACCTACTCCTTGCTCAGAGAACTGGACTCAACACGCCCGATTCACTGCACAAGAATATATCTGACTAGTAATAATCTTAAAACCTATGTATTGATATCTCTCTGTTAGTGTGTCAAGTGGGTGTAAAGCGGCATAAACACAGCCGTGAAAAGCAGCTAAACCCCATAATAAAAATAAATTACTTTTAAAAACCCATGAAACAAAGACAGGGAAAGACAGAGAAATTCTTACACAATTCGTTCAGGGGCTGTGATGCAACCTGGATTGACCATATCTAGACCCACAGCTGGATGAGACATAAGGGTGGACACTCTTGGGGCTGAGAGGTTTGGTGAGGTTGGGTGAGCAAACGCAGACCCTTTAAAGTAATACTGCGTGCTACCCATCGCATGGGTCCCAAATCTCCAGGTTCAAGGGCATCTTCCTACATCGAAAACATGCATGAGAAACCCAGAAGATGGTACACCGTGTGATGGGGAAAGGTTTCTAAAACGCACCTCATTTCTCATCTCCTTGTGCTCGGGTTCGCCATTCCAGCCACTTTACTAGCAATCTCCCTACTTGGAGCATCAGCACCTTTAACCTCCTGTTCCGTACAGGTTGCAATTTGTCCTGAGGATGAACGGGAAGACGGGGAACCTATGAGAGACTAGCTCTTGGTGTTGGGACAGGCACAGGTCACTCTATTTTCCCATCAGGAAGAAGAATTAACCACAGGCTCAGCCTGCCCCCCGGAACCAGAACAGGGCCTGAAGCCATCCTGCGCTTTTGCGGCCAGCTCCCAAAAAAGCGACTTGTAAAATGGAGCCTTAGGGCACTGCAATTCACAAACCTGCAGAGTTATAAATGATAACTCTCGTCCACAAATATATTGAGGGAAGGCAAAGAAGAGGATTTGAAATCAAGGCAGAATTGCAGGAAACAGATTTCAGGAGGTAGATTCGAATCGCCTTTAAAGCACATGAAAAGCGGCAAAACGTTGACAATGATGCCCTTGGCCAAAAAGGGCGTATGCGTTTTTTCCTGAATATATTCAGGAAAAAACGCATACGCCCTTTTTGGCCAACCAAGCAACCTGGAAAGGCAAATCAGCGCTACAAAGAAGTCTCGCTTCCCATCGGTCAAAAGGGCCCTGCTGAAAAAAGTGTCAAAACCAGAAATGCAGGACAGGCCATGGAGGAATCGGAGCCTTGCTACACTGATGGGCGGGATGTAAATCGCCAACAGCCACTCTGGAGAAGTGTACGGTGTGTCCTGAAACATCTAAAAAACACAGCTTAGAGAGCATAGGGCACTTCCACGCATGGGGGGATAAGGTGGGAAAATTGAAAATCAGCAAGACACAAGCACCCCAAAGTTTAGGGCTGCTCTGTTGACAAGGACCTCCACTTCATTCCACCTTAAATATCCCAGGAAAGCGAAAAATGGATAAAAAAGTTGTGGTCCTTATGTACAATGGAATATCACTCAGCCATGAAATCAATGTCATAAGGCTAGTAGCAGCATGATGAGTGGATTTAGGTAAGACGATTCTAAGTGAAATAAGTCACACAGAAAAGGACACTTCTCATAAGGTGTCACTTATAGAGGGAATGTAAAAACCTTTACACTTGAACTGAATTACAAAACAGAACAGAGTCACACATGCAGAAAACACACTATGGCTGCTTAACGGGAAAGGTGAGGTGGGGTGATACATAAAACAAGAGTTTCAAATTAGCTCAGATACCGTTCCATAAACCCAATATGTAATAGACAAGACCTACTCCTTGCTCAGAGAACTGGACTCAACACGCCCGATTCACTGCACAAGAATATATCTGACTAGTAATAATCTTAAAACCTATGTATTGATATCTCTCTGTTAGTGTGTCAAGTGGGTGTAAAGCGGCATAAACACAGCCGTGAAAAGCAGCTAAACCCCATAATAAAAATAAATTACTTTTAAAAACCCATGAAACAAAGACAGGGAAAGACAGAGAAATTCTTACACAATTCGTTCAGGGGCTGTGATGCAACCTGGATTGACCATATCTAGACCCACAGCTGGATGAGACATAAGGGTGGACACTCTTGGGGCTGAGAGGTTTGGTGAGGTTGGGTGAGCAAACGCAGACCCTTTAAAGTAATACTGCGTGCTACCCATCGCATGGGTCCCAAATCTCCAGGTTCAAGGGCATCTTCCTACATCGAAAACATGCATGAGAAACCCAGAAGATGGTACACCGTGTGATGGGGAAAGGTTTCTAAAACGCACCTCATTTCTCATCTCCTTGTGCTCGGGTTCGCCATTCCAGCCACTTTACTAGCAATCTCCCTACTTGGAGCATCAGCACCTTTAACCTCCTGTTCCGTACAGGTTGCAATTTGTCCTGAGGATGAACGGGAAGACGGGGAACCTATGAGAGACTAGCTCTTGGTGTTGGGACAGGCACAGGTCACTCTATTTTCCCATCAGGAAGAAGAATTAACCACAGGCTCAGCCTGCCCCCCGGAACCAGAACAGGGCCTGAAGCCATCCTGCGCTTTTGCGGCCAGCTCCCAAAAAAGCGACTTGTAAAATGGAGCCTTAGGGCACTGCAATTCACAAACCTGCAGAGTTATAAATGATAACTCTCGTCCACAAATATATTGAGGGAAGGCAAAGAAGAGGATTTGAAATCAAGGCAGAATTGCAGGAAACAGATTTCAGGAGGTAGATTCGAATCGCCTTTAAAGCACATGAAAAGCGGCAAAACGTTGACAATGATGCCCTTGGCCAAAAAGGGCGTATGCGTTTTTTCCTGAATATATTCAGGAAAAAACGCATACGCCCTTTTTGGCCAACCAAGCAACCTGGAAAGGCAAATCAGCGCTACAAAGAAGTCTCGCTTCCCATCGGTCAAAAGGGCCCTGCTGAAAAAAGTGTCAAAACCAGAAATGCAGGACAGGCCATGGAGGAATCGGAGCCTTGCTACACTGATGGGCGGGATGTAAATCGCCAACAGCCACTCTGGAGAAGTGTACGGTGTGTCCTGAAACATCTAAAAAACACAGCTTAGAGAGCATAGGGCACTTCCACGCATGGGGGGATAAGGTGGGAAAATTGAAAATCAGCAAGACACAAGCACCCCAAAGTTTAGGGCTGCTCTGTTGACAAGGACCTCCACTTCATTCCACCTTAAATATCCCAGGAAAGCGAAAAAAAATGGATAAAAAAGTTGTGGTCCTTATGTACAATGGAATATCACTCAGCCATGAAATCAATGTCATAAGGCTAGTAGCAGCATGATGAGTGGATTTAGGTAAGACGATTCTAAGTGAAATAAGTCACACAGAAAAGGACACTTCTCATAAGGTGTCACTTATAGAGGGAATGTAAAAACCTTTACACTTGAACTGAATTACAAAACAGAACAGAGTCACACATGCAGAAAACACACTATGGCTGCTTAACGGGAAAGGTGAGGTGGGGTGATACATAAAACAAGAGTTTCAAATTAGCTCAGATACCGTTCCATAAACCCAATATGTAATAGACAAGACCTACTCCTTGCTCAGAGAACTGGACTCAACACGCCCGATTCACCGCACAAGAATATATCTGACTAGTAATAATCTTAAAACCTATGTATTGATATCTCTCTGTTAGTGTGTCAAGTGGGTGTAAAGCGGCATAAACACAGCCGTGAAAAGCAGCTAAACCCCATAATAAAAATAAATTACTTTTAAAAACCCATGAAACAAAGACAGGGAAAGACAGAGAAATTCTTACACAATTCGTTCAGGGGCTGTGTGGCAACCTGGATTGACCATATCTAGACCCACAGCTGGATGAGACATAAGGGTGGACACTCTTGGGGCTGAGAGGTTTGGTGAGGTTGGGTGAGCAAACGCAGACCCTTTAAAGTAATACTGCGTGCTACCCATCGCATGGGTCCCAAATCTCCAGGTTCAAGGGCATCTTCCTACATCGAAAACATGCATGAGAAACCCAGAAGATGGTACACCGTGTGATGGGGAAAGGTTTCTAAAACGCACCTCATTTCTCATCTCCTTGTGCTCGGGTTCGCCATTCCAGCCACTTTACTAGCAATCTCCCTACTTGGAGCATCAGCACCTTTAACCTCCTGTTCCGTACAGGTTGCAATTTGTCCTGAGGATGAACGGGAAGACGGGGAACCAATGAGAGACTAGCTCTTGGTGTTGGGACAGGCACAGGTCACTCTATTTTCCCATCAGGAAGAAGAATTAACCACAGGCTCAGCCTGCCCCCCGGAACCAGAACAGGGCCTGAAGCCATCCTGCGCTTTTGCGGCCAGCTCCCAAAAAAGCGACTTGTAAAATGGAGCTTCAGGGCACTGCAATTCACAAACCTGCAGAGTTATAAATGATAACTCTCGTCCACAAATATATTGAGGGAAGGCAAAGAAGAGGATTTGAAATCAAGGCAGAATTGCAGGAAACAGATTTCAGGAGGTAGATTCGAATCGCCTTTAAAGCACATGAAAAGCGGCAAAACGTTGACAATGATGCCCTTGGCCAAAAAGGGCGTATGCGTTTTTTCCTGAATATATTCAGGAAAAAACGCATACGCCCTTTTTGGCCAACCAAGCAACCTGGAAAGGCAAATCAGCGCTACAAAGAAGTCTCGCTTCCCATCGGTCAAAAGGGCCCTGCTGAAAAAAGTGTCAAAACCAGAAATGCAGGACAGGCCATGGAGGAATCGGAGCCTTGCTACACTGATGGGCGGGATGTAAATCGCCAACAGCCACTCTGGAGAAGTGTACGGTGTGTCCTGAAACATCTAAAAAACACAGCTTAGAGAGCATAGGGCACTTCCACGCATGGGGGGATAAGGTGGGAAAATTGAAAATCAGCAAGACACAAGCACCCCAAAGTTTAGGGCTGCTCTGTTGACAAGGACCTCCACTTCATTCCACCTTAAATATCCCAGGAAAGCGAAAAATGGATAAAAAAGTTGTGGTCCTTATGTACAATGGAATATCACTCAGCCATGAAATCAATGTCATAAGGCTAGTAGCAGCATGATGAGTGGATTTAGGTAAGACGATTCTAAGTGAAATAAGTCACACAGAAAAGGACACTTCTCATAAGGTGTCACTTATAGAGGGAATGTAAAAACCTTTACACTTGAACTGAATTACAAAACAGAACAGAGTCACACATGCAGAAAACACACTATGGCTGCTTAACGGGAAAGGTGAGGTGGGGTGATACATAAAACAAGAGTTTCAAATTAGCTCAGATACCGTTCCATAAACCCAATATGTAATAGACAAGACCTACTCCTTGCTCAGAGAACTGGACTCAACACGCCCGATTCACCGCACAAGAATATATCTGACTAGTAATAATCTTAAAACCTATGTATTGATATCTCTCTGTTAGTGTGTCAAGTGGGTGTAAAGCGGCATAAACACAGCCGTGAAAAGCAGCTAAACCCCATAATAAAAATAAATTACTTTTAAAAACCCATGAAACAAAGACAGGGAAAGACAGAGAAATTCTTACACAATTCGTTCAGGGGCTGTGATGCAACCTGGATTGACCATATCTAGACCCACAGCTGGATGAGACATAAGGGTGGACACTCTTGGGGCTGAGAGGTTTGGTGAGGTTGGGTGAGCAAACGCAGACCCTTTAAAGTAATACTGCGTGCTACCCATCGCATGGGTCCCAAATCTCCAGGTTCAAGGGCATCTTCCTACATCGAAAACATGCATGAGAAACCCAGAAGATGGTACACCGTGTGATGGGGAAAGGTTTCTAAAACGCACCTCATTTCTCATCTCCTTGTGCTCGGGTTCGCCATTCCAGCCACTTTACTAGCAATCTCCCTACTTGGAGCATCAGCACCTTTAACCTCCTGTTCCGTACAGGTTGCAATTTGTCCTGAGGATGAACGGGAAGACGGGGAACCTATGAGAGACTAGCTCTTGGTGTTGGGACAGGCACAGGTCACTCTATTTTCCCATCAGGAAGAAGAATTAACCACAGGCTCAGCCTGCCCCCCGGAACCAGAACAGGGCCTGAAGCCATCCTGCGCTTTTGCGGCCAGCTCCCAAAAAAGCGACTTGTAAAATGGAGCCTCAGGGCACTGCAATTCACAAACCTGCAGAGTTATAAATGATAACTCTCGTCCACAAATATATTGAGGGAAGGCAAAGAAGAGGATTTGAAATCAAGGCAGAATTGCAGGAAACAGATTTCAGGAGGTAGATTCGAATCGCCTTTAAAGCACATGAAAAGCGGCAAAACGTTGACAATGATGCCCTTGGCCAAAAAGGGCGTATGCGTTTTTTCCTGAATATATTCAGGAAAAAACGCATACGCCCTTTTTGGCCAACCAAGCAACCTGGAAAGGCAAATCAGCGCTACAAAGAAGTCTCGCTTCCCATCGGTCAAAAGGGCCCTGCTGAAAAAAGTGTCAAAACCAGAAATGCAGGACAGGCCATGGAGGAATCGGAGCCTTGCTACACTGATGGGCGGGATGTAAATCGCCAACAGCCACTCTGGAGAAGTGTACGGTGTGTCCTGAAACATCTAAAAAACACAGCTTAGAGAGCATAGGGCACTTCCACGCATGGGGGGATAAGGTGGGAAAATTGAAAATCAGCAAGACACAAGCACCCCAAAGTTTAGGGCTGCTCTGTTGACAAGGACCTCCACTTCATTCCACCTTAAATATCCCAGGAAAGCGAAAAATGGATAAAAAAGTTGTGGTCCTTATGTACAATGGAATATCACTCAGCCATGAAATCAATGTCATAAGGCTAGTAGCAGCATGATGAGTGGATTTAGGTAAGACGATTCTAAGTGAAATAAGTCACACAGAAAAGGACACTTCTCATAAGGTGTCACTTATAGAGGGAATGTAAAAACCTTTACACTTGAACTGAATTACAAAACAGAACAGAGTCACACATGCAGAAAACACACTATGGCTGCTTAACGGGAAAGGTGAGGTGGGGTGATACATAAAACAAGAGTTTCAAATTAGCTCAGATACCGTTCCATAAACCCAATATGTAATAGACAAGACCTACTCCTTGCTCAGAGAACTGGACTCAACACGCCCGATTCACCGCACAAGAATATATCTGACTAGTAATAATCTTAAAACCTATGTATTGATATCTCTCTGTTAGTGTGTCAAGTGGGTGTAAAGCGGCATAAACACAGCCGTGAAAAGCAGCTAAACCCCATAATAAAAATAAATTACTTTTAAAAACCCATGAAACAAAGACAGGGAAAGACAGAGAAATTCTTACACAATTCGTTCAGGGGCTGTGATGCAACCTGGATTGACCATATCTAGACCCACAGCTGGATGAGACATAAGGGTGGACACTCTTGGGGCTGAGAGGTTTGGTGAGGTTGGGTGAGCAAACGCAGACCCTTTAAAGTAATACTGCGTGCTACCCATCGCATGGGTCCCAAATCTCCAGGTTCAAGGGCATCTTCCTACATCGAAAACATGCATGAGAAACCCAGAAGATGGTACACCGTGTGATGGGGAAAGGTTTCTAAAACGCACCTCATTTCTCATCTCCTTGTGCTCGGGTTCGCCATTCCAGCCACTTTACTAGCAATCTCCCTACTTGGAGCATCAGCACCTTTAACCTCCTGTTCCGTACAGGTTGCAATTTGTCCTGAGGATGAACGGGAAGACGGGGAACCTATGAGAGACTAGCTCTTGGTGTTGGGACAGGCACAGGTCACTCTATTTTCCCATCAGGAAGAAGAATTAACCACAGGCTCAGCCTGCCCCCCGGAACCAGAACAGGGCCTGAAGCCATCCTGCGCTTTTGCGGCCAGCTCCCAAAAAAGCGACTTGTAAAATGGAGCCTCAGGGCACTGCAATTCACAAACCTGCAGAGTTATAAATGATAACTCTCGTCCACAAATATATTGAGGGAAGGCAAAGAAGAGGATTTGAAATCAAGGCAGAATTGCAGGAAACAGATTTCAGGAGGTAGATTCGAATCGCCTTTAAAGCACATGAAAAGCGGCAAAACGTTGACAATGATGCCCTTGGCCAAAAAGGGCGTATGCGTTTTTTCCTGAATATATTCAGGAAAAAACGCATACGCCCTTTTTGGCCAACCAAGCAACCTGGAAAGGCAAATCAGCGCTACAAAGAAGTCTCGCTTCCCATCGGTCAAAAGGGCCCTGCTGAAAAAAGTGTCAAAACCAGAAATGCAGGACAGGCCATGGAGGAATCGGAGCCTTGCTACACTGATGGGCGGGATGTAAATCGCCAACAGCCACTCTGGAGAAGTGTACGGTGTGTCCTGAAACATCTAAAAAACACAGCTTAGAGAGCATAGGGCACTTCCACGCATGGGGGGATAAGGTGGGAAAATTGAAAATCAGCAAGACACAAGCACCCCAAAGTTTAGGGCTGCTCTGTTGACAAGGACCTCCACTTCATTCCACCTTAAATATCCCAGGAAAGCGAAAAATGGATAAAAAAGTTGTGGTCCTTATGTACAATGGAATATCACTCAGCCATGAAATCAATGTCATAAGGCTAGTAGCAGCATGATGAGTGGATTTAGGTAAGACGATTCTAAGTGAAATAAGTCACACAGAAAAGGACACTTCTCATAAGGTGTCACTTATAGAGGGAATGTAAAAACCTTTACACTTGAACTGAATTACAAAACAGAACAGAGTCACACATGCAGAAAACACACTATGGCTGCTTAACGGGAAAGGTGAGGTGGGGTGATACATAAAACAAGAGTTTCAAATTAGCTCAGATACCGTTCCATAAACCCAATATGTAATAGACAAGACCTACTCCTTGCTCAGAGAACTGGACTCAACACGCCCGATTCACCGCACAAGAATATATCTGACTAGTAATAATCTTAAAACCTATGTATTGATATCTCTCTGTTAGTGTGTCAAGTGGGTGTAAAGCGGCATAAACACAGCCGTGAAAAGCAGCTAAACCCCATAATAAAAATAAATTACTTTTAAAAACCCATGAAACAAAGACAGGGAAAGACAGAGAAATTCTTACACAATTCGTTCAGGGGCTGTGATGCAACCTGGATTGACCATATCTAGACCCACAGCTGGATGAGACATAAGGGTGGACACTCTTGGGGCTGAGAGGTTTGGTGAGGTTGGGTGAGCAAACGCAGACCCTTTAAAGTAATACTGCGTGCTACCCATCGCATGGGTCCCAAATCTCCAGGTTCAAGGGCATCTTCCTACATCGAAAACATGCATGAGAAACCCAGAAGATGGTACACCGTGTGATAGGGAAAGGTTTCTAAAACGCACCTCATTTCTCATCTCCTTGTGCTCGGGTTCGCCATTCCAGCCACTTTACTAGCAATCTCCCTACTTGGAGCATCAGCACCTTTAACCTCCTGTTCCGTACAGGTTGCAATTTGTCCTGAGGATGAACGGGAAGACGGGGAACCTATGAGAGACTAGCTCTTGGTGTTGGGACAGGCACAGGTCACTCTATTTTCCCATCAGGAAGAAGAATTAACCACAGGCTCAGCCTGACCCCCGGAACCAGAACAGGGCCTGAAGCCATCCTGCGCTTTTGCGGCCAGCTCCCAACAAAGCGACTTGTAAAATGGAGCCTCAGGGCACTGCAATTCACAAACCTGCAGAGTTATAAATGATAACTCTCGTCCACAAATATATTGAGGGAAGGCAAAGAAGAGGATTTGAAATCAAGGCAGAATTGCAGGAAACAGATTTCAGGAGGTAGATTCGAATCGCCTTTAAAGCACATGAAAAGTGGCAAAACGTTGACAATGATGCCCTTGGCCAAAAAGGGCGTATGCGTTTTTTCCTGAATATATTCAGGAAAAAACGCATACGCCCTTTTTGGCCAACCAAGCAACCTGGAAAGGCAAATCAGCGCTACAAAGAAGTCTCGCTTCCCATCGGTCAAAAGGGCCCTGCTGAAAAAAGTGTCAAAACCAGAAATGCAGGACAGGCCATGGAGGAATCGGAGCCTTGCTACACTGATGGGCGGGATGTAAATCGCCAACAGCCACTCTGGAGAAGTGTACGGTGTGTCCTGAAACATCTAAAAAACACAGCTTAGAGAGCATAGGGCACTTCCACGCATGGGGGGATAAGGTGGGAAAATTGAAAATCAGCAAGACACAAGCACCCCAAAGTTTAGGGCTGCTCTGTTGACAAGGACCTCCACTTCATTCCACCTTAAATATCCCAGGAAAGCGAAAAATGCATAAAAAAGTTGTGGTCCTTATGTACAATGGAATATCACTCAGCCATGAAATCAATGTCATAAGGCTAGTAGCAGCATGATGAGTGGATTTAGGTAAGACGATTCTAAGTGAAATAAGTCACACAGAAAAGGACACTTCTCATAAGGTGTCACTTATAGAGGGAATGTAAAAACCTTTACACTTGAACTGAATTACAAAACAGAACAGAGTCACACATGCAGAAAACACACTATGGCTGCTTAACGGGAAAGGTGAGGTGGGGTGATACATAAAACAAGAGTTTCAAATTAGCTCAGATACCGTTACATAAACCCAATATGTAATAGACAAGACCTACTCCTTGCTCAGAGAACTGGACTCAACACGCCCGATTCACCGCACAAGAATATATCTGAGTAGTAATAATCTTAAAACCTATGTATTGATATCTCTCTGTTAGTGTGTCAAGTGGGTGTAAAGCGGCATAAACACAGCCGTGAAAAGCAGCTAAACCCCATTATAAAAATAAATTACTTTTAAAAACCCATGAAACAAAGACAGGGAAAGACAGAGAAATTCTTACACAATTCGTTCAGGGGCTGTGATGCAACCTGGATTGACCATATCTAGACCCACAGCTGGATGAGACATAAGGGTGGACACTCTTGGGGCTGAGAGGTTTGGTGAGGTTGGGTGAGCAAACGCAGACCCTTTAAAGTAATACTGCGTGCTACCCATCGCATGGGTCCCAAATCTCCAGGTTCAAGGGCATCTTCCTACATCGAAAACATGCATGAGAAACCCAGAAGATGGTACACCGTGTGATGGGGAAAGGTTTCTAAAACGCACCTCATTTCTCATCTCCTTGTGCTCAGGTTCGCCATTCCAGCCACTTTACTAGCAATCTCCCTAATTGGAGCATCAGCACCTTTAACCTCCTGTTCCGTACAGGTTGCAATTTGTCCTGAGGATGAACGGGAAGACGGGGAACCAATGAGAGACTAGCTCTTGGTGTTGGGACAGGCACAGGTCACTCTATTTTCCCATCAGGAAGAAGAATTAACCACAGGCTCAGCCTGCCCCCCGGAACCAGAACAGGGCCTGAAGCCATCCTGCGCTTTTGCGGCCAGCTCCCAAAAAAGCGACTTGTAAAATGGAGCCTCAGGGCACTGCAATTCACAAACCTGCAGAGTTATAAATGATAACTCTCATCCACAAATATATTGAGGGAAGGCAAAGAAGAGGATTTGAAATCAAGGCAGAATTGCAGGAAACAGATTTCAGGAGGTAGATTCGAATCGCCTTTAAAGCACATGAAAAGCGGCAAAATGTTGACAATGATGCCCTTGGCCAAAAAGGGCGTATGCGTTTTTTCCTGATTATATTCAGGAAAAAACGCATACGCCCTTTTTGGCCAACCAAGCAACCTGGAAAGGCAAATCAGCGCTACAAAGAAGTCTCGCTTCCCATCGGTCAAAAGGGCCATGCTGAAAAAAGTGTCAAAACCAGAAATGCAGGACAGGCCATGGAGGAATCGGAGCCTTGCTACACTGATGGGCGGGATGTAAATCGCCAACAGCCACTCTGGAGAAGTGTACGGTGTGTCCTGAAACATCTAAGAAACACAGCTTAGAGAGCATAGGGCACTTCCACGCATGGGGGGATAAGGTGGGAAAATTGAAAATCAGCAAGACACAAGCACCCCAAAGTTTAGGGCTGCTCTGTTGACAAGGACCTCCACTTCATTCCACCTTAAATATCCCAGGAAAGCGAAAAATGGATAAAAAAGTTGTGGTCCTTATGTACAATGGAATATCACTCAGCCATGAAATCAATGTCATAAGGCTAGTAGCAGCATGATGAGTGGATTTAGGTAAGACGATTCTAAGTGAAATAAGTCACACAGAAAAGGACACTTCTCATAAGGTGTCACTTATAGAGGGAATGTAAAAACCGTTACACTTGAACTGAATTACAAAACAGAACAGAGTCACACATGCAGAAAACACACTATGGCTGCTTAACGGGAAAGGTGAGGTGGGGTGATACATAAAACAAGAGTTTCAAATTAGCTCAGATACCGTTCCATAAACCCAATATGTAATAGACAAGACCTACTCCTTGCTCAGAGAACTGGACTCAACACGCCCGATTCACCGCACAAGAATATATCTGACTAGTAATAATCTTAAAACCTATGTATTGATATCTCTCTGTTAGTGTGTCAAGTGGGTGTAAAGCGGCATAAACACAGCCGTGAAAAGCAGCTAAACCCCATTATAAAAATAAATTACTTTTAAAAACCCATGAAACAAAGACAGGGAAAGACAGAGAAATTCTTACACAATTCGTTCAGGGGCTGTGATGCAACCTGGATTGACCATATCTAGACCCACAGCTGGATGAGACATAAGGGTGGACACTCTTGGGGCTGAGAGGTTTGGTGAGGTTGGGTGAGCAAACGCAGACCCTTTAAAGTAATACTGCGTGCTACCCATCGCATGGGTCCCAAATCTCCAGGTTCAAGGGCATCTTCCTACATCGAAAACATGCATGAGAAACCCAGAAGATGGTACACCGTGTGATGGGGAAAGGTTTCTAAAACGCACCTCATTTCTCATCTCCTTGTGCTCGGGTTCGCCATTCCAGCCACTTTACTAGCAATCTCCCTACTTGGAGCATCAGCACCTTTAACCTCCTGTTCCGTACAGGTTGCAATTTGTCCTGAGGATGAACGGGAAGATGGGGAACCAATGAGAGACTAGCTCTTGGTGTTGGGACAGGCACAGGTCACTCTATTTTCCCATCAGGAAGAAGAATTAACCACAGGCTCAGCCTGCCCCCCGGAACCAGAACAGGGCCTGAAGCCATCCTGCGCTTTTGCGGCCAGCTCCCAAAAAAGCGACTTGTAAAATGGAGCTTCAGGGCACTGCAATTCACAAACCTGCAGAGTTATAAATGATAACTCTCGTCCACAAATATATTGAGGGAAGGCAAAGAAGAGGATTTGAAATCAAGGCAGAATTGCAGGAAACAGATTTCAGGAGGTAGATTCGAATCGCCTTTAAAGCACATGAAAAGCGGCAAAACGTTGACAATGATGCCCTTGGCCAAAAAGGGCGTATGCGTTTTTTCCTGAATATATTCAGGAAAAAACGCATACGCCCTTTTTGGCCAACCAAGCAACCTGGAAAGGCAAATCAGCGCTACAAAGAAGTCTCGCTTCCCATCGGTCAAAAGGGCCCTGCTGAAAAAAGTGTCAAAACCAGAAATGCAGGACAGGCCATGGAGGAATCGGAGCCTTGCTACACTGATGGGCGGGATGTAAATCGCCAACAGCCACTCTGGAGAAGTGTACGGTGTGTCCTGAAACATCTAAAAAACACAGCTTAGAGAGCATAGGGCACTTCCACGCATGGGGGGATAAGGTGGGAAAATTGAAAATCAGCAAGACACAAGCACCCCAAAGTTTAGGGCTGCTCTGTTGACAAGGACCTCCACTTCATTCCACCTTAAATATCCCAGGAAAGCGAAAAATGGATAAAAAAGTTGTGGTCCTTATGTACAATGGAATATCACTCAGCCATGAAATCAATGTCATAAGGCTAGTAGCAGCATGATGAGTGGATTTAGGTAAGACGATTCTAAGTGAAATAAGTCACACAGAAAAGGACACTTCTCATAAGGTGTCACTTATAGAGGGAATGTAAAAACCTTTACACTTGAACTGAATTACGAAACAGAACAGAGTCACACATGCAGAAAACACACTATGGCTGCTTAACGGGAAAGGTGAGGTGGGGTGATACATAAAACAAGAGTTTCAAATTAGCTCAGATACCGTTCCATAAACCCAATATGTAATAGACAAGACCTACTCCTTGCTCAGAGAACTGGACTCAACACGCCCGATTCACCGCACAAGAATATATCTGACTAATAATAATCTTAAAACCTATGTATTGATATCTCTCTGTTAGTGTGTCAAGTGGGTGTAAAGCGGCATAAACACAGCCGTGAAAAGCAGCTAAACCCCATAATAAAAATAAATTACTTTTAAAAACCCATGAAACAAAGACAGGGAAAGACAGAGAAATTCTTACACAATTCGTTCAGGGGCTGTGATGCAACCTGGATTGACCATATCTAGACCCACAGCTGGATGAGACATAAGGGTGGACACTCTTGGGGCTGAGAGGTTTGGTGAGGTTGGGTGAGCAAACGCAGACCCTTTAAAGTAATACTGCGTGCTACCCATCGCATGGGTCCCAAATCTCCAGGTTCATGGGCATCTTCCTACATCGAAAACATGCATGAGAAACCCAGAAGATGGTACACCGTGTGATGGGGAAAGGTTTCTAAAACGCACCTCATTTCTCATCTCCTTGTGCTCGGGTTCGCCATTCCAGCCACTTTACTAGCAATCTCCCTACTTGGAGCATCAGCACCTTTAACCTCCTGTTCCGTACAGGTTGCAATTTGTCCTGAGGATGAACGGGAAGACGGGGAACCAATGAGAGACTAGCTCTTGGTGTTGGGACAGGCACAGGTCACTCTATTTTCCCATCAGGAAGAAGAATTAACCACAGGCTCAGCCTGCCCCCCGGAACCAGAACAGGGCCTGAAGCCATCCTGCGCTTTTGCGGCCAGCTCCCAAAAAAGCGACTTGTAAAATGGAGCTTCAGGGCACTGCAATTCACAAACCTGCAGAGTTATAAATGATAACTCTCGTCCACAAATATATTGAGGGAAGGCAAAGAAGAGGATTTGAAATCAAGGCAGAATTGCAGGAAACAGATTTCAGGAGGTAGATTCGAATCGCCTTTAAAGCACATGAAAAGCGGCAAAACGTTGACAATGATGCCCTTGGCCAAAAAGGGCGTATGCGTTTTTTCCTGAATATATTCAGGAAAAAACGCATACGCCCTTTTTGGCCAACCAAGCAACCTGGAAAGGCAAATCAGCGCTACAAAGAAGTCTCGCTTCCCATCGGTCAAAAGGGCCATGCTGAAAAAAGTGTCAAAACCAGAAATGCAGGACAGGCCATGGAGGAATCGGAGCCTTGCTACACTGATGGGCGGGATGTAAATCGCCAACAGCCACTCTGGAGAAGTGTACGGTGTGTCCTGAAACATCTAAAAAACACAGCTTAGAGAGCATAGGGCACTTCCACGCATGGGGGGATAAGGTGGGAAAATTGAAAATCAGCAAGACACAAGCACCCCAAAGTTTAGGGCTGCTCTGTTGACAAGGACCTCCACTTCATTCCACCTTAAATATCCCAGGAAAGCGAAAAATGGATAAAAAAGTTGTGGTCCTTATGTACAATGGAATATCACTCAGCCATGAAATCAATGTCATAAGGCTAGTAGCAGCATGATGAGTGGATTTAGGTAAGACGATTCTAAGTGAAATAAGTCACACAGAAAAGGACACTTCTCATAAGGTGTCACTTATAGAGGGAATGTAAAAACCTTTACACTTGAACTGAATTACAAAACAGAACAGAGTCACACATGCAGAAAACACACTATGGCTGCTTAACGGGAAAGGTGAGGTGGGGTGATACATAAAACAAGAGTTTCAAATTAGCTCAGATACCGTTCCATAAACCCAATATGTAATAGACAAGACCTACTCCTTGCTCAGAGAACTGGACTCAACACGCCCGATTCACCGCACAAGAATATATCTGACTAGTAATAATCTTAAAACCTATGTATTGATATCTCTCTGTTAGTGTGTCAAGTGGGTGTAAAGCGGCATAAACACAGCCGTGAAAAGCAGCTAAACCCCATAATAAAAATAAATTACTTTTAAAAACCCATGAAACAAAGACAGGGAAAGACAGAGAAATTCTTACACAATTCGTTCAGGGGCTGTGATGCAACCTGGATTGACCATATCTAGACCCACAGCTGGATGAGACATAAGGGTGGACACTCTTGGGGCTGAGAGGTTTGGTGAGGTTGGGTGAGCAAACGCAGACCCTTTAAAGTAATACTGCGTGCTACCCATCGCATGGGTCCCAAATCTCCAGGTTCAAGGGCATCTTCCTACATCGAAAACATGCATGAGAAACCCAGAAGATGGTACACCGTGTGATGGGGAAAGGTTTCTAAAACGCACCTCATTTCTCATCTCCTTGTGCTCGGGTTCGCCATTCCAGCCACTTTACTAGCAATCTCCCTACTTGGAGCATCAGCACCTTTAACCTCCTGTTCCGTACAGGTTGCAATTTGTCCTGAGGATGAACGGGAAGACGGGGAACCAATGAGAGACTAGCTCTTGGTGTTGGGACAGGCACAGGTCACTCTATTTTCCCATCAGGAAGAAGAATTAACCACAGGCTCAGCCTGCCCCCAGGAACCAGAACAGGGCCTGAAGCCATCCTGCGCTTTTGCGGCCAGCTCCCAAAAAAGCGACTTGTAAAATGGAGCCTCAGGGCACTGCAATTCACAAACCTGCAGAGTTATAAATGATAACTCTCGTCCACAAATATATTGAGGGAAGGCAAAGAAGAGGATTTGAAATCAAGGCAGAATTGCAGGAAACAGATTTCAGGAGGTAGATTCGAATCGCCTTTAAAGCACATGAAAAGCGGCAAAACGTTGACAATGATGCCCTTGGCCAAAAAGGGCGTATGCGTTTTTTCCTGAATATATTCAGGAAAAAACGCATACGCCCTTTTTGGCCAACCAAGCAACCTGGAAAGGCAAATCAGCGCTACAAAGAAGTCTCGCTTCCCATCGGTCAAAAGGGCCATGCTGAAAAAAGTGTCAAAACCAGAAATGCAGGACAGGCCATGGAGAAATGGGAGCCTTGCTACACTGATGGGCGGGATGTAAATCACCAACAGCCACTCTGGAGAAGTGTACGGTGTGTCCTGAAACATCTAAAAAACACAGCTTAGAGAGCATAGGGCACTTCCACTCATGGGGGGATAAAGTGGGAAAATTGAAAATCAGCAAGACACAAGCACCCCAAAGTTTAGGGCTGCTCTGTTGACAAAGACCTCCACTTCATTCCACCTTAAATATCCCAGGAGAGCGAAAAATGGATAAAAAAGTTGTGGTCCTTATGTACAATGGAATATCACTCAGCCATGAAATCAATGTCATAAGGCTAGTAGCAGCATGATGAGTGGATTTAGGTAAGACGATTCTAAGTGAAATAAGTCACACAGAAAAGGACACTTCTCATAAGGTGTCACTTATAGAGGGAATGTAAAAACCGTTACACTTGAACTGAATTACAAAACAGAACAGAGTCACACATGCA
Organism: Balaenoptera physalus; assembly: GCF_965194825.1. NCBI lineage: Eukaryota > Metazoa > Chordata > Mammalia > Artiodactyla > Balaenopteridae > Balaenoptera > Balaenoptera physalus. Next base: position 15,752,308 of record NC_138891.1, read on the forward strand.
GAAAACACACTATGGCTGCTTAACGGGAAAGGTGAGGTGGGGTGATACATAAAACAAGAGTTTCAAATTAGCTCAGATACCGTTCCATAAACCCAATATGTAATAGACAAGACCTACTCCTTGCTCAGAGAACTGGACTCAACACGCCCGATTCACCGCACAAGAATATATCTGACTAGTAATAATCTTAAAACCTATGTATTGATATCTCTCTGTTAGTGTGTCAAGTGGGTGTAAAGCGGCATAAACACAGCCGTGAAAAGCAGCTAAACCCCATTATAAAAATAAATTACTTTTAAAAACCCATGAAACAAAGACAGGGAAAGACAGAGAAATTCTTACACAATTCGTTCAGGGGCTGTGATGCAACCTGGATTGACCATATCTAGACCCACAGCTGGATGAGACATAAGGGTGGACACTCTTGGGGCTGAGAGGTTTGGTGAGGTTGGGTGAGCAAACGCAGACCCTTTAAAGTAATACTGCGTGCTACCCATCTCATGGGTCCCAAATCTCCAGGTTCAAGGGCATCTTCCTACATCGAAAACATGCATGAGAAACCCAGAAGATGGTACACCGTGTGATGGGGAAAGGTTTCTAAAACGCACCTCATTTCTCATCTCCTTGTGCTCGGGTTCGCCATTCCAGCCACTTTACTAGCAATCTCCCTACTTGGAGCATCAGCACCTTTAACCTCCTGTTCCGTACAGGTTGCAATTTGTCCTGAGGATGAACGGGAAGATGGGGAACCAATGAGAGACTAGCTCTTGGTGTTGGGACAGGCACAGGTCACTCTATTTTCCCATCAGGAAGAAGAATTAACCACAGGCTCAGCCTGCCCCCCGGAACCAGAACAGGGCCTGAAGCCATCCTGCGCTTTTGCGGCCAGCTCCCAAAAAAGCGACTTGTAAAATGGAGCTTCAGGGCACTGCAATTCACAAACCTGCAGAGTTATAAATGATAACTCTCGTCCACAAATATATTGAGGGAAGGCAAAGAAGAGGATTTGAAATCAAGGCAGAATTGCAGGAAACAGATTTCAGGAGGTAGATTCGAATCGCCTTTAAAGCACATGAAAAGCGGCAAAACGTTGACAATGATGCCCTTGGCCAAAAAGGGCGTATGCGTTTTTTCCTGAATATATTCAGGAAAAAACGCATACGCCCTTTTTGGCCAACCAAGCAACCTGGAAAGGCAAATCAGCGCTACAAAGAAGTCTCGCTTCCCATCGGTCAAAAGGGCCCTGCTGAAAAAAGTGTCAAAACCAGAAATGCAGGACAGGCCATGGAGGAATCGGAGCCTTGCTACACTGATGGGCGGGATGTAAATCGCCAACAGCCACTCTGGAGAAGTGTACGGTGTGTCCTGAAACATCTAAAAAACACAGCTTAGAGAGCATAGGGCACTTCCACGCATGGGGGGATAAGGTGGGAAAATTGAAAATCAGCAAGACACAAGCACCCCAAAGTTTAGGGCTGCTCTGTTGACAAGGACCTCCACTTCATTCCACCTTAAATATCCCAGGAAAGCGAAAAATGGATAAAAAAGTTGTGGTCCTTATGTACAATGGAATATCACTCAGCCATGAAATCAATGTCATAAGGCTAGTAGCAGCATGATGAGTGGATTTAGGTAAGACGATTCTAAGTGAAATAAGTCACACAGAAAAGGACACTTCTCATAAGGTGTCACTTATAGAGGGAATGTAAAAACCTTTACACTTGAACTGAATTACAAAACAGAACAGAGTCACACATGCAGAAAACACACTATGGCTGCTTAACGGGAAAGGTGAGGTGGGGTGATACATAAAACAAGAGTTTCAAATTAGCTCAGATACCGTTCCATAAACCCAATATGTAATAGACAAGACCTACTCCTTGCTCAGAGAACTGGACTCAACACGCCCGATTCACCGCACAAGAATATATCTGACTAGTAATAATCTTAAAACCTATGTATTGATATCTCTCTGTTAGTGTGTCAAGTGGGTGTAAAGCGGCATAAACACAGCCGTGAAAAGCAGCTAAACCCCATAATAAAAATAAATTACTTTTAAAAACCCATGAAACAAAGACAGGGAAAGACAGAGAAATTCTTACACAATTCGTTCAGGGGCTGTGATGCAACCTGGATTGACCATATCTAGACCCACAGCTGGATGAGACATAAGGGTGGACACTCTTGGGGCTGAGAGGTTTGGTGAGGTTGGGTGAGCAAACGCAGACCCTTTAAAGTAATACTGCGTGCTACCCATCGCATGGGTCCCAAATCTCCAGGTTCAAGGGCATCTTCCTACATCGAAAACATGCATGAGAAACCCAGAAGATGGTACACCGTGTGATGGGGAAAGGTTTCTAAAACGCACCTCATTTCTCATCTCCTTGTGCTCGGGTTCGCCATTCCAGCCACTTTACTAGCAATCTCCCTACTTGGAGCATCAGCACCTTTAACCTCCTGTTCCGTACAGGTTGCAATTTGTCCTGAGGATGAACGGGAAGACGGGGAACCTATGAGAGACTAGCTCTTGGTGTTGGGACAGGCACAGGTCACTCTATTTTCCCATCAGGAAGAAGAATTAACCACAGGCTCAGCCTGCCCCCCGGAACCAGAACAGGGCCTGAAGCCATCCTGCGCTTTTGCGGCCAGCTCCCAAAAAAGCGACTTGTAAAATGGAGCCTCAGGGCACTGCAATTCACAAACCTGCAGAGTTATAAATGATAACTCTCGTCCACAAATATATTGAGGGAAGGCAAAGAAGAGGATTTGAAATCAAGGCAGAATTGCAGGAAACAGATTTCAGGAGGTAGATTCGAATCGCCTTTAAAGCACATGAAAAGCGGCAAAACGTTGACAATGATGCCCTTGGCCAAAAAGGGCGTATGCGTTTTTTCCTGAATATATTCAGGAAAAAACGCATACGCCCTTTTTGGCCAACCAAGCAACCTGGAAAGGCAAATCAGCGCTACAAAGAAGTCTCGCTTCCCATCGGTCAAAAGGGCCATGCTGAAAAAAGTGTCAAAACCAGAAATGCAGGACAGGCCATGGAGAAATGGGAGCCTTGCTACACTGATGGGCGGGATGTAAATCACCAACAGCCACTCTGGAGAAGTGTACGGTGTGTCCTGAAACATCTAAAAAACACAGCTTAGAGAGCATAGGGCACTTCCACTCATGGGGGGATAAAGTGGGAAAATTGAAAATCAGCAAGACACAAGCACCCCAAAGTTTAGGGCTGCTCTGTTGACAAAGACCTCCACTTCATTCCACCTTAAATATCCCAGGAGAGCGAAAAATGGATAAAAAAGTTGTGGTCCTTATGTACAATGGAATATCACTCAGCCATGAAATCAATGTCATAAGGCTAGTAGCAGCATGATGAGTGGATTTAGGTAAGACGATTCTAAGTGAAATAAGTCACACAGAAAAGGACACTTCTCATAAGGTGTCACTTATAGAGGGAATGTAAAAACCGTTACACTTGAACTGAATTACAAAACAGAACAGAGTCACACATGCAGAAAACACACTATGGCTGCTTAACGGGAAAGGTGAGGTGGGGTGATACATAAAACAAGAGTTTCAAATTAGCTCAGATACCGTTCCATAAACCCAATATGTAATAGACAAGACCTACTACTTGCTCAGAGAACTGGACTCAACACGCCCGATTCACCGCACAAGAATATATCTGACTAGTAATAATCTTAAAACCTATGTATTGATATCTCTCTGTTAGTGTGTCAAGTGGGTGTAAAGCGGCATAAACACAGCCGTGAAAAGCAGCTAAACCCCATTATAAAAATAAATTACTTTTAAAAACCCATGAAACGAAGACAGGGAAAGACAGAGAAATTCTTACACAATTCGTTCAGGGGCTGTGATGCAACCTGGATTGACCATATCTAGACCCACAGCTGGATGAGACATAAGGGTGGACACTCTTGGGGCTGAGAGGTTTGGTGAGGTTGGGTGAGCAAACGCAGACCCTTTAAAGTAATACTGCGTGCTACCCATCGCATGGGTCCCAAATCTCCAGGTTCAAGGGCATCTTCCTACATCGAAAACATGCATGAGAAACCCAGAAGATGGTACACCGTGTGATGGGGAAAGGTTTCTAAAACGCACCTCATTTCTCATCTCCTTTTGCTCAGGTTCGCCATTCCAGCCACTTTACTAGCAATCTCCCTACTTGGAGCATCAGCACCTTTAACCTCCTGTTCCGTACAGGTTGCAATTTGTCCTGAGGATGAACGGGAAGACGGGGAACCAATGAGAGACTAGCTCTTGGTGTTGGGACAGGCACAGGTCACTCTATTTTCCCATCAGGAAGAAGAATTAACCACAGGCTCAGCCTGCCCCCCGGAACCAGAACAGGGCCTGAAGCCATCCTGCGCTTTTGCGGCCAGCTCCCAAAAAAGCGACTTGTAAAATGGAGCCTCAGGGCACTGCAATTCACAAACCTGCAGAGTTATAAATGATAACTCTCGTCCACAAATATATTGAGGGAAGGCAAAGAAGAGGATTTGAAATCAAGGCAGAATTGCAGGAAACAGATTTCAGGAGGTAGATTCGAATCGCCTTTAAAGCACATGAAAAGCGGCAAAATGTTGACAATGATGCCCTTGGCCAAAAAGGGCGTATGCGTTTTTTCCTGATTATATTCAGGAAAAAACGCATACGCCCTTTTTGGCCAACCAAGCAACCTGGAAAGGCAAATCAGCGCTACAAAGAAGTCTCGCTTCCCATCGGTCAAAAGGGCCATGCTGAAAAAAGTGTCAAAACCAGAAATGCAGGACAGGCCATGGAGGAATCGGAGCCTTGCTACACTGATGGGCGGGATGTAAATCGCCAACAGCCACTCTGGAGAAGTGTACGGTGTGTCCTGAAACATCTAAGAAACACAGCTTAGAGAGCATAGGGCACTTCCACGCATGGGGGGATAAGGTGGGAAAATTGAAAATCAGCAAGACACAAGCACCCCAAAGTTTAGGGCTGCTCTGTTGACAAGGACCTCCACTTCATTCCACCTTAAATATCCCAGGAAAGCGAAAAATGGATAAAAAAGTTGTGGTCCTTATGTACAATGGAATATCACTCAGCCATGAAATCAATGTCATAAGGCTAGTAGCAGCATGATGAGTGGATTTAGGTAAGACGATTCTAAGTGAAATAAGTCACACAGAAAAGGACACTTCTCATAAGGTGTCACTTATAGAGGGAATGTAAAAACCGTTACACTTGAACTGAATTACAAAACAGAACAGAGTCACACATGCAGAAAACACACTATGGCTGCTTAACGGGAAAGGTGAGGTGGGGTGATACATAAAACAAGAGTTTCAAATTAGCTCAGATACCGTTCCATAAACCCAATATGTAATAGACAAGACCTACTCCTTGCTCAGAGAACTGGACTCAACACGCCCGATTCACCGCACAAGAATATATCTGACTAGTAATAATCTTAAAACCTATGTATTGATATCTCTCTGTTAGTGTGTCAAGTGGGTGTAAAGCGGCATAAACACAGCCGTGAAAAGCAGCTAAACCCCATAATAAAAATAAATTACTTTTAAAAACCCATGAAACAAAGACAGGGAAAGACAGAGAAATTCTTACACAATTCGTTCAGGGGCTGTGATGCAACCTGGATTGACCATATCTAGACCCACAGCTGGATGAGACATAAGGGTGGACACTCTTGGGGCTGAGAGGTTTGGTGAGGTTGGGTGAGCAAACGCAGACCCTTTAAAGTAATACTGCGTGCTACCCATCGCATGGGTCCCAAATCTCCAGGTTCAAGGGCATCTTCCTACATCGAAAACATGCATGAGAAACCCAAAAGATGGTACACCGTGTGATGGGGCAAGGTTTCTAAAACGCACCTCATTTCTCATCTCCTTGTGCTCGGGTTCGCCATTCCAGCCACTTTACTAGCAATCTCCCTACTTGGAGCATCAGCACCTTTAACCTCCTGTTCCGTACAGGTTGCAATTTGTCCTGAGGATGAACGGGAAGATGGGGAACCAATGAGAGACTAGCTCTTGGTGTTGGGACAGGCACAGGTCACTCTATTTTCCCATCAGGAAGAAGAATTAACCACAGGCTCAGCCTGCCCCCCGGAACCAGAACAGGGCCTGAAGCCATCCTGCGCTTTTGCGGCCAGCTCCCAAAAAAGCGACTTGTAAAATGGAGCTTCAGGGCACTGCAATTCACAAACCTGCAGAGTTATAAATGATAACTCTCGTCCACAAATATATTGAGGGAAGGCAAAGAAGAGGATTTGAAATCAAGGCAGAATTGCAGGAAACAGATTTCAGGAGGTAGATTCGAATCGCCTTTAAAGCACATGAAAAGCGGCAAAACGTTGACAATGATGCCCTTGGCCAAAAAGGGCGTATGCGTTTTTTCCTGAATATATTCAGGAAAAAACGCATACGCCCTTTTTGGCCAACCAAGCAACCTGGAAAGGCAAATCAGCGCTACAAAGAAGTCTCGCTTCCCATCGGTCAAAAGGGCCCTGCTGAAAAAAGTGTCAAAACCAGAAATGCAGGACAGGCCATGGAGGAATCGGAGCCTTGCTACACTGATGGGCGGGATGTAAATCGCCAACAGCCACTCTGGAGAAGTGTACGGTGTGTCCTGAAACATCTAAAAAACACAGCTTAGAGAGCATAGGGCACTTCCACGCATGGGGGGATAAAGTGGGAAAATTGAAAATCAGCAAGACACAAGCACCCCAAAGTTTAGGGCTGCTCTGTTGACAAAGACCTCCACTTCATTCCACCTTAAATATCCCAGGAGAGCGAAAAATGGATAAAAAAGTTGTGGTCCTTATGTACAATGGAATATCACTCAGCCATGAAATCAATGTCATAAGGCTAGTAGCAGCATGATGAGTGGATTTAGGTAAGACGATTCTAAGTGAAATAAGTCACACAGAAAAGGACACTTCTCATAAGGTGTCACTTACAGAGGGAATGTAAAAACCGTTACACTTGAACTGAATTACAAAACAGAACAGAGTCACACATGCAGAAAACACACTATGGCTGCTTAACGGGAAAGGTGAGGTGGGGTGATACATAAAACAAGAGTTTCAAATTAGCTCAGATACCGTTCCATAAACCCAATATGTAATAGACAAGACCTACTCCTTGCTCAGAGAACTGGACTCAACACGCCCGATTCACCGCACAAGAATATATCTGACTAGTAATAATCTTAAAACCTATGTATTGATATCTCTCTGTTAGTGTGTCAAGTGGGTGTAAAGCGGCATAAACACAGCCGTGAAAAGCAGCTAAACCCCATTATAAAAATAAATTACTTTTAAAAACCCATGAAACAAAGACAGGGAAAGACAGAGAAATTCTTACACAATTCGTTCAGGGGCTGTGATGCAACCTGGATTGACCATATCTAGACCCACAGCTGGATGAGACATAAGGGTGGACACTCTTGGGGCTGAGAGGTTTGGTGAGGTTGGGTGAGCAAACGCAGACCCTTTAAAGTAATACTGCGTGCTACCCATCGCATGGGTCCCAAATCTCCAGGTTCAAGGGCATCTTCCTACATCGAAAACATGCATGAGAAACCCAAAAGATGGTACACCGTGTGATGGGGAAAGGTTTCTAAAACGCACCTCATTTCTCATCTCCTTGTGCTCGGGTTCGCCATTCCAGCCACTTTACTAGCAATCTCCCTACTTGGAGCATCAGCACCTTTAACCTCCTGTTCCGTACAGGTTGCAATTTGTCCTGAGGATGAACGGGAAGACGGGGAACCTATGAGAGACTAGCTCTTGGTGTTGGGACAGGCACAGGTCACTCTATTTTCCCATCAGGAAGAAGAATTAACCACAGGCTCAGCCTGCCCCCCGGAACCAGAACAGGGCCTGAAGCCATCCTGCGCTTTTGCGGCCAGCTCCCAAAAAAGCGACTTGTAAAATGGAGCCTCAGGGCACTGCAATTCACAAACCTGCAGAGTTATAAATGATAACTCTCGTCCACAAATATATTGAGGGAAGGCAAAGAAGAGGATTTGAAATCAAGGCAGAATTGCAGGAAACAGATTTCAGGAGGTAGATTCTAATCGCCTTTAAAGCACATGAAAAGCGGCAAAACGTTGACAATGATGCCCTTGGCCAAAAAGGGCGTATGCGTTTTTTCCTGAATATATTCAGGAAAAAACGCATACGCCCTTTTTGGCCAACCAAGCAACCTGGAAAGGCAAATCAGCGCTACAAAGAAGTCTCGCTTCCCATCGGTCAAAAGGGCCATGCTGAAAAAAGTGTCAAAACCAGAAATGCAGGACAGGCCATGGAGAAATGGGAGCCTTGCTACACTGATGGGCGGGATGTAAATCACCAACAGCCACTCTGGAGAAGTGTACGGTGTGTCCTGAAACATCTAAAAAACACAGCTTAGAGAGCATAGGGCACTTCCACTCATGGGGGGATAAAGTGGGAAAATTGAAAATCACCAAGACACAAGCACCCCAAAGTTTAGGGCTGCTCTGTTGACAAAGACCTCCACTTCATTCCACCTTAAATATCCCAGGAGAGCGAAAAATGGATAAAAAAGTTGTGGTCCTTATGTACAATGGAATATCACTCAGCCATGAAATCAATGTCATAAGGCTAGTAGCAGCATGATGAGTGGATTTAGGTAAGACGATTCTAAGTGAAATAAGTCACACAGAAAAGGACACTTCTCATAAGGTGTCACTTATAGAGGGAATGTAAAAACCGTTACACTTGAACTGAATTACAAAACAGAACAGAGTCACACATGCAGAAAACACACTATGGCTGCTTAACGGGAAAGGTGAGGTGGGGTGATACATAAAACAAGAGTTTCAAATTAGCTCAGATACCGTTCCATAAACCCAATATGTAATAGACAAGACCTACTCCTTGCTCAGAGAACTGGACTCAACACGCCCGATTCACCGCACAAGAATATATCTGACTAGTAATAATCTTAAAACCTATGTATTGATATCTCTCTGTTAGTGTGTCAAGTGGGTGTAAAGCGGCATAAACACAGCCGTGAAAAGCAGCTAAACCCCATTATAAAAATAAATTACTTTTAAAAACCCATGAAACGAAGACAGGGAAAGACAGAGAAATTCTTACACAATTCGTTCAGGGGCTGTGATGCAACCTGGATTGACCATATCTAGACCCACAGCTGGATGAGACATAAGGGTGGACACTCTTGGGGCTGAGAGGTTTGGTGAGGTTGGGTGAGCAAACGCAGACCCTTTAAAGTAATACTGCGTGCTACCCATCGCATGGGTCCCAAATCTCCAGGTTCAAGGGCATCTTCCTACATCGAAAACATGCATGAGAAACCCAGAAGATGGTACACCGTGTGATGGGGAAAGGTTTCTAAAACGCACCTCATTTCTCATCTCCTTGTGCTCAGGTTCGCCATTCCAGCCACTTTACTAGCAATCTCCCTAATTGGAGCATCAGCACCTTTAACCTCCTGTTCCGTACAGGTTGCAATTTGTCCTGAGGATGAACGGGAAGACGGGGAACCAATGAGAGACTAGCTCTTGGTGTTGGGACAGGCACAGGTCACTCTATTTTCCCATCAGGAAGAAGAATTAACCACAGGCTCAGCCTGCCCCCCGGAACCAGAACAGGGCCTGAAGCCATCCTGCGCTTTTGCGGCCAGCTCCCAAAAAAGCGACTTGTAAAATGGAGCCTCAGGGCACTGCAATTCACAAACCTGCAGAGTTATAAATGATAACTCTCGTCCACAAATATATTGAGGGAAGGCAAAGAAGAGGATTTGAAATCAAGGCAGAATTGCAGGAAACAGATTTCAGGAGGTAGATTCGAATCGCCTTTAAAGCACATGAAAAGCGGCAAAATGTTGACAATGATGCCCTTGGCCAAAAAGGGCGTATGCGTTTTTTCCTGATTATATTCAGGAAAAAACGCATACGCCCTTTTTGGCCAACCAAGCAACCTGGAAAGGCAAATCAGCGCTACAAAGAAGTCTCGCTTCCCATCGGTCAAAAGGGCCATGCTGAAAAAAGTGTCAAAACCAGAAATGCAGGACAGGCCATGGAGGAATCGGAGCCTTGCTACACTGATGGGCGGGATGTAAATCGCCAACAGCCACTCTGGAGAAGTGTACGGTGTGTCCTGAAACATCTAAGAAACACAGCTTAGAGAGCATAGGGCACTTCCACGCATGGGGGGATAAGGTGGGAAAATTGAAAATCAGCAAGACACAAGCACCCCAAAGTTTAGGGCTGCTCTGTTGACAAGGACCTCCACTTCATTCCACCTTAAATATCCCAGGAAAGCGAAAAATGGATAAAAAAGTTGTGGTCCTTATGTACAATGGAATATCACTCAGCCATGAAATCAATGTCATAAGGCTAGTAGCAGCATGATGAGTGGATTTAGGTAAGACGATTCTAAGTGAAATAAGTCACACAGAAAAGGACACTTCTCATAAGGTGTCACTTATAGAGGGAATGTAAAAACCGTTACACTTGAACTGAATTACAAAACAGAACAGAGTCACACATGCAGAAAACACACTATGGCTGCTTAACGGGAAAGGTGAGGTGGGGTGATACATAAAACAAGAGTTTCAAATTAGCTCAGATACCGTTCCATAAACCCAATATGTAATAGACAAGACCTACTCCTTGCTCAGAGAACTGGACTCAACACGCCCGATTCACCGCACAAGAATATATCTGACTAGTAATAATCTTAAAACCTATGTATTGATATCTCTCTGTTAGTGTGTCAAGTGGGTGTAAAGCGGCCTAAACACAGCCGTGAAAAGCAGCTAAACCCCATTATAAAAATAAATTACTTTTAAAAACCCATGAAACAAAGACAGGGAAAGACAGAGAAATTCTTACACAATTCGTTCAGGGGCTGTGATGCAACCTGGATTGACCATATCTAGACCCACAGCTGGATGAGACATAAGGGTGGACACTCTTGGGGCTGAGAGGTTTGGTGAGGTTGGGTGAGCAAACGCAGACCCGTTAAAGTAATACTGCGTGCTACCCATCGCATGGGTCCCAAATCTCCAGGTTCAAGGGCATCTTCCTACATCGAAAACATGCATGAGAAACCCAGAAGATGGTACACCGTGTGATGGGGAAAGGTTTCTAAAACGCACCTCATTTCTCATCTCCTTGTGCTCGGGTTCGCAATTCCAGCCACTTTACTAGCAATCTCCCTACTTGGAGCATCAGCACCTTTAACCTCCTGTTCCGTACAGGTTGCAATTTGTCCTGAGGATGAACGGGAAGACGGGGAACCTATGAGAGACTAGCTCTTGGTGTTGGGACAGGCACAGGTCACTCTATTTTCCCATCAGGAAGAAGAATTAACCACAGGCTCAGCCTGCCCCCCGGAACCAGAACAGGGCCTGAAGCCATCCTGCGCTTTTGCGGCCAGCTCCCAAAAAAGCGACTTGTAAAATGGAGCCTCAGGGCACTGCAATTCACAAACCTGCAGAGTTATAAATGATAACTCTCGTCCACAAATATATTGAGGGAAGGCAAAGAAGAGGATTTGAAATCAAGGCAGAATTGCAGGAAACAGATTTCAGGAGGTAGATTCGAATCGCCTTTAAAGCACATGAAAAGCGGCAAAACGTTGACAATGATGCCCTTGGCCAAAAAGGGCGTATGCGTTTTTTCCTGAATATATTCAGGAAAAAACGCATACGCCCTTTTTGGCCAACCAAGCAACCTGGAAAGGCAAATCAGCGCTACAAAGAAGTCTCGCTTCCCATCGGTCAAAAGGGCCATGCTGAAAAAAGTGTCAAAACCAGAAATGCAGGACAGGCCATGGAGAAATGGGAGCCTTGCTACACTGATGGGCGGGATGTAAATCACCAACAGCCACTCTGGAGAAGTGTACGGTGTGTCCTGAAACATCTAAAAAACACAGCTTAGAGAGCATAGGGCACTTCCACTCATGGGGGGATAAAGTGGGAAAATTGAAAATCAGCAAGACACAAGCACCCCAAAGTTTAGGGCTGCTCTGTTGACAAAGACCTCCACTTCATTCCACCTTAAATATCCCAGGAGAGCGAAAAATGGATAAAAAAGTTGTGGTCCTTATGTACAATGGAATATCACTCAGCCATGAAATCAATGTCATAAGGCTAGTAGCAGCATGATGAGTGGATTTAGGTAAGACGATTCTAAGTGAAATAAGTCACACAGAAAAGGACACTTCTCATAAGGTGTCACTTACAGAGGGAATGTAAAAACCGTTACACTTGAACTGAATTACAAAACAGAACAGAGTCACACATGCAGAAAACACACTATGGCTGCTTAACGGGAAAGGTGAGGTGGGGTGATACATAAAACAAGAGTTTCAAATTAGCTCAGATACCGTTCCATAAACCCAATATGTAATAGACAAGACCTACTCCTTGCTCAGAGAACTGGACTCAACACGCCCGATTCACCGCACAAGAATATATCTGACTAGTAATAATCTTAAAACCTATGTATTGATATCTCTCTGTTAGTGTGTCAAGTGGGTGTAAAGCGGCATAAACACAGCCGTGAAAAGCAGCTAAACCCCATTATAAAAATAAATTACTTTTAAAAACCCATGAAACAAAGACAGGGAAAGACAGAGAAATTCTTACACAATTCGTTCAGGGGCTGTGATGCAACCTGGATTGACCATATCTAGACCCACAGCTGGATGAGACATAAGGGTGGACACTCTTGGGGCTGAGAGGTTTGGTGAGGTTGGGTGAGCAAACGCAGACCCTTTAAAGTAAAACTGCGTGCTACCCATCGCATGGGTCCCAAATCTCCAGGTTCAAGGGCATCTTCCTACATCGAAAACATGCATGAGAAACCCAAAAGATGGTACACCGTGTGATGGGGAAAGGTTTCTAAAACGCACCTCATTTCTCATCTCCTTGTGCTCGGGTTCGCCATTCCAGCCACTTTACTAGCAATCTCCCTACTTGGAGCATCAGCACCTTTAACCTCCTGTTCCGTACAGGTTGCAATTTGTCCTGAGGATGAACGGGAAGATGGGGAACCAATGAGAGACTAGCTCTTGGTGTTGGGACAGGCACAGGTCACTCTATTTTCCCATCAGGAAGAAGAATTAACCACAGGCTCAGCCTGCCCCCCGGAACCAGAACAGGGCCTGAAGCCATCCTGCGCTTTTGCGGCCAGCTCCCAAAAAAGCGACTTGTAAAATGGAGCTTCAGGGCACTGCAATTCACAAACCTGCAGAGTTATAAATGATAACTCTCGTCCACAAATATATTGAGGGAAGGCAAAGAAGAGGATTTGAAATCAAGGCAGAATTGCAGGAAACAGATTTCAGGAGGTAGATTCGAATCGCCTTTAAAGCACATGAAAAGCGGCAAAACGTTGACAATGATGCCCTTGGCCAAAAAGGGCGTATGCGTTTTTTCCTGAATATATTCAGGAAAAAACGCATACGCCCTTTTTGGCCAACCAAGCAACCTGGAAAGGCAAATCAGCGCTACAAAGAAGTCTCGCTTCCCATCGGTCAAAAGGGCCCTGCTGAAAAAAGTGTCAAAACCAGAAATGCAGGACAGGCCATGGAGGAATCGGAGCCTTGCTACACTGATGGGCGGGATGTAAATCGCCAACAGCCACTCTGGAGAAGTGTACGGTGTGTCCTGAAACATCTAAAAAACACAGCTTAGAGAGCATAGGGCACTTCCACGCATGGGGGGATAAAGTGGGAAAATTGAAAATCAGCAAGACAGAAGCACCCCAAAGTTTAGGGCTGCTCTGTTGACAAAGACCTCCACTTCATTCCACCTTAAATATCCCAGGAGAGCGAAAAATGGATAAAAAAGTTGTGGTCCTTATGTACAATGGAATATCACTCAGCCATGAAATCAATGTCATAAGGCTAGTAGCAGCATGATGAGTGGATTTAGGTAAGACGATTCTAAGTGAAATAAGTCACACAGAAAAGGACACTTCTCATAAGGTGTCACTTACAGAGGGAATGTAAAAACCGTTACACTTGAACTGAATTACAAAACAGAACAGAGTCACACATGCAGAAAACACACTATGGCTGCTTAACGGGAAAGGTGAGGTGGGGTGATACATAAAACAAGAGTTTCAAATTAGCTCAGATACCGTTCCATAAACCCAATATGTAATAGACAAGACCTACTCCTTGCTCAGAGAACTGGACTCAACACGCCCGATTCACCGCACAAGAATATATCTGACTAGTAATAATCTTAAAACCTATGTATTGATATCTCTCTGTTAGTGTGTCAAGTGGGTGTAAAGCGGCATAAACACAGCCGTGAAAAGCAGCTAAACCCCATTATAAAAATAAATTACTTTTAAAAACCCATGAAACAAAGACAGGGAAAGACAGAGAAATTCTTACACAATTCGTTCAGGGGCTGTGATGCAACCTGGATTGACCATATCTAGACCCACAGCTGGATGAGACATAAGGGTGGACACTCTTGGGGCTGAGAGGTTTGGTGAGGTTGGGTGAGCAAACGCAGACCCTTTAAAGTAATACTGCGTGCTACCCATCGCATGGGTCCCAAATCTCCAGGTTCAAGGGCATCTTCCTACATCGAAAACATGCATGAGAAACCCAAAAGATGGTACACCGTGTGATGGGGAAAGGTTTCTAAAACGCACCTCATTTCTCATCTCCTTGTGCTCGGGTTCGCCATTCCAGCCACTTTACTAGCAATCTCCCTACTTGGAGCATCAGCACCTTTAACCTCCTGTTCCGTACAGGTTGCAATTTGTCCTGAGGATGAACGGGAAGATGGGGAACCAATGAGAGACTAGCTCTTGGTGTTGGGACAGGCACAGGTCACTCTATTTTCCCATCAGGAAGAAGAATTAACCACAGGCTCAGCCTGCCCCCCGGAACCAGAACAGGGCCTGAAGCCATCCTGCGCTTTTGCGGCCAGCTCCCAAAAAAGCGACTTGTAAAATGGAGCTTCAGGGCACTGCAATTCACAAACCTGCAGAGTTATAAATGATAACTCTCGTCCACAAATATATTGAGGGAAGGCAAAGAAGAGGATTTGAAATCAAGGCAGAATTGCAGGAAACAGATTTCAGGAGGTAGATTCGAATCGCCTTTAAAGCACATGAAAAGCGGCAAAACGTTGACAATGATGCCCTTGGCCAAAAAGGGCGTATGCGTTTTTTCCTGAATATATTCAGGAAAAAACGCATACGCCCTTTTTGGCCAACCAAGCAACCTGGAAAGGCAAATCAGCGCTACAAAGAAGTCTCGCTTCCCATCGGTCAAAAGGGCCCTGCTGAAAAAAGTGTCAAAACCAGAAATGCAGGACAGGCCATGGAGGAATCGGAGCCTTGCTACACTGATGGGCGGGATGTAAATCGCCAACAGCCACTCTGGAGAAGTGTACGGTGTGTCCTGAAACATCTAAAAAACACAGCTTAGAGAGCATAGGGCACTTCCACGCATGGGGGGATAAGGTGGGAAAATTGAAAATCAGCAAGACACAAGCACCCCAAAGTTTAGGGCTGCTCTGTTGACAAGGACCTCCACTTCATTCCACCTTAAATATCCCAGGAAAGCGAAAAATGGATAAAAAAGTTGTGGTCCTTATGTACAATGGAATATCACTCAGCCATGAAATCAATGTCATAAGGCTAGTAGCAGCATGATGAGTGGATTTAGGTAAGACGATTCTAAGTGAAATAAGTCACACAGAAAAGGACACTTCTCATAAGGTGTCACTTATAGAGGGAATGTAAAAACCTTTACACTTAAACTGAATTACAAAACACAACAGAGTCACACATGCAGAAAACACACTATGGCTGCTTAACGGGAAAGGTGAGGTGGGGTGATACATAAAACAAGAGTTTCAAATTAGCTCAGATACCGTTCCATAAACCCAATATGTAATAGACAAGACCTACTCCTTGCTCAGAGAACTGGACTCAACACGCCCGATTCACCGCACAAGAATATATCTGACTAGTAATAATCTTAAAACCTATGTATTGATATCTCTCTGTTAGTGTGTCAAGTGGGTGTAAAGCGGCATAAACACAGCCGTGAAAAGCAGCTAAACCCCATAATAAAAATAAATTACTTTTAAAAACCCATGAAACAAAGACAGGGAAAGACAGAGAAATTCTTACACAATTCGTTCAGGGGCTGTGATGCAACCTGGATTGACCATATCTAGACCCACAGCTGGATGAGACATAAGGGTGGACACTCTTGGGGCTGAGAGGTTTGGTGAGGTTGGGTGAGCAAACGCAGACCCTTTAAAGTAATACTGCGTGCTACCCATCGCATGGGTCCCAAATCTCCAGGTTCAAGGGCATCTTCCTACATCGAAAACATGCATGAGAAACCCAGAAGATGGTACACCGTGTGATGGGGAAAGGTTTCTAAAACGCACCTCATTTCTCATCTCCTTGTGCTCGGGTTCGCCATTCCAGCCACTTTACTAGCAATCTCCCTACTTGGAGCATCAGCACCTTTAACCTCCTGTTCCGTACAGGTTGCAATTTGTCCTGAGGATGAACGGGAAGACGGGGAACCTATGAGAGACTAGCTCTTGGTGTTGGGACAGGCACAGGTCACTCTATTTTCCCATCAGGAAGAAGAATTAACCACAGGCTCAGCCTGCCCCCCGGAACCAGAACAGGGCCTGAAGCCATCCTGCGCTTTTGCGGCCAGCTCCCAAAAAAGCGACTTGTAAAATGGAGCCTCAGGGCACTGCAATTCACAAACCTGCAGAGTTATAAATGATAACTCTCGTCCACAAATATATTGAGGGAAGGCAAAGAAGAGGATTTGAAATCAAGGCAGAATTGCAGGAAACAGATTTCAGGAGGTAGATTCGAATCGCCTTTAAAGCACATGAAAAGCGGCAAAACGTTGACAATGATGCCCTTGGCCAAAAAGGGCGTATGCGTTTTTTCCTGAATATATTCAGGAAAAAACGCATATGCCCTTTTTGGCCAACCAAGCAACCTGGAAAGGCAAATCAGCGCTACAAAGAAGTCTCGCTTCCCATCGGTCAAAAGGGCCATGCTGAAAAAAGTGTCAAAACCAGAAATGCAGGACAGGCCATGGAGAAATGGGAGCCTTGCTACACTGATGGGCGGGATGTAAATCACCAAGAGCCACTCTGGAGAAGTGTACGGTGTGTCCTGAAACATCTAAAAAACACAGCTTAGAGAGCATAGGGCACTTCCACTCATGGGGGGATAAAGTGGGAAAATTGAAAATCAGCAAGACACAAGCACCCCAAAGTTTAGGGCTGCTCTGTTGACAAAGACCTCCACTTCATTCCACCTTAAATATCCCAGGAGAGCGAAAAATGGATAAAAAAGTTGTGGTCCTTATGTACAATGGAATATCACTCAGCCATGAAATCAATGTCATAAGGCTAGTAGCAGCATGATGAGTGGATTTAGGTAAGACGATTCTAAGTGAAATAAGTCACACAGAAAAGGACACTTCTCATAAGGTGTCACTTATAGAGGGAATGTAAAAACCGTTACACTTGAACTGAATTACAAAACAGAACAGAGTCACACATGCAGAAAACACACTATGGCTGCTTAACGGGAAAGGTGAGGTGGGGTGATACATAAAACAAGAGTTTCAAATTAGCTCAGATACCGTTCCATAAACCCAATATGTAATAGACAAGACCTACTCCTTGCTCAGAGAACTGGACTCAACACGCCCGATTCACCACACAAGAATATATCTGACTAGTAATAATCTTAAAACCTATGTATTGATATCTCTCTGTTAGTGTGTCAAGTGGGTGTAAAGCGGCATAAACACAGCCGTGAAAAGCAGCTAAACCCCATTATAAAAATAAATTACTTTTAAAAACCCATGAAACAAAGACAGGGAAAGACAGAGAAATTCTTACACAATTCGTTCAGGGGCTGTGATGCAACCTGGATTGACCATATCTAGACCCACAGCTGGATGAGACATAAGGGTGGACACTCTTGGGGCTGAGAGGTTTGGTGAGGTTGGGTGAGCAAACGCAGACCCTTTAAAGTAATACTGCGTGCTACCCATCGCATGGGTCCCAAATCTCCAGGTTCAAGGGCATCTTCCTACATCGAAAACATGCATGAGAAACCCAGAAGATGGTACACCGTGTGATGGGGAAAGGTTTCTAAAACGCACCTCATTTCTCATCTCCTTGTGCTCGGGTTCGCCATTCCAGCCACTTTACTAGCAATCTCCCTACTTGGAGCATCAGCACCTTTAACCTCCTGTTCCGTACAGGTTGCAATTTGTCCTGAGGATGAACGGGAAGATGGGGAACCAATGAGAGACTAGCTCTTGGTGTTGGGACAGGCACAGGTCACTCTATTTTCCCATCAGGAAGAAGAATTAACCACAGGCTCAGCCTGCCACCCGGAACCAGAACAGGGCCTGAAGCCATCCTGCGCTTTTGCGGCCAGCTCCCAAAAAAGCGACTTGTAAAATGGAGCTTCAGGGCACTGCAATTCACAAACCTGCAGAGTTATAAATGATAACTCTCGTCCACAAATATATTGAGGGAAGGCAAAGAAGAGGATTTGAAATCAAGGCAGAATTGCAGGAAACAGATTTCAGGAGGTAGATTCGAATCGCCTTTAAAGCACATGAAAAGCGGCAAAACGTTGACAATGATGCCCTTGGCCAAAAAGGGCGTATGCGTTTTTTCCTGAATATATTCAGGAAAAAACGCATACGCCCTTTTTGGCCAACCAAGCAACCTGGAAAGGCAAATCAGCGCTACAAAGAAGTCTCGCTTCCCATCGGTCAAAAGGGCCCTGCTGAAAAAAGTGTCAAAACCAGAAATGCAGGACAGGCCATGGAGGAATCGGAGCCTTGCTACACTGATGGGCGGGATGTAAATCGCCAACAGCCACTCTGGAGAAGTGTACGGTGTGTCCTGAAACATCTAAAAAACACAGCTTAGAGAGCATAGGGCACTTCCACGCATGGGGGGATAAGGTGGGAAAATTGAAAATCAGCAAGACACAAGCACCCCAAAGTTTAGGGCTGCTCTGTTGACAAGGACCTCCACTTCATTCCACCTTAAATATCCCAGGAAAGCGAAAAATGGATAAAAAAGTTGTGGTCCTTATGTACAATGGAATATCACTCAGCCATGAAATCAATGTCATAAGGCTAGTAGCAGCATGATGAGTGGATTTAGGTAAGACGATTCTAAGTGAAATAAGTCACACAGAAAAGGACACTTCTCATAAGGTGTCACTTATAGAGGGAATGTAAAAACCTTTACACTTGAACTGAATTACAAAACAGAACAGAGTCACACATGCAGAAAACACACTATGGCTGCTTAACGGGAAAGGTGAGGTGGGGTGATACATAAAACAAGAGTTTCAAATTAGCTCAGATACCGTTCCATAAACCCAATATGTAATAGACAAGACCTACTCCTTGCTCAGAGAACTGGACTCAACACGCCCGATTCACCGCACAAGAATATATCTGACTAGTAATAATCTTAAAACCTATGTATTGATATCTCTCTGTTAGTGTGTCAAGTGGGTGTAAAGCGGCATAAACACAGCCGTGAAAAGCAGCTAAACCCCATAATAAAAATAAATTACTTTTAAAAACCCATGAAACAAAGACAGGGAAAGACAGAGAAATTCTTACACAATTCGTTCAGGGGCTGTGATGCAACCTGGATTGACCATATCTAGACTCACAGCTGGATGAGACATAAGGGTGGACACTCTTGGGGCTGAGAGGTTTGGTGAGGTTGGGTGAGCAAACGCAGACCCTTTAAAGTAATACTGCGTGCTACCCATCGCATGGGTCCCAAATCTCCAGGTTCAAGGGCATCTTCCTACATCGAAAACATGCATGAGAAACCCAGAAGATGGTACACCGTGTGATGGGGAAAGGTTTCTAAAACGCACCACATTTCTCATCTCCTTGTGCTCGGGTTCGCCATTCCAGCCACTTTACTAGCAATCTCCCTACTTGGAGCATCAGCACCTTTAACCTCCTGTTCCGTACAGGTTGCAATTTGTCCTGAGGATGAACGGGAAGACGGGGAACCAATGAGAGACTAGCTCTTGGTGTTGGGACAGGCACAGGTCACTCTATTTTCCCATCAGGAAGAAGAATTAACCACAGGCTCAGCCTGCCCCCCGGAACCAGAACAGGGCCTGAAGCCATCCTGCGCTTTTGCGGCCAGCTCCCAAAAAAGCGACTTGTAAAATGGAGCTTCAGGGCACTGCAATTCACAAACCTGCAGAGTTATAAATGATAACTCTCGTCCACAAATATATTGAGGGAAGGCAAAGAAGAGGATTTGAAATCAAGGCAGAATTGCAGGAAACAGATTTCAGGAGGTAGATTCGAATCGCCTTTAAAGCACATGAAAAGCGGCAAAACGTTGACAATGATGCCCTTGGCCAAAAAGGGCGTATGCGTTTTTTCCTGAATATATTCAGGAAAAAACGCATACGCCCTTTTTGGCCAACCAAGCAACCTGGAAAGGCAAATCAGCGCTACAAAGAAGTCTCGCTTCCCATCGGTCAAAAGGGCCATGCTGAAAAAAGTGTCAAAACCAGAAATGCAGGACAGGCCATGGAGGAATCGGAGCCTTGCTACACTGATGGGCGGGATGTAAATCGCCAACAGCCACTCTGGAGAAGTGTACGGTGTGTCCTGAAACATCTAAAAAACACAGCTTAGAGAGCATAGGGCACTTCCACGCATGGGGAGATAAGGTGGGAAAATTGAAAATCAGCAAGACACAAGCACCCCAAAGTTTAGGGCTGCTCTGTTGACAAGGACCTCCACTTCATTCCACCTTAAATATCCCAGGAAAGCGAAAAATGGATAAAAAAGTTGTGGTCCTTATGTACAATGGAATATCACTCAGCCATGAAATCAATGTCATAAGGCTAGTAGCAGCATGATGAGTGGATTTAGGTAAGACGATTCTAAGTGAAATAAGTCACACAGAAAAGGACACTTCTCATAAGGTGTCACTTATAGAGGGAATGTAAAAACCTTTACACTTGAACTGAATTACAAAACAGAACAGAGTCACACATGCAGAAAACACACTATGGCTGCTTAACGGGAAAGGTGAGGTGGGGTGATACATAAAACAAGAGTTTCAAATTAGCTCAGATACCGTTCCATAAACCCAATATGTAATAGACAAGACCTACTCCTTGCTCAGAGAACTGGACTCAACACGCCCGATTGACCGCACAAGAATATATCTGACTAGTAATAATCTTAAAACCTATGTATTGATATCTCTCTGTTAGTATGTCAAGTGGGTGTAAAGCGGCATAAACACAGCCGTGAAAAGCAGCTAAACCCCATTATAAAAATAAATTACTTTTAAAAACCCATGAAACAAAGACAGGGAAAGACAGAGAAATTCTTACACAATTCGTTCAGGGGCTGTGATGCAACCTGGATTGACCATATCTAGACCCACAGCTGGATGAGACATAAGGGTGGACACTCTTGGGGCTGAGAGGTTTGGTGAGGTTGGGTGAGCAAACGCAGACCCTTTAAAGTAATACTGCGTGCTACCCATCGCATGGGTCCCAAATCTCCAGGTTCATGGGCATCTTCCTACATCGAAAACATGCATGAGAAACCCAGAAGATGGTACACCGTGTGATGGGGAAATGTTTCTAAAACGCACCTCATTTCTCAACTCCTTGTGCTCGGGTTCGCCATTCCAGCCACTTTACTAGCAATCTCCCTACTTGGAGCATCAGCACCTTTAACCTCCTATTCCGTACAGGTTGCAATTTGTCCTGAGGATGAACGGGAAGACGGGGAACCAATGAGAGACTAGCTCTTGGTGTTGGGACAGGCACAGGACACTCTATTTTCCCATCAGGAAGAAGAATTAACCACAGGCTCAGCCTGCCCCCCGGAACCAGAACAGGGCCTGAAGCCATCCTGCGCTTTTGCGGCCAGCTCCCAAAAAAGCGACTTGTAAAATGGAGCTTCAGGGCACTGCAATTCACAAACCTGCAGAGTTATAAATGATAACTCTCGTCCACAAATATATTGAGGGAAGGCAAAGAAGAGGATTTGAAATCAAGGCAGAATTGCAGGAAACAGATTTCAGGAGGTAGATTCGAATCGCCTTTAAAGCACATGAAAAGCGGCAAAACGTTGACAATGATGCCCTTGGCCAAAAAGGGCGTATGCGTTTTTTCCTGAATATATTCAGGAAAAAACGCATACGCCCTTTTTGGCCAACCAAGCAACCTGGAAAGGCAAATCAGCGCTACAAAGAAGTCTAGCTTCCCATCGGTCAAAAGGGCCATGCTGAAAAAAGTGTCAAAACCAGAAATGCAGGACAGGCCATGGAGAAATGGGGGCCTTGCTACACTGATGGGCGGGATGTAAATCGCCAACAGCCACTCTGGAGAAGTGTACGGTGTGTCCTGAAACATCTAAAAAACACAGCTTAGAGAGCATAGGGCACTTCCACGCATGGGGGGATAAGGTGGGAAAATTGAAAATCAGCAAGACACAAGCACCCCAAAGTTTAGGGCTGCTCTGTTGACAAAGACCTCCACTTCATTCCACCTAAAATATCCCAGGAAAGCGAAAAATGGATAAAAAAGTTGTGGTCCTTATGTACAATGGAATATCACTCAGCCATGAAATCAATGTCATAAGGCTAGTAGCAGCATGATGAGTGGATTTAGGTAAGACGATTCTAAGTGAAATAAGTCACACAGAAAAGGACACTTCTCATAAGGTGTCACTTATAGAGGGAATGTAAAAACCGTTACACTTGAACTGAATTACAAAACAGAACAGAGTCACACATGCAGAAAACACACTATGGCTGCTTAACGGGAAAGGTGAGGTGGGGTGATACATAAAAAAAGAGTTTCAAATTAGCTCAGATACCGTTCCATAAACCCAATATGTAATAGACAAGACCTACTCCTTGCTCAGAGAACTGGACTCAACACGCCCGATTCACCGCACAAGAATATATCTGACTAGTAATAATCTTAAAACCTATGTATTGATATCTCTCTGTTAGTGTGTCAAGTGGGTGTAAAGCGGCATAAACACAGCCGTGAAAAGCAGCTAAACCCCATTATAAAAATAAATTACTTTTAAAAACCCATGAAACAAAGACAGGGAAAGACAGAGAAATTCTTACACAATTCGTTCAGGGGCTGTGATGCAACCTGCATTGACCATATCTAGACCCACAGCTGGATGAGACATAAGGGTGGACACTCTTGGGGCTGAGAGGTTTGGTGAGGTTGGGTGAGCAAATGCAGACCCTTTAAAGTAATACTGCGTGCTACCCATCGCATGGGTCCCAAATCTCCAGGTTCAAGGGCATCTTCCTACATCGAAAACATGCATGAGAAACCCAGAAGATGGTACACCGTGTGATGGGGAAAGGTTTCTAAAACACACCACATTTCTCATCTCCTTGTGCTCGGGTTCGCCATTCCAGCCACTTTACTAGCAATCTCCCTACTTGGAGCATCAGCACCTTTAACCTCCTGTTCCGTACAGGTTGCAATTTGTCCTGAGGATGAACGGGAAGACGGGGAACCAATGAGAGACTAGCTCTTGGTGTTGGGACAGGCACAGGTCACTCTATTTTCCCATCAGGAAGAAGAATTAACCACAGGCTCAGCCTGCCCCCCGGAACCAGAACAGGGCCTGAAGCCATCCTGCGCTTTTGCGGCCAGCTCCCAAAAAAGCGACTTGTAAAATGGAGCTTCAGGGCACCGCAATTCACAAACCTGCAGAGTTATAAATGATAACTCTCGTCCACAAATATATTGAGGGAAGGCAAAGAAGAGGATTTGAAATCAAGGCAGAATTGCAGGAAACAGATTTCAGGAGGTAGATTCGAATCGCCTTTAAAGCACATGAAAAGTGGCAAAACGTTGACAATGATGCCCTTGGCCAAAAAGGGCGTATGCGTTTTTTCCTGAATATATTCAGGAAAAAACGCATACGCCCTTTTTGGCCAACCAAGCAACCTGGAAAGGCAAATCAGCGCTACAAAGAAGTCTCGCTTCCCATCGGTCAAAAGGGCCATGCTGAAAAAAGTGTCAAAACCAGAAATGCAGGACAGGCCATGGAGGAATCGGAGCCCTGCTACACTGATGGGCGGGATGTAAATCGCCAACAGCCACTCTGGAGAAGTGTACGGTGTGTCCTGAAACATCTAAAAAACACAGCTTAGAGAGCATAGGGCACTTCCACGCATGGGGAGATAAGGTGGGAAAATTGAAAATCAGCAAGACACAAGCACCCCAAAGTTTAGGGCTGCTCTGTTGACAAGGACCTCCACTTCATTCCACCTTAAATATCCCAGGAAAGCGAAAAATGGATAAAAAAGTTGTGGTCCTTATGTACAATGGAATATCACTCAGCCATGAAATCAATGTCATAAGGCTAGTAGCAGCATGATGAGTGGATTTAGGTAAGACGATTCTAAGTGAAATAAGTCACACAGAAAAGGACACTTCTCATAAGGTGTCACTTATAGAGGGAATGTAAAAACCTTTACACTTGAACTGAATTACAAAACAGAACAGAGTCACACATGCAGAAAACACACTATGGCTGCTTAACGGGAAAGGTGAGGTGGGGTGATACATAAAACAAGAGTTTCAAATTAGCTCAGATACCGTTCCATAAACCCAATATGTAATAGACAAGACCTACTCCTTGCTCAGAGAACTGGACTCAACACGCCCGATTGACCGCACAAGAATATATCTGACTAGTAATAATCTTAAAACCTATGTATTGATATCTCTCTGTTAGTGTGTCAAGTGGGTGTAAAGCGGCATAAACACAGCCGTGAAAAGCAGCTAAACCCCATTATAAAAATAAATTACTTTTAAAAACCCATGAAACAAAGACAGGGAAAGACAGAGAAATTCTTACACAATTCGTTCAGGGGCTGTGATGCAACCTGGATTGACCATATCTAGACCCACAGCTGGATGAGACATAAGGGTGGACACTCTTGGGGCTGAGAGGTTTGGTGAGGTTGGGTGAGCAAACGCAGACCCTTTAAAGTAATACTGCGTGCTACCCATCGCATGGGTCCCAAATCTCCAGGTTCATGGGCATCTTCCTACATCGAAAACATGCATGAGAAACCCAGAAGATGGTACACCGTGTGATGGGGAAAGGTTTCTAAAACGCACCTCATTTCTCATCTCCTTGTGCTCGGGTTCGCCATTCCAGCCACTTTACTAGCAATCTCCCTACTTGGAGCATCAGCACCTTTAACCTCCTGTTCCGTACAGGTTGCAATTTGTCCTGAGGATGAACGGGAAGACGGGGAACCTATGAGAGACTAGCTCTTGGTGTTGGGACAGGCACAGGTCACTCTATTTTCCCATCAGGAAGAAGAATTAACCACAGGCTCAGCCTGCCCCCCGGAACCAGAACAGGGCCTGAAGCCATCCTGCGCTTTTGCGGCCAGCTCCCAAAAAAGCGACTTGTAAAATGGAGCTTCAGGGCACTGCAATTCACAAACCTGCAGAGTTATAAATGATAACTCTCGTCCACAAATATATTGAGGGAAGGCAAAGAAGAGGATTTGAAATCAAGGCAGAATTGCAGGAAACAGATTTCAGGAGGTAGATTCGAATCGCCTTTAAAGCACATGAAAAGCGGCAAAACGTTGACAATGATGCCCTTGGCCAAAAAGGGCGTATGCGTTTTTTCCTGAATATATTCAGGAAAAAACGCATACGCCCTTTTTGGCCAACCAAGCAACCTGGAAAGGCAAATCAGCGCTACAAAGAAGTCTCGCTTCCCATCGGTCAAAAGGGCCATGCTGAAAAAAGTGTCAAAACCAGAAATGCAGGACAGGCCATGGAGAAATGGGAGCGTTGCTACACTGATGGGCGGGATGTAAATCGCCAACAGCCACTCTGGAGAAGTGTACGGTGTGTCCTGAAACATCTAAAAAACACAGCTTAGAGAGCATAGGGCACTTCCACGCATGGGGGGATAAGGTGGGAAAATTGAAAATCAGCAAGACACAAACACCCCAAAGTTTAGGGCTGCTCTGTTGACAAGGACCTCCACTTCATTCCACCTTAAATATCCCAGGAAAGCGAAAAATGGATAAAAAAGTTGTGGTCCTTATGTACAATGGAATATCACTCAGCCATGAAATCAATGTCATAAGGCTAGTAGCAGCATGATGAGTGGATTTAGGTAAGACGATTCTAAGTGAAATAAGTCACACAGAAAAGGACACTTCTCATAAGGTGTCACTTATAGAGGGAATGTAAAAACCTTTACACTTGAACTGAATTACAAAACAGAACAGAGTCACACATGCAGAAAACACACTATGGCTGCTTAACGGGAAAGGTGAGGTGGGGTGATACATAAAACAAGAGTTTCAAATTAGCTCAGATACCGTTCCATAAACCCAATATGTAATAGACAAGACCTACTCCTTGCTCAGAGAACTGGACTCAACACGCCCGATTGACCGCACAAGAATATATCTGACTAGTAATAATCTTAAAACCTATGTATTGATATCTCTCTGTTAGTGTGTCAAGTGGGTGTAAAGCGGCATAAACACAGCCGTGAAAAGCAGCTAAACCCCATTATAAAAATAAATTACTTTTAAAAACCCATGAAACAAAGACAGGGAAAGACAGAGAAATTCTTACACAATTCGTTCAGGGGCTGTGATGCAACCTGGATTGACCATATCTAGACCCACAGCTGGATGAGACATAAGGGTGGACACTCTTGGGGCTGAGAGGTTTGGTGAGGTTGGGTGAGCAAACGCAGACCCTTTAAAGTAATACTGCGTGCTACCCATCGCATGGGTCCCAAATCTCCAGGTTCATGGGCATCTTCCTACATCGAAAACATGCATGAGAAACCCAGAAGATGGTACACCGTGTGATGGGGAAAGGTTTCTAAAACGCACCTCATTTCTCAACTCCTTGTGCTCGGGTTCGCCATTCCAGCCACTTTACTAGCAATCTCCCTACTTGGAGCATCAGCACCTTTAACCTCCTGTTCCGTACAGGTTGCAATTTGTCCTGAGGATGAACGGGAAGACGGGGAACCAATGAGAGACTAGCTCTTGGTGTTGGGACAGGCACAGGACACTCTATTTTCCCATCAGGAAGAAGAATTAACCACAGGCTCAGCCTGCCCCCCGGAACCAGAACAGGGCCTGAAGCCATCCTGCGCTTTTGCGGCCAGCTCCCAAAAAAGCGACTTGTAAAATGGAGCTTCAGGGCACTGCAATTCACAAACCTGCAGAGTTATAAATGATAACTCTCGTCCACAAATATATTGAGGGAAGGCAAAGAAGAGGATTTGAAATCAAGGCAGAATTGCAGGAAACAGATTTCAGGAGGTAGATTCGAATCGCCTTTAAAGCACATGAAAAGCGGCAAAACGTTGACAATGATGCCCTTGGCCAAAAAGGGCGTATGCGTTTTTTCCTGAATATATTCAGGAAAAAACGCATACGCCCTTTTTGGCCAACCAAGCAACCTGGAAAGGCAAATCAGCGCTACAAAGAAGTCTCGCTTCCCATCGGTCAAAAGGGCCATGCTGAAAAAAGTGTCAAAACCAGAAATGCAGGACAGGCCATGGAGGAATCGGAGCCTTGCTACACTGATGGGCGGGATGTAAATCGCCAACAGCCACTCTGGAGAAGTGTACGGTGTGTCCTGAAACATCTAAAAAACACAGCTTAGAGAGCATAGGGCACTTCCACGCATGGGGGGATAAGGTGGGAAAATTGAAAATCAGCAAGACACAAGCACCCCAAAGTTTAGGGCTGCTCTGTTGACAAGGACTTCCACTTCATTCCACCTTAAATATCCCAGGAAAGCGAAAAATGGATAAAAAAGTTGTGGTCCTTATGTACAATGGAATATCACTCAGCCATGAAATCAATGTCATAAGGCTAGTAGCAGCATGATGAGTGGATTTAGGTAAGACGATTCTAAGTGAAATAAGTCACACAGAAAAGGACACTTCTCATAAGGTGTCACTTATAGAGGGAATGTAAAAACCTTTACACTTGAACTGAATTACAAAACAGAACAGAGTCACACATGCAGAAAACACACTATGGCTGCTTAACGGGAAAGGTGAGGTGGGGTGATACATAAAACAAGAGTTTCAAATTAGCTCAGATACCGTTCCATAAACCCAATATGTAATAGACAAGACCTACTCCTTGCTCAGAGAACTGGACTCAACACGCCCGATTGACCGCACAAGAATATATCTGACTAGTAATAATCTTAAAACCTATGTATTGATATCTCTCTGTTAGTGTGTCAAGTGGGTGTAAAGCGGCATAAACACAGCCGTGAAAAGCAGCTAAACCCCATTATAAAAATAAATTACTTTTAAAAACCCATGAAACAAAGACAGGGAAAGACAGAGAAATTCTTACACAATTCGTTCAGGGGCTGTGATGCAACCTGCATTGACCATATCTAGACCCACAGCTGGATGAGACATAAGGGTGGACACTCTTGGGGCTGAGAGGTTTGGTGAGGTTGGGTGAGCAAACGCAGACCCTTTAAAGTAATACTGCGTGCTACCCATCGCATGGGTCCCAAATCTCCAGGTTCATGGGCATCTTCCTACATCGAAAACATGCATGAGAAACCCAGAAGATGGTACACCGTGTGATGGGGAAAGGTTTCTAAAACGCACCTCATTTCTCAACTCCTTGTGCTCGGGTTCGCCATTCCAGCCACTTTACTAGCAATCTCCCTACTTGGAGCATCAGCACCTTTAACCTCCTGTTCCGTACAGGTTGCAATTTGTCCTGAGGATGAACGGGAAGACGGGGAACCAATGAGAGACTAGCTCTTGGTGTTGGGACAGGCACAGGACACTCTATTTTCCCATCAGGAAGAAGAATTAACCACAGGCTCAGCCTGCCCCCCGGAACCAGAACAGGGCCTGAAGCCATCCTGCGCTTTTGCGGCCAGCTCCCAAAAAAGCGACTTGTAAAATGGAGCTTCAGGGCACTGCAATTCACAAACCTGCAGAGTTATAAATGATAACTCTCGTCCACAAATATATTGAGGGAAGGCAAAGAAGAGGATTTGAAATCAAGGCAGAATTGCAGGAAACAGATTTCAGGAGGTAGATTCGAATCGCCTTTAAAGCACATGAAAAGCGGCAAAACGTTGACAATGATGCCCTTGGCCAAAAAGGGCGTATGCGTTTTTTCCTGAATATATTCAGGAAAAAACGCATACGCCCTTTTTGGCCAACCAAGCAACCTGGAAAGGCAAATCAGCGCTACAAAGAAGTCTCGCTTCCCATCGGTCAAAAGGGCCATGCTGAAAAAAGTGTCAAAACCAGAAATGCAGGACAGGCCATGGAGGAATCGGAGCCCTGCTACACTGATGGGCGGGATGTAAATCGCCAACAGCCACTCTGGAGAAGTGTACGGTGTGTCCTGAAACATCTAAAAAACACAGCTTAGAGAGCATAGGGCACTTCCACGCATGGGGAGATAAGGTGGGAAAATTGAAAATCAGCAAGACACAAGCACCCCAAAGTTTAGGGCTGCTCTGTTGACAAGGACCTCCACTTCATTCCACCTTAAATATCCCAGGAAAGCGAAAAATGGATAAAAAAGTTGTGGTCCTTATGTACAATGGAATATCACTCAGCCATGAAATCAATGTCATAAGGCTAGTAGCAGCATGATGAGTGGATTTAGGTAAGACGATTCTAAGTGAAATAAGTCACACAGAAAAGGACACTTCTCATAAGGTGTCACTTATAGAGGGAATGTAAAAACCTTTACACTTGAACTGAATTACAAAACAGAACAGAGTCACACATGCAGAAAACACACTATGGCTGCTTAACGGGAAAGGTGAGGTGGGGTGATACATAAAACAAGAGTTTCAAATTA
This sequence comes from Balaenoptera physalus, assembly GCF_965194825.1. Taxonomy (NCBI): domain Eukaryota; kingdom Metazoa; phylum Chordata; class Mammalia; order Artiodactyla; family Balaenopteridae; genus Balaenoptera; species Balaenoptera physalus. The sequence goes on from NC_138891.1 coordinate 15,782,298, forward strand.
GCTCAGATACCGTTCCATAAACCCAATATGTAATAGACAAGACCTACTCCTTGCTCAGAGAACTGGACTCAACACGCCCGATTGACCGCACAAGAATATATCTGACTAGTAATAATCTTAAAACCTATGTATTGATATCTCTCTGTTAGTGTGTCAAGTGGGTGTAAAGCGGCATAAACACAGCCGTGAAAAGCAGCTAAACCCCATTATAAAAATAAATTACTTTTAAAAACCCATGAAACAAAGACAGGGAAAGACAGAGAAATTCTTACACAATTCGTTCAGGGGCTGTGATGCAACCTGGATTGACCATATCTAGACCCACAGCTGGATGAGACATAAGGGTGGACACTCTTGGGGCTGAGAGGTTTGGTGAGGTTGGGTGAGCAAACGCAGACCCTTTAAAGTAATACTGCGTGCTACCCATCGCATGGGTCCCAAATCTCCAGGTTCATGGGCATCTTCCTACATCGAAAACATGCATGAGAAACCCAGAAGATGGTACACCGTGTGATGGGGAAAGGTTTCTAAAACGCACCTCATTTCTCAACTCCTTGTGCTCGGGTTCGCCATTCCAGCCACTTTACTAGCAATCTCCCTACTTGGAGCATCAGCACCTTTAACCTCCTGTTCCGTACAGGTTGCAATTTGTCCTGAGGATGAACGGGAAGACGGGGAACCAATGAGAGACTAGCTCTTGGTGTTGGGACAGGCACAGGACACTCTATTTTCCCATCAGGAAGAAGAATTAACCACAGGCTCAGCCTGCCCCCCGGAACCAGAACAGGGCCTGAAGCCATCCTGCGCTTTTGCGGCCAGCTCCCAAAAAAGCGACTTGTAAAATGGAGCTTCAGGGCACTGCAATTCACAAACCTGCAGAGTTATAAATGATAACTCTCGTCCACAAATATATTGAGGGAAGGCAAAGAAGAGGATTTGAAATCAAGGCAGAATTGCAGGAAACAGATTTCAGGAGGTAGATTCGAATCGCCTTTAAAGCACATGAAAAGCGGCAAAACGTTGACAATGATGCCCTTGGCCAAAAAGGGCGTATGCGTTTTTTCCTGAATATATTCAGGAAAAAACGCATACGCCCTTTTTGGCCAACCAAGCAACCTGGAAAGGCAAATCAGCGCTACAAAGAAGTCTCGCTTCCCATCGGTCAAAAGGGCCATGCTGAAAAAAGTGTCAAAACCAGAAATGCAGGACAGGCCATGGAGGAATCGGAGCCTTGCTACACTGATGGGCGGGATGTAAATCGCCAACAGCCACTCTGGAGAAGTGTACGGTGTGTCCTGAAACATCTAAAAAACACAGCTTAGAGAGCATAGGGCACTTCCACGCATGGGGGGATAAGGTGGGAAAATTGAAAATCAGCAAGACACAAGCACCCCAAAGTTTAGGGCTGCTCTGTTGACAAGGACCTCCACTTCATTCCACCTTAAATATCCCAGGAAAGCGAAAAATGGATAAAAAAGTTGTGGTCCTTATGTACAATGGAATATCACTCAGCCATGAAATCAATGTCATAAGGCTAGTAGCAGCATGATGAGTGGATTTAGGTAAGACGATTCTAAGTGAAATAAGTCACACAGAAAAGGACACTTCTCATAAGGTGTCACTTATAGAGGGAATGTAAAAACCTTTACACTTGAACTGAATTACAAAACAGAACAGAGTCACACATGCAGAAAACACACTATGGCTGCTTAACGGGAAAGGTGAGGTGGGGTGATACATAAAACAAGAGTTTCAAATTAGCTCAGATACCGTTCCATAAACCCAATATGTAATAGACAAGACCTACTCCTTGCTCAGAGAACTGGACTCAACACGCCCGATTGACCGCACAAGAATATATCTGACTAGTAATAATCTTAAAACCTATGTATTGATATCTCTCTGTTAGTGTGTCAAGTGGGTGTAAAGCGGCATAAACACAGCCGTGAAAAGCAGCTAAACCCCATTATAAAAATAAATTACTTTTAAAAACCCATGAAACAAAGACAGGGAAAGACAGAGAAATTCTTACACAATTCGTTCAGGGGCTGTGATGCAACCTGGATTGACCATATCTAGACCCACAGCTGGATGAGACATAAGGGTGGACACTCTTGGGGCTGAGAGGTTTGGTGAGGTTGGGTGAGCAAACGCAGACCCTTTAAAGTAATACTGCGTGCTACCCATTGCATGGGTCCCAAATCTCCAGGTTCATGGGCATCTTCCTACATCGAAAACATGCATGAGAAACCCAGAAAATGGTACACCGTGTGATGGGGAAAGGTTTCTAAAACGCACCTCATTTCTCATCTCCTTGTGCTCGGGTTCGCCATTCCAGCCACTTTACTAGCAATCTCCCTACTTGGAGCATCAGCACCTTTAACCTCCTGTTCCGTACAGGTTGCAATTTGTCCTGAGGATGAACGGGAAGACGGGGAACCAATGAGAGACTAGCTCTTGGTGTTGGGACAGGCACAGGTCACTCTATTTTCCCATCAGGAAGAAGAATTAACCACAGGCTCAGCCTGCCCCCCGGAACCAGAACAGGGCCTGAAGCCATCCTGCGCTTTTGCGGCCAGATCCCAAAAAAGCGACTTGTAAAATGGAGCTTCAGGGCACTGCAATTCACAAACCTGCAGAGTTATAAATGATAACTCTCGTCCACAAATATATTGAGGGAAGGCAAAGAAGAGGATTTGAAATCAAGGCAGAATTGCAGGAAACAGATTTCAGGAGGTAGATTCGAATCGCCTTTAAAGCACATGAAAAGCGGCAAAACGTTGACAATGATGCCCTTGGCCAAAAAGGGCGTATGCGTTTTTTCCTGAATATATTCAGGAAAAAACGCATACGCCCTTTTTGGCCAACCAAGCAACCTGGAAAGGCAAATCAGCGCTACAAAGAAGTCTCGCTTCCCATCGGTCAAAAGGGCCATGCTGAAAAAAGTGTCAAAACCAGAAATGCAGGACAGGCCATGGAGGAATCGGAGCCTTGCTACACTGATGGGCGGGATGTAAATCGCCAACAGCCACTCTGGAGAAGTGTACGGTGTGTCCTGAAACATCTAAAAAACACAGCTTAGAGAGCATAGGGCACTTCCACGCATGGGGGGATAAGGTGGGAAAATTGAAAATCAGCAAGACACAAGCACCCCAAAGTTTAGGGCTGCTCTGTTGACAAGGACCTCCACTTCATTCCACCTTAAATATCCCAGGAAAGCGAAAAATGGATAAAAAAGTTGTGGTCCTTATGTACAATGGAATATCACTCAGCCATGAAATCAATGTCATAAGGCTAGTAGCAGCATGATGAGTGGATTTAGGTAAGACGATTCTAAGTGAAATAAGTCACACAGAAAAGGACACTTCTCATAAGGTGTCACTTATACAGGGAATGTAAAAACCTTTATACTTGAACTGAATTACAAAACAGAACAGAGTCACACATGCAGAAAACACACTATGGCTGCTTAACGGGAAAGGTGAGGTGGGGTGATACATAAAACAAGAGTTTCAAATTAGCTCAGATACCGTTCCATAAACCCAATATGCAATAGACAAGACCTACTCCTTGCTCAGAGAACTGGACTCAACACGCCCGATTCACCGCACAAGAATATATCTGACTAGTAATAATCTTAAAACCTATGTATTGATATCTCTCTGTTAGTGTGTCAAGTGGGTGTAAAGCGGCATAAACACAGCCGTGAAAAGCAGCTAAACCCCATTATAAAAATAAATTACTTTTAAAAACCCATGAAACAAAGACAGGGAAAGACAGAGAAATTCTTACACAATTCGTTCAGGGGCTGTGATGCAACCTGGATTGACCATATCTAGACCCACAGCTGGATGAGACATAAGGGTGGACACTCTTGGGGCTGAGAGGTTTGGTGAGGTTGGGTGAGCAAACGCAGACCCTTTAAAGTAATACTGCGTGCTACCCATTGCATGGGTCCCAAATCTCCAGGTTCATGGGCATCTTCCTACATCGAAAACATGCATGAGAAACCCAGAAAATGGTACACCGTGTGATGTGGAAAGGTTTCTAAAACGCACCTCATTTCTCAACTCCTTGTGCTCGGGTTCGCCATTCCAGCCACTTTACTAGCAATCTCCCTACTTGGAGCATCAGCACCTTTAACCTCCTGTTCCGTACAGGTTGCAATTTGTCCTGAGGATGAACGGGAAGACGGGGAACCAATGAGAGACTAGCTCTTGGTGTTGGGACAGGCACAGGACACTCTATTTTCCCATCAGGAAGAAGAATTAACCACAGGCTCAGCCTGCCCCCCGGAACCAGAACAGGGCCTGAAGCCATCCTGCGCTTTTGCGGCCAGCTCCCAAAAAAGCGACTTGTAAAATGGAGCTTCAGGGCACTGCAATTCACAAACCTGCAGAGTTATAAATGATAACTCTCGTCCACAAATATATTGAGGGAAGGCAAAGAAGAGGATTTGAAATCAAGGCAGAATTGCAGGAAACAGATTTCAGGAGGTAGATTCGAATCGCCTTTAAAGCACATGAAAAGCGGCAAAACGTTGACAATGATGCCCTTGGCCAAAAAGGGCGTATGCGTTTTTTCCTGAATATATTCAGGAAAAAACGCATACGCCCTTTTTGGCCAACCAAGCAACCTGGAAAGGCAAATCAGCGCTACAAAGAAGTCTAGCTTCCCATCGGTCAAAAGGGCCATGCTGAAAAAGTGTCAAAACCAGAAATGCAGGACAGGCCATGGAGAAATGGGGGCCTTGCTACACTGATGGGCGGGATGTAAATCACCAACAGCCACTCTGGAGAAGTGTACGGTGTGTCCTGAAACATCTAAAAAACACAGCTTAGAGAGCATAGGGCACTTCCATTCACGGGGGGATAAAGTGGGAAAATTGAAAATCAGCAAGACACAAGCACCCCAAAGTTTAGGGCTGCTCTGTTGACAAAGACCTCCACTTCATTCCACCTAAAATATCCCAGGAAAGCGAAAAATGGATAAAAAAGTTGTGGTCCTTATGTACATTTGAATATCACTCAGCCATGAAATCAATGTCATAAGGCTAGTAGCAGCATGATGAGTGGATTTAGGTAAGACGATTCTAAGTGAAATAAGTCACACAGAAAAGGACACTTCTCATAAGGTGTCACTTATAGAGGGAATGTAAAAACCGTTACACTTGAACTGAATTACAAAACAGAACAGAGTCACACATGCAGAAAACACACTATGGCTGCTTAACGGGAAAGGTGAGGTGGGGTGATACATAAAACAAGAGTTTCAAATTAGCTCAGATACCGTTCCATAAACCCAATATGTAATAGACAAGACCTACTCCTTGCTCAGAGAACTGGACTCAACACGCCCGATTCACCGCACAAGAATATATCTGACTAGTAATAATCTTAAAACCTATGTATTGATATCTCTCTGTTAGTGTGTCAAGTGGGTGTAAAGCGGCATAAACACAGCCGTGAAAAGCAGCTAAACCCCATTATAAAAATAAATTACTTTTAAAAACCCATGAAACAAAGACAGGGAAAGACAGAGAAATTCTTACACAATTCGTTCAGGGGCTGTGATGCAACCTGGATTGACCATATCTAGACCCACAGCTGGATGAGATATAAGGGTGGACACTCTTGGGGCTGAGAGGTTTGGTGAGGTTGGGTGAGCAAACGCAGACCCTTTAAAGTAATACTGCGTGCTACCCATCGCATGGGTCCCAAATCTCCAGGTTCAAGGGCATCTTCCTACATCGAAAACATGCATGAGAAACCCAGAAGATGGTACACCGTGTGATGGGGAAAGGTTTCTAAAACGCACCTCATTTCTCATCTCCTTGTGCTCGGGTTCGCCATTCCAGCCACTTTACTAGCAATCTCCCTACTTGGAGCATCAGCACCTTTAACCTCCTGTTCCGTACAGGTTGCAATTTGTCCTGAGGATGAACGGGAAGACGGGGAACCAATGAGAGACTAGCTCTTGGTGTTGGGACAGGCACAGGTCACTCTATTTTCCCATCAGGAAGAAGAATTAACCACAGGCTCAGCCTGCCCCCCGGAACCAGAACAGGGCCTGAAGCCATCCTGCGCTTTTGCGGCCAGATCCCAAAAAAGCGACTTGTAAAATGGAGCTTCAGGGCACTGCAATTCACAAACCTGCAGAGTTATAAATGATAACTCTCGTCCACAAATATATTGAGGGAAGGCAAAGAAGAGGATTTGAAATCAAGGCAGAATTGCAGGAAACAGATTTCAGGAGGTAGATTCGAATCGCCTTTAAAGCACATGAAAAGCGGCAAAACGTTGACAATGATGCCCTTGGCCAAAAAGGGCGTATGCGTTTTTTCCTGAATATATTCAGGAAAAAACGCATACGCCCTTTTTGGCCAACCAAGCAACCTGGAAAGGCAAATCAGCGCTACAAAGAAGTCTCGCTTCCCATCGGTCAAAAGGGCCATGCTGAAAAAAGTGTCAAAACCAGAAATGCAGGACAGGCCATGGAGGAATCGGAGCCTTGCTACACTGATGGGCGGGATGTAAATCGCCAACAGCCACTCTGGAGAAGTGTACGGTGTGTCCTGAAACATCTAAAAAACACAGCTTAGAGAGCATAGGGCACTTCCACGCATGGGGGGATAAGGTGGGAAAATTGAAAATCAGCAAGACACAAGCACCCCAAAGTTTAGGGCTGCTCTGTTGACAAGGACCTCCACTTCATTCCACCTTAAATATCCCAGGAAAGCGAAAAATGGATAAAAAAGTTGTGGTCCTTATGTACAATGGAATATCACTCAGCCATGAAATCAATGTCATAAGGCTAGTAGCAGCATGATGAGTGGATTTAGGTAAGACGACTCTAAGTGAAATAAGTCACACAGAAAAGGACACTTCTCATAAGGTGTCACTTATACAGGGAATGTAAAAACCTTTATACTTGAACTGAATTACAAAACAGAACAGAGTCACACATGCAGAAAACACTCTATGGCTGCTTAACGGGAAAGGTGAGGTGGGGTGATACATAAAACAAGAGTTTCAAATTAGCTCAGATACCGTTCCATAAACCCAATATGCAATAGACAAGACCTACTCCTTGCTCAGAGAACTGGACTCAACACGCCCGATTCACCGCACAAGAATATATCTGACTAGTAATAATCTTAAAACCTATGTATTGATATCTCTCTGTTAGTGTGTCAAGTGGGTGTAAAGCGGCATAAACACAGCCGTGAAAAGCAGCTAAACCCCATTATAAAAATAAATTACTTTTAAAAACCCATGAAACAAAGACAGGGAAAGACAGAGAAATTCTTACACAATTCGTTCAGGGGCTGTGATGCAACCTGGATTGACCATATCTAGACCCACAGCTGGATGAGACATAAGGGTGGACACTCTTGGGGCTGAGAGGTTTGGTGAGGTTGGGTGAGCAAACGCAGACCCTTTAAAGTAATACTGCGTGCTACCCATCGCATGGGTCCCAAATCTCCAGGTTCAAGGGCATCTTCCTACATCGAAAACATGCATGAGAAACCCAGAAGATGGTACACCGTGTGATGGGGAAAGGTTTCTAAAACGCACCTCATTTCTCATCTCCTTGTGCTCGGGTTCGCCATTCCAGCCACTTTACTAGCAATCTCCCTACTTGGAGCATCAGCACCTTTAACCTCCTGTTCCGTACAGGTTGCAATTTGTCCTGAGGATGAACGGGAATACGGGGAACCAATGAGAGACTAGCTCTTGGTGTTGGGACAGGCACAGGTCACTCTATTTTCCCATCAGGAAGAAGAATTAACCACAGGCTCAGCCTGCCCCCCGGAAGCAGAACAGGGCCTGAAGCCATCCTGCGCTTTTGCGGCCAGCTCCCAAAAAAGCGACTTGTAAAATGGAGCTTCAGGGCACTGCAATTCACAAACCTGCAGAGTTATAAATGATAACTCTCGTCCACAAATATATTGAGGGAAGGCAAAGAAGAGGATTTGAAATCAAGGCAGAATTGCAGGAAACAGATTTCAGGAGGTAGATTCGAATCGCCTTTAAAGCACATGAAAAGCGGCAAAACGTTGACAATGATGCCCTTGGCCAAAAAGGGCGTATGCGTTTTTTCCTGAATATATTCAGGAAAAAACGCATACGCCCTTTTTGGCCAACCAAGCAACCTGGAAAGGCAAATCAGCGCTACAAAGAAGTCTCGCTTCCCATCGGTCAAAAGGGCCATGCTGAAAAAAGTGTCAAAACCAGAAATGCAGGACAGGCCATGGAGGAATCGGAGCCTTGCTACACTGATCGGCGGGATGTAAATCGCCAACAGCCACTCTGGAGAAGTGTACGGTGTGTCCTGAAACATCTAAAAAACACAGCTTAGAGAGCATAGGGCACTTCCACGCATGGGGAGATAAGGTGGGAAAATTGAAAATCAGCAAGACACAAGCACCCCAAAGTTTAGGGCTGCTCTGTTGACAAGGACCTCCACTTCATTCCACCTTAAATATCCCAGGAAAGCGAAAAATGGATAAAAAAGTTGTGGTCCTTATGTACAATGGAATATCACTCAGCCATGAAATCAATGTCATAAGGCTAGTAGCAGCATGATGAGTGGATTTAGGTAAGACGATTCTAAGTGAAATAAGTCACACAGAAAAGGACACTTCTCATAAGGTGTCACTTATAGAGGGAATGTAAAAACCTTTACACTTGAACTGAATTACAAAACAGAACAGAGTCACACATGCAGAAAACACACTATGGCTGCTTAACGGGAAAGGTGAGGTGGGGTGATACATAAAACAAGAGTTTCAAATTAGCTCAGATACCGTTCCATAAACCCAATATGTAATAGACAAGACCTACTCCTTGCTCAGAGAACTGGACTCAACACGCCCGATTGACCGCACAAGAATATATCTGACTAGTAATAATCTTAAAACCTATGTATTGATATCTCTCTGTTAGTGTGTCAAGTGGGTGTAAAGCGGCATAAACACAGCCGTGAAAAGCAGCTAAACCCCATTATAAAAATAAATTACTTTTAAAAACCCATGAAACAAAGACAGGGAAAGACAGAGAAATTCTTACACAATTCGTTCAGGGGCTGTGATGCAACCTGGATTGACCATATCTAGACCCACAGCTGGATGAGACATAAGGGTGGACACTCTTGGGGCTGAGAGGTTTGGTGAGGTTGGGTGAGCAAACGCAGACCCTTTAAAGTAATACTGCGTGCTACCCATCGCATGGGTCCCAAATCTCCAGGTTCATGGGCATCTTCCTACATCGAAAACATGCATGAGAAACCCAGAAGATGGTACACCGTGTGATGGGGAAAGGTTTCTAAAACGCACCTCATTTCTCAACTCCTTGTGCTCGGGTTCGCCATTCCAGCCACTTTACTAGCAATCTCCCTACTTGGAGCATCAGCACCTTTAACCTCCTGTTCCGTACAGGTTGCAATTTGTCCTGAGGATGAACGGGAAGACGGGGAACCAATGAGAGACTAGCTCTTGGTGTTGGGACAGGCACAGGACACTCTATTTTCCCATCAGGAAGAAGAATTAACCACAGGCTCAGCCTGCCCCCCGGAACCAGAACAGGGCCTGAAGCCATCCTGCGCTTTTGCGGCCAGCTCCCAAAAAAGCGACTTGTAAAATGGAGCTTCAGGGCACTGCAATTCACAAACCTGCAGAGTTATAAATGATAACTCTCGTCCACAAATATATTGAGGGAAGGCAAAGAAGAGGATTTGAAATCAAGGCAGAATTGCAGGAAACAGATTTCAGGAGGTAGATTCGAATCGCCTTTAAAGCACATGAAAAGCGGCAAAACGTTGACAATGATGCCCTTGGCCAAAAAGGGCGTATGCGTTTTTTCCTGAATATATTCAGGAAAAAACGCATACGCCCTTTTTGGCCAACCAAGCAACTTGGAAAGGCAAATCAGCGCTACAAAGAAGTCTCGCTTCCCATCGGTCAAAAGGGCCATGCTGAAAAAAGTGTCAAAACCAGAAATGCAGGACAGGCCATGGAGGAATCGGAGCCTTGCTACACTGATGGGCGGGATGTAAATCGCCAACAGCCACTCTGGAGAAGTGTACGGTGTGTCCTGAAACATCTAAAAAACACAGCTTAGAGAGCATAGGGCACTTCCACGCATGGGGGGATAAGGTGGGAAAATTGAAAATCAGTAAGACACAAGCACCCCAAAGTTTAGGGCTGCTCTGTTGACAAGGACCTCCACTTCATTCCACCTTAAATATCCCAGGAAAGCGAAAAATGGATAAAAAAGTTGTGGTCCTTATGTACAATGGAATATCACTCAGCCATGAAATCAATGTCATAAGGCTAGTAGCAGCATGATGAGTGGATTTAGGTAAGACGATTCTAAGTGAAATAAGTCACACAGAAAAGGACACTTCTCATAAGGTGTCACTTATAGAGGGAATGTAAAAACCTTTACACTTGAACTGAATTACAAAACAGAACAGAGTCACACATGCAGAAAACACACTATGGCTGCTTAACGGGAAAGGTGAGGTGGGGTGATACATAAAACAAGAGTTTCAAATTAGCTCAGATACCGTTCCATAAACCCAATATGTAATAGACAAGACCTACTCCTTGCTCAGAGAACTGGACTCAACACGCCCGATTGACCGCACAAGAATATATCTGACTAGTAATAATCTTAAAACCTATGTATTGATATCTCTCTGTTAGTGTGTCAAGTGGGTGTAAAGCGGCATAAACACAGCCGTGAAAAGCAGCTAAACCCCATTATAAAAATAAATTACTTTTAAAAACCCATGAAACAAAGACAGGGAAAGACAGAGAAATTCTTACACAATTCGTTCAGGGGCTGTGATGCAACCTGGATTGACCATATCTAGACCCACAGCTGGATGAGACATAAGGGTGGACACTCTTGGGGCTGAGAGGTTTGGTGAGGTTGGGTGAGCAAACGCAGACCCTTTAAAGTAATACTGCGTGCTACCCATTGCATGGGTCCCAAATCTCCAGGTTCATGGGCATCTTCCTACATCGAAAACATGCATGAGAAACCCAGAAGATGGTACACCGTGTGATGGGGAAAGGTTTCTAAAACGCACCTCATTTCTCAACTCCTTGTGCTCGGGTTCGCCATTCCAGCCACTTTACTAGCAATCTCCCTACTTGGAGCATCAGCACCTTTAACCTCCTGTTCCGTACAGGTTGCAATTTGTCCTGAGGATGAACGGGAAGACGGGGAACCAATGAGAGACTAGCTCTTGGTGTTGGGACAGGCACAGGACACTCTATTTTCCCATCAGGAAGAAGAATTAACCACAGGCTCAGCCTGCCCCCCGGAACCAGAACAGGGCCTGAAGCCATCCTGCGCTTTTGCGGCCAGCTCCCAAAAAAGCGACTTGTAAAATGGAGCTTCAGGGCACTGCAATTCACAAACCTGCAGAGTTATAAATGATAACTCTCGTCCACAAATATATTGAGGGAAGGCAAAGAAGAGGATTTGAAATCAAGGCAGAATTGCAGGAAACAGATTTCAGGAGGTAGATTCGAATCGCCTTTAAAGCACATGAAAAGCGGCAAAACGTTGACAATGATGCCCTTGGCCAAAAAGGGCGTATGCGTTTTTTCCTGAATATATTCAGGAAAAAACGCATACGCCCTTTTTGGCCAACCAAGCAACCTGGAAAGGCAAATCAGCGCTACAAAGAAGTCTAGCTTCCCATCGGTCAAAAGGGCCATGCTGAAAAAGTGTCAAAACCAGAAATGCAGGACAGGCCATGGAGAAATGGGGGCCTTGCTACACTGATGGGCGGGATGTAAATCGCCAACAGCCACTCTGGAGAAGTGTACGGTGTGTCCTGAAACATCTAAAAAACACAGCTTAGAGAGCATAGGGCACTTCCACTCACGGGGGGATAAAGTGGGAAAATTGAAAATCAGCAAGACACAAGCACCCCTAAGTTTAGGGCTGCTCTGTTGACAAAGACCTCCACTTCATTCCACCTAAAATATCCCAGGAAAGCGAAAAATGGATAAAAAAGTTGTGGTCCTTATGTACAATTGAATATCACTCAGCCATGAAATCAATGTCATAAGGCTAGTAGCAGCATGATGAGTGGATTTAGGTAAGACGATTCTAAGTGAAATAAGTCACACAGAAAAGGACACTTCTCATAAGGTGTCACTTATAGAGGGAATGTAAAAACCGTTACACTTGAACTGAATTACAAAACAGAACAGAGTCACACATGCAGAAAACACACTATGGCTGCTTAACGGGAAAGGTGAGGTGGGGTGATACATAAAACAAGAGTTTCAAATTAGCTCAGATACCGTTCCATAAACCCAATATGTAATAGACAAGACCTACTCCTTGCTCAGAGAACTGGACTCAACACGCCCGATTGACCGCACAAGAATATATCTGACTAGTAATAATCTTAAAACCTATGTATTGATATCTCTCTGTTAGTGTGTCAAGTGGGTGTAAAGCGGCATAAACACAGCCGTGAAAAGCAGCTAAACCCCATTATAAAAATAAATTACTTTTAAAAACCCATGAAACAAAGACAGGGAAAGACAGAGAAATTCTTACACAATTCGTTCAGGGGCTGTGATGCAACCTGGATTGACCATATCTAGACCCAGAGCTGGATGAGACATAAGGGTGGACACTCTTGGGGCTGAGAGGTTTGGTGAGGTTGGGTGAGCAAACGCAGACCCTTTAAAGTAATACTGCGTGCTACCCATCGCATGGGTCCCAAATCTCCAGGTTCATGGGCATCTTCCTACATCGAAAACATGCATGAGAAACCCAGAAGATGGTACACCGTGTGATGGGGAAAGGTTTCTAAAACGCACCTCATTTCTCAACTCCTTGTGCTCGGGTTCGCCATTCCAGCCACTTTACTAGCAATCTCCCTACTTGGAGCATCAGCACCTTTAACCTCCTGTTCCGTACAGGTTGCAATTTGTCCTGAGGATGAACGGGAAGACGGGGAACCAATGAGAGACTAGCTCTTGGTGTTGGGACAGGCACAGGACACTCTATTTTCCCATCAGGAAGAAGAATTAACCACAGGCTCAGCCTGCCCCCCGGAACCAGAACAGGGCCTGAAGCCATCCTGCGCTTTTGCGGCCAGCTCCCAAAAAAGCGACTTGTAAAATGGAGCTTCAGGGCACTGCAATTCACAAACCTGCAGAGTTATAAATGATAACTCTCGTCCACAAATATATTGAGGGAAGGCAAAGAAGAGGATTTGAAATCAAGGCAGAATTGCAGGAAACAGATTTCAGGAGGTAGATTCGAATCGCCTTTAAAGCACATGAAAAGCGGCAAAACGTTGACAATGATGCCCTTGGCCAAAAAGGGCGTATGCGTTTTTTCCTGAATATATTCAGGAAAAAACGCATACGCCCTTTTTGGCCAACCAAGCAACCTGGAAAGGCAAATCAGCGCTACAAAGAAGTCTAGCTTCCCATCGGTCAAAAGGGCCATGCTGAAAAAGTGTCAAAACCAGAAATGCAGGACAGGCCATGGAGAAATGGGGGCCTTGCTACACTGATGGGCGGGATGTAAATCGCCAACAGCCACTCTGGAGAAGTGTACGGTGTGTCCTGAAACATCTAAAAAACACAGCTTAGAGAGCATAGGGCACTTCCACTCACGGGGGGATAAAGTGGGAAAATTGAAAATCAGCAAGACACAAGCACCCCAAAGTTTAGGGCTGCTCTGTTGACAAAGACCTCCACTTCATTCCACCTAAAATATCCCAGGAAAGCGAAAAATGGATAAAAAAGTTGTGGTCCTTATGTACAATTGAATATCACTCAGCCATGAAATCAATGTCATAAGGCTAGTAGCAGCATGATGAGTGGATTTAGGTAAGACGATTCTAAGTGAAATAAGTCACACAGAAAAGGACACTTCTCATAAGGTGTCACTTATAGAGGGAATGTAAAAACCGTTACACTTGAACTGAATTACAAAACAGAACAGAGTCACACATGCAGAAAACACACTATGGCTGCTTAACGGGAAAGGTGAGGTGGGGTGATACATAAAACAAGAGTTTCAAATTAGCTCAGATACCGTTCCATAAACCCAATATGTAATAGACAAGACCTACTCCTTGCTCAGAGAACTGGACTCAACACGCCCGATTCACCGCACAAGAATATATCTGACTAGTAATAATCTTAAAACCTATGTATTGATATCTCTCTGTTAGTGTGTCAAGTGGGTGTAAAGCGGCATAAACACAGCCGTGAAAAGCAGCTAAACCCCATTATAAAAATAAATTACTTTTAAAAACCCATGAAACAAAGACAGGGAAAGACAGAGAAATTCTTACACAATTCGTTCAGGGGCTGTGATGCAACCTGGATTGACCATATCTAGACCCACAGCTGGATGAGACATAAGGGTGGACACTCTTGGGGCTGAGAGGTTTGGTGAGGTTGGGTGAGCAAACGCAGACCCTTTAAAGTAATACTGCGTGCTACCCATCGCATGGGTCCCAAATCTCCAGGTTCAAGGGCATCTTCCTACATCGAAAACATGCATGAGAAACCCAGAAGATGGTACACCGTGTGATGGGGAAAGGTTTCTAAAACGCACCTCATTTCTCATCTCCTTGTGCTCGGGTTCGCCATTCCAGCCACTTTACTAGCAATCTCCCTACTTGGAGCATCAGCACCTTTAACCTCCTTTTCCGTACAGGTTGCAATTTGTCCTGAGGATGAACGGGAAGACGGGGAACCAATGACAGACTAGCTCTTGGTGTTGGGACAGGCACAGGTCACTCTATTTTCCCATCAGGAAGAAGAATTAACCACAGGCTCAGCCTGCCCCCCGGAACCAGAACAGGGCCTGAAGCCATCCTGCGCTTTTGCGGCCAGCTCCCAAAAAAGCGACTTGTAAAATGGAGCTTCAGGGCACTGCAATTCACAAACCTGCAGAGTTATAAATGATAACTCTCGTCCACAAATATATTGAGGGAAGGCAAAGAAGAGGATTTGAAATCAAGGCAGAATTGCAGGAAACAGATTTCAGGAGGTAGATTCGAATCGCCTTTAAAGCACATGAAAAGCGGCAAAACGTTGACAATGATGCCCTTGGCCAAAAAGGGCGTATGCGTTTTTTCCTGAATATATTCAGGAAAAAACGCATACGCCCTTTTTGGCCAACCAAGCAACCTGGAAAGGCAAATCAGCGCTACAAAGAAGTCTCGCTTCCCATCGGTCAAAAGGGCCATGCTGAAAAAAGTGTCAAAACCAGAAATGCAGGACAGGCCATGGAGGAATCGGAGCCTTGCTACACTGATGGGCGGGATGTAAATCGCCAACAGCCACTCTGGAGAAGTGTACGGTGTGTCCTGAAACATCTAAAAAACACAGCTTAGAGAGCATAGGGCACTTCCACGGATGGGGGGATAAAGTGGGAAAATTGAAAATCAGCAAGACACAAGCACCCCAAAGTTTAGGGCTGCTCTGTTGACAAGGACCTCCACTTCATTCCACCTTAAATATCCCAGGAAAGCGAAAAATGGATAAAAAAGTTGTGGTCCTTATGTACAATGGAATATCACTCAGCCATGAAATCAATGTCATAAGGCTAGTAGCAGCATGATGAGTGGATTTAGGTAAGACGATTCTAAGTGAAATAAGTCACACAGAAAAGGACACTTCTCATAAGGTGTCACTTATAGAGGGAATGTAAAAACCTTTACACTTGAACTGAATTACAAAACAGAACAGAGTCACACATGCAGAAAACACACTATGGCTGCTTAACGGGAAAGGTGAGGTGGGGTGATACATAAAACAAGAGTTTCAAATTAGCTCAGATACCGTTCCATAAACCCAATATGTAATAGACAAGACCTACTCCTTGCTCAGAGAACTGGACTCAACACGCCCGATTCACCGCACAAGAATATATCTGACTAGTAATAATCTTAAAACCTATGTATTGATATCTCTCTGTTAGTGTGTCAAGTGGGTGTAAAGCGGCATAAACACAGCCGTGAAAAGCAGCTAAACCCCATTATAAAAATAAATTACTTTTAAAAACCCATGAAACAAAGACAGGGAAAGACAGAGAAATTCTTACACAATTCGTTCAGGGGCTGTGATGCAACCTGGATTGACCATATCTAGACCCACAGCTGGATGAGACATAAGGGTGGACACTCTTGGGGCTGAGAGGTTTGGTGAGGTTGGGTGAGCAAACGCAGACCCTTTAAAGTAATACTGCGTGCTACCCATCGCATGGGTCCCAAATCTCCAGGTTCAAGGGCATCTTCCTACATCGAAAACATGCATGAGAAACCCAGAAGATGGTACACCGTGTGATGGGGAAAGGTTTCTAAAACGCACCTCATTTCTCATCTCCTTGTGCTCGGGTTCGCCATTCCAGCCACTTTACTAGCAATCTCCCTACTTGGAGCATCAGCACCTTTAACCTCCTGTTCCGTACAGGTTGCAATTTGTCCTGAGGATGAACGGGAAGACGGGGAACCAATGAGAGACTAGCTCTTGGTGTTGGGACAGGCACAGGTCACTCTATTTTCCCATCAGGAAGAAGAATTAACCACAGGCTCAGCCTGCCCCCCGGAACCAGAACAGGGCCTGAAGCCATCCTGCGCTTTTGCGGCCAGCTCCCAAAAAAGCGACTTGTAAAATGGAGCTTCAGGGCACTGCAATTCACAAACCTGCAGAGTTATAAATGATAACTCTCGTCCACAAATATATTGAGGGAAGGCAAAGAAGAGGATTTGAAATCAAGGCAGAATTGCAGGAAACAGATTTCAGGAGGTAGATTCGAATCGCCTTTAAAGCACATGAAAAGCGGCAAAACGTTGACAATGATGCCCTTGGCCAAAAAGGGCGTATGCGTTTTTTCCTGAATATATTCAGGAAAAAACGCATACGCCCTTTTTGGCCAACCAAGCAACCTGGAAAGGCAAATCAGCGCTACAAAGAAGTCTCGCTTCCCATCGGTCAAAAGGGCCATGCTGAAAAAAGTGTCAAAACCAGAAATGCAGGACAGGCCATGGAGGAATCGGAGCCTTGCTACACTGATGGGCGGGATGTAAATCGCCAACAGCCACTCTGGAGAAGTGTACGGTGTGTCCTGAAACATCTAAAAAACACAGCTTAGAGAGCATAGGGCACTTCCACGGATGGGGGGATAAAGTGGGAAAATTGAAAATCAGCAAGACACAAGCACCCCAAAGTTTAGGGCTGCTCTGTTGACAAGGACCTCCACTTCATTCCACCTTAAATATCCCAGGAAAGCGAAAAATGGATAAAAAAGTTGTGGTCCTTATGTACAATGGAATATCACTCAGCCATGAAATCAATGTCATAAGGCTAGTAGCAGCATGATGAGTGGATTTAGGTAAGACGATTCTAAGTGAAATAAGTCACACAGAAAAGGACACTTCTCATAAGGTGTCACTTATAGAGGGAATGTAAAAACCTTTACACTTGAACTGAATTACAAAACAGAACAGAGTCACACATGCAGAAAACACACTATGGCTGCTTAACGGGAAAGGTGAGGTGGGGTGATACATAAAACAAGAGTTTCAAATTAGCTCAGATACCGTTCCATAAACCCAATATGTAATAGACAAGACCTACTCCTTGCTCAGAGAACTGGACTCAACACGCCCGATTCACCGCACAAGAATATATCTGACTAGTAATAATCTTAAAACCTATGTATTGATATCTCTCTGTTAGTGTGTCAAGTGGGTGTAAAGCGGCATAAACACAGCCGTGAAAAGCAGCTAAACCCCATTATAAAAATAAATTACTTTTAAAAACCCATGAAACAAAGACAGGGAAAGACAGAGAAATTCTTACACAATTCGTTCAGGGGCTGTGATGCAACCTGGATTGACCATATCTAGACCCACAGCTGGATGAGACATAAGGGTGGACACTCTTGGGGCTGAGAGGTTTGGTGAGGTTGGGTGAGCAAACGCAGACCCTTTAAAGTAATACTGCGTGCTACCCATCGCATGGGTCCCAAATCTCCAGGTTCAAGGGCATCTTCCTACATCGAAAACATGCATGAGAAACCCAGAAGATGGTACACCGTGTGATGGGGAAAGGTTTCTAAAACGCACCTCATTTCTCATCTCCTTGTGCTCGGGTTCGCCATTCCAGCCACTTTACTAGCAATCTCCCTACTTGGAGCATCAGCACCTTTAACCTCCTGTTCCGTACAGGTTGCAATTTGTCCTGAGGATGAACGGGAAGACGGGGAACCAATGAGAGACTAGCTCTTGGTGTTGGGACAGGCACAGGTCACTCTATTTTCCCATCAGGAAGAAGAATTAACCACAGGCTCAGCCTGCCCCCCGGAACCAGAACAGGGCCTGAAGCCATCCTGCGCTTTTGCGGCCAGCTCCCAAAAAAGCGACTTGTAAAATGGAGCTTCAGGGCACTGCAATTCACAAACCTGCAGAGTTATAAATGATAACTCTCGTCCACAAATATATTGAGGGAAGGCAAAGAAGAGGATTTGAAATCAAGGCAGAATTGCAGGAAACAGATTTCAGGAGGTAGATTCGAATCGCCTTTAAAGCACATGAAAAGCGGCAAAACGTTGACAAAGATGCCCTTGGCCAAAAAGGGCGTATGCGTTTTTTCCTGAATATATTCAGGAAAAAACGCATACGCCCTTTTTGGCCAACCAAGCAACCTGGAAAGGCAAATCAGCGCTACAAAGAAGTCTCGCTTCCCATCGGTCAAAAGGGCCATGCTGAAAAAAGTGTCAAAACCAGAAATGCAGGACAGGCCATGGAGGAATCGGAGCCTTGCTACACTGATGGGCGGGATGTAAATCGCCAACAGCCACTCTGGAGAAGTGTACGGTGTGTCCTGAAACATCTAAAAAACACAGCTTAGAGAGCATAGGGCACTTCCACTCATGGGGGGATAAAGTGGGAAAATTGAAAATCAGCAAGACACAAGCACCCCAAAGTTTAGGGCTGCTCTGTTGACAAAGACCTCCACTTCATTCCACCTTAAATATCCCAGGAAAGCGAAAAATGGATAAAAAAGTTGTGGTCCTTATGTACAATGGAATATCACTCAGCCATGAAATCAATGTCATAAGGCTAGTAGCAGCATGATGAGTGGATTTAGGTAAGACGATTCTAAGTGAAATAAGTCACACAGAAAAGGACACTTCTCATAAGGTGTCACTTATAGAGGGAATGTAAAAACCGTTACACTTGAACTGAATTACAAAACAGAACAGAGTCACACATGCAGAAAACACACTATGGCTGCTTAACGGGAAAGGTGAGGTGGGGTGATACATAAAACAAGAGTTTCAAATTAGCTCAGATACCGTTCCATAAACCCAATATGTAATAGACAAGACCTACTCCTTGCTCAGAGAACTGGACTCAACACGCCCGATTCACCGCACAAGAATATATCTGACTAGTAATAATCTTAAAACCTATGTATTGATATCTCTCTGTTAGTGTGTCAAGTGGGTGTAAAGCGGCATAAACACAGCCGTGAAAAGCAGCTAAACCCCATTATAAAAATAAATTACTTTTAAAAACCCATGAAACAAAGACAGGGAAAGACAGAGAAATTCTTACACAATTCGTTCAGGTGCTGTGATGCAACCTGGATTGACCATATCTAGACCCACAGCTGGATGAGACATAAGGGTGGACACTCTTGGGGCTGAGAGGTTTGGTGAGGTTGGGTGAGCAAACGCAGACCCTTTAAAGTAATACTGCGTGCTACCCATCGCATGGGTCCCAAATCTCCAGGTTCAAGGGCATCTTCCTACATCGAAAACATGCATGAGAAACCCAGAAGATGGTACACTGTGTGATGGGGAAAGGTTTCTAAAACGCACCTCATTTCTCATCTCCTTGTGCTCGGGTTCGCCATTCCAGCCACTTTACTAGCAATCTCCCTACTTGGAGCATCAGCACCTTTAACCTCCTGTTCCGTACAGGTTGCAATTTGTCCTGAGGATGAACGGGAAGACGGGGAACCAATGAGAGACTAGCTCTTGGTGTTGGGACAGGCACAGGTCACTCTATTTTCCCATCAGGAAGAAGAATTAACCACAGGCTCAGCCTGCCCCCCGGAACCAGAACAGGGCCTGAAGCCATCCTGCACTTTTGCGGCCAGCTCCCAAAAAAGCGACTTGTAAAATGGAGCTTCAGGGCACTGCAATTCACAAACCTGCAGAGTTATAAATGATAACTCTCGTCCACAAATATATTGAGGGAAGGCAAAGAAGAGGATTTGAAATCAAGGCAGAATTGCAGGAAACAGATTTCAGGAGGTAGATTCGAATCGCCTTTAAAGCACATGAAAAGCGGCAAAACGTTGACAATGATGCCCTTGGCCAAAAAGGGCGTATGCGTTTTTTCCTGAATATATTCAGGAAAAAACGCATACGCCCTTTTTGGCCAACCAAGCAACCTGGAAAGGCAAATCAGTGCTACAAAGAAGTCTCGCTTCCCATCGGTCAAAAGGGCCATGCTGAAAAAAGTGTCAAAACCAGAAATGCAGGACAGGCCATGGAGGAATGGGAGCCTTGCTACACTGATGGGCGGGATGTAAATCACCAACAGCCACTCTGGAGAAGTGTACGGTGTGTCCTGAAACATCTAAAAAACACAGCTTAGAGAGCATAGGGCACTTCCACTCATGGGGGGATAAAGTGGGAAAATTGAAAATCAGCAAGACACAAGCACCCCAAAGTTTAGGGCTGCTCTGTTGACAAAGACCTCCACTTCATTCCACCTTAAATATCCCAGGAGAGCGAAAAATGGATAAAAAAGTTGTGGTCCTTATGTACAATGGAATATCACTCAGCCATGAAATCAATGTCATAAGGCTAGTAGCAGCATGATGAGTGGATTTAGGTAAGACGATTCTAAGTGAAATAAGTCACACAGAAAAGGACACTTCTCATAAGGTGTCACTTATAGAGGGAATGTAAAAACCGTTACACTTGAACTGAATTACAAAACAGAACAGAGTCACACATGCAGAAAACACACTATGGCTGCTTAACGGGAAAGGTGAGGTGGGGTGATACATAAAACAAGAGTTTCAAATTAGCTCAGATACCGTTCCATAAACCCAATATGTAATAGACAAGACCTACTCCTTGCTCAGAGAACTGGACTCAACACGCCCGATTCACCGCACAAGAATATATCTGACTAGTAATAATCTTAAAACCTATGTATTGATATCTCTCTGTTAGTGTGTCAAGTGGGTGTAAAGCGGCATAAACACAGCCGTGAAAAGCAGCTAAACCCCATTATAAAAATAAATTACTTTTAAAAACCCATGAAACAAAGACAGGGAAAGACAGAGAAATTCTTACACAATTCGTTCAGGGGCTGTGATGCAAACTGGATTGACCATATCTAGACCCACAGCTGGATGAGACATAAGGGTGGACACTCTTGGGGCTGAGAGGTTTGGTGAGGTTGGGTGAGCAAACGCAGACCCTTTAAAGTAATACTGCGTGCTACCCATCGCATGGGTCCCAAATCTCCAGGTTCAAGGGCATCTTCCTACATCGAAAACATGCATGAGAAACCCAGAAGATGGTACACCGTGTGATGGGGAAAGGTTTCTAAAACGCACCTCATTTCTCATCTCCTTGTGCTCGGGTTCGCCATTCCAGCCACTTTACTAGCAATCTCCCTACTTGGAGCATCAGCACCTTTAACCTCCTGTTCCGTACAGGTTGCAATTTGTCCTGAGGATGAACGGGAAGACGGGGAACCAATGAGAGACTAGCTCTTGGTGTTGGGACAGGCACAGGTCACTCTATTTTCCCATCAGGAAGAAGAATTAACCACAGGCTCAGCCTGCCCCCCGGAACCAGAACAGGGCCTGAAGCCATCCTGCGCTTTTGCGGCCAGCTCCCAAAAAAGCGACTTGTAAAATGGAGCTTCAGGGCACTGCAATTCACAAACCTGCAGAGTTATAAATGATAACTCTCGTCCACAAATATATTGAGGGAAGGCAAAGAAGAGGATTTGAAATCAAGGCAGAATTGCAGGAAACAGATTTCAGGAGGTAGATTCGAATCGCCTTTAAAGCACATGAAAAGCGGCAAAACGTTGACAATGATGCCCTTGGCCAAAAAGGGCGTATGCGTTTTTTCCTGAATATATTCAGGAAAAAACGCATACGCCCTTTTTGGCCAACCAAGCAACCTGGAAAGGCAAATCAGCGCTACAAAGAAGTCTCGCTTCCCATCGGTCAAAAGGGCCATGCTGAAAAAAGTGTCAAAACCAGAAATGCAGGACAGGCCATGGAGGAATCGGAGCCTTGCTACACTGATGGGCGGGATGTAAATCGCCAACAGCCACTCTGGAGAAGTGTACAGTGTGTCCTGAAACATCTAAAAAAAACAGCTTAGAGAGCATAGGGCACTTCCACGCATGGGGGGATAAAGTGGGAAAATTGAAAATCAGCAAGACACAAGCACCCCAAAGTTTAGGGCTGCTCTGTTGACAAGGACCTCCACTTCATTCCACCTTAAATATCCCAGGAAAGCGAAAAATGGATAAAAAAGTTGTGGTCCTTATGTACAATGGAATATCACTCAGCCATGAAATCAATGTCATAAGGCTAGTAGCAGCATGATGAGTGGATTTAGGTAAGACGATTCTAAGTGAAATAAGTCACACAGAAAAGGACACTTCTCATAAGGTGTCACTTATAGAGGGAATGTAAAAACCGTTACACTTGAACTGAATTACAAAACAGAACAGAGTCACACATGCAGAAAACACACTATGGCTGCTTAACGGGAAAGGTGAGGTGGGGTGATACATAAAACAAGAGTTTCAAATTAGCTCAGATACCGTTCCATAAACCCAATATGTAATACACAAGACCTACTCCTTGCTCAGAGAACTGGACTCAACACGCCCTATTCACCGCACAAGAATATATCTGACTAGTAATAATCTTAAAACCTATGTATTGATATCTCTCTGTTAGTGTGTCAAGTGGGTGTAAAGCGGCATAAACACAGCCGTGAAAAGCAGCTAAACCCCATTATAAAAATAAATTACTTTTAAAAACCCATGAAACAAAGACAGGGAAAGACAGAGAAATTCTTACACAATTCGTTCAGGGGCTGTGATGCAACCTGGATTGACCATATCTAGACCCACAGCTGGATGAGACATAAGGGTGGACACTCTTGGGGCTGAGAGGTTTGGTGAGGTTGGGTGAGCAAACGCAGACCCTTTAAAGTAATACTGCGTGCTACCCATCGCATGGGTCCCAAATCTCCAGGTTCAAGGGCATCTTCCGACATCGAAAACATGCATGAGAAACCCAGAAGATGGTACACCGTGTGATGGGGAAAGGTTTCTAAAACGCACCTCATTTCTCATCTCCTTGTGCTCGGGTTCGCCATTCCAGCCACTTTACTAGCAATCTCCCTACTTGGAGCATCAGCACCTTTAACCTCCTGTTCCGTACAGGTTGCAATTTGTCCTGAGGATGCACGGGAAGACGGGGAACCAATGAGAGACTAGCTCTTGGTGTTGGGACAGGCACAGGTCACTCTATTTTCCCATCAGGAAGAAGAATTAACCACAGGCTCAGGCTGCCCCCCGGAACCAGAACAGGGCCTGAAGCCATCCTGCGCTTTTGCGGCCAGCTCCCAAAGAAGCATCTTGTAAAATGGAGCTTCAGGGCACTGCAATTCACAAACCTGCGAGTTATAAATGATTACTCTCGTCCACAAATATATTGAGGGAAGGCAAAGAAGAGGATTTGAAATCAAGGCAGAATTGCAGGAAACAGATTTCAGGAGGTAGATTCGAATCGCCTTTAAAGCACATGAAAAGCGGCAAAACGTTGACAATGATGCCCTTGGCCAAAAAGGGCGTATGCGTTTTTTCCTGAATATATTCAGGAAAAAACGCATACGCCCTTTTTGGCCAACCAAGCAACCTGGAAAGGCAAATCAGCGCTACAAAGAAGTCTCGCTTCCCATCGGTCAAAAGGGCCATGCTGAAAAAAGTGTCAAAACCAGAAATGCAGGACAGGCCATGGAGAAATGGGAGCCTTGCTACACTGATGGGCGGGATGTAAATCGCCAACAGCCACTCTGGAGAAGTGTACGGTGTGTCCTGAAACATCTAAAAAACACAGCTTAGAGAGCATAGGGCACTTCCACTCATGGGGGGATAAAGTGGGAAAATTGAAAATCAGCAAGACACAAGCACCCCAAAGTTTAGGGCTGCTCTGTTGACAAAGACCTCCACTTCATTCCACCTTAAATATCCCAGGAAAGCGAAAAATGGATAAAAAAGTTGTGGTCCTTATGTACAATGGAATATCACTCAGCCATGAAATCAATGTCATAAGGCTAGTAGCAGCATGATGAGTGGATTTAGGTAAGACGATTCTAAGTGAAATAAGTCACACAGAAAAGGACACTTCTCATAAGGTGTCACTTATAGAGGGAATGTAAAAACCGTTACACTTGAACTGAATTACAAAACAGAACAGAGTCACACATGCAGAAAACACACTATGGCTGCTTAACGGGAAAGGTGAGGTGGGGTGATACATAAAACAAGAGTTTCAAATTAGCTCAGATACCGTTCCATAAACCCAATATGTAATAGACAAGACCTACTCCTTGCTCAGAGAACTGGACTCAACACGCCCGATTCACCGCACAAGAATATATCTGACTAGTAATAATCTTAAAACCTATGTATTGATATCTCTCTGTTAGTGTGTCAAGTGGGTGTAAAGCGGCATAAACACAGCCGTGAAAAGCAGCTAAACCCCATTATAAAAATAAATTACTTTTAAAAACCCATGAAACAAAGACAGGGAAAGACAGAGAAATTCTTACACAATTCGTTCAGGGGCTGTGATGCAACCTGGATTGACCATATCTAGACCCACAGCTGGATGAGACATAAGGGTGGACACTCTTGGGGCTGAGAGGTTTGGTGAGGTTGGGTGAGCAAACGCAGACCCTTTAAAGTAATACTGCGTGCTACCCATCGCATGGGTCCCAAATCTCCAGGTTCAAGGGCATCTTCCGACATCGAAAACATGCATGAGAAACCCAGAAGATGGTACACCGTGTGATGGGGAAAGGTTTCTAAAACGCACCTCATTTCTCATCTCCTTGTGCTCGGGTTCGCCATTCCAGCCACTTTACTAGCAATCTCCCTACTTGGAGCATCAGCACCTTTAACCTCCTGTTCCGTACAGGTTGCAATTTGTCCTGAGGATGAACGGGAAGACGGGGAACCAATGAGAGACTAGCTCTTGGTGTTGGGACAGGCACAGGTCACTCTATTTTCCCATCAGGAAGAAGAATTAACCACAGGCTCAGCCTGCCCCCCGGAACCAGAACAGGGCCTGAAGCCATCCTGCGCTTTTGCGGCCAGCTCCCAAAAAAGCGACTTGTAAAATGGAGCTTCAGGGCACTGCAATTCACAAACCTGCAGAGTTATAAATGATAACTCTCGTCCACAAATATATTGAGGGAAGGCAAAGAAGAGGATTTGAAATCAAGGCAGAATTGCAGGAAACAGATTTCAGGAGGTAGATTCGAATCGCCTTTAAAGCACATGAAAAGCGGCAAAACGTTGACAATGATGCCCTTGGCCAAAAAGGGCGTATGCGTTTTTTCCTGAATATATTCAGGAAAAAACGCATACGCCGTTTTTGGCCAACCAAGCAACCTGGAAAGGCAAATAAGCGCTACAAAGAAGTCTCGCTTCCCATCGGTCAAAAGGGCCATGCTGAAAAAAGTGTCAAAACCAGAAATGCAGGACAGGCCATGGAGAAATGGGAGCCTTGCTACACTGATGGGCGGGATGTAAATCGCCAACAGCCACTCTGGAGAAGTGTACGGTGTGTCCTGAAACATCTAAAAAACACAGCTTAGAGAGCATAGGGCACTTCCACTCATGGGGGGATAAAGTGGGAAAATTGAAAATCAGCAAGACACAAGCACCCCAAAGTTTAGGGCTGCTCTGTTGACAAAGACCTCCACTTCATTCCACCTTAAATATCCCAGGAAAGCGAAAAATGGATAAAAAAGTTGTGGTCCTTATGTACAATGGAATATCACTCAGCCATGAAATCAATGTCATAAGGCTAGTAGCAGCATGATGAGTGGATTTAGGTAAGACGATTCTAAGTGAAATAAGTCACACAGAAAAGGACACTTCTCCTAAGGTGTCACTTATAGAGGGAATGTAAAAACCGTTACACTTGAACTGAATTACAAAACAGAACAGAGTCACACATGCAGAAAACACACTATGGCTGCTTAACGGGAAAGGTGAGGTGGGGTGATACATAAAACAAGAGTTTCAAATTAGCTCAGATACCGTTCCATAAACCCAATATGTAATAGACAAGACCTACTCCTTGCTCAGAGAACTGGACTCAACACGCCCGATTCACCGCACAAGAATATATCTGACTAGTAATAATCTTAAAACCTATGTATTGATATCTCTCTGTTAGTGTGTCAAGTGGGTGTAAAGCGGCATAAACACAGCCGTGAAAAGCAGCTAAACCCCATTATAAAAATAAATTACTTTTAAAAACCCATGAAACAAAGACAGGGAAAGACAGAGAAATTCTTAAACAATTCGTTCAGGGGCTGTGATGCAACCTGGATTGACCATATCTAGACCCACAGCTGGATGAGACATAAGGGTGGACACTCTTGGGGCTGAGAGGTTAGGTGAGGTTGGGTGAGCAAACGCAGACCCTTTAAAGTAATACTGCGTGCTACCCATCGCATGGGTCCCAAATCTCCAGGTTCAAGGGCATCTTCCTACATCGAAAACATGCATGAGAAACCCAGAAGATGGTACACCGTGTGATGGGGAAAGGTTTCTAAAACGCACCTCATTTCTCATCTCCTTGTGCTCGGGTTCGCCATTCCAGCCACTTTACTAGCAATCTCCCTACTTGGAGCATCAGCACCTTTAACCTCCTGTTCCGTACAGGTTGCAATTTGTCCTGAGGATGAACGGGAAGACGGGGAACCAATGAGAGACTAGCTCTTGGTGTTGGGACAGGCACAGGTCACTCTATTTTCCCATCAGGAAGAAGAATTAACCACAGGCTCAGCCTGTCCCCCGGAAGCAGAACAGGGCCTGAAGCCATCCTGCGCTTTTGCGGCCAGCTCCCAAAAAAGCGACTTGTAAAATGGAGCCTCAAGGCACTGCAATTCACAAACCTGCAGAGTTATAAATGATAACTCTCGTCCACAAATATATTGAGGGAAGGCAAAGAAGAGGATTTGAAATCAAGGCAGAATTGCAGGAAACAGATTTCAGGAGGTAGATTCGAATCGCCTTTAAAGCACATGAAAAGCGGCAAAACGTTGACAATGATGCCCTTGGCCAAAAAGGGCGTATGCGTTTTTTCCTGAATATATTCAGGAAAAAACGCATACGCCCTTTTTGGCCAACCAAGCAACCTGGAAAGGCAAATCAGCGCTACAAAGAAGTCTCGCTTCCCATCGGTCAAAAGGGCCATGCTGAAAAAAGTGTCAAAACCAGAAATGCAGGACAGGCCATGGAGAAATGGGAGCCTTGCTACACTGATGGGCGGGATGTAAATCGCCAACAGCCACTCTGGAGAAGTGTACGGTGTGTCCTGAAATATCTAAAAAACACAGCTTAGAGAGCATAGGGCACTTCCACTCATGGGGGGATAAAGTGGGAAAATTGAAAATCAGCAAGACACAAGCACCCCAAAGTTTAAGGCTGCTCTGTTGACAAAGACCTCCACTTCATTCCACCTAAAATATCCCAGGAAAGCGAAAAATGGATAAAAAAGTTGTGGTCCTTATGTACAATGGAATATCACTCAGCCATGAAATCAATGTCATAAGGCTAGTAGCAGCATGATGAGTGGATTTAGGTAAGACGATTCTAAGTGAAATAAGTCACACAGAAAAGGACACTTCTCATAAGGTGTCACTTATAGAGGGAATGTAAAAACCGTTACACTTGAACTGAATTACAAAACAGAACAGAGTCACACATGCAGAAAACACACTATGGCTGCTTAACGGGAAAGGTGAGGTGGGGTGATACATAAAACAAGAGTTTCAAATTAGCTCAGATACCGTTCCATAAACCCAATATGTAATAGACAAGACCTACTCCTTGCTCAGAGAACTGGACTCAACACGCCCGATTCACCGCACAAGAATATATCTGACTAGTAATAATCTTAAAACCTATGTATTGATATCTCTCTGTTAGTGTGTCAAGTGGGTGTAAAGCGGCATAAACACAGCCGTGAAAAGCAGCTAAACCCCATTATAAAAATAAATTACTTTTAAAAACCCATGAAACAAAGACAGGGAAAGACAGAGAAATTCTTACACAATTCGTTCAGGGGCTGTGATGCAACCTGGATTGACCATATCTAGACCCACAGCTGGATGAGACATAAGGGTGGACACTCTTGGGGCTGAGAGGTTTGGTGAGGTTGGGTGAGCAAACGCAGACCCTTTAAAGTAATACTGCGTGCTACCCATCGCATGGGTCCCAAATCTCCAGGTTCAAGGGCATCTTCCGACATCGAAAACATGCATGAGAAACCCAGAAGATGGTACACCGTGTGATGGGGAAAGGTTTCTAAAACGCACCTCATTTCTCATCTCCTTGTGCTCGGGTTCGCCATTCCAGCCACTTTACTAGCAATCTCCCTACTTGGAGCATCAGCACCTTTAACCTCCTGTTCCGTACAGGTTGCAATTTGTCCTGAGGATGAACGGGAAGACGGGGAACCAATGAGAGACTAGCTCTTGGTGTTGGGACAGGCACAGGTCACTCTATTTTCCCATCAGGAAGAAGAATTAACCACAGGCTCAGCCTGCCCCCCGGAACCAGAACAGGGCCTGAAGCCATCCTGCGCTTTTGCGGCCAGCTCCCAAAAAAGCGACTTGTAAAATGGAGCTTCAGGGCACTGCAATTCACAAACCTGCAGAGTTATAAATGATAACTCTCGTCCACAAATATATTGAGGGAAGGCAAAGAAGAGGATTTGAAATCAAGGCAGAATTGCAGGAAACAGATTTCAGGAGGTAGATTCGAATCGCCTTTAAAGCACATGAAAAGCGGCAAAACGTTGACAATGATGCCCTTGGCCAAAAAGGGCGTATGCGTTTTTTCCTGAATATATTCAGGAAAAAACGCATACGCCCTTTTTGGCCAACCAAGCAACCTGGAAAGGCAAATCAGCGCTACAAAGAAGTCTCGCTTCCCATTGGTCAAAAGGGCCATGCTGAAAAAAGTGTCAAAACCAGAAATGCAGGACAGGCCATGGAGGAATCGGAGCCTTGCTACACTGATGGGCGGGATGTAAATCGCCAACAGCCACTCTGGAGAAGTGTACGGTGTGTCCTGAAACATCTAAAAAACACAGCTTAGAGAGCATAGGGCACTTCCACGCATGGGGGGATAAGGTGGGAAAATTGAAAATCAGCAAGACACAAGCACCCCAAAGTTTAGGGCTGCTCTGTTGACAAAGACCTCCACTTCATTCCACCTAAAATATCCCAGGAAAGCGAAAAATGGATAAAAAAGTTGTGGTCCTTATGTACAATGGAATATCACTCAGCCATGAAATCAATGTCAAAAGGCTAGTAGCAGCATGATGAGTGGATTTAGGTAAGACGATTCTAAGTGAAATAAGTCACACAGAAAAGGACACTTCTCATAAGGTGTCACTTATAGAGGGAATGTAAAAACCGTTACACTTGAACTGAATTACAAAACAGAACAGAGTCACACATGCAGAAAACACACTATGGCTGCTTAACGGGAAAGGTGAGGTGGGGTGATACATAAAACAAGAGTTTCAAATTAGCTCAGATACCATTCCATAAACCCAATATGTAATAGACAAGACCTACTCCTTGCTCAGAGAACTGGACTCAACACGCCCGATTCACCGCACAAGAATATATCTGACTAGTAATAATCTTAAAACCTATGTATTGATATCTCTCTGTTAGTGTGTCAAGTGTGTGTAAAGCGGCATAAACACAGCCGTGAAAAGCAGCTAAACCCCATTATAAAAATAAATTACTTTTAAAAACCCATGAAACAAAGACAGGGAAAGACAGAGAAATTCTTACACAATTCGTTCAGGGGCTGTGATGCAACCTGGATTGACCATATCTAGACCCACAGCTGGATGAGACATAAGGGTGGACACTCTTGGGGCTGAGAGGTTTGGTGAGGTTGGGTGAGCAAACGCAGACCCTTTAAAGTAATACTGCGTGCTACCCATCGCATGGGTCCCAAATCTCCAGGTTCAAGGGCATCTTCCGACATCGAAAACATGCATGAGAAACCCAGAAGATGGTACACCGTGTGATGGGGAAAGGTTTCTAAAACGCACCTCATTTCTCATCTCCTTGTGCTCGGGTTCGCCATTCCAGCCACTTTACTAGCAATCTCCCTACTTGGAGCATCAGCACCTTTAACCTCCTGTTCCGTACAGGTTGCAATTTGTCCTGAGGATGAACGGGAAGACGGGGAACCAATGACAGACTAGCTCTTGGTGTTGGGACAGGCACAGGTCACTCTATTTTCCCATCAGGAAGAAGAATTAACCACAGGCTCAGCCTGCCCCCCAGAACCAGAACAGGGCCTGAAGCCATCCTGCGCTTTTGCGGCCAGCTCCCAAAAAAGCGACTTGTAAAATGGAGCTTCAGGGCACTGCAATTCACAAACCTGCAGAGTTATAAATGATAACTCTCGTCCACAAATATATTGAGGGAAGGCAAAGAAGAGGATTTGAAATCAAGGCAGAATTGCAGGAAACAGATTTCAGGAGGTAGATTCGAATCGCCTTTAAAGCACATGAAAAGCGGCAAAACGTTGACAATGATGCCCTTGGCCAAAAAGGGCGTATGCGTTTTTTCCTGAATATATTCAGGAAAAAACGCATATGCCCTTTTTGGCCAACCAAGCAAACTGGAAAGGCAAATCAGCGCTACAAAGAAGTCTCGCTTCCCATCGGTCAAAAGGGCCATGCTGAAAAAAGTGTCAAAACCAGAAATGCAGGACAGGCCATGGAGGAATCGGAGCCTTGCTACACTGATGGGCGGGATGTAAATCGCCAACAGCCACTCTGGAGAAGTGTACGGTGTGTCCTGAAACATCTAAAAAACACAGCTTAGAGAGCATAGGGCACTTCCACGCATGGGGGGATAAGGTGGGAAAATTGAAAATCAGCAAGACACAAGCACCCCAAAGTTTAGGGCTGCTCTGTTGACAAAGACCTCCACTTCATTCCACCTAAAATATCCCAGGAAAGCGAAAAATGGATAAAAAAGTTGTGGTCCTTATGTACAATGGAATATCACTCAGCCATGAAATCAATGTCATAAGGCTAGTAGCAGCATGATGAGTGGATTTAGGTAAGACGATTCTAAGTGAAATAAGTCACACAGAAAAGGACACTTCTCATAAGGTGTCACTTATAGAGGGAATGTAAAAACCTTTACACTTGAACTGAATTACAAAACAGAACAGAGTCACACATGCAGAAAACACACTATGGCTGCTTAACGGGAAAGGTGAGGTGGGGTGATACATAAAACAAGAGTTTCAAATTAGCTCAGATACCGTTCCATAAACCCAATATGTAATAGACAAGACCTACTCCTTGCTCAGAGAACTGGACTCAACACGCCCGATTCACCGCACAAGAATATATCTGACTAGTAATAATCTTAAAACCTATGTATTGATATCTCTCTGTTAGTGTGTCAAGTGGGTGTAAAGCGGCATAAACACAGCCGTGAAAAGCAGCTAAACCCCATAATAAAAATATATTACTTTTAAAAACCCATGAAACAAAGACAGGGAAAGACAGAGAAATTCTTACACACTTCGTTCAGGGGCTGTGATGCAACCTGGATTGACCATATCTAGACCCACAGCTGGATGAGACATAAGGGTGGACACTCTTGGGGCTGAGAGGTTTGGTGAGGTTGGGTGAGCAAACGCAGACCCTTTAAGTAATACTGCGTGCTACCCATCGCATGGGTCCCAAATCTCCAGGTTCATGGGCATCTTCCTACATCGAAAACATGCATGAGAAACCCAGAAGATGGTACACCGTGTGATGGGGAAAGGTTTCTAAAACGCACCTCATTTCTCAACTCCTTGTGCTCGGGTTCGCCATTCCAGCCACTTTACTAGCAATCTCCCTACTTGGAGCATCAGCACCTTTAACCTCCTGTTCCGTACAGGTTACAATTTGTCCTGAGGATGCACGGGAAGACGGGGAACCAATGAGAGACTAGCTCTTGGTGTTGGGACAGGCACAGGTCACTCTATTTTCCCATCAGGAAGAAGAATTAACCACAGGCTCAGCCTGCCCCCCGGAACCAGAACAGGGCCTGAAGCCATCCTGCGCTTTTGCGGCCAGCTCCCAAAAAAGCGACTTGTAAAATGGAGCTTCAGGGCACTGCAATTCACAAACCTGCAGAGTTATAAATGATAACTCTCGTCCACAAATATATTGAGGGAAGGCAAAGAAGAGGATTTGAAATCAAGGCAGAATTGCAGGAAACAGATTTCAGGAGGTAGATTCGAATCGCCTTTAAAGCACATGAAAAGCGGCAAAACGTTGACAATGATGCCCTTGGCCAAAAAGGGCGTATGCGTTTTTTCCTGAATATATTCAGGAAAAAACGCATACGCCCTTTTTGGCCAACCAAGCAACCTGGAAAGGCAAATCAGCGCTACAAAGAAGTCGCGCTTCCCATCGGTCAAAAGGGCCATGCTGAAAAAAGTGTCAAAACCAGAAATGCAGGACAGGCCATGGAGAAATGGGAGCCTTGCTACACTGATGGGCGGGATGTAAATTGCCAACAGCCAAACTGGAGAAGTGTACGGTGTGTCCTGAAACATCTAAAACACACAGCTTAGAGAGCATAGGGCACTTCCACGCATGGGGGGATAAAGAGGGAAAATTGAAAATCAGCAAGACACAAGCACCCCAAAGTTTAGGGCTGCTCTGTTGACAAGGACCTCCACTTCATTCCACCTTAAATATCCCAGGAAAGCGAAAAATGGATAAAAAAGTTGTGGTCCTTATGTACAATGGAATATCACTCAGCCATGAAATCAATGTCATAAGGCTAGTAGCAGCATG
This sequence comes from Balaenoptera physalus, assembly GCF_965194825.1. NCBI lineage: Eukaryota > Metazoa > Chordata > Mammalia > Artiodactyla > Balaenopteridae > Balaenoptera > Balaenoptera physalus. The sequence goes on from NC_138891.1 coordinate 15,815,521, forward strand.
ATGAGTGGATTTAGGTAAGACGATTCTAAGTGAAATAAGTCACACAGAAAAGGACACTTCTCATAAGGTGTCACTTATAGAGGGAATGTAAAAACCTTTACACTTGAACTGAATTACAAAACAGAACAGAGTCACACATGCAGAAAACACACTATGGCTGCTTAACGGGAAAGGTGAGGTGGGGTGATACATAAAACAAGAGTTTCAAATTAGCTCAGATACCGTTCCATAAACCCAATATGTAATAGACAAGACCTACTCCTTGCTCAGAGAACTGGACTCAACACGCCCGATTCACCGCACAAGAATATATCTGACTAGTAATAATCTTAAAACCTATGTATTGATATCTCTCTGTTAGTGTGTCAAGTGGGTGTAAAGCGGCATAAACACAGCCGTGAAAAGCAGCTAAACCCCATAATAAAAATATATTACTTTTAAAAACCCATGAAACAAAGACAGGGAAAGACAGAGAAATTCTTACACACTTCGTTCAGGGGCTGTGATGCAACCTGGATTGACCATATCTAGACCCACAGCTGGATGAGACATAAGGGTGGACACTCTTGGGGCTGAGAGGTTTGGTGAGGTTGGGTGAGCAAACGCAGACCCTTTAAGTAATACTGCGTGCTACCCATCGCATGGGTCCCAAATCTCCAGGTTCATGGGCATCTTCCTACATCGAAAACATGCATGAGAAACCCAGAAGATGGTACACCGTGTGATGGGGAAAGGTTTCTAAAACGCACCTCATTTCTCAACTCCTTGTGCTCGGGTTCGCCATTCCAGCCACTTTACTAGCAATCTCCCTACTTGGAGCATCAGCACCTTTAACCTCCTGTTCCGTACAGGTTACAATTTGTCCTGAGGATGCACGGGAAGACGGGGAACCAATGAGAGACTAGCTCTTGGTGTTGGGACAGGCACAGGTCACTCTATTTTCCCATCAGGAAGAAGAATTAACCACAGGCTCAGCCTGCCCCCCGGAACCAGAACAGGGCCTGAAGCCATCCTGCGCTTTTGCGGCCAGCTCCCAAAAAAGCGACTTGTAAAATGGAGCTTCAGGGCACTGCAATTCACAAACCTGCAGAGTTATAAATGATAACTCTCGTCCACAAATATATTGAGGGAAGGCAAAGAAGAGGATTTGAAATCAAGGCAGAATTGCAGGAAACAGATTTCAGGAGGTAGATTCGAATCGCCTTTAAAGCACATGAAAAGCGGCAAAACGTTGACAATGATGCCCTTGGCCAAAAAGGGCGTATGCGTTTTTTCCTGAATATATTCAGGAAAAAACGCATACGCCCTTTTTGGCCAACCAAGCAACCTGGAAAGGCAAATCAGCGCTACAAAGAAGTCGCGCTTCCCATCGGTCAAAAGGGCCATGCTGAAAAAAGTGTCAAAACCAGAAATGCAGGACAGGCCATGGAGAAATGGGAGCCTTGCTACACTGATGGGCGGGATGTAAATTGCCAACAGCCAAACTGGAGAAGTGTACGGTGTGTCCTGAAACATCTAAAAAACACAGCTTAGAGAGCATAGGGCACTTCCACGCATGGGGGGATAAAGAGGGAAAATTGAAAATCAGCAAGACACAAGCACCCCAAAGTTTAGGGCTGCTCTGTTGACAAGGACCTCCACTTCATTCCACCTTAAATATCCCAGGAAAGCGAAAAATGGATAAAAAATTTGTGGTCCTTATGTACAATGGAATATCACTCAGCCATGAAATCAATGTCATAAGGCTAGTAGCAGCATGATGAGTGGATTTAGGTAAGACGATTCTAAGTGAAATAAGTCACACAGAAAAGGACACTTCTCATAAGGTGTCACTTATAGTGGGAATGTAAAAACCGTTACACTTGAACTGAATTACAAAACAGAACAGAGTCACACATGCAGAAAACACACTATGGCTGCTTAACGGGAAAGGTGAGGTGGGGTGATACATAAAACAAGAGTTTCAAATTAGCTCAGATACCGTTGCGTAAACCCAATATGTAATAGACAAGACCTACTCCTTGCTCAGAGAACTGGACTCAACACGCCCGATTCACCTCACAAGAATATATCTGACTAGTAATAATCTTAAAACCTATGTATTGATATCTCTCTGTTAGTGTGTCAAGTGGGTGTAAAGCGGCATAAACACAGCCGTGAAAAGCAGCTAAACCCCATTATAAAAATAAATTACTTTTAAAAACCCATGAAACAAAGACAGGGAAAGACAGAGAAATTCTTACACAATTCGTTCAGGGGCTGTGATGCAACCTGGATTGACCATATCTAGACCCACAGCTGGATGAGACATAAGGGTGGGCACTCTTGGGGCTGAGAGGTTTGGTGAGGTTGGGTGAGCAAACGCAGACCCTTTAAAGTAATACTGCGTGCTACCCATCGCATGGGTCCCAAATCTCCAGGTTCAAGGGCATCTTCCTACATCGAAAACATGCATGAGAAACCCAGAAGATGGTACACCGTGTGATGGGGAAAGGTTTCTAAAACGCACCTCATTTCTCATCTCCTTGTGCTCGGGTTCGCCATTCCAGCCACTTTACTAGCAATCTCCCTACTTGGAGCATCAGCACCTTTAACCTCCTGTTCCGTACAGGTTGCAATTTGTCCTGAGGATGAACGGGAAGACGGGGAACCAATGAGAGACTAGCTCTTGGTGTTGGGACAGGCACAGGTCACTCTATTTTCCCATCAGGAAGAAGAATTAACCACAGGCTCAGCCTGCACCCCGGAACCAGAACAGGGCCTGAAGCCATCCTGCGCTTTTGCAGCCAGCTCCCAAAAAAGCGACTTGTAAAATGGAGCTTCAGGGCACTGCAATTCACAAACCTGCAGAGTTATAAATGATAACTCTCGTCCACAAATATATTGAGGGAAGGCAAAGAAGAGGATTTGAAATCAAGGCAGAATTGCAGGAAACAGATTTCAGGAGGTAGATTCGAATCGCCTTTAAAGCACATGAAAAGCGGCAAAACGTTGACAATGATGCCCTTGGCCAAAAAGGGCGTATGCGTTTTTTCCTGAATATATTCAGGAAAAAACCCATACGCCCTTTTTGGCCAACCAAGCAACCTGGAAAGGCAAATCAGCGCTACAAAGAAGTCTCGCTTCCCATCGGTCAAAAGGGCCATGCTGAAAAAAGTGTCAAAATCAGAAATGCAGGACAGGCCATGGAGAAATGTGAGCCTTGCTACACTGATGGGCGGGATGTAAATCGCCAACAGCCACTCTGGAGAAGTGTACGGTGTGTCCTGAAACATCTAAAAAACATAGCTTAGAGAGCATAGGGCACTTCCACTCATGGGGGGATAAAGTGGGAAAATTGAAAATCAGCAAGACACAAGCACCCCAAAGTTTAGGGCTGCTCTGTTGACAAAGACCTCCACTTCATTCCACCTTAAATATCCCAGGAGAGCGAAAAATGGATAAAAAATTTGTGGTCCTTATGTACAATGGAATATCACTCAGCCATGAAATCAATGTCATAAGGCTAGTAGCAGCATGATGAGTGGATTTAGGTAAGACGATTCTAAGTGAAATAAGTCACACAGAAAAGGACACTTCTCATAAGGTGTCACTTATAGAGGGAATGTAAAAACCGTTACACTTGAACTGAATTACAAAACAGAACAGAGTCACACATGCAGAAAACACACTATGGCTGCTTAACGGGAAAGGTGAGGTGGGGTGATACATAAAACAAGAGTTTCAAATTAGCTCAGATACCGTTCCATAAACCCAATATGTAATAGACAAGACCTACTCCTTGCTCAGAGAACTGGACTCAACACGCCCGATTCACCTCACAAGAATATATCTGACTAGTAATAATCTTAAAACCTATGTATTGATATCTCTCTGTTAGTGTGTCAAGTGGGTGTAAAGCGGCATAAACACAGCCGTGAAAAGCAGCTAAACCCCATTATAAAAATAAATTACTTTTAAAAACCCATGAAACAAAGACAGGGAAAGACAGAGAAATTCTTACACAATTCGTTCAGGGGCTGTGATGCAACCTGCATTGACCATATCTAAACCCACAGCTGGATGAGACATAAGGGTGGACACTCTTGGGGCTGAGAGGTTTGGTGAGGTTGGGTGAGCAAACGCAGACCCTTTAAAGTAATACTGCGTGCTACCCATCGCATGGGTCCCAAATCTCCAGGTTCAAGGGCATCTTCCTACATCGAAAACATGCATGAGAAACCCAGAAGATGGTACACCGTGTGATGGGGAAAGGTTTCTAAAACGCACCTCATTTCTCATCTCCTTGTGCTCGGGTTCGCCATTCCAGCCACTTTACTAGCAATCTCCCTACTTGGAGCATCAGCACCTTTAACCTCCTGTTCCGTACAGGTTGCAATTTGTCCTGAGGATGAACGGGAAGACGGGGAACCAATGAGAGACTAGCTCTTGGTGTTGGGACAGGCACAGGTCACTCTATTTTCCCATCAGGAAGAAGAATTAACCACAGGCTCAGCCTGCCCCCCGGAACCAGAACAGGGCCTGAAGCCATCCTGCGCTTTTGCGGCCAGCTCCCAAAAAAGCGACTTGTAAAATGGAGCTTCAGGGCACTGCAATTCACAAACCTGCAGAGTTATAAATGATAACTCTCGTCCACAAATATATTGAGGGAAGGCAAAGAAGAGGATTTGAAATCAAGGCAGAATTGCAGGAAACAGATTTCAGGAGGTAGATTCGAATCGCCTTTAAAGCACATGAAAAGCGGCAAAACGTTGACAATGATGCCCTTGGCCAAAAAGGGCGTATGCGTTTTTTCCTGAATATATTCAGGAAAAAATGCATACGCCCTTTTTGGCCAACCAAGCAACCTGGAAAGACAAATCAGCGCTACAAAGAAGTCTCGCTTCCCATCGGTCAAAAGGGCCATGCTGAAAAAAGTGTCAAAACCAGAAATGCAGGACAGGCCATGGAGAAATGGGAGCCTTGCTACACTGATGGGCGGGATGTAAATCGCCAACAGCCACTCTGGAGAAGTGTACGGTGTGTCCTGAAACATCTAAAAAACACAGCTTAGAGAGCATAGGGCACTTCCACGCATGGGGGGATAAAGTGGGAAAATTGAAAATCAGCAAGACACAAGCACCCCAAAGTTTAGGGCTGCTCTGTTGACAAGGACCTCCACTTCATTCCACCTTAAATATCCCAGGAAAGCGAAAAATGGATAAAAAAGTTGTGGTCCTTATGTACAATGGAATATCACTCAGCCATGAAATCAATGTCATAAGGCTAGTAGCAGCATGATGAGTGGATTTAGGTAAGACGATTCTAAGTGAAATAAGTCACACAGAAAAGGACACTTCTCATAAGGTGTCACTTATAGAGGGAATGTAAAAACCGTTACACTTGAACTGAATTACAAAACAGAACAGAGTCACACATGCAGAAAACACACTATGGCTGCTTAACGGGAAAGGTGAGGTGGGGTGATACATAAAACAAGAGTTTCAAATTAGCTCAGATACCGTTCCATAAACCCAATATGTAATAGACAAGACCTACTCCTTGCTCAGAGAACTGGACTCAACACGCCCGATTCACCTCACAAGAGTATATCTGACTAGTAATAATCTTAAAACCTATGTATTGATATCTCTCTGTTAGTGTGTCAAGTGGGTGTAAAGCGGCATAAACACAGCCGTGAAAAGCAGCTAAACCCCATTATAAAAATAAATTACTTTTAAAAACCCATGAAACAAAGACAGGGAAAGACAGAGAAATTCTTACACAATTCGTTCAGGGGCTGTGATGCAACCTGCATTGACCATATCTAAACCCACAGATGGATGAGACATAAGGGTGGACACTCTTGGGGCTGAGAGGTTTGGTGAGGTTGGGTGAGCAAACGCAGACCCTTTAAAGTAATACTGCGTGCTACCCATCGCATGGGTCCCAAATCTCCAGGGTCAAGGGCATCTTCCTACATCGAAAACATGCATGAGAAACCCAGAAGATGGTACACCGTGTGATGGGGAAAGGTTTCTAAAACGCACCTCATTTCTCATCTCCTTGTGCTCGGGTTCGCCATTCCAGCCACTTTACTAGCAATCTCCCTACTTGGAGCATCAGCACCTTTAACCTCCTGTTCCGTACAGGTTGCAATTTGTCCTGAGGATGAACGGGAAGACGGGGAACCAATGAGAGACTAGCTCTTGGTGTTGGGACAGGCACAGGTCACTCTATTTTCCCATCAGGAAGAAGAATTAACCACAGGCTCAGCCTGCCCCCCGGAACCAGAACAGGGCCTGAAGCCATCCTGCGCTTTTGCGGCCAGCTCCCAAAAAAGCGACTTGTAAAATGGAGCTTCAGGGCACTGCAATTCACAAACCTGCAGAGTTATAAATGATAACTCTCGTCCACAAATATATTGAGGGAAGGCAAAGAAGAGGATTTGAAATCAAGGCAGAATTGCAGGAAACAGATTTCAGGAGGTAGATTCGAATCGCCTTTAAAGCACATGAAAAGCGGCAAAACGTTGACAATGATGCCCTTGGCCAAAAAGGGCGTATGCGTTTTTTCCTGAATATATTCAGGAAAAAATGCATACGCCCTTTTTGGCCAACCAAGCAACCTGGAAAGGCAAATCAGCGCTACAAAGAAGTCTCGCTTCCCATCGGTCAAAAGGGCCATGCTGAAAAAAGTGTCAAAACCAGAAATGCAGGACAGGCCATGGAGGAATCGGAGCCTTGCTACACTGATGGGCGGGATGTAAATCGCCAACAGCCACTCTGGAGAAGTGTACGGTGTGTCCTGAAACATCTAAAAAACACAGCTTAGAGAGCATAGGGCACTTCCACGCATGGGGGGATAAGGTGGGAAAATTGAAAATCAGCAAGACACAAGCACCCCAAAGTTTAGGGCTGCTCTGTTGACAAAGACCTCCACTTCATTCCACCTAAAATATCCCAGGAAAGCGAAAAATGGATAAAAAAGTTGTGGTCCTTATGTACAATGGAATATCACTCAGCCATGAAATCAATGTCATAAGGCTAGTAGCAGCATGATGAGTGGATTTAGGTAAGACGATTCTAAGTGAAATAAGTCACACAGAAAAGGACACTTCTCATAAGGTGTCACTTATAGAGGGAATGTAAAAACCTTTACACTTGAACTGAATTACAAAACAGAACAGAGTCACACATGCAGAAAACACACTATGGCTGCTTAACGGGAAAGGTGAGGTGGGGTGATACATAAAACAAGAGTTTCAAATTAGCTCAGATACCGTTCCATAAACCCAATATGTAATAGACAAGACCTACTCCTTGCTCAGAGAACTGGACTCAACACGCCCGATTCACCGCACAAGAATATATCTGACTAGTAATAATCTTAAAACCTATGTATTGATATCTCTCTGTTAGTGTGTCAAGTGGGTGTAAAGCGGCATAAACACAGCCGTGAAAAGCAGCTAAACCCCATAATAAAAATATATTACTTTTAAAAACCCATGAAACAAAGACAGGGAAAGACAGAGAAATTCTTACACACTTCGTTCAGGGGCTGTGATGCAACCTGGATTGACCATATCTAGACCCACAGCTGGATGAGACATAAGGGTGGACACTCTTGGGGCTGAGAGGTTTGGTGAGGTTGGGTGAGCAAACGCAGACCCTTTAAGTAATACTGCGTGCTACCCATCGCATGGGTCCCAAATCTCCAGGTTCATGGGCATCTTCCTACATCGAAAACATGCATGAGAAACCCAGAAGATGGTACACCGTGTGATGGGGAAAGGTTTCTAAAACGCACCTCATTTCTCAACTCCTTGTGCTCGGGTTCGCCATTCCAGCCACTTTACTAGCAATCTCCCTACTTGGAGCATCAGCACCTTTAACCTCCTGTTCCGTACAGGTTACAATTTGTCCTGAGGATGCACGGGAAGACGGGGAACCAATGAGAGACTAGCTCTTGGTGTTGGGACAGGCACAGGTCACTCTATTTTCCCATCAGGAAGAAGAATTAACCACAGGCTCAGCCTGCCCCCCGGAACCAGAACAGGGCCTGAAGCCATCCTGCGCTTTTGCGGCCAGCTCCCAAAAAAGCGACTTGTAAAATGGAGCTTCAGGGCACTGCAATTCACAAACCTGCAGAGTTATAAATGATAACTCTCGTCCACAAATATATTGAGGGAAGGCAAAGAAGAGGATTTGAAATCAAGGCAGAATTGCAGGAAACAGATTTCAGGAGGTAGATTCGAATCGCCTTTAAAGCACATGAAAAGCGGCAAAACGTTGACAATGATGCCCTTGGCCAAAAAGGGCGTATGCGTTTTTTCCTGAATATATTCAGGAAAAAACGCATACGCCCTTTTTGGCCAACCAAGCAACCTGGAAAGGCAAATCAGCGCTACAAAGAAGTCGCGCTTCCCATCGGTCAAAAGGGCCATGCTGAAAAAAGTGTCAAAACCAGAAATGCAGGACAGGCCATGGAGAAATGGGAGCCTTGCTACACTGATGGGCGGGATGTAAATTGCCAACAGCCAAACTGGAGAAGTGTACGGTGTGTCCTGAAACATCTAAAAAACACAGCTTAGAGAGCATAGGGCACTTCCACGCATGGGGGGATAAAGAGGGAAAATTGAAAATCAGCAAGACACAAGCACCCCAAAGTTTAGGGCTGCTCTGTTGACAAGGACCTCCACTTCATTCCACCTTAAATATCCCAGGAAAGCGAAAAATGGATAAAAAATTTGTGGTCCTTATGTACAATGGAATATCACTCAGCCATGAAATCAATGTCATAAGGCTAGTAGCAGCATGATGAGTGGATTTAGGTAAGACGATTCTAAGTGAAATAAGTCACACAGAAAAGGACACTTCTCATAAGGTGTCACTTATAGTGGGAATGTAAAAACCGTTACACTTGAACTGAATTACAAAACAGAACAGAGTCACACATGCAGAAAACACACTATGGCTGCTTAACGGGAAAGGTGAGGTGGGGTGATACATAAAACAAGAGTTTCAAATTAGCTCAGATACCGTTGCGTAAACCCAATATGTAATAGACAAGACCTACTCCTTGCTCAGAGAACTGGACTCAACACGCCCGATTCACCTCACAAGAATATATCTGACTAGTAATAATCTTAAAACCTATGTATTGATATCTCTCTGTTAGTGTGTCAAGTGGGTGTAAAGCGGCATAAACACAGCCGTGAAAAGCAGCTAAACCCCATTATAAAAATAAATTACTTTTAAAAACCCATGAAACAAAGACAGGGAAAGACAGAGAAATTCTTACACAATTCGTTCAGGGGCTGTGATGCAACCTGGATTGACCATATCTAGACCCACAGCTGGATGAGACATAAGGGTGGGCACTCTTGGGGCTGAGAGGTTTGGTGAGGTTGGGTGAGCAAACGCAGACCCTTTAAAGTAATACTGCGTGCTACCCATCGCATGGGTCCCAAATCTCCAGGTTCAAGGGCATCTTCCTACATCGAAAACATGCATGAGAAACCCAGAAGATGGTACACCGTGTGATGGGGAAAGGTTTCTAAAACGCACCTCATTTCTCATCTCCTTGTGCTCGGGTTCGCCATTCCAGCCACTTTACTAGCAATCTCCCTACTTGGAGCATCAGCACCTTTAACCTCCTGTTCCGTACAGGTTGCAATTTGTCCTGAGGATGAACGGGAAGACGGGGAACCAATGAGAGACTAGCTCTTGGTGTTGGGACAGGCACAGGTCACTCTATTTTCCCATCAGGAAGAAGAATTAACCACAGGCTCAGCCTGCACCCCGGAACCAGAACAGGGCCTGAAGCCATCCTGCGCTTTTGCAGCCAGCTCCCAAAAAAGCGACTTGTAAAATGGAGCTTCAGGGCACTGCAATTCACAAACCTGCAGAGTTATAAATGATAACTCTCGTCCACAAATATATTGAGGGAAGGCAAAGAAGAGGATTTGAAATCAAGGCAGAATTGCAGGAAACAGATTTCAGGAGGTAGATTCGAATCGCCTTTAAAGCACATGAAAAGCGGCAAAACGTTGACAATGATGCCCTTGGCCAAAAAGGGCGTATGCGTTTTTTCCTGAATATATTCAGGAAAAAACCCATACGCCCTTTTTGGCCAACCAAGCAACCTGGAAAGGCAAATCAGCGCTACAAAGAAGTCTCGCTTCCCATCGGTCAAAAGGGCCATGCTGAAAAAAGTGTCAAAATCAGAAATGCAGGACAGGCCATGGAGAAATGTGAGCCTTGCTACACTGATGGGCGGGATGTAAATCGCCAACAGCCACTCTGGAGAAGTGTACGGTGTGTCCTGAAACATCTAAAAAACATAGCTTAGAGAGCATAGGGCACTTCCACTCATGGGGGGATAAAGTGGGAAAATTGAAAATCAGCAAGACACAAGCACCCCAAAGTTTAGGGCTGCTCTGTTGACAAAGACCTCCACTTCATTCCACCTTAAATATCCCAGGAGAGCGAAAAATGGATAAAAAATTTGTGGTCCTTATGTACAATGGAATATCACTCAGCCATGAAATCAATGTCATAAGGCTAGTAGCAGCATGATGAGTGGATTTAGGTAAGACGATTCTAAGTGAAATAAGTCACACAGAAAAGGACACTTCTCATAAGGTGTCACTTATAGAGGGAATGTAAAAACCGTTACACTTGAACTGAATTACAAAACAGAACAGAGTCACACATGCAGAAAACACACTATGGCTGCTTAACGGGAAAGGTGAGGTGGGGTGATACATAAAACAAGAGTTTCAAATTAGCTCAGATACCGTTCCATAAACCCAATATGTAATAGACAAGACCTACTCCTTGCTCAGAGAACTGGACTCAACACGCCCGATTCACCTCACAAGAATATATCTGACTAGTAATAATCTTAAAACCTATGTATTGATATCTCTCTGTTAGTGTGTCAAGTGGGTGTAAAGCGGCATAAACACAGCCGTGAAAAGCAGCTAAACCCCATTATAAAAATAAATTACTTTTAAAAACCCATGAAACAAAGACAGGGAAAGACAGAGAAATTCTTACACAATTCGTTCAGGGGCTGTGATGCAACCTGCATTGACCATATCTAAACCCACAGCTGGATGAGACATAAGGGTGGACACTCTTGGGGCTGAGAGGTTTGGTGAGGTTGGGTGAGCAAACGCAGACCCTTTAAAGTAATACTGCGTGCTACCCATCGCATGGGTCCCAAATCTCCAGGTTCAAGGGCATCTTCCTACATCGAAAACATGCATGAGAAACCCAGAAGATGGTACACCGTGTGATGGGGAAAGGTTTCTAAAACGCACCTCATTTCTCATCTCCTTGTGCTCGGGTTCGCCATTCCAGCCACTTTACTAGCAATCTCCCTACTTGGAGCATCAGCACCTTTAACCTCCTGTTCCGTACAGGTTGCAATTTGTCCTGAGGATGAACGGGAAGACGGGGAACCAATGAGAGACTAGCTCTTGGTGTTGGGACAGGCACAGGTCACTCTATTTTCCCATCAGGAAGAAGAATTAACCACAGGCTCAGCCTGCCCCCCGGAACCAGAACAGGGCCTGAAGCCATCCTGCGCTTTTGCGGCCAGCTCCCAAAAAAGCGACTTGTAAAATGGAGCTTCAGGGCACTGCAATTCACAAACCTGCAGAGTTATAAATGATAACTCTCGTCCACAAATATATTGAGGGAAGGCAAAGAAGAGGATTTGAAATCAAGGCAGAATTGCAGGAAACAGATTTCAGGAGGTAGATTCGAATCGCCTTTAAAGCACATGAAAAGCGGCAAAACGTTGACAATGATGCCCTTGGCCAAAAAGGGCGTATGCGTTTTTTCCTGAATATATTCAGGAAAAAATGCATACGCCCTTTTTGGCCAACCAAGCAACCTGGAAAGACAAATCAGCGCTACAAAGAAGTCTCGCTTCCCATCGGTCAAAAGGGCCATGCTGAAAAAAGTGTCAAAACCAGAAATGCAGGACAGGCCATGGAGAAATGGGAGCCTTGCTACACTGATGGGCGGGATGTAAATCGCCAACAGCCACTCTGGAGAAGTGTACGGTGTGTCCTGAAACATCTAAAAAACACAGCTTAGAGAGCATAGGGCACTTCCACGCATGGGGGGATAAAGTGGGAAAATTGAAAATCAGCAAGACACAAGCACCCCAAAGTTTAGGGCTGCTCTGTTGACAAGGACCTCCACTTCATTCCACCTTAAATATCCCAGGAAAGCGAAAAATGGATAAAAAAGTTGTGGTCCTTATGTACAATGGAATATCACTCAGCCATGAAATCAATGTCATAAGGCTAGTAGCAGCATGATGAGTGGATTTAGGTAAGACGATTCTAAGTGAAATAAGTCACAGAGAAAAGGACACTTCTCATAAGGTGTCACTTATAGAGGGAATGTAAAAACCGTTACACTTGAACTGAATTACAAAACAGAACAGAGTCACACATGCAGAAAACACACTATGGCTGCTTAACGGGAAAGGTGAGGTGGGGTGATACATAAAACAAGAGTTTCAAATTAGCTCAGATACCGTTCCATAAACCCAATATGTAATAGACAAGACCTACTCCTTGCTCAGAGAACTGGACTCAACACGCCCGATTCACCTCACAAGAATATATCTGACTAGTAATAATCTTAAAACCTATGTATTGATATCTCTCTGTTAGTGTGTCAAGTGGGTGTAAAGCGGCATAAACACAGCCGTGAAAAGCAGCTAAACCCCATTATAAAAATAAATTACTTTTAAAAACCCATGAAACAAAGACAGGGAAAGACAGAGAAATTCTTACACAATTCGTTCAGGGGCTGTGATGCAACCTGCATTGACCATATCTAAACCCACAGATGGATGAGACATAAGGGTGGACACTCTTGGGGCTGAGAGGTTTGGTGAGGTTGGGTGAGCAAACGCAGACCCTTTAAAGTAATACTGCGTGCTACCCATCGCATGGGTCCCAAATCTCCAGGGTCAAGGGCATCTTCCTACATCGAAAACATGCATGAGAAACCCAGAAGATGGTACACCGTGTGATGGGGAAAGGTTTCTAAAACGCACCTCATTTCTCATCTCCTTGTGCTCGGGTTCGCCATTCCAGCCACTTTACTAGCAATCTCCCTACTTGGAGCATCAGCACCTTTAACCTCCTGTTCCGTACAGGTTGCAATTTGTCCTGAGGATGAACGGGAAGACGGGGAACCAATGAGAGACTAGCTCTTGGTGTTGGGACAGGCACAGGTCACTCTATTTTCCCATCAGGAAGAAGAATTAACCACAGGCTCAGCCTGCCCCCCGGAACCAGAACAGGGCCTGAAGCCATCCTGCGCTTTTGCGGCCAGCTCCCAAAAAAGCGACTTGTAAAATGGAGCTTCAGGGCACTGCAATTCACAAACCTGCAGAGTTATAAATGATAACTCTCGTCCACAAATATATTGAGGGAAGGCAAAGAAGAGGATTTGAAATCAAGGCAGAATTGCAGGAAACAGATTTCAGGAGGTAGATTCGAATCGCCTTTAAAGCACATGAAAAGCGGCAAAACGTTGACAATGATGCCCTTGGCCAAAAAGGGCGTATGCGTTTTTTCCTGAATATATTCAGGAAAAAATGCATACGCCCTTTTTGGCCAACCAAGCAACCTGGAAAGGCAAATCAGCGCTACAAAGAAGTCTCGCTTCCCATCGGTCAAAAGGGCCATGCTGAAAAAAGTGTCAAAACCAGAAATGCAGGACAGGCCATGGAGGAATCGGAGCCTTGCTACACTGATGGGCGGGATGTAAATCGCCAACAGCCACTCTGGAGAAGTGTACGGTGTGTCCTGAAACATCTAAAAAACACAGCTTAGAGAGCATAGGGCACTTCCACGCATGGGGGGATAAAGTGGGAAAATTGAAAATCAGCAAGACACAAGCACCCCAAAGTTTAGGGCTGCTCTGTTGACAAGGACCTCCACTTCATTCCACCTTAAATATCCCAGGAAAGCGAAAAATGGATAAAAAAGTTGTGGTCCTTATGTACAATGGAATATCACTCAGCCATGAAATCAATGTCATAAGGCTAGTAGCAGCATGATGAGTGGATTTAGGTAAGACGATTCTAAGTGAAATAAGTCACACAGAAAAGGACACTTCTCATAAGGTGTCACTTATAGAGGGAATGTAAAAACCGTTACACTTGAACTGAATTACAAAACAGAACAGAGTCACACATGCAGAAAACACACTATGGCTGCTTAACGGGAAAGGTGAGGTGGGGTGATACATAAAACAAGAGTTTCAAATTAGCTCAGATACCGTTCCATAAACCCAATATGTAATAGACAAGACCTACTCCTTGCTCAGAGAACTGGACTCAACACGCCCGATTCACCGCACAAGAATATATCTGACTAGTAATAATCTTAAAACCTATGTATTGATATCTCTCTGTTAGTGTGTCAAGTGGGTGTAAAGCGGCATAAACACAGCCGTGAAAAGCAGCTAAACCCCATTATAAAAATAAATTACTTTTAAAAACCCATGAAACAAAGACAGGGAAAGAGAGAGAAATTCTTACACAATTCGTTCAGGGGCTGTGATGCAACCTGGATTGACCATATCTAGACCCACAGCTGGATGAGACATAAGGGTGGACACTCTTGGGGCTGAGAGGTTTGGTGAGGTTGGGTGAGCAAACGCAGACCCTTTAAAGTAATACTGCGTGCTACCCATCGCATGGGTCCCAAATCTCCAGGTTCAAGGGCATCTTCCTACATCGAAAACATGCATGAGAAACCCAGAAGATGGTACACCGTGTGATGGGGAAAGGTTTCTAAAACGCACCTCATTTCTCATCTCCTTGTGCTCGGGTTCGCCATTCCAGCCACTTTACTAGCAATCTCCCTACTTGGAGCATCAGCACCTTTAACCTCCTGTTCCGTACAGGTTGCAATTTGTCCTGAGGATGAACGGGAAGACGGGGAACCAATGAGAGACTAGCTCTTGGTGTTGGGACAGGCACAGGTCACTCTATTTTCCCATCAGGAAGAAGAATTAACCACAGGCTCAGCCTGCCCCCAGGAACCAGAACAGGGCCTGAAGCCATCCTGCGCTTTTGCGGCCAGCTCCCAAAAAAGCGACTTGTAAAATGGAGCTTCAGGGCACTGCAATTCACAAACCTGCAGAGTTATAAATGATAACTCTCGTCCACAAATATATTGAGGGAAGGCAAAGAAGAGGATTTGAAATCAAGGCAGAATTGCAGGAAACAGATTTCAGGAGGTAGATTCGAATCGCCTTTAAAGCACATGAAAAGCGGCAAAACGTTGACAATGATGCCCTTGGCCAAAAAGGGCGTATGCGTTTTTTCCTGAATATATTCAGGAAAAAACCCATACGCCCTTTTTGGCCAACCAAGCAACCTGGAAAGGCAAATCAGCGCTACAAAGAAGTCTCGCTTCCCATCGGTCAAAAGGGCCATGCTGAAAAAAGTGTCAAAATCAGAAATGCAGGACAGGCCATGGAGAAATGGGAGCCTTGCTACACTGATGGGCGGGATGTAAATTGCCAACAGCCACTCTGGAGAAGGGTACGGTGTGTCCTGAAACATCTATAAAACACAGCTTAGAGAGCATAGGGCACTTCCACGCATGGGGGTATAAATTGGGAAAATTGAAAATCAGCAAGACACAAGCACCCCAACGTTTAGGGCTGCTCTGTTGACAAGGACCTCCACTTCATTCCACCTTAAATATCCCAGGAGAGCGAAAAATGGATCAAAAAGTTGTGGTCCTTATGTACAATGGAATATCACTCAGCCATGAAATCAACGTCATAAGGCTAGTAGCAGCATGATGAGTGGATTTAGGTAAGACGATTCTAAGTGAAATAAGTCACACAGAAAGGGACACTTCTCATAAGGTGTCACTTATAGAGGGAATGTAAAAACCGTTACACTTGAACTGAATTACAAAACAGAACAGAGTCACACATTTAGAAAACACACTATGGCTGCTTAACGGGAAAGGTGAGGTGGGGTGATACATAAAACAAGAGTTTCAAATTAGCTCAGATACCGTTCCATAAACCCAATATGTAATAGACAAGACCTACTCCTTGCTCAGAGAACTGGACTCAACACGCCCGATTCACCGCACAAGAATATATCTGACTAGTAATAATCTTAAAACCTATGTATTGATATCTCTCTGTTAGTGTGTCAAGTGGGTGTAAAGCGGCATAAACACAGCCGTGAAAAGCAGCTAAACCCCATTATAAAAATAAATTACTTTTAAAAACCCATGAAACAAAGACAGGGAAAGACAGAGAAATTCTTACACAAGTCGTTCAGGGGCTGTGATGCAACCTGGATTGACCATATCTAGACCCACAGCTGGATGAGACATAAGGGTGGACACTCTTGGGGCTGAGAGGTTTGGTGAGGTTGGGTGAGCAAACGCAGACCCTTTAAAGTAATACTGCGTGCTACCCATCGCATGGGTCCCAAATCTCCAGGTTCAAGGGCATCTTCCTACATCGAAAACATGCATGAGAAACCCAGAAGATGGTACACCGTGTGATGGGGAAAGGTTTCTAAAACGCACCTCATTTCTCATCTCCTTGTGCTCGGGTTCGCCATTCCAGCCACTTTACTAGCAATCTCCCTACTTGGAGCATCAGCACCTTTAACCTCCTGTTCCGTACAGGTTGCAATTTGTCCTGAGGATGAACGGGAAGATGGGGAACCAATGAGAGACTAGCTCTTGGTGTTGGGACAGGCACAGGTCACTCTATTTTCCCATCAGGAAGAAGAATTAACCACAGGCTCAGCCTGCCCCCCGGAACCAGAACAGGGCCTGAAGCCATCCTGCGCTTTTGCGGCCAGCTCCCAAAAAAGCGACTTGTAAAATGGAGCTTCAGGGCACTGCAATTCACAAACCTGCAGAGTTATAAATGATAACTCTCGTCCACAAATATATTGAGGGAAGGCAAAGAAGAGGATTTGAAATCAAGGCAGAATTGCAGGAAACAGATTTCAGGAGGTAGATTCGAATCGCCTTTAAAGCACATGAAAAGCGGCAAAACGTTGACAATGATGCCCTTGGCCAAAAAGGGCGTATGCGTTTTTTCCTGAATATATTCAGGAAAAAACGCATACGCCCTTTTTGGCCAACCAAGCAACCTGGAAAGGCAAATCAGCGCTACAAAGAAGTCTCGCTTCCCATCGGTCAAAAGGGCCATGCTGAAAAAAGTGTCAAAACCAGAAATGCAGGACAGGCCATGGAGAAATGGGAGCCTTGCTACACTGATGGGCGGGATGTAAATCGCCAACAGCCACTCTGGAGAAGTGTACGGTGTGTCCTGAAACATCTAAAAAACACAGCTTAGAGAGCATAGGGCACTTCCACTCATGGGGGGATAAAGTGGGAAAATTGAAAATCAGCAAGACACAAGCACCCCAAAGTTTAGGGCTGCTCTGTTGACAAAGACCTCCACTTCATTCCACCTTAAATATCCCAGGAAAGCGAAAAATGGATCAAAAAGTTGTGGTCCTTATGTACAATGGAATATCACTCAGCCATGAAATCAATGTCATAAGGCTAGTAGCAGCATGATGAGTGGATTTAGGTAAGACGATTCTAAGTGAAATAAGTCACACAGAAAAGGACACTTCTCATAAGGTGTCACTTATAGAGGGAATGTAAAAACCGTTACACTTGAACTGAATTACAAAACAGAACAGAGTCACACATGCAGAAAACACACTATGGCTTCTTAACGGGAAAGGTGAGGTGGGGTGATACATAAAACAAGAGTTTCAAATTAGCTCAGATACCGTTCCATAAACCCAATATGTAATAGACAAGACCTACTCCTTGCTCAGAGAACTGGACTCAACACGCCCGATTCACCGCACAAGAATATATCTGACTAGTAATAATCTTATAACCTATGTATTGATATCTCTCTGTTAGTGTGTCAAGTGGGTGTAAAGCGGCATAAACACAGCCGTGAAAAGCAGCTAAACCCCATTATAAAAATAAATTACTTTTAAAAACCCATGAAACAAAGACAGGGAAAGACAGAGAAATTCTTACACAAGTCGTTCAGGGGCTGTGATGCAACCTGGATTGACCATATCTAGACCCACAGCTGGATGAGACATAAGGGTGGACACTCTTGGGGCTGAGAGGTTTGGTGAGGTTGGGTGAGCAAACGCAGACCCTTTAAAGTAATACTGCGTGCTACCCATCGCATGGGTCCCAAATCTCCAGGTTCAAGGGCATCTTCCTACATCGGAAACATGCATGAGAAACCCAGAAGATGGTACACCGTGTGATGGGGAAAGGTTTCTAAAACGCACCTCATTTCTCATCTCCTTGTGCTCGGGTTCGCCATTCCAGCCACTTTACTAGCAATCTCCCTACTTGGAGCATCAGCACCTTTAACCTCCTGTTCCGTACAGGTTGCAATTTGTCCTGAGGATGAACGGGAAGACGGGGAACCAATGAGAGACTAGCTCTTGGTGTTGGGACAGGCACAGGTCACTCTATTTTCCCATCAGGAAGAAGAATTAACCACAGGCTCAGCCTGCCCCCCGGAACCAGAACAGGGCCTGAAGCCATCCTGCGCTTTTGCGGCCAGCTCCCAAAAAAGCGACTTGTAAAATGGAGCTTCAGGGCACTGCAATTCACAAACCTGCAGAGTTATAAATGATAACTCTCGTCCACAAATATATTGAGGGAAGGCAAAGAAGAGGATTTGAAATCAAGGCAGAATTGCAGGAAACAGATTTCAGGAGGTAGATTCGAATCGCCTTTAAAGCACATGAAAAGCGGCAAAACGTTGACAATGATGCCCTTGGCCAAAAAGGGCGTATGCGTTTTTTCCTGAATATATTCAGGAAAAAACGCATACGCCCCTTTTGGCCAACCAAGCAACCTGGAAAGGCAAATCAGCGCTACAAAGAAGTCTCGCTTCCCATCGGTCAAAAGGGCCATGCTGAAAAAAGTGTCAAAACCAGAAATGCAGGACAGGCCATGGAGAAATGGGAGCCTTGCTACACTGATGGGCGGGATGTAAATCGCCAACAGCCACTCTGGAGAAGTGTACGGTGTGTCCTGAAACATCTAAAAAACACAGCTTAGAGAGCATAGGGCACTTCCACGCATGGGGGGATAAAGTGGGAAAATTGAAAATCAGCAAGACACAAGCACCCCAAAGTTTAGGGCTGCTCTGTTGACAAAGACCTCCACTTCATTCCACCTTAAATATCCCAGGAGAGCGAAAAATGGATAAAAAAGTTGTGGTCCTTATGTACAATGGAATATCACTCAGCCATGAAATCAATGTCATAAGGCTAGTAGCAGCATGATGAGTGGATTTAGGTAAGACGATTCTAAGTGAAATAAGTCACACAGAAAAGGACACTTCTCCTAAGGTGTCACTTATAGAGGGAATGTAAAAACCGTTACACTTGAACTGAATTACAAAACAGAACAGAGTCACACATGCAGAAAACACACTATGGCTGCTTAACGGGAAAGGTGAGGTGGGGTGATACATAAAACAAGAGTTTCAAATTAGCTCAGATACCGTTCCATAAACCCAATATGTAATAGACAAGACCTACTCCTTGCTCAGAGAACTGGACTCAACACGCCCGATTCACCGCACAAGAATATATCTGACTAGTAAGAATCTTAAAACCTATGTATTGATATCTCTCTGTTAGTGTGTCAAGTGGGTGTAAAGCGGCATAAACACAGCCGTGAAAAGCAGCTAAACCCCATTATAAAAATAAATTACTTTTAAAAACCCATGAAACAAAGACAGGGAAAGACAGAGAAATTCTTACACAATTCGTTCAGGGGCTGTGATGCAACCTGGATTGACCATATCTAGACCCACAGCTGGATGAGACATAAGGGTGGACACTCTTGGGGCTGAGAGGTTTGGTGAGGTTGGGTGAGCAAACGCAGACCCTTTAAAGTAATACTGCGTGCTACCCATCGCATGGGTCCCAAATCTCCAGGTTCAAGGGCATCTTCCTACATCGAAAACATGCATGAGAAACCCAGAAGATGGTACACCGTGTGATGGGGAAAGGTTTCTAAAACGCACCTCATTTCTCATCTCCTTGTGCTCGGGTTCGCCATTCCAGCCACTTTACTAGCAATCTCCCTACTTGGAGCATCAGCACCTTTAACCTCCTGTTCCGTACAGGTTGCAATTTGTCCTGAGGATGAACGGGAAGACGGGGAACCAATGAGAGACTAGCTCTTGGTGTTGGGACAGGCACAGGTCACTCTATTTTCCCATCAGGAAGAAGAATTAACCACAGGCTCAGCCTGCCCCCCGGAACCAGAACAGGGCCTGAAGCCATCCTGCGCTTTTGCGGCCAGCTCCCAAAAAAGCGACTTGTAAAATGGAGCTTCAGGGCACTGCAATTCACAAACCTGCAGAGTTATAAATGATAACTCTCGTCCACAAATATATTGAGGGAAGGCAAAGAAGAGGATTTGAAATCAAGGCAGAATTGCAGGAAACAGATTTCAGGAGGTAGATTCGAATCGCCTTTAAAGCACATGAAAAGCGGCAAAACGTTGACAATGATGCCCTTGGCCAAAAAGGGCGTATGCGTTTTTTCCTGAATATATTCAGGAAAAAACGCATACGCCCTTTTTGGCCAACCAAGCAACCTGGAAAGGCAAATCAGCGCTACAAAGAAGTCTCGCTTCCCATCGGTCAAAAGGGCCATGCTGAAAAAAGTGTCAAAACCAGAAATGCAGGACAGGCCATGGAGGAATCGGAGCCTTGCTACACTGATGGGCGGGATGTAAATCGCCAACAGCCACTCTGGAGAAGTGTACGGTGTGTCCTGAAACATCTAAAAAACACAGCTTAGAGAGCATAGGGCACTTCCACGCATGGGGGGATAAAGTGGGAAAATTGAAAATCAGCAAGACACAAGCACCCCAAAGTTTAGGGCTGCTCTGTTGACAAGGACCTCCACTTCATTCCACCTTAAATATCCCAGGAAAGCGAAAAATGGATAAAAAAGTTGTGGTCCTTATGTACAATGGAATATCACTCAGCCATGAAATCAATGTCATAAGGCTAGTAGCAGCATGATGAGTGGATTTAGGTAAGACGATTCTAAGTGAAATAAGTCACACAGAAAAGGACACTTCTCATAAGGTGTCACTTATAGAGGGAATGTAAAAACCGTTACACTTGAACTGAATTACAAAACAGAACAGAGTCACACATGCAGAAAACACACTATGGCTGCTTAACGGGAAAGGTGAGGTGGGGTGATACATAAAACAAGAGTTTCAAATTAGCTCAGATACCGTTCCATAAACCCAATATGTAATAGACAAGACCTACTCCTTGCTCAGAGAACTGGACTCAACACGCCCGATTCACCGCACAAGAATATATCTGACTAGTAATAATCTTAAAACCTATGTATTGATATCTCTCTGTTAGTGTGTCAAGTGGGTGTAAAGCGGCATAAACACAGCCGTGAAAAGCAGCTAAACCCCATTATAAAAATAAATTACTTTTAAAAACCCATGAAACAAAGACAGGGAAAGACAGAGAAATTCTTACACAATTCGTTCAGGGGCTGTGATGCAACCTGGATTGACCATATCTAGACCCACAGCTGGATGAGACATAAGGGTGGACACTCTTGGGGCTGAGAGGTTTGGTGAGGTTGGGTGAGCAAACGCAGACCCTTTAAAGTAATACTGCGTGCTACCCATCGCATGGGTCCCAAATCTCCAGGTTCAAGGGCATCTTCCTACATCGAAAACATGCATGAGAAACCCAGAAGATGGTACACCGTGTGATGGGGAAAGGTTTCTAAAACGCACCTCATTTCTCATCTCCTTGTGCTCGGGTTCGCCATTCCAGCCACTTTACTAGCAATCTCCCTACTTGGAGCATCAGCACCTTTAACCTCCTGTTCCGTACAGGTTGCAATTTGTCCTGAGGATGAACGGGAAGACGGGGAACCAATGAGAGACTAGCTCTTGGTGTTGGGACAGGCACAGGTCACTCTATTTTCCCATCAGGAAGAAGAATTAACCACAGGCTCAGCCTGCCCCCCGGAACCAGAACAGGGCCTGAAGCCATCCTGCGCTTTTGCGGCCAGCTCCCAAAAAAGCGACTTGTAAAATGGAGCTTCAGGGCACTGCAATTCACAAACCTGCAGAGTTATAAATGATAACTCTCGTCCACAAATATATTGAGGGAAGGCAAAGAAGAGGTTTTGAAATCAAGGCAGAATTGCAGGAAACAGATTTCAGGAGGTAGATTCGAATCGCCTTTAAAGCACATGAAAAGCGGCAAAACGTTGACAATGATGCCCTTGGCCAAAAAGGGCGTATGCGTTTTTTCCTGAATATATTCAGGAAAAAACGCATACGCCCTTTTTGGCCAACCAAGCAACCTGGAAAGGCAAATCAGCGCTACAAAGAAGTCTCGCTTCCCATCGGTCAAAAGGGCCATGCTGAAAAAAGTGTCAAAACCAGAAATGCAGGACAGGCCATGGAGGAATCGGAGCCTTGCTACACTGATGGGCGGGATGTAAATCGCCAACAGCCACTCTGGAGAAGTGTACGGTGTGTCCTGAAACATCTAAAAAACACAGCTTAGAGAGCATAGGGCACTTCCACGCATGGGGGGATAAAGTGGGAAAATTGAAAATCAGCAAGACACAAGCACCCCAAAGTTTAGGGCTGCTCTGTTGACAAGGACCTCCACTTCATTCCACCTTAAATATCCCAGGAAAGCGAAAAATGGATAAAAAAGTTGTGGTCCTTATGTACAATGGAATATCACTCAGCCATGAAATCAATGTCATAAGGCTAGTAGCAGCATGATGAGTGGATTTAGGTAAGACGATTCTAAGTGAAATAAGTCACACAGAAAAGGACACTTCTCATAAGGTGTCACTTATAGAGGGAATGTAAAAACCGTTACACTTGAACTGAATTACAAAACAGAACAGAGTCACACATGCAGAAAACACACTATGGCTGCTTAACGGGAAAGGTGAGGTGGGGTGATACATAAAACAAGAGTTTCAAATTAGCTCAGATACCGTTCCATAAACCCAATATGTAATAGACAAGACCTACTCCTTGCTCAGAGAACTGGACTCAACACGCCCGATTCACCGCACAAGAATATATCTGACTAGTAATAATCTTAAAACCTATGTATTGATATCTCTCTGTTAGTGTGTCAAGTGGGTGTAAAGCGGCATAAACACAGCCGTGAAAAGCAGCTAAACCCCATTATAAAAATAAATTACTTTTAAAAACCCATGAAACAAAGACAGGGAAAGACAGAGAAATTCTTACACAAGTCGTTCAGGGGCTGTGATGCAACCTGGATTGACCATATCTAGACCCACAGCTGGATGAGACATAAGGGTGGACACTCTTGGGGCTGAGAGGTTTGGTGAGGTTGGGTGAGCAAACGCAGACCCTTTAAAGTAATACTGCGTGCTACCCATCGCATGGGTCCCAAATCTCCAGGTTCAAGGGCATCTTCCGACATCGAAAACATGCATGAGAAACCCAGAAGATGGTACACCGTGTGATGGGGAAAGGTTTCTAAAACGCACCTCATTTCTCATCTCCTTGTGCTCGGGTTCGCCATTCCAGCCACTTTACTAGCAATCTCCCTACTTGGAGCCTCAGCACCTTTAACCTCCTGTTCTGTACAGGTTGCAATTTGTCCTGAGGATGCACGGGAAGACGGGGAACCAATGAGAGACTAGCTCTTGGTGTTGGGACAGGCACAGGTCACTCTATTTTCCCATCAGGAAGAAGAATTAACCACAGGCTCAGGCTGCCCCCCGGAACCAGAACAGGGCCTGAAGCCATCCTGCGCTTTTGCGGCCAGCTCCCAAAGAAGCATCTTGTAAAATGGAGCTTCAGGGCACTGCAATTCACAAACCTGCGAGTTATAAATGATTACTCTCGTCCACAAATATATTGAGGGAAGGCAAAGAAGAGGATTTGAAATCAAGGCAGAATTGCAGGAAACAGATTTCAGGAGGTAGATTCGAATCGCCTTTAAAGCACATGAAAAGCGGCAAAACGTTGACAATGATGCCCTTGGCCAAAAAGGGCGTATGCGTTTTTTCCTGAATATATTCAGGAAAAAACGCATACGCCCTTTTTGGCCAACCAAGCAACCTGGAAAGGCAAATCAGCGCTACAAAGAAGTCTCGCTTCCCATCGGTCAAAAGGGCCATGCTGAAAAAAGTGTCAAAACCAGAAATGCAGGACAGGCCATGGAGAAATGGGAGCCTTGCTACACTGATGGGCGGGATGTAAATCGCCAACAGCCACTCTGGAGAAGTGTACGGTGTGTCCTGAAACATCTAAAAAACACAGCTTAGAGAGCATAGGGCACTTCCACTCATGGGGGGATAAAGTGGGAAAATTGAAAATCAGCAAGACACAAGCACCCCAAAGTTTAGGGCTGCTCTGTTGACAAAGACCTCCACTTCATTCCACCTTAAATATCCCAGGAAAGCGAAAAATGGATAAAAAAGTTGTGGTCCTTATGTACAATGGAATATCACTCAGCCATGAAATCAATGTCATAAGGCTAGTAGCAGCATGATGAGTGGATTTAGGTAAGACGATTCTAAGTGAAATAAGTCACACAGAAAAGGACACTTCTCATAAGGTGTCACTTATAGAGGGAATGTAAAAACCGTTACACTTGAACTGAATTACAAAACAGAACAGAGTCACACATGCAGAAAACACACTATGGCTGCTTAACGGGAAAGGTGAGGTGGGGTGATACATAAAACAAGAGTTTCAAATTAGCTCAGATACCGTTCCATAAACCCAATATGTAATAGACAAGACCTACTCCTTGCTCAGAGAACTGGACTCAACACGCCCGATTCACCGCACAAGAATATATCTGACTAGTAATAATCTTAAAACCTATGTATTGATATCTCTCTGTTAGTGTGTCAAGTGGGTGTAAAGCGGCATAAACACAGCCGTGAAAAGCAGCTAAACCCCATTATAAAAATAAATTACTTTTAAAAACCCATGAAACAAAGACAGGGAAAGACAGAGAAATTCTTACACAATTCGTTCAGGGGCTGTGATGCAACCTGGATTGACCATATCTAGACCCACAGCTGGATGAGACATAAGGGTGGACACTCTTGGGGCTGAGAGGTTTGGTGAGGTTGGGTGAGCAAACGCAGACCCTTTAAAGTAATACTGCGTGCTACCCATCGCATGGGTCCCAAATCTCCAGGTTCAAGGGCATCTTCCGACATCGAAAACATGCATGAGAAACCCAGAAGATGGTACACCGTGTGATGGGGAAAGGTTTCTAAAACGCACCTCATTTCTCATCTCCTTGTGCTCGGGTTCGCCATTCCAGCCACTTTACTAGCAATCTCCCTACTTGGAGCATCAGCACCTTTAACCTCCTGTTCCGTACAGGTTGCAATTTGTCCTGAGGATGAACGGGAAGACGGGGAACCAATGAGAGACTAGCTCTTGGTGTTGGGACAGGCACAGGTCACTCTATTTTCCCATCAGGAAGAAGAATTAACCACAGGCTCAGCCTGCCCCCCGGAACCAGAACAGGGCCTGAAGCCATCCTGCGCTTTTGCGGCCAGCTCCCAAAAAAGCGACTTGTAAAATGGAGCTTCAGGGCACTGCAATTCACAAACCTGCAGAGTTATAAATGATAACTCTCGTCCACAAATATATTGAGGGAAGGCAAAGAAGAGGATTTGAAATCAAGGCAGAATTGCAGGAAACAGATTTCAGGAGGTAGATTCGAATCGCCTTTAAAGCACATGAAAAGCGGCAAAACGTTGACAATGATGCCCTTGGCCAAAAAGGGCGTATGCGTTTTTTCCTGAATATATTCAGGAAAAAACGCATACGCCCTTTTTGGCCAACCAAGCAACCTGGAAAGGCAAATAAGCGCTACAAAGAAGTCTCGCTTCCCATCGGTCAAAAGGGCCATGCTGAAAAAAGTGTCAAAACCAGAAATGCAGGACAGGCCATGGAGAAATGGGAGCCTTGCTACACTGATGGGCGGGATGTAAATCGCCAACAGCCACTCTGGAGAAGTGTACGGTGTGTCCTGAAACATCTAAAAAACACAGCTTAGAGAGCATAGGGCACTTCCACTCATGGGGGGATAAAGTGGGAAAATTGAAAATCAGCAAGACACAAGCACCCCAAAGTTTAGGGCTGCTCTGTTGACAAAGACCTCCACTTCATTCCACCTTAAATATCCCAGGAAAGCGAAAAATGGATAAAAAAGTTGTGGTCCTTATGTACAATGGAATATCACTCAGCCATGAAATCAATGTCATAAGGCTAGTAGCAGCATGATGAGTGGATTTAGGTAAGACGATTCTAAGTGAAATAAGTCACACAGAAAAGGACACTTCTCATAAGGTGTCACTTATAGAGGGAATGTAAAAACCGTTACACTTGAACTGAATTACAAAACAGAACAGAGTCACACATGCAGAAAACACACTATGGCTGCTTAACGGGAAAGGTGAGGTGGGGTGATACATAAAACAAGAGTTTCAAATTAGCTCAGATACCGTTCCATAAACCCAATATGTAATAGACAAGACCTACTCCTTGCTCAGAGAACTGGACTCAACACGCCCGATTCACCGCACAAGAATATATCTGACTAGTAATAATCTTAAAACCTATGTATTGATATCTCTCTGTTAGTGTGTCAAGTGGGTGTAAAGCGGCATAAACACAGCCGTGAAAAGCAGCTAAACCCCATTATAAAAATAAATTACTTTTAAAAACCCATGAAACAAAGACAGGGAAAGACAGAGAAATTCTTACACAATTCGTTCAGGGGCTGTGATGCAACCTGGATTGACCATATCTAGACCCACAGCTGGATGAGACATAAGGGTGGACACTCTTGGGGCTGAGAGGTTTGGTGAGGTTGGGTGAGCAAACGCAGACCCTTTAAAGTAATACTGCGTGCTACCCATCGCATGGGTCCCAAATCTCCAGGTTCAAGGGCATCTTCCGACATCGAAAACATGCATGAGAAACCCAGAAGATGGTACACCGTGTGATGGGGAAAGGTTTCTAAAACGCACCTCATTTCTCATCTCCTTGTGCTCGGGTTCGCCATTCCAGCCACTTTACTAGCAATCTCCCTACTTGGAGCATCAGCACCTTTAACCTCCTGTTCCGTACAGGTTGCAATTTGTCCTGAGGATGAACGGGAAGACGGGGAACCAATGAGAGACTAGCTCTTGGTGTTGGGACAGGCACAGGTCACTCTATTTTCCCATCAGGAAGAAGAATTAACCACAGGCTCAGCCTGCCCCCCGGAACCAGAACAGGGCCTGAAGCCATCCTGCGCTTTTGCGGCCAGCTCCCAAAAAAGCGACTTGTAAAATGGAGCTTCAGGGCACTGCAATTCACAAACCTGCAGAGTTATAAATGATAACTCTCGTCCACAAATATATTGAGGGAAGGCAAAGAAGAGGTTTTGAAATCAAGGCAGAATTGCAGGAAACAGATTTCAGGAGGTAGATTCGAATCGCCTTTAAAGCACATGAAAAGCGGCAAAACGTTGACAATGATGCCCTTGGCCAAAAAGGGCGTATGCGTTTTTTCCTGAATATATTCAGGAAAAAACGCATACGCCCTTTTTGGCCAACCAAGCAACCTGGAAAGGCAAATAAGCGCTACAAAGAAGTCTCGCTTCCCATCGGTCAAAAGGGCCATGCTGAAAAAAGTGTCAAAACCAGAAATGCAGGACAGGCCATGGAGAAATGGGAGCCTTGCTACACTGATGGGCGGGATGTAAATCGCCAACAGCCACTCTGGAGAAGTGTACGGTGTGTCCTGAAACATCTAAAAAACACAGCTTAGAGAGCATAGGGCACTTCCACTCATGGGGGGATAAAGTGGGAAAATTGAAAATCAGCAAGACACAAGCACCCCAAAGTTTAGGGCTGCTCTGTTGACAAAGACCTCCACTTCATTCCACCTTAAATATCCCAGGAAAGCGAAAAATGGATAAAAAAGTTGTGGTCCTTATGTACAATGGAATATCACTCAGCCATGAAATCAATGTCATAAGGCTAGTAGCAGCATGATGAGTGGATTTAGGTAAGACGATTCTAAGTGAAATAAGTCACACAGAAAAGGACACTTCTCCTAAGGTGTCACTTATAGAGGGAATGTAAAAACCGTTACACTTGAACTGAATTACAAAACAGAACAGA
Source organism: Balaenoptera physalus (assembly GCF_965194825.1). NCBI lineage: Eukaryota > Metazoa > Chordata > Mammalia > Artiodactyla > Balaenopteridae > Balaenoptera > Balaenoptera physalus. Next base: position 15,843,808 of record NC_138891.1, read on the forward strand.
GTCACACATGCAGAAAACACACTATGGCTGCTTAACGGGAAAGGTGAGGTGGGGTGATACATAAAACAAGAGTTTCAAATTAGCTCAGATACCGTTCCATAAACCCAATATGTAATAGACAAGACCTACTCCTTGCTCAGAGAACTGGACTCAACACGCCCGATTCACCGCACAAGAATATATCTGACTAGTAATAATCTTAAAACCTATGTATTGATATCTCTCTGTTAGTGTGTCAAGTGGGTGTAAAGCGGCATAAACACAGCCGTGAAAAGCAGCTAAACCCCATTATAAAAATAAATTACTTTTAAAAACCCATGAAACAAAGACAGGGAAAGACAGAGAAATTCTTAAACAATTCGTTCAGGGGCTGTGATGCAACCTGGATTGACCATATCTAGACCCACAGCTGGATGAGACATAAGGGTGGACACTCTTGGGGCTGAGAGGTTAGGTGAGGTTGGGTGAGCAAACGCAGACCCTTTAAAGTAATACTGCGTGCTACCCATCGCATGGGTCCCAAATCTCCAGGTTCAAGGGCATCTTCCTACATCAAAAACATGCATGAGAAACCCAGAAGATGGTACACCGTGTGATGGGGAAAGGTTTCTAAAACGCACCTCATTTCTCATCTCCTTGTGCTCGGGTTCGCCATTCCAGCCACTTTACTAGCAATCTCCCTACTTGGAGCATCAGCACCTTTAACCTCCTGTTCCGTACAGGTTGCAATTTGTCCTGAGGATGAACGGGAAGACGGGGAACCAATGAGAGACTAGCTCTTGGTGTTGGGACAGGCACAGGTCACTCTATTTTCCCATCAGGAAGAAGAATTAACCACAGGCTCAGCCTGTCCCCCGGAAGCAGAACAGGGCCTGAAGCCATCCTGCGCTTTTGCGGCCAGCTCCCAAAAAAGCGACTTGTAAAATGGAGCCTCAAGGCACTGCAATTCACAAACCTGCAGAGTTATAAATGATAACTCTCGTCCACAAATATATTGAGGGAAGGCAAAGAAGAGGATTTGAAATCAAGGCAGAATTGCAGGAAACAGATTTCAGGAGGTAGATTCGAATCGCCTTTAAAGCACATGAAAAGCGGCAAAACGTTGACAATGATGCCCTTGGCCAAAAAGGGCGTATGCGTTTTTTCCTGAATATATTCAGGAAAAAACGCATACGCCCTTTTTGGCCAACCAAGCAACCTGGAAAGGCAAATCAGCGCTACAAAGAAGTCTCGCTTCCCATCGGTCAAAAGGGCCATGCTGAAAAAAGTGTCAAAACCAGAAATGCAGGACAGGCCATGGAGAAATGGGAGCCTTGCTACACTGATGGGCGGGATGTAAATCGCCAACAGCCACTCTGGAGAAGTGTACGGTGTGTCCTGAAACATCTAAAAAACACAGCTTAGAGAGCATAGGGCACTTCCACTCATGGGGGGATAAAGTGGGAAAATTGAAAATCAGCAAGACACAAGCACCCCAAAGTTTAAGGCTGCTCTGTTGACAAAGACCTCCACTTCATTCCACCTAAAATATCCCAGGAAAGCGAAAAATGGATAAAAAAGTTGTGGTCCTTATGTACAATGGAATATCACTCAGCCATGAAATCAATGTCATAAGGCTAGTAGCAGCATGATGAGTGGATTTAGGTAAGACGATTCTAAGTGAAATAAGTCACACAGAAAAGGACACTTCTCATAAGGTGTCACTTATAGAGGGAATGTAAAAACCGTTACACTTGAACTGAATTACAAAACAGAACAGAGTCACACATGCAGAAAACACACTATGGCTGCTTAACGGGAAAGGTGAGGTGGGGTGATACATAAAACAAGAGTTTCAAATTAGCTCAGATACCGTTCCATAAACCCAATATGTAATAGACAAGACCTACTCCTTGCTCAGAGAACTGGACTCAACACGCCCGATTCACCGCACAAGAATATATCTGACTAGTAATAATCTTAAAACCTATGTATTGATATCTCTCTGTTAGTGTGTCAAGTGGGTGTAAAGCGGCATAAACACAGCCGTGAAAAGCAGCTAAACCCCATTATAAAAATAAATTACTTTTAAAAACCCATGAAACAAAGACAGGGAAAGACAGAGAAATTCTTACACAATTCGTTCAGGGGCTGTGATGCAACCTGGATTGACCATATCTAGACCCACAGCTGGATGAGACATAAGGGTGGACACTCTTGGGGCTGAGAGGTTTGGTGAGGTTGGGTGAGCAAACGCAGACCCTTTAAAGTAATACTGCGTGCTACCCATCGCATGGGTCCCAAATCTCCAGGTTCAAGGGCATCTTCCGACATCGAAAACATGCATGAGAAACCCAGAAGATGGTACACCGTGTGATGGGGAAAGGTTTCTAAAACGCACCTCATTTCTCATCTCCTTGTGCTCGGGTTCGCCATTCCAGCCACTTTACTAGCAATCTCCCTACTTGGAGCATCAGCACCTTTAACCTCCTGTTCCGTACAGGTTGCAATTTGTCCTGAGGATGAACGGGAAGACGGGGAACCAATGAGAGACTAGCTCTTGGTGTTGGGACAGGCACAGGTCACTCTATTTTCCCATCAGGAAGAAGAATTAACCACAGGCTCAGCCTGCCCCCCGGAACCAGAACAGGGCCTGAAGCCATCCTGCGCTTTTGCGGCCAGCTCCCAAAAAAGCGACTTGTAAAATGGAGCTTCAGGGCACTGCAATTCACAAACCTGCAGAGTTATAAATGATAACTCTCGTCCACAAATATATTGAGGGAAGGCAAAGAAGAGGATTTGAAATCAAGGCAGAATTGCAGGAAACAGATTTCAGGAGGTAGATTCGAATCGCCTTTAAAGCACATGAAAAGCGGCAAAACGTTGACAATGATGCCCTTGGCCAAAAAGGGCGTATGCGTTTTTTCCTGAATATATTCAGGAAAAAACGCATACGCCCTTTTTGGCCAACCAAGCAACCTGGAAAGGCAAATCAGCGCTACAAAGAAGTCTCGCTTCCCATTGGTCAAAAGGGCCATGCTGAAAAAAGTGTCAAAACCAGAAATGCAGGACAGGCCATGGAGGAATCGGAGCCTTGCTACACTGATGGGCGGGATGTAAATCGCCAACAGCCACTCTGGAGAAGTGTACGGTGTGTCCTGAAACATCTAAAAAACACAGCTTAGAGAGCATAGGGCACTTCCACGCATGGGGGGATAAGGTGGGAAAATTGAAAATCAGCAAGACACAAGCACCCCAAAGTTTAGGGCTGCTCTGTTGACAAAGACCTCCACTTCATTCCACCTAAAATATCCCAGGAAAGCGAAAAATGGATAAAAAAGTTGTGGTCCTTATGTACAATGGAATATCACTCAGCCATGAAATCAATGTCAAAAGGCTAGTAGCAGCATGATGAGTGGATTTAGGTAAGACGATTCTAAGTGAAATAAGTCACACAGAAAAGGACACTTCTCATAAGGTGTCACTTATAGAGGGAATGTAAAAACCGTTACACTTGAACTGAATTACAAAACAGAACAGAGTCACACATGCAGAAAACACACTATGGCTGCTTAACGGGAAAGGTGAGGTGGGGTGATACATAAAACAAGAGTTTCAAATTAGCTCAGATACCATTCCATAAACCCAATATGTAATAGACAAGACCTACTCCTTGCTCAGAGAACTGGACTCAACACGCCCGATTCACCGCACAAGAATATATCTGACTAGTAATAATCTTAAAACCTATGTATTGATATCTCTCTGTTAGTGTGTCAAGTGTGTGTAAAGCGGCATAAACACAGCCGTGAAAAGCAGCTAAACCCCATTATAAAAATAAATTACTTTTAAAAACCCATGAAACAAAGACAGGGAAAGACAGAGAAATTCTTACACAATTCGTTCAGGGGCTGTGATGCAACCTGGATTGACCATATCTAGACCCACAGCTGGATGAGACATAAGGGTGGACACTCTTGGGGCTGAGAGGTTTGGTGAGGTTGGGTGAGCAAACGCAGACCCTTTAAAGTAATACTGCGTGCTACCCATCGCATGGGTCCCAAATCTCCAGGTTCAAGGGCATCTTCCGACATCGAAAACATGCATGAGAAACCCAGAAGATGGTACACCGTGTGATGGGGAAAGGTTTCTAAAACGCACCTCATTTCTCATCTCCTTGTGCTCGGGTTCGCCATTCCAGCCACTTTACTAGCAATCTCCCTACTTGGAGCATCAGCACCTTTAACCTCCTGTTCCGTACAGGTTGCAATTTGTCCTGAGGATGAACGGGAAGACGGGGAACCAATGACAGACTAGCTCTTGGTGTTGGGACAGGCACAGGTCACTCTATTTTCCCATCAGGAAGAAGAATTAACCACAGGCTCAGCCTGCCCCCCAGAACCAGAACAGGGCCTGAAGCCATCCTGCGCTTTTGCGGCCAGCTCCCAAAAAAGCGACTTGTAAAATGGAGCTTCAGGGCACTGCAATTCACAAACCTGCAGAGTTATAAATGATAACTCTCGTCCACAAATATATTGAGGGAAGGCAAAGAAGAGGATTTGAAATCAAGGCAGAATTGCAGGAAACAGATTTCAGGAGGTAGATTCGAATCGCCTTTAAAGCACATGAAAAGCGGCAAAACGTTGACAATGATGCCCTTGGCCAAAAAGGGCGTATGCGTTTTTTCCTGAATATATTCAGGAAAAAACGCATATGCCCTTTTTGGCCAACCAAGCAAACTGGAAAGGCAAATCAGCGCTACAAAGAAGTCTCGCTTCCCATCGGTCAAAAGGGCCATGCTGAAAAAAGTGTCAAAACCAGAAATGCAGGACAGGCCATGGAGGAATCGGAGCCTTGCTACACTGATGGGCGGGATGTAAATCGCCAACAGCCACTCTGGAGAAGTGTACGGTGTGTCCTGAAACATCTAAAAAACACAGCTTAGAGAGCATAGGGCACTTCCACGCATGGGGGGATAAGGTGGGAAAATTGAAAATCAGCAAGACACAAGCACCCCAAAGTTTAGGGCTGCTCTGTTGACAAAGACCTCCACTTCATTCCACCTAAAATATCCCAGGAAAGCGAAAAATGGATAAAAAAGTTGTGGTCCTTATGTACAATGGAATATCACTCAGCCATGAAATCAATGTCATAAGGCTAGTAGCAGCATGATGAGTGGATTTAGGTAAGACGATTCTAAGTGAAATAAGTCACACAGAAAAGGACACTTCTCATAAGGTGTCACTTATAGAGGGAATGTAAAAACCTTTACACTTGAACTGAATTACAAAACAGAACAGAGTCACACATGCAGAAAACACACTATGGCTGCTTAACGGGAAAGGTGAGGTGGGGTGATACATAAAACAAGAGTTTCAAATTAGCTCAGATACCGTTCCATAAACCCAATATGTAATAGACAAGACCTACTCCTTGCTCAGAGAACTGGACTCAACACGCCCGATTCACCGCACAAGAATATATCTGACTAGTAATAATCTTAAAACCTATGTATTGATATCTCTCTGTTAGTGTGTCAAGTGGGTGTAAAGCGGCATAAACACAGCCGTGAAAAGCAGCTAAACCCCATAATAAAAATATATTACTTTTAAAAACCCATGAAACAAAGACAGGGAAAGACAGAGAAATTCTTACACACTTCGTTCAGGGGCTGTGATGCAACCTGGATTGACCATATCTAGACCCACAGCTGGATGAGACATAAGGGTGGACACTCTTGGGGCTGAGAGGTTTGGTGAGGTTGGGTGAGCAAACGCAGACCCTTTAAGTAATACTGCGTGCTACCCATCGCATGGGTCCCAAATCTCCAGGTTCATGGGCATCTTCCTACATCGAAAACATGCATGAGAAACCCAGAAGATGGTACACCGTGTGATGGGGAAAGGTTTCTAAAACGCACCTCATTTCTCAACTCCTTGTGCTCGGGTTCGCCATTCCAGCCACTTTACTAGCAATCTCCCTACTTGGAGCATCAGCACCTTTAACCTCCTGTTCCGTACAGGTTACAATTTGTCCTGAGGATGCACGGGAAGACGGGGAACCAATGAGAGACTAGCTCTTGGTGTTGGGACAGGCACAGGTCACTCTATTTTCCCATCAGGAAGAAGAATTAACCACAGGCTCAGCCTGCCCCCCGGAACCAGAACAGGGCCTGAAGCCATCCTGCGCTTTTGCGGCCAGCTCCCAAAAAAGCGACTTGTAAAATGGAGCTTCAGGGCACTGCAATTCACAAACCTGCAGAGTTATAAATGATAACTCTCGTCCACAAATATATTGAGGGAAGGCAAAGAAGAGGATTTGAAATCAAGGCAGAATTGCAGGAAACAGATTTCAGGAGGTAGATTCGAATCGCCTTTAAAGCACATGAAAAGCGGCAAAACGTTGACAATGATGCCCTTGGCCAAAAAGGGCGTATGCGTTTTTTCCTGAATATATTCAGGAAAAAACGCATACGCCCTTTTTGGCCAACCAAGCAACCTGGAAAGGCAAATCAGCGCTACAAAGAAGTCGCGCTTCCCATCGGTCAAAAGGGCCATGCTGAAAAAAGTGTCAAAACCAGAAATGCAGGACAGGCCATGGAGAAATGGGAGCCTTGCTACACTGATGGGCGGGATGTAAATTGCCAACAGCCAAACTGGAGAAGTGTACGGTGTGTCCTGAAACATCTAAAAAACACAGCTTAGAGAGCATAGGGCACTTCCACGCATGGGGGGATAAAGAGGGAAAATTGAAAATCAGCAAGACACAAGCACCCCAAAGTTTAGGGCTGCTCTGTTGACAAGGACCTCCACTTCATTCCACCTTAAATATCCCAGGAAAGCGAAAAATGGATAAAAAATTTGTGGTCCTTATGTACAATGGAATATCACTCAGCCATGAAATCAATGTCATAAGGCTAGTAGCAGCATGATGAGTGGATTTAGGTAAGACGATTCTAAGTGAAATAAGTCACACAGAAAAGGACACTTCTCATAAGGTGTCACTTATAGTGGGAATGTAAAAACCGTTACACTTGAACTGAATTACAAAACAGAACAGAGTCACACATGCAGAAAACACACTATGGCTGCTTAACGGGAAAGGTGAGGTGGGGTGATACATAAAACAAGAGTTTCAAATTAGCTCAGATACCGTTGCGTAAACCCAATATGTAATAGACAAGACCTACTCCTTGCTCAGAGAACTGGACTCAACACGCCCGATTCACCTCACAAGAATATATCTGACTAGTAATAATCTTAAAACCTATGTATTGATATCTCTCTGTTAGTGTGTCAAGTGGGTGTAAAGCGGCATAAACACAGCCGTGAAAAGCAGCTAAACCCCATTATAAAAATAAATTACTTTTAAAAACCCATGAAACAAAGACAGGGAAAGACAGAGAAATTCTTACACAATTCGTTCAGGGGCTGTGATGCAACCTGGATTGACCATATCTAGACCCACAGCTGGATGAGACATAAGGGTGGGCACCCTTGGGGCTGAGAGGTTTGGTGAGGTTGGGTGAGCAAACGCAGACCCTTTAAAGTAATACTGCGTGCTACCCATCGCATGGGTCCCAAATCTCCAGGTTCAAGGGCATCTTCCTACATCGAAAACATGCATGAGAAACCCAGAAGATGGTACACCGTGTGATGGGGAAAGGTTTCTAAAACGCACCTCATTTCTCATCTCCTTGTGCTCGGGTTCGCCATTCCAGCCACTTTACTAGCAATCTCCCTACTTGGAGCATCAGCACCTTTAACCTCCTGTTCCGTACAGGTTGCAATTTGTCCTGAGGATGAACGGGAAGACGGGGAACCAATGAGAGACTAGCTCTTGGTGTTGGGACAGGCACAGGTCACTCTATTTTCCCATCAGGAAGAAGAATTAACCACAGGCTCAGCCTGCACCCCGGAACCAGAACAGGGCCTGAAGCCATCCTGCGCTTTTGCAGCCAGCTCCCAAAAAAGCGACTTGTAAAATGGAGCTTCAGGGCACTGCAATTCACAAACCTGCAGAGTTATAAATGATAACTCTCGTCCACAAATATATTGAGGGAAGGCAAAGAAGAGGATTTGAAATCAAGGCAGAATTGCAGGAAACAGATTTCAGGAGGTAGATTCGAATCGCCTTTAAAGCACATGAAAAGCGGCAAAACGTTGACAATGATGCCCTTGGCCAAAAAGGGCGTATGCGTTTTTTCCTGAATATATTCAGGAAAAAACCCATACGCCCTTTTTGGCCAACCAAGCAACCTGGAAAGGCAAATCAGCGCTACAAAGAAGTCTCGCTTCCCATCGGTCAAAAGGGCCATGCTGAAAAAAGTGTCAAAATCAGAAATGCAGGACAGGCCATGGAGAAATGTGAGCCTTGCTACACTGATGGGCGGGATGTAAATCGCCAACAGCCACTCTGGAGAAGTGTACGGTGTGTCCTGAAACATCTAAAAAACATAGCTTAGAGAGCATAGGGCACTTCCACTCATGGGGGGATAAAGTGGGAAAATTGAAAATCAGCAAGACACAAGCACCCCAAAGTTTAGGGCTGCTCTGTTGACAAAGACCTCCACTTCATTCCACCTTAAATATCCCAGGAGAGCGAAAAATGGATAAAAAATTTGTGGTCCTTATGTACAATGGAATATCACTCAGCCATGAAATCAATGTCATAAGGCTAGTAGCAGCATGATGAGTGGATTTAGGTAAGACGATTCTAAGTGAAATAAGTCACACAGAAAAGGACACTTCTCATAAGGTGTCACTTATAGAGGGAATGTAAAAACCGTTACACTTGAACTGAATTACAAAACAGAACAGAGTCACACATGCAGAAAACACACTATGGCTGCTTAACGGGAAAGGTGAGGTGGGGTGATACATAAAACAAGAGTTTCAAATTAGCTCAGATACCGTTCCATAAACCCAATATGTAATAGACAAGACCTACTCCTTGCTCAGAGAACTGGACTCAACACGCCCGATTCACCTCACAAGAATATATCTGACTAGTAATAATCTTAAAACCTATGTATTGATATCTCTCTGTTAGTGTGTCAAGTGGGTGTAAAGCGGCATAAACACAGCCGTGAAAAGCAGCTAAACCCCATTATAAAAATAAATTACTTTTAAAAACCCATGAAACAAAGACAGGGAAAGACAGAGAAATTCTTACACAATTCGTTCAGGGGCTGTGATGCAACCTGCATTGACCATATCTAAACCCACAGCTGGATGAGACATAAGGGTGGACACTCTTGGGGCTGAGAGGTTTGGTGAGGTTGGGTGAGCAAACGCAGACCCTTTAAAGTAATACTGCGTGCTACCCATCGCATGGGTCCCAAATCTCCAGGTTCAAGGGCATCTTCCTACATCGAAAACATGCATGAGAAACCCAGAAGATGGTACACCGTGTGATGGGGAAAGGTTTCTAAAACGCACCTCATTTCTCATCTCCTTGTGCTCGGGTTCGCCATTCCAGCCACTTTACTAGCAATCTCCCTACTTGGAGCATCAGCACCTTTAACCTCCTGTTCCGTACAGGTTGCAATTTGTCCTGAGGATGAACGGGAAGACGGGGAACCAATGAGAGACTAGCTCTTGGTGTTGGGACAGGCACAGGTCACTCTATTTTCCCATCAGGAAGAAGAATTAACCACAGGCTCAGCCTGCCCCCCGGAACCAGAACAGGGCCTGAAGCCATCCTGCGCTTTTGCGGCCAGCTCCCAAAAAAGCGACTTGTAAAATGGAGCTTCAGGGCACTGCAATTCACAAACCTGCAGAGTTATAAATGATAACTCTCGTCCACAAATATATTGAGGGAAGGCAAAGAAGAGGATTTGAAATCAAGGCAGAATTGCAGGAAACAGATTTCAGGAGGTAGATTCGAATCGCCTTTAAAGCACATGAAAAGCGGCAAAACGTTGACAATGATGCCCTTGGCCAAAAAGGGCGTATGCGTTTTTTCCTGAATATATTCAGGAAAAAATGCATACGCCCTTTTTGGCCAACCAAGCAACCTGGAAAGACAAATCAGCGCTACAAAGAAGTCTCGCTTCCCATCGGTCAAAAGGGCCATGCTGAAAAAAGTGTCAAAACCAGAAATGCAGGACAGGCCATGGAGAATTGGGAGCCTTGCTACACTGATGGGCGGGATGTAAATCGCCAACAGCCACTCTGGAGAAGTGTACGGTGTGTCCTGAAACATCTAAAAAACACAGCTTAGAGAGCATAGGGCACTTCCACGCATGGGGGGATAAAGTGGGAAAATTGAAAATCAGCAAGACACAAGCACCCCAAAGTTTAGGGCTGCTCTGTTGACAAGGACCTCCACTTCATTCCACCTTAAATATCCCAGGAAAGCGAAAAATGGATAAAAAAGTTGTGGTCCTTATGTACAATGGAATATCACTCAGCCATGAAATCAATGTCATAAGGCTAGTAGCAGCATGATGAGTGGATTTAGGTAAGACGATTCTAAGTGAAATAAGTCACACAGAAAAGGACACTTCTCATAAGGTGTCACTTATAGAGGGAATGTAAAAACCGTTACACTTGAACTGAATTACAAAACAGAACAGAGTCACACATGCAGAAAACACACTATGGCTGCTTAACGGGAAAGGTGAGGTGGGGTGATACATAAAACAAGAGTTTCAAATTAGCTCAGATACCGTTCCATAAACCCAATATGTAATAGACAAGACCTACTCCTTGCTCAGAGAACTGGACTCAACACGCCCGATTCACCTCACAAGAATATATCTGACTAGTAATAATCTTAAAACCTATGTATTGATATCTCTCTGTTAGTGTGTCAAGTGGGTGTAAAGCGGCATAAACACAGCCGTGAAAAGCAGCTAAACCCCATTATAAAAATAAATTACTTTTAAAAACCCATGAAACAAAGACAGGGAAAGACAGAGAAATTCTTACACAATTCGTTCAGGGGCTGTGATGCAACCTGCATTGACCATATCTAAACCCACAGATGGATGAGACATAAGGGTGGACACTCTTGGGGCTGAGAGGTTTGGTGAGGTTGGGTGAGCAAACGCAGACCCTTTAAAGTAATACTGCGTGCTACCCATCGCATGGGTCCCAAATCTCCAGGGTCAAGGGCATCTTCCTACATCGAAAACATGCATGAGAAACCCAGAAGATGGTACACCGTGTGATGGGGAAAGGTTTCTAAAACGCACCTCATTTCTCATCTCCTTGTGCTCGGGTTCGCCATTCCAGCCACTTTACTAGCAATCTCCCTACTTGGAGCATCAGCACCTTTAACCTCCTGTTCCGTACAGGTTGCAATTTGTCCTGAGGATGAACGGGAAGACGGGGAACCAATGAGAGACTAGCTCTTGGTGTTGGGACAGGCACAGGTCACTCTATTTTCCCATCAGGAAGAAGAATTAACCACAGGCTCAGCCTGCCCCCCGGAACCAGAACAGGGCCTGAAGCCATCCTGCGCTTTTGCGGCCAGCTCCCAAAAAAGCGACTTGTAAAATGGAGCTTCAGGGCACTGCAATTCACAAACCTGCAGAGTTATAAATGATAACTCTCGTCCACAAATATATTGAGGGAAGGCAAAGAAGAGGATTTGAAATCAAGGCAGAATTGCAGGAAACAGATTTCAGGAGGTAGATTCGAATCGCCTTTAAAGCACATGAAAAGCGGCAAAACGTTGACAATGATGCCCTTGGCCAAAAAGGGCGTATGCGTTTTTTCCTGAATATATTCAGGAAAAAATGCATACGCCCTTTTTGGCCAACCAAGCAACCTGGAAAGGCAAATCAGCGCTACAAAGAAGTCTCGCTTCCCATCGGTCAAAAGGGCCATGCTGAAAAAAGTGTCAAAACCAGAAATGCAGGACAGGCCATGGAGGAATCGGAGCCTTGCTACACTGATGGGCGGGATGTAAATCGCCAACAGCCACTCTGGAGAAGTGTACGGTGTGTCCTGAAACATCTAAAAAACACAGCTTAGAGAGCATAGGGCACTTCCACGCATGGGGGGATAAAGTGGGAAAATTGAAAATCAGCAAGACACAAGCACCCCAAAGTTTAGGGCTGCTCTGTTGACAAGGACCTCCACTTCATTCCACCTTAAATATCCCAGGAAAGCGAAAAATGGATAAAAAAGTTGTGGTCCTTATGTACAATGGAATATCACTCAGCCATGAAATCAATGTCATAAGGCTAGTAGCAGCATGATGAGTGGATTTAGGTAAGACGATTCTAAGTGAAATAAGTCACACAGAAAAGGACACTTCTCATAAGGTGTCACTTATAGAGGGAATGTAAAAACCGTTACACTTGAACTGAATTACAAAACAGAACAGAGTCACACATGCAGAAAACACACTATGGCTGCTTAACGGGAAAGGTGAGGTGGGGTGATACATAAAACAAGAGTTTCAAATTAGCTCAGATACCGTTCCATAAACCCAATATGTAATAGACAAGACCTACTCCTTGCTCAGAGAACTGGACTCAACACGCCCGATTCACCGCACAAGAATATATCTGACTAGTAATAATCTTAAAACCTATGTATTGATATCTCTCTGTTAGTGTGTCAAGTGGGTGTAAAGCGGCATAAACACAGCCGTGAAAAGCAGCTAAACCCCATTATAAAAATAAATTACTTTTAAAAACCCATGAAACAAAGACAGGGAAAGAGAGAGAAATTCTTACACAATTCGTTCAGGGGCTGTGATGCAACCTGGATTGACCATATCTAGACCCACAGCTGGATGAGACATAAGGGTGGACACTCTTGGGGCTGAGAGGTTTGGTGAGGTTGGGTGAGCAAACGCAGACCCTTTAAAGTAATACTGCGTGCTACCCATCGCATGGGTCCCAAATCTCCAGGTTCAAGGGCATCTTCCTACATCGAAAACATGCATGAGAAACCCAGAAGATGGTACACCGTGTGATGGGGAAAGGTTTCTAAAACGCACCTCATTTCTCATCTCCTTGTGCTCGGGTTCGCCATTCCAGCCACTTTACTAGCAATCTCCCTACTTGGAGCATCAGCACCTTTAACCTCCTGTTCCGTACAGGTTGCAATTTGTCCTGAGGATGAACGGGAAGACGGGGAACCAATGAGAGACTAGCTCTTGGTGTTGGGACAGGCACAGGTCACTCTATTTTCCCATCAGGAAGAAGAATTAACCACAGGCTCAGCCTGCCCCCAGGAACCAGAACAGGGCCTGAAGCCATCCTGCGCTTTTGCGGCCAGCTCCCAAAAAAGCGACTTGTAAAATGGAGCTTCAGGGCACTGCAATTCACAAACCTGCAGAGTTATAAATGATAACTCTCGTCCACAAATATATTGAGGGAAGGCAAAGAAGAGGATTTGAAATCAAGGCAGAATTGCAGGAAACAGATTTCAGGAGGTAGATTCGAATCGCCTTTAAAGCACATGAAAAGCGGCAAAACGTTGACAATGATGCCCTTGGCCAAAAAGGGCGTATGCGTTTTTTCCTGAATATATTCAGGAAAAAACCCATACGCCCTTTTTGGCCAACCAAGCAACCTGGAAAGGCAAATCAGCGCTACAAAGAAGTCTCGCTTCCCATCGGTCAAAAGGGCCATGCTGAAAAAAGTGTCAAAATCAGAAATGCAGGACAGGCCATGGAGAAATGGGAGCCTTGCTACACTGATGGGCGGGATGTAAATTGCCAACAGCCACTCTGGAGAAGGGTACGGTGTGTCCTGAAACATCTATAAAACACAGCTTAGAGAGCATAGGGCACTTCCACGCATGGGGGTATAAATTGGGAAAATTGAAAATCAGCAAGACACAAGCACCCCAACGTTTAGGGCTGCTCTGTTGACAAGGACCTCCACTTCATTCCACCTTAAATATCCCAGGAGAGCGAAAAATGGATCAAAAAGTTGTGGTCCTTATGTACAATGGAATATCACTCAGCCATGAAATCAACGTCATAAGGCTAGTAGCAGCATGATGAGTGGATTTAGGTAAGACGATTCTAAGTGAAATAAGTCACACAGAAAGGGACACTTCTCATAAGGTGTCACTTATAGAGGGAATGTAAAAACCGTTACACTTGAACTGAATTACAAAACAGAACAGAGTCACACATTTAGAAAACACACTATGGCTGCTTGACGGGAAAGGTGAGGTGGGGTGATACATAAAACAAGAGTTTCAAATTAGCTCAGATACCGTTCCATAAACCCAATATGTAATAGACAAGACCTACTCCTTGCTCAGAGAACTGGACTCAACACGCCCGATTCACCGCACAAGAATATATCTGACTAGTAATAATCTTAAAACCTATGTATTGATATCTCTCTGTTAGTGTGTCAAGTGGGTGTAAAGCGGCATAAACACAGCCGTGAAAAGCAGCTAAACCCCATTATAAAAATAAATTACTTTTAAAAACCCATGAAACAAAGACAGGGAAAGACAGAGAAATTCTTACACAAGTCGTTCAGGGGCTGTGATGCAACCTGGATTGACCATATCTAGACCCACAGCTGGATGAGACATAAGGGTGGACACTCTTGGGGCTGAGAGGTTTGGTGAGGTTGGGTGAGCAAACGCAGACCCTTTAAAGTAATACTGCGTGCTACCCATCGCATGGGTCCCAAATCTCCAGGTTCAAGGGCATCTTCCTACATCGAAAACATGCATGAGAAACCCAGAAGATGGTACACCGTGTGATGGGGAAAGGTTTCTAAAACGCACCTCATTTCTCATCTCCTTGTGCTCGGGTTCGCCATTCCAGCCACTTTACTAGCAATCTCCCTACTTGGAGCATCAGCACCTTTAACCTCCTGTTCCGTACAGGTTGCAATTTGTCCTGAGGATGAACGGGAAGACGGGGAACCAATGAGAGACTAGCTCTTGGTGTTGGGACAGGCACAGGTCACTCTATTTTCCCATCAGGAAGAAGAATTAACCACAGGCTCAGCCTGCCCCCCGGAACCAGAACAGGGCCTGAAGCCATCCTGCGCTTTTGCGGCCAGCTCCCAAAAAAGCGACTTGTAAAATGGAGCTTCAGGGCACTGCAATTCACAAACCTGCAGAGTTATAAATGATAACTCTCGTCCACAAATATATTGAGGGAAGGCAAAGAAGAGGATTTGAAATCAAGGCAGAATTGCAGGAAACAGATTTCAGGAGGTAGATTCGAATCGCCTTTAAAGCACATGAAAAGCGGCAAAACGTTGACAATGATGCCCTTGGCCAAAAAGGGCGTATGTGTTTTTTCCTGAATATATTCAGGAAAAAACGCATACGCCCTTTTTGGCCAACCAAGCAACCTGGAAAGGCAAATCAGCGCTACAAAGAAGTCTCGCTTCCCATCGGTCAAAAGGGCCATGCTGAAAAAAGTGTCAAAACCAGAAATGCAGGACAGGCCATGGAGAAATGGGAGCCTTGCTACACTGATGGGCGGGATGTAAATCGCCAACAGCCACTCTGGAGAAGTGTACGGTGTGTCCTGAAACATCTAAAAAACACAGCTTAGAGAGCATAGGGCACTTCCACTCATGGGGGGATAAAGTGGGAAAATTGAAAATCAGCAAGACACAAGCACCCCAAAGTTTAGGGCTGCTCTGTTGACAAAGACCTCCACTTCATTCCACCTTAAATATCCCAGGAAAGCGAAAAATGGATCAAAAAGTTGTGGTCCTTATGTACAATGGAATATCACTCAGCCATGAAATCAATGTCATAAGGCTAGTAGCAGCATGATGAGTGGATTTAGGTAAGACGATTCTAAGTGAAATAAGTCACACAGAAAAGGACACTTCTCATAAGGTGTCACTTATAGAGGGAATGTAAAAACCGTTACACTTGAACTGAATTACAAAACAGAACAGAGTCACACATGCAGAAAACACACTATGGCTTCTTAACGGGAAAGGTGAGGTGGGGTGATACATAAAACAAGAGTTTCAAATTAGCTCAGATACCGTTCCATAAACCCAATATGTAATAGACAAGACCTACTCCTTGCTCAGAGAACTGGACTCAACACGCCCGATTCACCGCACAAGAATATATCTGACTAGTAATAATCTTATAACCTATGTATTGATATCTCTCTGTTAGTGTGTCAAGTGGGTGTAAAGCGGCATAAACACAGCCGTGAAAAGCAGCTAAACCCCATTATAAAAATAAATTACTTTTAAAAACCCATGAAACAAAGACAGGGAAAGACAGAGAAATTCTTACACAAGTCGTTCAGGGGCTGTGATGCAACCTGGATTGACCATATCTAGACCCACAGCTGGATGAGACATAAGGGTGGACACTCTTGGGGCTGAGAGGTTTGGTGAGGTTGGGTGAGCAAACGCAGACCCTTTAAAGTAATACTGCGTGCTACCCATCGCATGGGTCCCAAATCTCCAGGTTCAAGGGCATCTTCCTACATCGGAAACATGCATGAGAAACCCAGAAGATGGTACACCGTGTGATGGGGAAAGGTTTCTAAAACGCACCTCATTTCTCATCTCCTTGTGCTCGGGTTCGCCATTCCAGCCACTTTACTAGCAATCTCCCTACTTGGAGCATCAGCACCTTTAACCTCCTGTTCCGTACAGGTTGCAATTTGTCCTGAGGATGAACGGGAAGACGGGGAACCAATGAGAGACTAGCTCTTGGTGTTGGGACAGGCACAGGTCACTCTATTTTCCCATCAGGAAGAAGAATTAACCACAGGCTCAGCCTGCCCCCCGGAACCAGAACAGGGCCTGAAGCCATCCTGCGCTTTTGCGGCCAGCTCCCAAAAAAGCGACTTGTAAAATGGAGCTTCAGGGCACTGCAATTCACAAACCTGCAGAGTTATAAATGATAACTCTCGTCCACAAATATATTGAGGGAAGGCAAAGAAGAGGATTTGAAATCAAGGCAGAATTGCAGGAAACAGATTTCAGGAGGTAGATTCGAATCGCCTTTAAAGCACATGAAAAGCGGCAAAACGTTGACAATGATGCCCTTGGCCAAAAAGGGCGTATGCGTTTTTTCCTGAATATATTCAGGAAAAAACGCATACGCCCCTTTTGGCCAACCAAGCAACCTGGAAAGGCAAATCAGCGCTACAAAGAAGTCTCGCTTCCCATCGGTCAAAAGGGCCATGCTGAAAAAAGTGTCAAAACCAGAAATGCAGGACAGGCCATGGAGAAATGGGAGCCTTGCTACACTGATGGGCGGGATGTAAATCGCCAACAGCCACTCTGGAGAAGTGTACGGTGTGTCCTGAAACATCTAAAAAACACAGCTTAGAGAGCATAGGGCACTTCCACGCATGGGGGGATAAAGTGGGAAAATTGAAAATCAGCAAGACACAAGCACCCCAAAGTTTAGGGCTGCTCTGTTGACAAAGACCTCCACTTCATTCCACCTTAAATATCCCAGGAGAGCGAAAAATGGATAAAAAAGTTGTGGTCCTTATGTACAATGGAATATCACTCAGCCATGAAATCAATGTCATAAGGCTAGTAGCAGCATGATGAGTGGATTTAGGTAAGACGATTCTAAGTGAAATAAGTCACACAGAAAAGGACACTTCTCCTAAGGTGTCACTTATAGAGGGAATGTAAAAACCGTTACACTTGAACTGAATTACAAAACAGAACAGAGTCACACATGCAGAAAACACACTATGGCTGCTTAACGGGAAAGGTGAGGTGGGGTGATACATAAAACAAGAGTTTCAAATTAGCTCAGATACCGTTCCATAAACCCAATATGTAATAGACAAGACCTACTCCTTGCTCAGAGAACTGGACTCAACACGCCCGATTCACCGCACAAGAATATATCTGACTAGTAAGAATCTTAAAACCTATGTATTGATATCTCTCTGTTAGTGTGTCAAGTGGGTGTAAAGCGGCATAAACACAGCCGTGAAAAGCAGCTAAACCCCATTATAAAAATAAATTACTTTTAAAAACCCATGAAACAAAGACAGGGAAAGACAGAGAAATTCTTACACAATTCGTTCAGGGGCTGTGATGCAACCTGGATTGACCATATCTAGACCCACAGCTGGATGAGACATAAGGGTGGACACTCTTGGGGCTGAGAGGTTTGGTGAGGTTGGGTGAGCAAACGCAGACCCTTTAAAGTAATACTGCGTGCTACCCATCGCATGGGTCCCAAATCTCCAGGTTCAAGGGCATCTTCCTACATCGAAAACATGCATGAGAAACCCAGAAGATGGTACACCGTGTGATGGGGAAAGGTTTCTAAAACGCACCTCATTTCTCATCTCCTTGTGCTCGGGTTCGCCATTCCAGCCACTTTACTAGCAATCTCCCTACTTGGAGCATCAGCACCTTTAACCTCCTGTTCCGTACAGGTTGCAATTTGTCCTGAGGATGAACGGGAAGACGGGGAACCAATGAGAGACTAGCTCTTGGTGTTGGGACAGGCACAGGTCACTCTATTTTCCCATCAGGAAGAAGAATTAACCACAGGCTCAGCCTGCCCCCCGGAACCAGAACAGGGCCTGAAGCCATCCTGCGCTTTTGCGGCCAGCTCCCAAAAAAGCGACTTGTAAAATGGAGCTTCAGGGCACTGCAATTCACAAACCTGCAGAGTTATAAATGATAACTCTCGTCCACAAATATATTGAGGGAAGGCAAAGAAGAGGATTTGAAATCAAGGCAGAATTGCAGGAAACAGATTTCAGGAGGTAGATTCGAATCGCCTTTAAAGCACATGAAAAGCGGCAAAACGTTGACAATGATGCCCTTGGCCAAAAAGGGCGTATGCGTTTTTTCCTGAATATATTCAGGAAAAAACGCATACGCCCTTTTTGGCCAACCAAGCAACCTGGAAAGGCAAATCAGCGCTACAAAGAAGTCTCGCTTCCCATCGGTCAAAAGGGCCATGCTGAAAAAAGTGTCAAAACCAGAAATGCAGGACAGGCCATGGAGGAATCGGAGCCTTGCTACACTGATGGGCGGGATGTAAATCGCCAACAGCCACTCTGGAGAAGTGTACGGTGTGTCCTGAAACATCTAAAAAACACAGCTTAGAGAGCATAGGGCACTTCCACGCATGGGGGGATAAAGTGGGAAAATTGAAAATCAGCAAGACACAAGCACCCCAAAGTTTAGGGCTGCTCTGTTGACAAGGACCTCCACTTCATTCCACCTTAAATATCCCAGGAAAGCGAAAAATGGATAAAAAAGTTGTGGTCCTTATGTACAATGGAATATCACTCAGCCATGAAATCAATGTCATAAGGCTAGTAGCAGCATGATGAGTGGATTTAGGTAAGACGATTCTAAGTGAAATAAGTCACACAGAAAAGGACACTTCTCATAAGGTGTCACTTATAGAGGGAATGTAAAAACCGTTACACTTGAACTGAATTACAAAACAGAACAGAGTCACACATGCAGAAAACACACTATGGCTGCTTAACGGGAAAGGTGAGGTGGGGTGATACATAAAACAAGAGTTTCAAATTAGCTCAGATACCGTTCCATAAACCCAATATGTAATAGACAAGACCTACTCCTTGCTCAGAGAACTGGACTCAACACGCCCGATTCACCGCACAAGAATATATCTGACTAGTAATAATCTTAAAACCTATGTATTGATATCTCTCTGTTAGTGTGTCAAGTGGGTGTAAAGCGGCATAAACACAGCCGTGAAAAGCAGCTAAACCCCATTATAAAAATAAATTACTTTTAAAAACCCATGAAACAAAGACAGGGAAAGACAGAGAAATTCTTACACAATTCGTTCAGGGGCTGTGATGCAACCTGGATTGACCATATCTAGACCCACAGCTGGATGAGACATAAGGGTGGACACTCTTGGGGCTGAGAGGTTTGGTGAGGTTGGGTGAGCAAACGCAGACCCTTTAAAGTAATACTGCGTGCTACCCATCGCATGGGTCCCAAATCTCCAGGTTCAAGGGCATCTTCCTACATCGAAAACATGCATGAGAAACCCAGAAGATGGTACACCGTGTGATGGGGAAAGGTTTCTAAAACGCACCTCATTTCTCATCTCCTTGTGCTCGGGTTCGCCATTCCAGCCACTTTACTAGCAATCTCCCTACTTGGAGCATCAGCACCTTTAACCTCCTGTTCCGTACAGGTTGCAATTTGTCCTGAGGATGAACGGGAAGACGGGGAACCAATGAGAGACTAGCTCTTGGTGTTGGGACAGGCACAGGTCACTCTATTTTCCCATCAGGAAGAAGAATTAACCACAGGCTCAGCCTGCCCCCCGGAACCAGAACAGGGCCTGAAGCCATCCTGCGCTTTTGCGGCCAGCTCCCAAAAAAGCGACTTGTAAAATGGAGCTTCAGGGCACTGCAATTCACAAACCTGCAGAGTTATAAATGATAACTCTCGTCCACAAATATATTGAGGGAAGGCAAAGAAGAGGTTTTGAAATCAAGGCAGAATTGCAGGAAACAGATTTCAGGAGGTAGATTCGAATCGCCTTTAAAGCACATGAAAAGCGGCAAAACGTTGACAATGATGCCCTTGGCCAAAAAGGGCGTATGCGTTTTTTCCTGAATATATTCAGGAAAAAACGCATACGCCCTTTTTGGCCAACCAAGCAACCTGGAAAGGCAAATCAGCGCTACAAAGAAGTCTCGCTTCCCATCGGTCAAAAGGGCCATGCTGAAAAAAGTGTCAAAACCAGAAATGCAGGACAGGCCATGGAGGAATCGGAGCCTTGCTACACTGATGGGCGGGATGTAAATCGCCAACAGCCACTCTGGAGAAGTGTACGGTGTGTCCTGAAACATCTAAAAAACACAGCTTAGAGAGCATAGGGCACTTCCACGCATGGGGGGATAAAGTGGGAAAATTGAAAATCAGCAAGACACAAGCACCCCAAAGTTTAGGGCTGCTCTGTTGACAAGGACCTCCACTTCATTCCACCTTAAATATCCCAGGAAAGCGAAAAATGGATAAAAAAGTTGTGGTCCTTATGTACAATGGAATATCACTCAGCCATGAAATCAATGTCATAAGGCTAGTAGCAGCATGATGAGTGGATTTAGGTAAGACGATTCTAAGTGAAATAAGTCACACAGAAAAGGACACTTCTCATAAGGTGTCACTTATAGAGGGAATGTAAAAACCGTTACACTTGAACTGAATTACAAAACAGAACAGAGTCACACATGCAGAAAACACACTATGGCTGCTTAACGGGAAAGGTGAGGTGGGGTGATACATAAAACAAGAGTTTCAAATTAGCTCAGATACCGTTCCATAAACCCAATATGTAATAGACAAGACCTACTCCTTGCTCAGAGAACTGGACTCAACACGCCCGATTCACCGCACAAGAATATATCTGACTAGTAATAATCTTAAAACCTATGTATTGATATCTCTCTGTTAGTGTGTCAAGTGGGTGTAAAGCGGCATAAACACAGCCGTGAAAAGCAGCTAAACCCCATTATAAAAATAAATTACTTTTAAAAACCCATGAAACAAAGACAGGGAAAGACAGAGAAATTCTTACACAAGTCGTTCAGGGGCTGTGATGCAACCTGGATTGACCATATCTAGACCCACAGCTGGATGAGACATAAGGGTGGACACTCTTGGGGCTGAGAGGTTTGGTGAGGTTGGGTGAGCAAACGCAGACCCTTTAAAGTAATACTGCGTGCTACCCATCGCATGGGTCCCAAATCTCCAGGTTCAAGGGCATCTTCCGACATCGAAAACATGCATGAGAAACCCAGAAGATGGTACACCGTGTGATGGGGAAAGGTTTCTAAAACGCACCTCATTTCTCATCTCCTTGTGCTCGGGTTCGCCATTCCAGCCACTTTACTAGCAATCTCCCTACTTGGAGCCTCAGCACCTTTAACCTCCTGTTCTGTACAGGTTGCAATTTGTCCTGAGGATGCACGGGAAGACGGGGAACCAATGAGAGACTAGCTCTTGGTGTTGGGACAGGCACAGGTCACTCTATTTTCCCATCAGGAAGAAGAATTAACCACAGGCTCAGGCTGCCCCCCGGAACCAGAACAGGGCCTGAAGCCATCCTGCGCTTTTGCGGCCAGCTCCCAAAGAAGCATCTTGTAAAATGGAGCTTCAGGGCACTGCAATTCACAAACCTGCGAGTTATAAATGATTACTCTCGTCCACAAATATATTGAGGGAAGGCAAAGAAGAGGATTTGAAATCAAGGCAGAATTGCAGGAAACAGATTTCAGGAGGTAGATTCGAATCGCCTTTAAAGCACATGAAAAGCGGCAAAACGTTGACAATGATGCCCTTGGCCAAAAAGGGCGTATGCGTTTTTTCCTGAATATATTCAGGAAAAAACGCATACGCCCTTTTTGGCCAACCAAGCAACCTGGAAAGGCAAATCAGCGCTACAAAGAAGTCTCGCTTCCCATCGGTCAAAAGGGCCATGCTGAAAAAAGTGTCAAAACCAGAAATGCAGGACAGGCCATGGAGAAATGGGAGCCTTGCTACACTGATGGGCGGGATGTAAATCGCCAACAGCCACTCTGGAGAAGTGTACGGTGTGTCCTGAAACATCTAAAAAACACAGCTTAGAGAGCATAGGGCACTTCCACTCATGGGGGGATAAAGTGGGAAAATTGAAAATCAGCAAGACACAAGCACCCCAAAGTTTAGGGCTGCTCTGTTGACAAAGACCTCCACTTCATTCCACCTTAAATATCCCAGGAAAGCGAAAAATGGATAAAAAAGTTGTGGTCCTTATGTACAATGGAATATCACTCAGCCATGAAATCAATGTCATAAGGCTAGTAGCAGCATGATGAGTGGATTTAGGTAAGACGATTCTAAGTGAAATAAGTCACACAGAAAAGGACACTTCTCATAAGGTGTCACTTATAGAGGGAATGTAAAAACCGTTACACTTGAACTGAATTACAAAACAGAACAGAGTCACACATGCAGAAAACACACTATGGCTGCTTAACGGGAAAGGTGAGGTGGGGTGATACATAAAACAAGAGTTTCAAATTAGCTCAGATACCGTTCCATAAACCCAATATGTAATAGACAAGACCTACTCCTTGCTCAGAGAACTGGACTCAACACGCCCGATTCACCGCACAAGAATATATCTGACTAGTAATAATCTTAAAACCTATGTATTGATATCTCTCTGTTAGTGTGTCAAGTGGGTGTAAAGCGGCATAAACACAGCCGTGAAAAGCAGCTAAACCCCATTATAAAAATAAATTACTTTTAAAAACCCATGAAACAAAGACAGGGAAAGACAGAGAAATTCTTACACAATTCGTTCAGGGGCTGTGATGCAACCTGGATTGACCATATCTAGACCCACAGCTGGATGAGACATAAGGGTGGACACTCTTGGGGCTGAGAGGTTTGGTGAGGTTGGGTGAGCAAACGCAGACCCTTTAAAGTAATACTGCGTGCTACCCATCGCATGGGTCCCAAATCTCCAGGTTCAAGGGCATCTTCCGACATCGAAAACATGCATGAGAAACCCAGAAGATGGTACACCGTGTGATGGGGAAAGGTTTCTAAAACGCACCTCATTTCTCATCTCCTTGTGCTCGGGTTCGCCATTCCAGCCACTTTACTAGCAATCTCCCTACTTGGAGCATCAGCACCTTTAACCTCCTGTTCCGTACAGGTTGCAATTTGTCCTGAGGATGAACGGGAAGACGGGGAACCAATGAGAGACTAGCTCTTGGTGTTGGGACAGGCACAGGTCACTCTATTTTCCCATCAGGAAGAAGAATTAACCACAGGCTCAGCCTGCCCCCCGGAACCAGAACAGGGCCTGAAGCCATCCTGCGCTTTTGCGGCCAGCTCCCAAAAAAGCGACTTGTAAAATGGAGCTTCAGGGCACTGCAATTCACAAACCTGCAGAGTTATAAATGATAACTCTCGTCCACAAATATATTGAGGGAAGGCAAAGAAGAGGATTTGAAATCAAGGCAGAATTGCAGGAAACAGATTTCAGGAGGTAGATTCGAATCGCCTTTAAAGCACATGAAAAGCGGCAAAACGTTGACAATGATGCCCTTGGCCAAAAAGGGCGTATGCGTTTTTTCCTGAATATATTCAGGAAAAAACGCATACGCCCTTTTTGGCCAACCAAGCAACCTGGAAAGGCAAATAAGCGCTACAAAGAAGTCTCGCTTCCCATCGGTCAAAAGGGCCATGCTGAAAAAAGTGTCAAAACCAGAAATGCAGGACAGGCCATGGAGAAATGGGAGCCTTGCTACACTGATGGGCGGGATGTAAATCGCCAACAGCCACTCTGGAGAAGTGTACGGTGTGTCCTGAAACATCTAAAAAACACAGCTTAGAGAGCATAGGGCACTTCCACTCATGGGGGGATAAAGTGGGAAAATTGAAAATCAGCAAGACACAAGCACCCCAAAGTTTAGGGCTGCTCTGTTGACAAAGACCTCCACTTCATTCCACCTTAAATATCCCAGGAAAGCGAAAAATGGATAAAAAAGTTGTGGTCCTTATGTACAATGGAATATCACTCAGCCATGAAATCAATGTCATAAGGCTAGTAGCAGCATGATGAGTGGATTTAGGTAAGACGATTCTAAGTGAAATAAGTCACACAGAAAAGGACACTTCTCATAAGGTGTCACTTATAGAGGGAATGTAAAAACCGTTACACTTGAACTGAATTACAAAACAGAACAGAGTCACACATGCAGAAAACACACTATGGCTGCTTAACGGGAAAGGTGAGGTGGGGTGATACATAAAACAAGAGTTTCAAATTAGCTCAGATACCGTTCCATAAACCCAATATGTAATAGACAAGACCTACTCCTTGCTCAGAGAACTGGACTCAACACGCCCGATTCACCGCACAAGAATATATCTGACTAGTAATAATCTTAAAACCTATGTATTGATATCTCTCTGTTAGTGTGTCAAGTGGGTGTAAAGCGGCATAAACACAGCCGTGAAAAGCAGCTAAACCCCATTATAAAAATAAATTACTTTTAAAAACCCATGAAACAAAGACAGGGAAAGACAGAGAAATTCTTACACAATTCGTTCAGGGGCTGTGATGCAACCTGGATTGACCATATCTAGACCCACAGCTGGATGAGACATAAGGGTGGACACTCTTGGGGCTGAGAGGTTTGGTGAGGTTGGGTGAGCAAACGCAGACCCTTTAAAGTAATACTGCGTGCTACCCATCGCATGGGTCCCAAATCTCCAGGTTCAAGGGCATCTTCCGACATCGAAAACATGCATGAGAAACCCAGAAGATGGTACACCGTGTGATGGGGAAAGGTTTCTAAAACGCACCTCATTTCTCATCTCCTTGTGCTCGGGTTCGCCATTCCAGCCACTTTACTAGCAATCTCCCTACTTGGAGCATCAGCACCTTTAACCTCCTGTTCCGTACAGGTTGCAATTTGTCCTGAGGATGAACGGGAAGACGGGGAACCAATGAGAGACTAGCTCTTGGTGTTGGGACAGGCACAGGTCACTCTATTTTCCCATCAGGAAGAAGAATTAACCACAGGCTCAGCCTGCCCCCCGGAACCAGAACAGGGCCTGAAGCCATCCTGCGCTTTTGCGGCCAGCTCCCAAAAAAGCGACTTGTAAAATGGAGCTTCAGGGCACTGCAATTCACAAACCTGCAGAGTTATAAATGATAACTCTCGTCCACAAATATATTGAGGGAAGGCAAAGAAGAGGTTTTGAAATCAAGGCAGAATTGCAGGAAACAGATTTCAGGAGGTAGATTCGAATCGCCTTTAAAGCACATGAAAAGCGGCAAAACGTTGACAATGATGCCCTTGGCCAAAAAGGGCGTATGCGTTTTTTCCTGAATATATTCAGGAAAAAACGCATACGCCCTTTTTGGCCAACCAAGCAACCTGGAAAGGCAAATAAGCGCTACAAAGAAGTCTCGCTTCCCATCGGTCAAAAGGGCCATGCTGAAAAAAGTGTCAAAACCAGAAATGCAGGACAGGCCATGGAGAAATGGGAGCCTTGCTACACTGATGGGCGGGATGTAAATCGCCAACAGCCACTCTGGAGAAGTGTACGGTGTGTCCTGAAACATCTAAAAAACACAGCTTAGAGAGCATAGGGCACTTCCACTCATGGGGGGATAAAGTGGGAAAATTGAAAATCAGCAAGACACAAGCACCCCAAAGTTTAGGGCTGCTCTGTTGACAAAGACCTCCACTTCATTCCACCTTAAATATCCCAGGAAAGCGAAAAATGGATAAAAAAGTTGTGGTCCTTATGTACAATGGAATATCACTCAGCCATGAAATCAATGTCATAAGGCTAGTAGCAGCATGATGAGTGGATTTAGGTAAGACGATTCTAAGTGAAATAAGTCACACAGAAAAGGACACTTCTCCTAAGGTGTCACTTATAGAGGGAATGTAAAAACCGTTACACTTGAACTGAATTACAAAACAGAACAGAGTCACACATGCAGAAAACACACTATGGCTGCTTAACGGGAAAGGTGAGGTGGGGTGATACATAAAACAAGAGTTTCAAATTAGCTCAGATACCGTTCCATAAACCCAATATGTAATAGACAAGACCTACTCCTTGCTCAGAGAACTGGACTCAACACGCCCGATTCACCGCACAAGAATATATCTGACTAGTAATAATCTTAAAACCTATGTATTGATATCTCTCTGTTAGTGTGTCAAGTGGGTGTAAAGCGGCATAAACACAGCCGTGAAAAGCAGCTAAACCCCATTATAAAAATAAATTACTTTTAAAAACCCATGAAACAAAGACAGGGAAAGACAGAGAAATTCTTAAACAATTCGTTCAGGGGCTGTGATGCAACCTGGATTGACCATATCTAGACCCACAGCTGGATGAGACATAAGGGTGGACACTCTTGGGGCTGAGAGGTTAGGTGAGGTTGGGTGAGCAAACGCAGACCCTTTAAAGTAATACTGCGTGCTACCCATCGCATGGGTCCCAAATCTCCAGGTTCAAGGGCATCTTCCTACATCAAAAACATGCATGAGAAACCCAGAAGATGGTACACCGTGTGATGGGGAAAGGTTTCTAAAACGCACCTCATTTCTCATCTCCTTGTGCTCGGGTTCGCCATTCCAGCCACTTTACTAGCAATCTCCCTACTTGGAGCATCAGCACCTTTAACCTCCTGTTCCGTACAGGTTGCAATTTGTCCTGAGGATGAACGGGAAGACGGGGAACCAATGAGAGACTAGCTCTTGGTGTTGGGACAGGCACAGGTCACTCTATTTTCCCATCAGGAAGAAGAATTAACCACAGGCTCAGCCTGTCCCCCGGAAGCAGAACAGGGCCTGAAGCCATCCTGCGCTTTTGCGGCCAGCTCCCAAAAAAGCGACTTGTAAAATGGAGCCTCAAGGCACTGCAATTCACAAACCTGCAGAGTTATAAATGATAACTCTCGTCCACAAATATATTGAGGGAAGGCAAAGAAGAGGATTTGAAATCAAGGCAGAATTGCAGGAAACAGATTTCAGGAGGTAGATTCGAATCGCCTTTAAAGCACATGAAAAGCGGCAAAACGTTGACAATGATGCCCTTGGCCAAAAAGGGCGTATGCGTTTTTTCCTGAATATATTCAGGAAAAAACGCATACGCCCTTTTTGGCCAACCAAGCAACCTGGAAAGGCAAATCAGCGCTACAAAGAAGTCTCGCTTCCCATCGGTCAAAAGGGCCATGCTGAAAAAAGTGTCAAAACCAGAAATGCAGGACAGGCCATGGAGAAATGGGAGCCTTGCTACACTGATGGGCGGGATGTAAATCGCCAACAGCCACTCTGGAGAAGTGTACGGTGTGTCCTGAAACATCTAAAAAACACAGCTTAGAGAGCATAGGGCACTTCCACTCATGGGGGGATAAAGTGGGAAAATTGAAAATCAGCAAGACACAAGCACCCCAAAGTTTAAGGCTGCTCTGTTGACAAAGACCTCCACTTCATTCCACCTAAAATATCCCAGGAAAGCGAAAAATGGATAAAAAAGTTGTGGTCCTTATGTACAATGGAATATCACTCAGCCATGAAATCAATGTCATAAGGCTAGTAGCAGCATGATGAGTGGATTTAGGTAAGACGATTCTAAGTGAAATAAGTCACACAGAAAAGGACACTTCTCATAAGGTGTCACTTATAGAGGGAATGTAAAAACCGTTACACTTGAACTGAATTACAAAACAGAACAGAGTCACACATGCAGAAAACACACTATGGCTGCTTAACGGGAAAGGTGAGGTGGGGTGATACATAAAACAAGAGTTTCAAATTAGCTCAGATACCGTTCCATAAACCCAATATGTAATAGACAAGACCTACTCCTTGCTCAGAGAACTGGACTCAACACGCCCGATTCACCGCACAAGAATATATCTGACTAGTAATAATCTTAAAACCTATGTATTGATATCTCTCTGTTAGTGTGTCAAGTGGGTGTAAAGCGGCATAAACACAGCCGTGAAAAGCAGCTAAACCCCATTATAAAAATAAATTACTTTTAAAAACCCATGAAACAAAGACAGGGAAAGACAGAGAAATTCTTACACAATTCGTTCAGGGGCTGTGATGCAACCTGGATTGACCATATCTAGACCCACAGCTGGATGAGACATAAGGGTGGACACTCTTGGGGCTGAGAGGTTTGGTGAGGTTGGGTGAGCAAACGCAGACCCTTTAAAGTAATACTGCGTGCTACCCATCGCATGGGTCCCAAATCTCCAGGTTCAAGGGCATCTTCCGACATCGAAAACATGCATGAGAAACCCAGAAGATGGTACACCGTGTGATGGGGAAAGGTTTCTAAAACGCACCTCATTTCTCATCTCCTTGTGCTCGGGTTCGCCATTCCAGCCACTTTACTAGCAATCTCCCTACTTGGAGCATCAGCACCTTTAACCTCCTGTTCCGTACAGGTTGCAATTTGTCCTGAGGATGAACGGGAAGACGGGGAACCAATGAGAGACTAGCTCTTGGTGTTGGGACAGGCACAGGTCACTCTATTTTCCCATCAGGAAGAAGAATTAACCACAGGCTCAGCCTGCCCCCCGGAACCAGAACAGGGCCTGAAGCCATCCTGCGCTTTTGCGGCCAGCTCCCAAAAAAGCGACTTGTAAAATGGAGCTTCAGGGCACTGCAATTCACAAACCTGCAGAGTTATAAATGATAACTCTCGTCCACAAATATATTGAGGGAAGGCAAAGAAGAGGATTTGAAATCAAGGCAGAATTGCAGGAAACAGATTTCAGGAGGTAGATTCGAATCGCCTTTAAAGCACATGAAAAGCGGCAAAACGTTGACAATGATGCCCTTGGCCAAAAAGGGCGTATGCGTTTTTTCCTGAATATATTCAGGAAAAAACGCATACGCCCTTTTTGGCCAACCAAGCAACCTGGAAAGGCAAATCAGCGCTACAAAGAAGTCTCGCTTCCCATTGGTCAAAAGGGCCATGCTGAAAAAAGTGTCAAAACCAGAAATGCAGGACAGGCCATGGAGGAATCGGAGCCTTGCTACACTGATGGGCGGGATGTAAATCGCCAACAGCCACTCTGGAGAAGTGTACGGTGTGTCCTGAAACATCTAAAAAACACAGCTTAGAGAGCATAGGGCACTTCCACGCATGGGGGGATAAGGTGGGAAAATTGAAAATCAGCAAGACACAAGCACCCCAAAGTTTAGGGCTGCTCTGTTGACAAAGACCTCCACTTCATTCCACCTAAAATATCCCAGGAAAGCGAAAAATGGATAAAAAAGTTGTGGTCCTTATGTACAATGGAATATCACTCAGCCATGAAATCAATGTCAAAAGGCTAGTAGCAGCATGATGAGTGGATTTAGGTAAGACGATTCTAAGTGAAATAAGTCACACAGAAAAGGACACTTCTCATAAGGTGTCACTTATAGAGGGAATGTAAAAACCGTTACACTTGAACTGAATTACAAAACAGAACAGAGTCACACATGCAGAAAACACACTATGGCTGCTTAACGGGAAAGGTGAGGTGGGGTGATACATAAAACAAGAGTTTCAAATTAGCTCAGATACCATTCCATAAACCCAATATGTAATAGACAAGACCTACTCCTTGCTCAGAGAACTGGACTCAACACGCCCGATTCACCGCACAAGAATATATCTGACTAGTAATAATCTTAAAACCTATGTATTGATATCTCTCTGTTAGTGTGTCAAGTGTGTGTAAAGCGGCATAAACACAGCCGTGAAAAGCAGCTAAACCCCATTATAAAAATAAATTACTTTTAAAAACCCATGAAACAAAGACAGGGAAAGACAGAGAAATTCTTACACAATTCGTTCAGGGGCTGTGATGCAACCTGGATTGACCATATCTAGACCCACAGCTGGATGAGACATAAGGGTGGACACTCTTGGGGCTGAGAGGTTTGGTGAGGTTGGGTGAGCAAACGCAGACCCTTTAAAGTAATACTGCGTGCTACCCATCGCATGGGTCCCAAATCTCCAGGTTCAAGGGCATCTTCCGACATCGAAAACATGCATGAGAAACCCAGAAGATGGTACACCGTGTGATGGGGAAAGGTTTCTAAAACGCACCTCATTTCTCATCTCCTTGTGCTCGGGTTCGCCATTCCAGCCACTTTACTAGCAATCTCCCTACTTGGAGCATCAGCACCTTTAACCTCCTGTTCCGTACAGGTTGCAATTTGTCCTGAGGATGAACGGGAAGACGGGGAACCAATGACAGACTAGCTCTTGGTGTTGGGACAGGCACAGGTCACTCTATTTTCCCATCAGGAAGAAGAATTAACCACAGGCTCAGCCTGCCCCCCAGAACCAGAACAGGGCCTGAAGCCATCCTGCGCTTTTGCGGCCAGCTCCCAAAAAAGCGACTTGTAAAATGGAGCTTCAGGGCACTGCAATTCACAAACCTGCAGAGTTATAAATGATAACTCTCGTCCACAAATATATTGAGGGAAGGCAAAGAAGAGGATTTGAAATCAAGGCAGAATTGCAGGAAACAGATTTCAGGAGGTAGATTCGAATCGCCTTTAAAGCACATGAAAAGCGGCAAAACGTTGACAATGATGCCCTTGGCCAAAAAGGGCGTATGCGTTTTTTCCTGAATATATTCAGGAAAAAACGCATATGCCCTTTTTGGCCAACCAAGCAAACTGGAAAGGCAAATCAGCGCTACAAAGAAGTCTCGCTTCCCATCGGTCAAAAGGGCCATGCTGAAAAAAGTGTCAAAACCAGAAATGCAGGACAGGCCATGGAGGAATCGGAGCCTTGCTACACTGATGGGCGGGATGTAAATCGCCAACAGCCACTCTGGAGAAGTGTACGGTGTGTCCTGAAACATCTAAAAAACACAGCTTAGAGAGCATAGGGCACTTCCACGCATGGGGGGATAAGGTGGGAAAATTGAAAATCAGCAAGACACAAGCACCCCAAAGTTTAGGGCTGCTCTGTTGACAAAGACCTCCACTTCATTCCACCTAAAATATCCCAGGAAAGCGAAAAATGGATAAAAAAGTTGTGGTCCTTATGTACAATGGAATATCACTCAGCCATGAAATCAATGTCATAAGGCTAGTAGCAGCATGATGAGTGGATTTAGGTAAGACGATTCTAAGTGAAATAAGTCACACAGAAAAGGACACTTCTCATAAGGTGTCACTTATAGAGGGAATGTAAAAACCTTTACACTTGAACTGAATTACAAAACAGAACAGAGTCACACATGCAGAAAACACACTATGGCTGCTTAACGGGAAAGGTGAGGTGGGGTGATACATAAAACAAGAGTTTCAAATTAGCTCAGATACCGTTCCATAAACCCAATATGTAATAGACAAGACCTACTCCTTGCTCAGAGAACTGGACTCAACACGCCCGATTCACCGCACAAGAATATATCTGACTAGTAATAATCTTAAAACCTATGTATTGATATCTCTCTGTTAGTGTGTCAAGTGGGTGTAAAGCGGCATAAACACAGCCGTGAAAAGCAGCTAAACCCCATAATAAAAATATATTACTTTTAAAAACCCATGAAACAAAGACAGGGAAAGACAGAGAAATTCTTACACACTTCGTTCAGGGGCTGTGATGCAACCTGGATTGACCATATCTAGACCCACAGCTGGATGAGACATAAGGGTGGACACTCTTGGGGCTGAGAGGTTTGGTGAGGTTGGGTGAGCAAACGCAGACCCTTTAAGTAATACTGCGTGCTACCCATCGCATGGGTCCCAAATCTCCAGGTTCATGGGCATCTTCCTACATCGAAAACATGCATGAGAAACCCAGAAGATGGTACACCGTGTGATGGGGAAAGGTTTCTAAAACGCACCTCATTTCTCAACTCCTTGTGCTCGGGTTCGCCATTCCAGCCACTTTACTAGCAATCTCCCTACTTGGAGCATCAGCACCTTTAACCTCCTGTTCCGTACAGGTTACAATTTGTCCTGAGGATGCACGGGAAGACGGGGAACCAATGAGAGACTAGCTCTTGGTGTTGGGACAGGCACAGGTCACTCTATTTTCCCATCAGGAAGAAGAATTAACCACAGGCTCAGCCTGCCCCCCGGAACCAGAACAGGGCCTGAAGCCATCCTGCGCTTTTGCGGCCAGCTCCCAAAAAAGCGACTTGTAAAATGGAGCTTCAGGGCACTGCAATTCACAAACCTGCAGAGTTATAAATGATAACTCTCGTCCACAAATATATTGAGGGAAGGCAAAGAAGAGGATTTGAAATCAAGGCAGAATTGCAGGAAACAGATTTCAGGAGGTAGATTCGAATCGCCTTTAAAGCACATGAAAAGCGGCAAAACGTTGACAATGATGCCCTTGGCCAAAAAGGGCGTATGCGTTTTTTCCTGAATATATTCAGGAAAAAACGCATACGCCCTTTTTGGCCAACCAAGCAACCTGGAAAGGCAAATCAGCGCTACAAAGAAGTCGCGCTTCCCATCGGTCAAAAGGGCCATGCTGAAAAAAGTGTCAAAACCAGAAATGCAGGACAGGCCATGGAGAAATGGGAGCCTTGCTACACTGATGGGCGGGATGTAAATTGCCAACAGCCAAACTGGAGAAGTGTACGGTGTGTCCTGAAACATCTAAAAAACACAGCTTAGAGAGCATAGGGCACTTCCACGCATGGGGGGATAAAGAGGGAAAATTGAAAATCAGCAAGACACAAGCACCCCAAAGTTTAGGGCTGCTCTGTTGACAAGGACCTCCACTTCATTCCACCTTAAATATCCCAGGAAAGCGAAAAATGGATAAAAAATTTGTGGTCCTTATGTACAATGGAATATCACTCAGCCATGAAATCAATGTCATAAGGCTAGTAGCAGCATGATGAGTGGATTTAGGTAAGACGATTCTAAGTGAAATAAGTCACACAGAAAAGGACACTTCTCATAAGGTGTCACTTATAGTGGGAATGTAAAAACCGTTACACTTGAACTGAATTACAAAACAGAACAGAGTCACACATGCAGAAAACACACTATGGCTGCTTAACGGGAAAGGTGAGGTGGGGTGATACATAAAACAAGAGTTTCAAATTAGCTCAGATACCGTTGCGTAAACCCAATATGTAATAGACAAGACCTACTCCTTGCTCAGAGAACTGGACTCAACACGCCCGATTCACCTCACAAGAATATATCTGACTAGTAATAATCTTAAAACCTATGTATTGATATCTCTCTGTTAGTGTGTCAAGTGGGTGTAAAGCGGCATAAACACAGCCGTGAAAAGCAGCTAAACCCCATTATAAAAATAAATTACTTTTAAAAACCCATGAAACAAAGACAGGGAAAGACAGAGAAATTCTTACACAATTCGTTCAGGGGCTGTGATGCAACCTGGATTGACCATATCTAGACCCACAGCTGGATGAGACATAAGGGTGGGCACTCTTGGGGCTGAGAGGTTTGGTGAGGTTGGGTGAGCAAACGCAGACCCTTTAAAGTAATACTGCGTGCTACCCATCGCATGGGTCCCAAATCTCCAGGTTCAAGGGCATCTTCCTACATCGAAAACATGCATGAGAAACCCAGAAGATGGTACACCGTGTGATGGGGAAAGGTTTCTAAAACGCACCTCATTTCTCATCTCCTTGTGCTCGGGTTCGCCATTCCAGCCACTTTACTAGCAATCTCCCTACTTGGAGCATCAGCACCTTTAACCTCCTGTTCCGTACAGGTTGCAATTTGTCCTGAGGATGAACGGGAAGACGGGGAACCAATGAGAGACTAGCTCTTGGTGTTGGGACAGGCACAGGTCACTCTATTTTCCCATCAGGAAGAAGAATTAACCACAGGCTCAGCCTGCACCCCGGAACCAGAACAGGGCCTGAAGCCATCCTGCGCTTTTGCAGCCAGCTCCCAAAAAAGCGACTTGTAAAATGGAGCTTCAGGGCACTGCAATTCACAAACCTGCAGAGTTATAAATGATAACTCTCGTCCACAAATATATTGAGGGAAGGCAAAGAAGAGGATTTGAAATCAAGGCAGAATTGCAGGAAACAGATTTCAGGAGGTAGATTCGAATCGCCTTTAAAGCACATGAAAAGCGGCAAAACGTTGACAATGATGCCCTTGGCCAAAAAGGGCGTATGCGTTTTTTCCTGAATATATTCAGGAAAAAATGCATACGCCCTTTTTGGCCAACCAAGCAACCTGGAAAGACAAATCAGCGCTACAAAGAAGTCTCGCTTCCCATCGGTCAAAAGGGCCATGCTGAAAAAAGTGTCAAAACCAGAAATGCAGGACAGGCCATGGAGGAATCGGAGCCTTGCTACACTGATGGGCGGGATGTAAATCGCCAACAGCCACTCTGGAGAAGTGTACGGTGTGTCCTGAAACATCTAAAAAACACAGCTTAGAGAGCATAGGGCACTTCCACGCATGGGGGGATAAGGTGGGAAAATTGAAAATCAGCAAGACACAAGCACCCCAAAGTTTAGGGCTGCTCTGTTGACAAAGACCTCCACTTCATTCCACCTAAAATATCCCAGGAAAGCGAAAAATGGATAAAAAAGTTGTGGTCCTTATGTACAATGGAATATCACTCAGCCATGAAATCAATGTCATAAGGCTAGTAGCAGCATGATGAGTGGATTTAGGTAAGACGATTCTAAGTGAAATAAGTCACACAGAAAAGGACACTTCTCATAAGGTGTCACTTATAGAGGGAATGTAAAAACCTTTACACTTGAACTGAATTACAAAACAGAACAGAGTCACACATGCAGAAAACACACTATGGCTGCTTAACGGGAAAGGTGAGGTGGGGTGATACATAAAACAAGAGTTTCAAATTAGCTCAGATACCGTTCCATAAACCCAATATGTAATAGACAAGACCTACTCCTTGCTCAGAGAACTGGACTCAACACGCCCGATTCACCGCACAAGAATATATCTGACTAGTAATAATCTTAAAACCTATGTATTGATATCTCTCTGTTAGTGTGTCAAGTGGGTGTAAAGCGGCATAAACACAGCCGTGAAAAGCAGCTAAACCCCATAATAAAAATATATTACTTTTAAAAACCCATGAAACAAAGACAGGGAAAGACAGAGAAATTCTTACACACTTCGTTCAGGGGCTGTGATGCAACCTGGATTGACCATATCTAGACCCACAGCTGGATGAGACATAAGGGTGGACACTCTTGGGGCTGAGAGGTTTGGTGAGGTTGGGTGAGCAAACGCAGACCCTTTAAGTAATACTGCGTGCTACCCATCGCATGGGTCCCAAATCTCCAGGTTCATGGGCATCTTCCTACATCGAAAACATGCATGAGAAACCCAGAAGATGGTACACCGTGTGATGGGGAAAGGTTTCTAAAACGCACCTCATTTCTCAACTCCTTGTGCTCGGGTTCGCCATTCCAGCCACTTTACTAGCAATCTCCCTACTTGGAGCATCAGCACCTTTAACCTCCTGTTCCGTACAGGTTACAATTTGTCCTGAGGATGCACGGGAAGACGGGGAACCAATGAGAGACTAGCTCTTGGTGTTGGGACAGGCACAGGTCACTCTATTTTCCCATCAGGAAGAAGAATTAACCACAGGCTCAGCCTGCCCCCCGGAACCAGAACAGGGCCTGAAGCCATCCTGCGCTTTTGCGGCCAGCTCCCAAAAAAGCGACTTGTAAAATGGAGCTTCAGGGCACTGCAATTCACAAACCTGCAGAGTTATAAATGATAACTCTCGTCCACAAATATATTGAGGGAAGGCAAAGAAGAGGATTTGAAATCAAGGCAGAATTGCAGGAAACAGATTTCAGGAGGTAGATTCGAATCGCCTTTAAAGCACATGAAAAGCGGCAAAACGTTGACAATGATGCCCTTGGCCAAAAAGGGCGTATGCGTTTTTTCCTGAATATATTCAGGAAAAAACGCATACGCCCTTTTTGGCCAACCAAGCAACCTGGAAAGGCAAATCAGCGCTACAAAGAAGTCGCGCTTCCCATCGGTCAAAAGGGCCATGCTGAAAAAAGTGTCAAAACCAGAAATGCAGGACAGGCCATGGAGAAATGGGAGCCTTGCTACACTGATGGGCGGGATGTAAATTGCCAACAGCCAAACTGGAGAAGTGTACGGTGTGTCCTGAAACATCTAAAAAACACAGCTTAGAGAGCATAGGGCACTTCCACGCATGGGGGGATAAAGAGGGAAAATTGAAAATCAGCAAGACACAAGCACCCCAAAGTTTAGGGCTGCTCTGTTGACAAGGACCTCCACTTCATTCCACCTTAAATATCCCAGGAAAGCGAAAAATGGATAAAAAATTTGTGGTCCTTATGTACAATGGAATATCACTCAGCCATGAAATCAATGTCATAAGGCTAGTAGCAGCATGATGAGTGGATTTAGGTAAGACGATTCTAAGTGAAATAAGTCACACAGAAAAGGACACTTCTCATAAGGTGTCACTTATAGTGGGAATGTAAAAACCGTTACACTTGAACTGAATTACAAAACAGAACAGAGTCACACATGCAGAAAACACACTATGGCTGCTTAACGGGAAAGGTGAGGTGGGGTGATACATAAAACAAGAGTTTCAAATTAGCTCAGATACCGTTGCGTAAACCCAATATGTAATAGACAAGACCTACTCCTTGCTCAGAGAACTGGACTCAACACGCCCGATTCACCTCACAAGAATATATCTGACTAGTAATAATCTTAAAACCTATGTATTGATATCTCTCTGTTAGTGTGTCAAGTGGGTGTAAAGCGGCATAAACACAGCCGTGA
This sequence comes from Balaenoptera physalus, assembly GCF_965194825.1. Classification (NCBI taxonomy): domain Eukaryota; kingdom Metazoa; phylum Chordata; class Mammalia; order Artiodactyla; family Balaenopteridae; genus Balaenoptera; species Balaenoptera physalus. Next base: position 15,881,035 of record NC_138891.1, read on the forward strand.
AAAGCAGCTAAACCCCATTATAAAAATAAATTACTTTTAAAAACCCATGAAACAAAGACAGGGAAAGACAGAGAAATTCTTACACAATTCGTTCAGGGGCTGTGATGCAACCTGGATTGACCATATCTAGACCCACAGCTGGATGAGACATAAGGGTGGGCACTCTTGGGGCTGAGAGGTTTGGTGAGGTTGGGTGAGCAAACGCAGACCCTTTAAAGTAATACTGCGTGCTACCCATCGCATGGGTCCCAAATCTCCAGGTTCAAGGGCATCTTCCTACATCGAAAACATGCATGAGAAACCCAGAAGATGGTACACCGTGTGATGGGGAAAGGTTTCTAAAACGCACCTCATTTCTCATCTCCTTGTGCTCGGGTTCGCCATTCCAGCCACTTTACTAGCAATCTCCCTACTTGGAGCATCAGCACCTTTAACCTCCTGTTCCGTACAGGTTGCAATTTGTCCTGAGGATGAACGGGAAGACGGGGAACCAATGAGAGACTAGCTCTTGGTGTTGGGACAGGCACAGGTCACTCTATTTTCCCATCAGGAAGAAGAATTAACCACAGGCTCAGCCTGCACCCCGGAACCAGAACAGGGCCTGAAGCCATCCTGCGCTTTTGCAGCCAGCTCCCAAAAAAGCGACTTGTAAAATGGAGCTTCAGGGCACTGCAATTCACAAACCTGCAGAGTTATAAATGATAACTCTCGTCCACAAATATATTGAGGGAAGGCAAAGAAGAGGATTTGAAATCAAGGCAGAATTGCAGGAAACAGATTTCAGGAGGTAGATTCGAATCGCCTTTAAAGCACATGAAAAGCGGCAAAACGTTGACAATGATGCCCTTGGCCAAAAAGGGCGTATGCGTTTTTTCCTGAATATATTCAGGAAAAAATGCATACGCCCTTTTTGGCCAACCAAGCAACCTGGAAAGACAAATCAGCGCTACAAAGAAGTCTCGCTTCCCATCGGTCAAAAGGGCCATGCTGAAAAAAGTGTCAAAACCAGAAATGCAGGACAGGCCATGGAGAAATGGGAGCCTTGCTACACTGATGGGCGGGATGTAAATCGCCAACAGCCACTCTGGAGAAGTGTACGGTGTGTCCTGAAACATCTAAAAAACACAGCTTAGAGAGCATAGGGCACTTCCACGCATGGGGGGATAAAGTGGGAAAATTGAAAATCAGCAAGACACAAGCACCCCAAAGTTTAGGGCTGCTCTGTTGACAAGGACCTCCACTTCATTCCACCTTAAATATCCCAGGAAAGCGAAAAATGGATAAAAAAGTTGTGGTCCTTATGTACAATGGAATATCACTCAGCCATGAAATCAATGTCATAAGGCTAGTAGCAGCATGATGAGTGGATTTAGGTAAGACGATTCTAAGTGAAATAAGTCACACAGAAAAGGACACTTCTCATAAGGTGTCACTTATAGAGGGAATGTAAAAACCGTTACACTTGAACTGAATTACAAAACAGAACAGAGTCACACATGCAGAAAACACACTATGGCTGCTTAACGGGAAAGGTGAGGTGGGGTGATACATAAAACAAGAGTTTCAAATTAGCTCAGATACCGTTCCATAAACCCAATATGTAATAGACAAGACCTACTCCTTGCTCAGAGAACTGGACTCAACACGCCCGATTCACCTCACAAGAATATATCTGACTAGTAATAATCTTAAAACCTATGTATTGATATCTCTCTGTTAGTGTGTCAAGTGGGTGTAAAGCGGCATAAACACAGCCGTGAAAAGCAGCTAAACCCCATTATAAAAATAAATTACTTTTAAAAACCCATGAAACAAAGACAGGGAAAGACAGAGAAATTCTTACACAATTCGTTCAGGGGCTGTGATGCAACCTGCATTGACCATATCTAAACCCACAGATGGATGAGACATAAGGGTGGACACTCTTGGGGCTGAGAGGTTTGGTGAGGTTGGGTGAGCAAACGCAGACCCTTTAAAGTAATACTGCGTGCTACCCATCGCATGGGTCCCAAATCTCCAGGGTCAAGGGCATCTTCCTACATCGAAAACATGCATGAGAAACCCAGAAGATGGTACACCGTGTGATGGGGAAAGGTTTCTAAAACGCACCTCATTTCTCATCTCCTTGTGCTCGGGTTCGCCATTCCAGCCACTTTACTAGCAATCTCCCTACTTGGAGCATCAGCACCTTTAACCTCCTGTTCCGTACAGGTTGCAATTTGTCCTGAGGATGAACGGGAAGACGGGGAACCAATGAGAGACTAGCTCTTGGTGTTGGGACAGGCACAGGTCACTCTATTTTCCCATCAGGAAGAAGAATTAACCACAGGCTCAGCCTGCCCCCCGGAACCAGAACAGGGCCTGAAGCCATCCTGCGCTTTTGCGGCCAGCTCCCAAAAAAGCGACTTGTAAAATGGAGCTTCAGGGCACTGCAATTCACAAACCTGCAGAGTTATAAATGATAACTCTCGTCCACAAATATATTGAGGGAAGGCAAAGAAGAGGATTTGAAATCAAGGCAGAATTGCAGGAAACAGATTTCAGGAGGTAGATTCGAATCGCCTTTAAAGCACATGAAAAGCGGCAAAACGTTGACAATGATGCCCTTGGCCAAAAAGGGCGTATGCGTTTTTTCCTGAATATATTCAGGAAAAAATGCATACGCCCTTTTTGGCCAACCAAGCAACCTGGAAAGGCAAATCAGCGCTACAAAGAAGTCTCGCTTCCCATCGGTCAAAAGGGCCATGCTGAAAAAAGTGTCAAAACCAGAAATGCAGGACAGGCCATGGAGGAATCGGAGCCTTGCTACACTGATGGGCGGGATGTAAATCGCCAACAGCCACTCTGGAGAAGTGTACGGTGTGTCCTGAAACATCTAAAAAACACAGCTTAGAGAGCATAGGGCACTTCCACGCATGGGGGGATAAAGTGGGAAAATTGAAAATCAGCAAGACACAAGCACCCCAAAGTTTAGGGCTGCTCTGTTGACAAGGACCTCCACTTCATTCCACCTTAAATATCCCAGGAAAGCGAAAAATGGATAAAAAAGTTGTGGTCCTTATGTACAATGGAATATCACTCAGCCATGAAATCAATGTCATAAGGCTAGTAGCAGCATGATGAGTGGATTTAGGTAAGACGATTCTAAGTGAAATAAGTCACACAGAAAAGGACACTTCTCATAAGGTGTCACTTATAGAGGGAATGTAAAAACCGTTACACTTGAACTGAATTACAAAACAGAACAGAGTCACACATGCAGAAAACACACTATGGCTGCTTAACGGGAAAGGTGAGGTGGGGTGATACATAAAACAAGAGTTTCAAATTAGCTCAGATACCGTTCCATAAACCCAATATGTAATAGACAAGACCTACTCCTTGCTCAGAGAACTGGACTCAACACGCCCGATTCACCGCACAAGAATATATCTGACTAGTAATAATCTTAAAACCTATGTATTGATATCTCTCTGTTAGTGTGTCAAGTGGGTGTAAAGCGGCATAAACACAGCCGTGAAAAGCAGCTAAACCCCATTATAAAAATAAATTACTTTTAAAAACCCATGAAACAAAGACAGGGAAAGAGAGAGAAATTCTTACACAATTCGTTCAGGGGCTGTGATGCAACCTGGATTGACCATATCTAGACCCACAGCTGGATGAGACATAAGGGTGGACACTCTTGGGGCTGAGAGGTTTGGTGAGGTTGGGTGAGCAAACGCAGACCCTTTAAAGTAATACTGCGTGCTACCCATCGCATGGGTCCCAAATCTCCAGGTTCAAGGGCATCTTCCTACATCGAAAACATGCATGAGAAACCCAGAAGATGGTACACCGTGTGATGGGGAAAGGTTTCTAAAACGCACCTCATTTCTCATCTCCTTGTGCTCGGGTTCGCCATTCCAGCCACTTTACTAGCAATCTCCCTACTTGGAGCATCAGCACCTTTAACCTCCTGTTCCGTACAGGTTGCAATTTGTCCTGAGGATGAACGGGAAGACGGGGAACCAATGAGAGACTAGCTCTTGGTGTTGGGACAGGCACAGGTCACTCTATTTTCCCATCAGGAAGAAGAATTAACCACAGGCTCAGCCTGCCCCCAGGAACCAGAACAGGGCCTGAAGCCATCCTGCGCTTTTGCGGCCAGCTCCCAAAAAAGCGACTTGTAAAATGGAGCTTCAGGGCACTGCAATTCACAAACCTGCAGAGTTATAAATGATAACTCTCGTCCACAAATATATTGAGGGAAGGCAAAGAAGAGGATTTGAAATCAAGGCAGAATTGCAGGAAACAGATTTCAGGAGGTAGATTCGAATCGCCTTTAAAGCACATGAAAAGCGGCAAAACGTTGACAATGATGCCCTTGGCCAAAAAGGGCGTATGCGTTTTTTCCTGAATATATTCAGGAAAAAACCCATACGCCCTTTTTGGCCAACCAAGCAACCTGGAAAGGCAAATCAGCGCTACAAAGAAGTCTCGCTTCCCATCGGTCAAAAGGGCCATGCTGAAAAAAGTGTCAAAATCAGAAATGCAGGACAGGCCATGGAGAAATGGGAGCCTTGCTACACTGATGGGCGGGATGTAAATTGCCAACAGCCACTCTGGAGAAGGGTACGGTGTGTCCTGAAACATCTATAAAACACAGCTTAGAGAGCATAGGGCACTTCCACGCATGGGGGTATAAATTGGGAAAATTGAAAATCAGCAAGACACAAGCACCCCAACGTTTAGGGCTGCTCTGTTGACAAGGACCTCCACTTCATTCCACCTTAAATATCCCAGGAGAGCGAAAAATGGATCAAAAAGTTGTGGTCCTTATGTACAATGGAATATCACTCAGCCATGAAATCAACGTCATAAGGCTAGTAGCAGCATGATGAGTGGATTTAGGTAAGACGATTCTAAGTGAAATAAGTCACACAGAAAGGGACACTTCTCATAAGGTGTCACTTATAGAGGGAATGTAAAAACCGTTACACTTGAACTGAATTACAAAACAGAACAGAGTCACACATTTAGAAAACACACTATGGCTGCTTAACGGGAAAGGTGAGGTGGGGTGATACATAAAACAAGAGTTTCAAATTAGCTCAGATACCGTTCCATAAACCCAATATGTAATAGACAAGACCTACTCCTTGCTCAGAGAACTGGACTCAACACGCCCGATTCACCGCACAAGAATATATCTGACTAGTAATAATCTTAAAACCTATGTATTGATATCTCTCTGTTAGTGTGTCAAGTGGGTGTAAAGCGGCATAAACACAGCCGTGAAAAGCAGCTAAACCCCATTATAAAAATAAATTACTTTTAAAAACCCATGAAACAAAGACAGGGAAAGACAGAGAAATTCTTACACAAGTCGTTCAGGGGCTGTGATGCAACCTGGATTGACCATATCTAGACCCACAGCTGGATGAGACATAAGGGTGGACACTCTTGGGGCTGAGAGGTTTGGTGAGGTTGGGTGAGCAAACGCCGACCCTTTAAAGTAATACTGCGTGCTACCCATCGCATGGGTCCCAAATCTCCAGGTTCAAGGGCATCTTCCTACATCGAAAACATGCATGAGAAACCCAGAAGATGGTACACCGTGTGATGGGGAAAGGTTTCTAAAACGCACCTCATTTCTCATCTCCTTGTGCTCGGGTTCGCCATTCCAGCCACTTTACTAGCAATCTCCCTACTTGGAGCATCAGCACCTTTAACCTCCTGTTCCGTACAGGTTGCAATTTGTCCTGAGGATGAACGGGAAGACGGGGAACCAATGAGAGACTAGCTCTTGGTGTTGGGACAGGCACAGGTCACTCTATTTTCCCATCAGGAAGAAGAATTAACCACAGGCTCAGCCTGCCCCCCGGAACCAGAACAGGGCCTGAAGCCATCCTGCGCTTTTGCGGCCAGCTCCCAAAAAAGCGACTTGTAAAATGGAGCTTCAGGGCACTGCAATTCACAAACCTGCAGAGTTATAAATGATAACTCTCGTCCACAAATATATTGAGGGAAGGCAAAGAAGAGGATTTGAAATCAAGGCAGAATTGCAGGAAACAGATTTCAGGAGGTAGATTCGAATCGCCTTTAAAGCACATGAAAAGCGGCAAAACGTTGACAATGATGCCCTTGGCCAAAAAGGGCGTATGCGTTTTTTCCTGAATATATTCAGGAAAAAACGCATACGCCCTTTTTGGCCAACCAAGCAACCTGGAAAGGCAAATCAGCGCTACAAAGAAGTCTCGCTTCCCAACGGTCAAAAGGGCCATGCTGAAAAAAGTGTCAAAACCAGAAATGCAGGACAGGCCATGGAGAAATGGGAGCCTTGCTACACTGATGGGCGGGATGTAAATCGCCAACAGCCACTCTGGAGAAGTGTACGGTGTGTCCTGAAACATCTAAAAAACACAGCTTAGAGAGCATAGGGCACTTCCACTCATGGGGGGATAAAGTGGGAAAATTGAAAATCAGCAAGACACAAGCACCCCAAAGTTTAGGGCTGCTCTGTTGACAAAGACCTCCACTTCATTCCACCTTAAATATCCCAGGAAAGCGAAAAATGGATCAAAAAGTTGTGGTCCTTATGTACAATGGAATATCACTCAGCCATGAAATCAATGTCATAAGGCTAGTAGCAGCATGATGAGTGGATTTAGGTAAGACGATTCTAAGTGAAATAAGTCACACAGAAAAGGACACTTCTCATAAGGTGTCACTTATAGAGGGAATGTAAAAACCGTTACACTTGAACTGAATTACAAAACAGAACAGAGTCACACATGCAGAAAACACACTATGGCTTCTTAACGGGAAAGGTGAGGTGGGGTGATACATAAAACAAGAGTTTCAAATTAGCTCAGATACCGTTCCATAAACCCAATATGTAATAGACAAGACCTACTCCTTGCTCAGAGAACTGGACTCAACACGCCCGATTCACCGCACAAGAATATATCTGACTAGTAATAATCTTATAACCTATGTATTGATATCTCTCTGTTAGTGTGTCAAGTGGGTGTAAAGCGGCATAAACACAGCCGTGAAAAGCAGCTAAACCCCATTATAAAAATAAATTACTTTTAAAAACCCATGAAACAAAGACAGGGAAAGACAGAGAAATTCTTACACAAGTCGTTCAGGGGCTGTGATGCAACCTGGATTGACCATATCTAGACCCACAGCTGGATGAGACATAAGGGTGGACACTCTTGGGGCTGAGAGGTTTGGTGAGGTTGGGTGAGCAAACGCAGACCCTTTAAAGTAATACTGCGTGCTACCCATCGCATGGGTCCCAAATCTCCAGGTTCAAGGGCATCTTCCTACATCGGAAACATGCATGAGAAACCCAGAAGATGGTACACCGTGTGATGGGGAAAGGTTTCTAAAACGCACCTCATTTCTCATCTCCTTGTGCTCGGGTTCGCCATTCCAGCCACTTTACTAGCAATCTCCCTACTTGGAGCATCAGCACCTTTAACCTCCTGTTCCGTACAGGTTGCAATTTGTCCTGAGGATGAACGGGAAGACGGGGAACCAATGAGAGACTAGCTCTTGGTGTTGGGACAGGCACAGGTCACTCTATTTTCCCATCAGGAAGAAGAATTAACCACAGGCTCAGCCTGCCCCCCGGAACCAGAACAGGGCCTGAAGCCATCCTGCGCTTTTGCGGCCAGCTCCCAAAAAAGCGACTTGTAAAATGGAGCTTCAGGGCACTGCAATTCACAAACCTGCAGAGTTATAAATGATAACTCTCGTCCACAAATATATTGAGGGAAGGCAAAGAAGAGGATTTGAAATCAAGGCAGAATTGCAGGAAACAGATTTCAGGAGGTAGATTCGAATCGCCTTTAAAGCACATGAAAAGCGGCAAAACGTTGACAATGATGCCCTTGGCCAAAAAGGGCGTATGCGTTTTTTCCTGAATATATTCAGGAAAAAACGCATACGCCCCTTTTGGCCAACCAAGCAACCTGGAAAGGCAAATCAGCGCTACAAAGAAGTCTCGCTTCCCATCGGTCAAAAGGGCCATGCTGAAAAAAGTGTCAAAACCAGAAATGCAGGACAGGCCATGGAGAAATGGGAGCCTTGCTACACTGATGGGCGGGATGTAAATCGCCAACAGCCACTCTGGAGAAGTGTACGGTGTGTCCTGAAACATCTAAAAAACACAGCTTAGAGAGCATAGGGCACTTCCACGCATGGGGGGATAAAGTGGGAAAATTGAAAATCAGCAAGACACAAGCACCCCAAAGTTTAGGGCTGCTCTGTTGACAAAGACCTCCACTTCATTCCACCTTAAATATCCCAGGAGAGCGAAAAATGGATAAAAAAGTTGTGGTCCTTATGTACAATGGAATATCACTCAGCCATGAAATCAATGTCATAAGGCTAGTAGCAGCATGATGAGTGGATTTAGGTAAGACGATTCTAAGTGAAATAAGTCACACAGAAAAGGACACTTCTCATAAGGTGTCACTTATAGAGGGAATGTAAAAACCGTTACACTTGAACTGAATTACAAAACAGAACAGAGTCACACATGCAGAAAACACACTATGGCTGCTTAACGGGAAAGGTGAGGTGGGGTGATACATAAAACAAGAGTTTCAAATTAGCTCAGATACCGTTCCATAAACCCAATATGTAATAGACAAGACCTACTCCTTGCTCAGAGAACTGGACTCAACACGCCCGATTCACCGCACAAGAATATATCTGACTAGTAATAATCTTAAAACCTATGTATTGATATCTCTCTGTTAGTGTGTCAAGTGGGTGTAAAGCGGCATAAACACAGCCGTGAAAAGCAGCTAAACCCCATTATAAAAATAAATTACTTTTAAAAACCCATGAAACAAAGACAGGGAAAGACAGAGAAATTCTTACACAATTCGTTCAGGGGCTGTGATGCAACCTGGATTGACCATATCTAGACCCACAGCTGGATGAGACATAAGGGTGGACACTCTTGGGGCTGAGAGGTTTGGTGAGGTTGGGTGAGCAAACGCAGACCCTTTAAAGTAATACTGCGTGCTACCCATCGCATGGGTCCCAAATCTCCAGGTTCAAGGGCATCTTCCTACATCGAAAACATGCATGAGAAACCCAGAAGATGGTACACCGTGTGATGGGGAAAGGTTTCTAAAACGCACCTCATTTCTCATCTCCTTGTGCTCGGGTTCGCCATTCCAGCCACTTTACTAGCAATCTCCCTACTTGGAGCCTCAGCACCTTTAACCTCCTGTTCCGTACAGGTTGCAATTTGTCCTGAGGATGAACGGGAAGACGGGGAACCAATGAGAGACTAGCTCTTGGTGTTGGGACAGGCACAGGTCACTCTATTTTCCCATCAGGAAGAAGAATTAACCACAGGCTCAGCCTGCCCCCCGGAACCAGAACAGGGCCTGAAGCCATCCTGCGCTTTTGCGGCCAGCTCCCAAAAAAGCGACTTGTAAAATGGAGCTTCAGGGCACTGCAATTCACAAACCTGCAGAGTTATAAATGATAACTCTCGTCCACAAATATATTGAGGGAAGGCAAAGAAGAGGATTTGAAATCAAGGCAGAATTGCAGGAAACAGATTTCAGGAGGTAGATTCGAATCGCCTTTAAAGCACATGAAAAGCGGCAAAACGTTGACAATGATGCCCTTGGCCAAAAAGGGCGTATGCGTTTTTTCCTGAATATATTCAGGAAAAAACGCATACGCCCTTTTTGGCCAACCAAGCAACCTGGAAAGGCAAATCAGCGCTACAAAGAAGTCTCGCTTCCCATCGGTCAAAAGGGCCATGCTGAAAAAAGTGTCAAAACCAGAAATGCAGGACAGGCCATGGAGGAATCGGAGCCTTGCTACACTGATGGGCGGAATGTAAATCGCCAACAGCCACTCTGGAGAAGTGTACGGTGTGTCCTGAAACATCTAAAAAACACAGCTTAGAGAGCATAGGGCACTTCCACGCATGGGGGGATAAAGTGGGAAAATTGAAAATCAGCAAGACACAAGCACCCCAAAGTTTAGGGCTGCTCTGTTGACAAGGACCTCCACTTCATTCCACCTTAAATATCCCAGGAAAGCGAAAAATGGATAAAAAAGTTGTGGTCCTTATGTACAATGGAATATCACTCAGCCATGAAATCAATGTCATAAGGCTAGTAGCAGCATGATGAGTGGATTTAGGTAAGACGATTCTAAGTGAAATAAGTCACACAGAAAAGGACACTTCTCATAAGGTGTCACTTATAGAGGGAATGTAAAAACCGTTACACTTGAACTGAATTACAAAACAGAACAGAGTCACACATGCAGAAAACACACTATGGCTGCTTAACGGGAAAGGTGAGGTGGGGTGATACATAAAACAAGAGTTTCAAATTAGCTCAGATACCGTTCCATAAACCCAATATGTAATAGACAAGACCTACTCCTTGCTCAGAGAACTGGACTCAACACGCCCGATTCACCGCACAAGAATATATCTGACTAGTAATAATCTTAAAACCTATGTATTGATATCTCTCTGTTAGTGTGTCAAGTGGGTGTAAAGCGGCATAAACACAGCCGTGAAAAGCAGCTAAACCCCATTATAAAAATAAATTACTTTTAAAAACCCATGAAACAAAGACAGGGAAAGACAGAGAAATTCTTACACAATTCGTTCAGGGGCTGTGATGCAACCTGGATTGACCATATCTAGACCCACAGCTGGATGAGACATAAGGGTGGACACTCTTGGGGCTGAGAGGTTTGGTGAGGTTGGGTGAGCAAACGCAGACCCTTTAAAGTAATACTGCGTGCTACCCATCGCATGGGTCCCAAATCTCCAGGTTCAAGGGCATCTTCCTACATCGAAAACATGCATGAGAAACCCAGAAGATGGTACACCGTGTGATGGGGAAAGGTTTCTAAAACGCACCTCATTTCTCATCTCCTTGTGCTCGGGTTCGCCATTCCAGCCACTTTACTAGCAATCTCCCTACTTGGAGCATCAGCACCTTTAACCTCCTGTTCCGTACAGGTTGCAATTTGTCCTGAGGATGAACGGGAAGACGGGGAACCAATGAGAGACTAGCTCTTGGTGTTGGGACAGGCACAGGTCACTCTATTTTCCCATCAGGAAGAAGAATTAACCACAGGCTCAGCCTGCCCCCCGGAACCAGAACAGGGCCTGAAGCCATCCTGCGCTTTTGCGGCCAGCTCCCAAAAAAGCGACTTGTAAAATGGAGCTTCAGGGCACTGCAATTCACAAACCTGCAGAGTTATAAATGATAACTCTCGTCCACAAATATATTGAGGGAAGGCAAAGAAGAGGTTTTGAAATCAAGGCAGAATTGCAGGAAACAGATTTCAGGAGGTAGATTCGAATCGCCTTTAAAGCACATGAAAAGCGGCAAAACGTTGACAATGATGCCCTTGGCCAAAAAGGGCGTATGCGTTTTTTCCTGAATATATTCAGGAAAAAACGCATACGCCCTTTTTGGCCAACCAAGCAACCTGGAAAGGCAAATCAGCGCTACAAAGAAGTCTCGCTTCCCATCGGTCAAAAGGGCCATGCTGAAAAAAGTGTCAAAACCAGAAATGCAGGACAGGCCATGGAGGAATCGGAGCCTTGCTACACTGATGGGCGGGATGTAAATCGCCAACAGCCACTCTGGAGAAGTGTACGGTGTGTCCTGAAACATCTAAAAAACACAGCTTAGAGAGCATAGGGCACTTCCACGCATGGGGGGATAAAGTGGGAAAATTGAAAATCAGCAAGACACAAGCACCCCAAAGTTTAGGGCTGCTCTGTTGACAAGGACCTCCACTTCATTCCACCTTAAATATCCCAGGAAAGCGAAAAATGGATAAAAAAGTTGTGGTCCTTATGTACAATGGAATATCACTCAGCCATGAAATCAATGTCATAAGGCTAGTAGCAGCATGATGAGTGGATTTAGGTAAGACGATTCTAAGTGAAATAAGTCACACAGAAAAGGACACTTCTCATAAGGTGTCACTTATAGAGGGAATGTAAAAACCGTTACACTTGAACTGAATTACAAAACAGAACAGAGTCACACATGCAGAAAACACACTATGGCTGCTTAACGGGAAAGGTGAGGTGGGGTGATACATAAAACAAGAGTTTCAAATTAGCTCAGATACCGTTCCATAAACCCAATATGTAATAGACAAGACCTACTCCTTGCTCAGAGAACTGGACTCAACACGCCCGATTCACCGCACAAGAATATATCTGACTAGTAATAATCTTAAAACCTATGTATTGATATCTCTCTGTTAGTGTGTCAAGTGGGTGTAAAGCGGCATAAACACAGCCGTGAAAAGCAGCTAAACCCCATTATAAAAATAAATTACTTTTAAAAACCCATGAAACAAAGACAGGGAAAGACAGAGAAATTCTTACACAAGTCGTTCAGGGGCTGTGATGCAACCTGGATTGACCATATCTAGACCCACAGCTGGATGAGACATAAGGGTGGACACTCTTGGGGCTGAGAGGTTTGGTGAGGTTGGGTGAGCAAACGCAGACCCTTTAAAGTAATACTGCGTGCTACCCATCGCATGGGTCCCAAATCTCCAGGTTCAAGGGCATCTTCCTACATCGAAAACATGCATGAGAAACCCAGAAGATGGTACACCGTGTGATGGGGAAAGGTTTCTAAAACGCACCTCATTTCTCATCTCCTTGTGCTCGGGTTCGCCATTCCAGCCACTTTACTAGCAATCTCCCTACTTGGAGCCTCAGCACCTTTAACCTCCTGTTCTGTACAGGTTGCAATTTGTCCTGAGGATGCACGGGAAGACGGGGAACCAATGAGAGACTAGCTCTTGGTGTTGGGACAGGCACAGGTCACTCTATTTTCCCATCAGGAAGAAGAATTAACCACAGGCTCAGCCTGCCCCCCGGAACCAGAACAGGGCCTGAAGCCATCCTGCGCTTTTGCGGCCAGCTCCCAAAAAAGTGACTTGTAAAATGGAGCTTCAGGGCACTGCAATTCACAAATCTGCAGAGTTATAAATGATAACACTCGTCCACAAATATATTGAGGGAAGGCAAAGAAGAGGATTTGAAATCAAGGCAGAATTGCAGGAAACAGATTTCAGGAGGTAGATTCGAATCGCCTTTAAAGCACATGAAAAGAGGCAAAACGTTGAAAATGATGCCCTTGGCCAAAAAGGGCGTATGCGTTTTTTCCTGAATATATTCAGGAAAAAACGCATACGCCCTTTTTGGCCAACCAAGCAACCTGGAAAGGCAAATCAGCGCTACAAAGAAGTCTCGCTTCCCATCGGTCAAAAGGGCCATGCTGAAAAAAGTGTCAAAACCAGAAATGCAGGACAGGCCATGGAGGAATGGGAGCCTTGCTACACTGATGGGCGGGATGTAAATCGCCAACAGCCACTCTGGAGAAGTGTACGGTGTGTCCTGAAACATCTAAAAAACACAGCTTAGAGAGCATAGGGCACTTCCACGCATGGGGGGATAAAGTGGGAAAATTGAAAATCAGCAAGACACAAGCACCCCAAAGTTTAGGGCTGCTCTGTTGACAAGGACCTCCACTTCATTCCACCTTAAATATCCCAGGAAAGCGAAAAATGGATAAAAAAGTTGTGGTCCTTATGTACAATGGAATATCACTCAGCCATGAAATCAATGTCATAAGGCTAGTAGCAGCATGATGAGTGGATTTAGGTAAGACGATTCTAAGTGAAATAAGTCACACAGAAAAGGACACTTCTCATAAGGTGTCACTTATAGAGGGAATGTAAAAACCGTTACACTTGAACTGAATTACAAAACAGAACAGAGTCACACATGCAGAAAACACACTATGGCTGCTTAACGGGAAAGGTGAGGTGGGGTGATACATAAAACAAGAGTTTCAAATTAGCTCAGATACCGTTCCATAAACCCAATATGTAATAGACAAGACCTACTCCTTGCTCAGAGAACTGGACTCAACACGCCCGATTCACCGCACAAGAATATATCTGACTAGTAATAATCTTAAAACCTATGTATTGATATCTCTCTGTTAGTGTGTCAAGTGGGTGTAAAGCGGCATAAACACAGCCGTGAAAAGCAGCTAAACCCCATTATAAAAATAAATTACTTTTAAAAACCCATGAAACAAAGACAGGGAAAGACAGAGAAATTCTTACACAAGTCGTTCAGGGGCTGTGATGCAACCTGGATTGACCATATCTAGACCCACAGCTGGATGAGACATAAGGGTGGACACTCTTGGGGCTGAGAGGTTTGGTGAGGTTGGGTGAGCAAACGCAGACCCTTTAAAGTAATACTGCGTGCTACCCATCGCATGGGTCCCAAATCTCCAGGTTCAAGGGCATCTTCCTACATCGAAAACATGCATGAGAAACCCAGAAGATGGTACACCGTGTGATGGGGAAAGGTTTCTAAAACGCACCTCATTTCTCATCTCCTTGTGCTCGGGTTCGCCATTCCAGCCACTTTACTAGCAATCTCCCTACTTGGAGCCTCAGCACCTTTAACCTCCTGTTCCGTACAGGTTGCAATTTGTCCTGAGGATGAACGGGAAACGGGGAACCAATGAGAGACTAGCTCTTGGTGTTGGGACAGGCACAGGTCACTCTATTTTCCCATCAGGAAGAAGAATTAACCACAGGCTCAGCCTGCCCCCAGGAACCAGAACAGGGCCTGAAGCCATCCTGCGCTTTTGCGGCCAGCTCCCAAAAAAGCGACTTGTAAAATGGAGCTTCAGGGCACTGCAATTCACAAACCTGCAGAGTTATAAATGATAACTCTCGTCCACAAATATATTGAGGGAAGGCAAAGAAGAGGATTTGAAATCAAGGCAGAATTGCAGGAAACAGATTTCAGGAGGTAGATTCGAATCGCCTTTAAAGCACATGAAAAGCGGCAAAACGTTGACAATGATGCCCTTGGCCAAAAAGGGCGTATGCGTTTTTTCCTGAATATATTCAGGAAAAAACGCATACGCCCTTTTTGGCCAACCAAGCAACCTGGAAAGGCAAATCAGCGCTACAAAGAAGTCTCGCTTCCCATCGGTCAAAAGGGCCATGCTGAAAAAAGTGTCAAAACCAGAAATGCAGGACAGGCCATGGAGAAATGGGAGCGTTGCTACACTAATGGGCGGGATGTAAATCGCCAACAGCAACTCTGGAGAAGTGTACGGTGTGTCCTGAAACATCTAAAAAACACAGCTTAGAGAGCATAGGGCACTTCCACTCATGGGGGGATAAAGTGGGAAAATTGAAAATCAGCAAGACACAAGCACCCCAAAGTTTAGGGCTGCTCTGTTGACAAGGACCTCCACTTCATTCCACCTTAAATATCCCAGGAAAGCGAAAAATGGATAAAAAAGTTGTGGTCCTTATGTACAATGGAATATCACTCAGCCATGAAATCAATGTCATAAGGCTAGTAGCAGCATGATGAGTGGATTTAGGTAAGACGATTCTAAGTGAAATAAGTCACACAGAAAAGGACACTTCTCATAAGGTGTCACTTATAGAGGGAATGTAAAAACCGTTACACTTGAACTGAATTACAAAACAGAACAGAGTCACACATGCAGAAAACACACTATGGCTGCTTAACGGGAAAGGTGAGGTGGGGTGATACATAAAACAAGAGTTTCAAATTAGCTCAGATACCGTTCCATAAACCCAATATGTAATAGACAAGACCTACTCCTTGCTCAGAGAACTGGACTCAACACGCCCGATTCACCGCACAAGAATATATCTGACTAGTAATAATCTTAAAACCTATGTATTGATATCTCTCTGTTAGTGTGTCAAGTGGGTGTAAAGCGGCATAAACACAGCCGTGAAAAGCAGCTAAACCCCATTATAAAAATAAATAACTTTTAAAAACCCATGAAACAAAGACAGGGAAAGACAGAGAAATTCTTACACAATTCGTTCAGGGGCTGTGATGCAACCTGGATTGACCATATCTAGACCCACAGCTGGATGAGACATAAGGGTGGACACTCTTGGGGCTGAGAGGTTTGGTGAGGTTGGGTGAGCAAACGCAGACCCTTTAAAGTAATACTGCGTGCTACCCATCGCATGGGTCCCAAATCTCCAGGTTCAAGGGCATCTTCCTACATCGAAAACATGCATGAGAAACCCAGAAGATGGTACACCGTGTGATGGGGAAAGGTTTCTAAAACGCACCTCATTTCTCATCTCCTTGTGCTCGGGTTCGCCATTCCAGCCACTTTACTAGCAATCTCCCTACTTGGAGCATCAGCACCTTTAACCTCCTGTTCCGTACAGGTTGCAATTTGTCCTGAGGATGAACGGGAAGACGGGGAACCAATGAGAGACTAGCTCTTGGTGTTGGGACAGGCACAGGTCACTCTATTTTCCCATCAGGAAGAAGAATTAACCACAGGCTCAGCCTGCCCCCCGGAACCAGAACAGGGCCTGAAGCCATCCTGCGCTTTTGCGGCCAGCTCCCAAAAAAGCGACTTGTAAAATGGAGCCTCAGGGCACTGCAATTCACAAACCTGCAGAGTTATAAATGATAACTCTCGTCCACAAATATATTGAGGGAAGGCAAAGAAGAGGATATGAAATCAAGGCAGAATTGCAGGAAACAGATTTCAGGAGGTAGATTCGAATCGCCTTTAAAGCACATGAAAAGCGGCAAAACGTTGACAATGATGCCCTTGGCCAAAAAGGGCGTATGCGTTTTTTCCTGAATATATTCAGGAAAAAACGCATACGCCCTTTTTGGCCAACCAAGCAACCTGGAAAGGCAAATCAGCGCTACAAAGAAGTCTCGCTTCCCATCGGTCAAAAGGGCCATGCTGAAAAAAGTGTCAAAACCAGAAATGCAGGACAGGCCATGGAGAAATGGGAGCGTTGCTACACTGATGGGCGGGATGTAAATCGCCAACAGCCACTCTGGAGAAGTGTACGGTGTGTCCTGAAACATCTAAAAAACACAGCTTAGAGAGCATAGGGCACTTCCACTCATGGGGGGATAAAGTGGGAAAATTGAAAATCAGCAAGACACAAGCACCCCAAAGTTTAGGGCTGCTCTGTTGACAAGGACCTCCACTTCATTCCACCTTAAATATCCCAGGAAAGCGAAAAATGGATAAAAAAGTTGTGGTCCTTATGTACAATGGAATATCACTCAGCCATGAAATCAATGTCATAAGGCTAGTAGCAGCATGATGAGTGGATTTAGGTAAGACGATTCTAAGTGAAATAAGTCACACAGAAAAGGACACTTCTCATAAGGTGTCACTTATAGAGGGAATGTAAAAACCGTTACACTTGAACTGAATTACAAAACAGAACAGAGTCACACATGCAGAAAACACACTATGGCTGCTTAACGGGAAAGGTGAGGTGGGGTGATACATAAAACAAGAGTTTCAAATTAGCTCAGATACCGTTCCATAAACCCAATATGTAATAGACAAGACCTACTCCTTGCTCAGAGAACTGGACTCAACACGCCCGATTCACCGCACAAGAATATATCTGACTAGTAATAATCTTAAAACCTATGTATTGATATCTCTCTGTTAGTGTGTCAAGTGGGTGTAAAGCGGCATAAACACAGCCGTGAAAAGCAGCTAAACCCCATTATAAAAATAAATAACTTTTAAAAACCCATGAAACAAAGACAGGGAAAGACAGAGAAATTCTTACACAATTCGTTCAGGGGCTGTGATGCAACCTGGATTGACCATATCTAGACCCACAGCTGGATGAGACATAAGGGTGGACACTCTTGGGGCTGAGAGGTTTGGTGAGGTTGGGTGAGCAAACGCAGACCCTTTAAAGTAATACTGCGTGCTACCCATCGCATGGGTCCCAAATCTCCAGGTTCAAGGGCATCTTCCTACATCGAAAACATGCATGAGAAACCCAGAAGATGGTACACCGTGTGATGGGGAAAGGTTTCTAAAACGCACCTCATTTCTCATCTCCTTGTGCTCGGGTTCGCCATTCCAGCCACTTTACTAGCAATCTCCCTACTTGGAGCATCAGCACCTTTAACCTCCTGTTCCGTACAGGTTGCAATTTGTCCTGAGGATGAACGGGAAGACGGGGAACCAATGAGAGACTAGCTCTTGGTGTTGGGACAGGCACAGGTCACTCTATTTTCCCATCAGGAAGAAGAATTAACCACAGGCTCAGCCTGCCCCCCAGAACCAGAACAGGGCCTGAAGCCATCCTGCGCTTTTGCGGCCAGCTCCCAAAAAAGCGACTTGTAAAATGGAGCCTCAGGGCACTGCAATTCACAAACCTGCAGAGTTATAAATGATAACTCTCGTCCACAAATATATTGAGGGAAGGCAAAGAAGAGGATATGAAATCAAGGCAGAATTGCAGGAAACAGATTTCAGGAGGTAGATTCGAATCGCCTTTAAAGCACATGAAAAGCGGCAAAACGTTGACAATGATGCCCTTGGCCAAAAAGGGCGTATGCGTTTTTTCCTGAATATATTCAGGAAAAAACGCATACGCCCTTTTTGGCCAACCAAGCAACCTGGAAAGGCAAATCAGCGCTACAAAGAAGTCTCGCTTCCCATCGGTCAAAAGGGCCATGCTGAAAAAAGTGTCAAAACCAGAAATGCAGGACAGGCCATGGAGAAATGGGAGCGTTGCTACACTGATGGGCGGGATGTAAATCGCCAACAGCCACTCTGGAGAAGTGTACGGTGTGTCCTGAAACATCTAAAAAACACAGCTTAGAGAGCATAGGGCACTTCCACTCATGGGGGGATAAAGTGGGAAAATTGAAAATCAGCAAGACACAAGCACCCCAAAGTTTAGGGCTGCTCTGTTGACAAGGACCTCCACTTCATTCCACCTTAAATATCCCAGGAAAGCGAAAAATGGATAAAAAAGTTGTGGTCCTTATGTACAATGGAATATCACTCAGCCATGAAATCAATGTCATAAGGCTAGTAGCAGCATGATGAGTGGATTTAGGTAAGACGATTCTAAGTGAAATAAGTCACACAGAAAAGGACACTTCTCATAAGGTGTCACTTATAGAGGGAATGTAAAAACCGTTACACTTGAACTGAATTACAAAACAGAACAGAGTCACACATGCAGAAAACACACTATGGCTGCTTAACGGGAAAGGTGAGGTGGGGTGATACATAAAACAAGAGTTTCAAATTAGCTCAGATACCGTTCCATAAACCCAATATGTAATAGACAAGACCTACTCCTTGCTCAGAGAACTGGACTCAACACGCCCGATTCACCGCACAAGAATATATCTGACTAGTAATAATCTTAAAACCTATGTATTGATATCTCTCTGTTAGTGTGTCAAGTGGGTGTAAAGCGGCATAAACACAGCCGTGAAAAGCAGCTAAACCCCATTATAAAAATAAATAACTTTTAAAAACCCATGAAACAAAGACAGGGAAAGACAGAGAAATTCTTACACAATTCGTTCAGGGGCTGTGATGCAACCTGGATTGACCATATCTAGACCCACAGCTGGATGAGACATAAGGGTGGACACTCTTGGGGCTGAGAGGTTTGGTGAGGTTGGGTGAGCAAACGCAGACCCTTTAAAGTAATACTGCGTGCTACCCATCGCATGGGTCCCAAATCTCCAGGTTCAAGGGCATCTTCCTACATCGAAAACATGCATGAGAAACCCAGAAGATGGTACACCGTGTGATGGGGAAAGGTTTCTAAAACGCACCTCATTTCTCATCTCCTTGTGCTCGGGTTCGCCATTCCAGCCACTTTACTAGCAATCTCCCTACTTGGAGCATCAGCACCTTTAACCTCCTGTTCCGTACAGGTTGCAATTTGTCCTGAGGATGAACGGGAAGACGGGGAACCAATGAGAGACTAGCTCTTGGTGTTGGGACAGGCACAGGTCACTCTATTTTCCCATCAGGAAGAAGAATTAACCACAGGCTCAGCCTGCCCCCCGGAACCAGAACAGGGCCTGAAGCCATCCTGCGCTTTTGCGGCCAGCTCCCAAAAAAGCGACTTGTAAAATGGAGCCTCAGGGCACTGCAATTCACAAACCTGCAGAGTTATAAATGATAACTCTCGTCCACAAATATATTGAGGGAAGGCAAAGAAGAGGATATGAAATCAAGGCAGAATTGCAGGAAACAGATTTCAGGAGGTAGATTCGAATCGCCTTTAAAGCACATGAAAACGGCAAAACGTTGACAATGATGCCCTTGGCCAAAAAGGGCGTATGCGTTTTTTCCTGAATATATTCAGGAAAAAACGCATACGCCCTTTTTGGCCAACCAAGCAACCTGGAAAGGCAAATCAGCGCTACAAAGAAGTCTCGCTTCCCATCGGTCAAAAGGGCCATGCTGAAAAAAGTGTCAAAACCAGAAATGCAGGACAGGCCATGGAGAAATGGGAGCGTTGCTACACTGATGGGCGGGATGTAAATCGCCAACAGCCACTCTGGAGAAGTGTACGGTGTGTCCTGAAACATCTAAAAAACACAGCTTAGAGAGCATAGGGCACTTCCACTCATGGGGGGATAAAGTGGGAAAATTGAAAATCAGCAAGACACAAGCACCCCAAAGTTTAGGGCTGCTCTGTTGACAAGGACCTCCACTTCATTCCACCTTAAATATCCCAGGAAAGCGAAAAATGGATAAAAAAGTTGTGGTCCTTATGTACAATGGAATATCACTCAGCCATGAAATCAATGTCATAAGGCTAGTAGCAGCATGATGAGTGGATTTAGGTAAGACGATTCTAAGTGAAATAAGTCACACAGAAAAGGACACTTCTCATAAGGTGTCACTTATAGAGGGAATGTAAAAACCGTTACACTTGAACTGAATTACAAAACAGAACAGAGTCACACATGCAGAAAACACACTATGGCTGCTTAACGGGAAAGGTGAGGTGGGGTGATACATAAAACAAGAGTTTCAAATTAGCTCAGATACCGTTCCATAAACCCAATATGTAATAGACAAGACCTACTCCTTGCTCAGAGAACTGGACTCAACACGCCCGATTCACCGCACAAGAATATATCTGACTAGTAATAATCTTAAAACCTATGTATTGATATCTCTCTGTTAGTGTGTCAAGTGGGTGTAAAGCGGCATAAACACAGCCGTGAAAAGCAGCTAAACCCCATTATAAAAATAAATTACTTTTAAAAACCCATGAAACAAAGACAGGGAAAGACAGAGAAATTCTTACACAATTCGTTCAGGGGCTGTGATGCAACCTGGATTGACCATATCTAGACCCACAGCTGGATGAGACATAAGGGTGGACACTCTTGGGGCTGAGAGGTTTGGTGAGGTTGGGTGAGCAAACGCAGACCCTTTAAAGTAATACTGCGTGCTACCCATCGCATGGGTCCCAAATCTCCAGGTTCAAGGGCATCTTCCTACATCGAAAACATGCATGAGAAACCCAGAAGATGGTACACCGTGTGATGGGGAAAGGTTTCTAAAACGCACCTCATTTCTCATCTCCTTGTGCTCGGGTTCGCCATTCCAGCCACTTTACTAGCAATCTCCCTACTTGGAGCATCAGCACCTTTAACCTCCTGTTCCGTACAGGTTGCAATTTGTCCTGAGGATGAACGGGAAGACGGGGAACCAATGAGAGACTAGCTCTTGGTGTTGGGACAGGCACAGGTCACTCTATTTTCCCATCAGGAAGAAGAATTAACCACAGGCTCAGCCTGACCCCAGGAACCAGAACAGGGCCTGAAGCCATCCTGCGCTTTTGCGGCCAGCTCCCAAAAAAGCGACTTGTAAAATGGAGCTTCAGGGCACTGCAATTCACAAACCTGCAGAGTTATAAATGATAACTCTCGTCCACAAATATATTGAGGGAAGGCAAAGAAGAGGATTTGAAATCAAGGCAGAATTGCAGGAAACAGATTTCAGGAGGTAGATTCGAATCGCCTTTAAAGCACATGAAAAGCGGCAAAACGTTGACAATGATGCCCTTGGCCAAAAAGGGCGTATGCGTTTTTTCCTGAATATATTCAGGAAAAAACGCATACGCCCTTTTTGGCCAACCAAGCAACCTGGAAAGGCAAATCAGCGCTACAAAGAAGTCTCGCTTCCCATCGGTCAAAAGGGCCATGCTGAAAAAAGTGTCAAAACCAGAAATGCAGGACAGGCCATGGAGAAATGGGAGCGTTGCTACACTGATGGGCGGGATGTAAATCGCCAACAGCCACTCTGGAGAAGTGTACGGTGTGTCCTGAAACATCTAAAAAACACAGCTTAGAGAGCATAGGGCACTTCCACTCATGGGGGGATAAAGTGGGAAAATTGAAAATCAGCAAGACACAAGCACCCCAAAGTTTAGGGCTGCTCTGTTGACAAGGACCTCCACTTCATTCCACCTTAAATATCCCAGGAAAGCGAAAAATGGATAAAAAAGTTGTGGTCCTTATGTACAATGGAATATCACTCAGCCATGAAATCAATGTCATAAGGCTAGTAGCAGCATGATGAGTGGATTTAGGTAAGACGATTCTAAGTGAAATAAGTCACACAGAAAAGGACACTTCTCATAAGGTGTCACTTATAGAGGGAATGTAAAAACCGTTACACTTGAACTGAATTACAAAACAGAACAGAGTCACACATGCAGAAAACACACTATGGCTTCTTAACGGGAAAGGTGAGGTGGGGTGATACATAAAACAAGAGTTTCAAATTAGCTCAGATACCGTTCCATAAACCCAATATGTAATAGACAAGACCTACTCCTTGCTCAGAGAACTGGACTCAACACGCCCGATTCACCGCACAAGAATATATCTGACTAGTAATAATCTTAAAACCTATGTATTGATATCTCTCTGTTAGTGTGTCAAGTGGGTGTAAAGCGGCATAAACACAGCCGTGAAAAGCAGCTAAACCCCATTATAAAAATAAATTACTTTTAAAAACCCATGAAACAAAGACAGGGAAAGACAGAGAAATTCTTACACAATTCGTTCAGGGGCTGTGATGCAACCTGGATTGACCATATCTAGACCCACAGCTGGATGAGACATAAGGGTGGACACTCTTGGGGCTGAGAGGTTTGGTGAGGTTGGGTGAGCAAACGCAGACCCTTTAAAGTAATATTGCGTGCTACCCATCGCATGGGTCCCAAATCTCCAGGTTCAAGGGCATCTTCCTACATCGAAAACATGCATGAGAAACCCAGAAGATGGTACACCGTGTGATGGGGAAAGGTTTCTAAAACGCACCTCATTTCTCATCTCCTTGTGCTCGGGTTCGCCATTCCAGCCACTTTACTAGCAATCTCCCTACTTGGAGCATCAGCACCTTTAACCTCCTGTTCCGTACAGGTTGCAATTTGTCCTGAGGATGAACGGGAAGACGGGGAACCAATGAGAGACTAGCTCTTGGTGTTGGGACAGGCACAGGTCACTCTATTTTCCCATCAGGAAGAAGAATTAACCACAGGCTCAGCCTGCCCCCAGGAACCAGAACAGGGCCTGAAGCCATCCTGCGCTTTTGCGGCCAGCTCCCAAAAAAGCGACTTGTAAAATGGAGCTTCAGGGCACTGCAATTCACAAACCTGCAGAGTTATAAATGATAACTCTCGTCCACAAATATATTGAGGGAAGGCAAAGAAGAGGATTTGAAATCAAGGCAGAATTGCAGGAAACAGATTTCAGGAGGTAGATTCGAATCGCCTTTAAAGCACATGAAAAGCGGCAAAACGTTGACAATGATGCCCTTGGCCAAAAAGGGCGTATGCGTTTTTTCCTGAATATATTCAGGAAAAAACGCATACGCCCTTTTTGGCCAACCAAGCAACCTGGAAAGGCAAATCAGCGCTACAAAGAAGTCTCGCTTCCCATCGGTCAAAAGGGCCATGCTGAAAAAAGTGTCAAAACCAGAAATGCAGGACAGGCCATGGAGAAATGGGAGCGTTGCTACACTGATGGGCGGGATGTAAATCGCCAACAGCCACTCTGGAGAAGTGTACGGTGTGTCCTGAAACATCTAAAAAACACAGCTTAGAGAGCATAGGGCACTTCCACTCATGGGGGGATAAAGTGGGAAAATTGAAAATCAGCAAGACACAAGCACCCCAAAGTTTAGGGCTGCTCTGTTGACAAGGACCTCCACTTCATTCCACCTTAAATATCCCAGGAAAGCGAAAAATGGATAAAAAAGTTGTGGTCCTTATGTACAATGGAATATCACTCAGCCATGAAATCAATGTCATAAGGCTAGTAGCAGCATGATGAGTGGATTTAGGTAAGACGATTCTAAGTGAAATAAGTCACACAGAAAAGGACACTTCTCATAAGGTGTCACTTATAGAGGGAATGTAAAAACCGTTACACTTGAACTGAATTACAAAACAGAACAGAGTCACACATGCAGAAAACACACTATGGCTTCTTAACGGGAAAGGTGAGGTGGGGTGATACATAAAACAAGAGTTTCAAATTAGCTCAGATACCGTTCCATAAACCCAATATGTAATAGACAAGACCTACTCCTTGCTCAGAGAACTGGACTCAACACGCCCGATTCACCGCACAAGAATATATCTGACTAGTAATAATCTTAAAACCTATGTATTGATATCTCTCTGTTAGTGTGTCAAGTGGGTGTAAAGCGGCATAAACACAGCCGTGAAAAGCAGCTAAACCCCATTATAAAAATAAATTACTTTTAAAAACCCATGAAACAAAGACAGGGAAAGACAGAGAAATTCTTACACAATTCGTTCAGGGGCTGTGATGCAACCTGGATTGACCATATCTAGACCCACAGCTGGATGAGACATAAGGGTGGACACTCTTGGGGCTGAGAGGTTTGGTGAGGTTGGGTGAGCAAACGCAGACCCTTTAAAATAATACTGCGTGCTACCCATCGCATGGGTCCCAAATCTCCAGGTTCAAGGGCATCTTCCTACATCGAAAACATGCATGAGAAACCCAGAAGATGGTACACCGTGTGATGGGGAAAGGTTTCTAAAACGCACCTCATTTCTCATCTCCTTGTGCTCGGGTTCGCCATTCCAGCCACTTTACTAGCAATCTCCCTACTTGGAGCATCAGCACCTTTAACCTCCTGTTCCGTACAGGTTGCAATTTGTCCTGAGGATGAACGGGAAGACGGGGAACCAATGAGAGACTAGCTCTTGGTGTTGGGACAGGCACAGGTCACTCTATTTTCCCATCAGGAAGAAGAATTAACCACAGGCTCAGCCTGCCCCCAGGAACCAGAACAGGGCCTGAAGCCATCCTGCGCTTTTGCGGCCAGCTCCCAAAAAAGCGACTTGTAAAATGGAGCTTCAGGGCACTGCAATTCACAAACCTGCAGAGTTATAAATGATAACTCTCGTCCACAAATATATTGAGGGAAGGCAAAGAAGAGGATTTGAAATCAAGGCAGAATTGCAGGAAACAGATTTCAGGAGGTAGATTCGAATCGCCTTTAAAGCACATGAAAAGCGGCAAAACGTTGACAATGATGCCCTTGGCCAAAAAGGGCGTATGCGTTTTTTCCTGAATATATTCTGGAAAAAACGCATACGCCCTTTTTGGCCAACCAAGCAACCTGGAAAGGCAAATCAGCGTTACAAAGAAGTCTCGCTTCCCATCGGTCAAAAGGGCCATGCTGAAAAAAGTGTCAAAACCAGAAATGCAGGACAGGCCATGGAGAAATGGGAGCGTTGCTACACTGATGGGCGGGATGTAAATCGCCAACAGCCACTCTGGAGAAGTGTACGGTGTGTCCTGAAACATCTAAAAAACACAGCTTAGAGAGCATAGGGCACTTCCACTCATGGGGGGATAAAGTGGGAAAATTGAAAATCAGCAAGACACAAGCACCCCAAAGTTTAGGGCTGCTCTGTTGACAAGGACCTCCACTTCATTCCACCTTAAATATCCCAGGAAAGCGAAAAATGGATAAAAAAGTTGTGGTCCTTATGTACAATGGAATATCACTCAGACATGAAATCAATGTCATAAGGCTAGTAGCAGCATGATGAGTGGATTTAGGTAAGACGATTCTAAGTGAAATAAGTCACACAGAAAAGGACACTTCTCATAAGGTGTCACTTATAGAGGGAATGTAAAAACCGTTACACTTGAACTGAATTACAAAACAGAACAGAGTCACACATGCAGAAAACACACTATGGCTGCTTAACGGGAAAGGTGAGGTGGGGTGATACATAAAACAAGAGTTTCAAATTAGCTCAGATACCGTTCCATAAACCCAATATGTAATAGACAAGACCTACTCCTTGCTCAGAGAACTGGACTCAACACGCCCGATTCACCGCACAAGAATATATCTGACTAGTAATAATCTTAAAACCTATGTATTGATATCTCTCTGTTAGTGTGTCAAGTGGGTGTAAAGCGGCATAAACACAGCCGTGAAAAGCAGCTAAACCCCATTATAAAAATAAATTACTTTTAAAAACCCATGAAACAAAGACAGGGAAAGACAGAGAAATTCTTACACAAGTCGTTCAGGGGCTGTGATGCAACCTGGATTGACCATATCTAGACCCACAGCTGGATGAGACATAAGGGTGGACACTCTTGGGGCTGAGAGGTTTGGTGAGGTTGGGTGAGCAAACGCAGACCCTTTAAAGTAATACTGCGTGCTACCCATCGCATGGGTCCCAAATCTCCAGGTTCAAGGGCATCTTCCTACATCGAAAACATGCATGAGAAACCCAGAAGATGGTACACCGTGTGATGGGGAAAGGTTTCTAAAACGCACCTCATTTCTCATCTCCTTGTGCTCG
Source organism: Balaenoptera physalus (assembly GCF_965194825.1). Lineage (NCBI taxonomy): Eukaryota > Metazoa > Chordata > Mammalia > Artiodactyla > Balaenopteridae > Balaenoptera > Balaenoptera physalus. The sequence continues at coordinate 15,907,807 of NC_138891.1, forward strand.
GGTTCGCCATTCCAGCCACTTTACTAGCAATCTCCCTACTTGGAGCATCAGCACCTTTAACCTCCTGTTCCGTACAGATTGCAATTTGTCCTGAGGATGAACGGGAAGACGGGGAACCAATGAGAGACTAGCTCTTGGTGTTGGGACAGGCACAGGTCACTCTATTTTCCCATCAGGAAGAAGAATTAACCACAGGCTCAGCCTGCCCCCCGGAACCAGAACAGGGCCTGAAGCCATCCTGCGCTTTTGCGGCCAGATCCCAAAAAAGCGACTTGTAAAATGGAGCCTCAGGGCACTGCAATTCACAAACCTGCAGAGTTATAAATGATAACTCTCGTCCACAAATATATTGAGGGAAGGCAAAGAAGAGGATTTGAAATCAAGGCAGAATTGCAGGAAACAGATTTCAGGAGGTAGATTCGAATCGCCTTTAAAGCACATGAAAAGCGGCAAAACGTTGACAATGATGCCCTTGGCCAAAAAGGGCGTATGCGTTTTTTCCTGAATATATTCAGGAAAAAACGCATACGCCCTTTTTGGCCAACCAAGCAACCTGGAAAGGCAAATCAGCGCTACAAAGAAGTCTCGCTTCCCATCGGTCAAAAGGGCCATGCTGAAAAAAGTGTCAAAACCAGAAATGCAGGACAGGCCATGGAGAAATGGGAGCCTTGCTACACTGATGGGCGGGATGTAAATCGCCAACAGCCACTCTGGAGAAGTGTACGGTGTGTCCTGAAACATCTAAAAAACACAGCTTAGAGAGCATAGGGCACTTCCACTCATGGGGGGATAAAGTGGGAAAATTGAAAATCAGCAAGACACAAGCACCCCAAAGTTTAGGGCTGCTCTGTTGACAAAGACCTCCACTTCATTCCACCTTAAATATCCCAGGAAAGCGAAAAATGGATAAAAAAGTTGTGGTCCTTATGTACAATGGAATATCACTCAGCCATGAAATCAATGTCATAAGGCTAGTAGCAGCATGATGAGTGGATTTAGGTAAGACGATTCTAAGTGAAATAAGTCACACAGAAAAGGACACTTCTCATAAGGTGTCACTTATAGAGGGAATGTAAAAACCGTTACACTTGAACTGAATTACAAAACAGAACAGAGTCACACATGCAGAAAACACACTATGGCTGCTTAAAGGGAAAGGTGAGGTGGGGTGATACATAAAACAAGAGTTTCAAATTAGCTCAGATACCGTTCCATAAACCCAATATGTAATAGACAAGACCTACTCCTTGCTCAGAGAACTGCACTCAACACGCCCGATTCACCGCACAAGAATATATCTGACTAGTAATAATCTTAAAACCTATGTATTGATATCTCTCTGTTAGTGTGTCAAGTGGGTGTAAAGCGGCATAAACACAGCCGTGAAAAGCAGCTAAACCCCATTATAAAAATAAATTACTTTTAAAAACCCATGAAACAAAGACAGGGAAAGACAGAGAAATTCTTACACAAGTCGTTCAGGGGCTGTGATGCAACCTGGATTGACCATATCTAGACCCACAGCTGGATGAGACATAAGGGTGGACACTCTTGGGGCTGAGAGGTTTGGTGAGGTTGGGTGAGCAAACGCAGACCCTTTAAAGTAATACTGCGTGCTACCCATCGCATGGGTCCCAAATCTCCAGGTTCAAGGGCATCTTCCTACATCGAAAACATGCATGAGAAACCCAGAAGATGGTACACCGTGTGATGGGGAAAGGTTTCTAAAACGCACCTCATTTCTCATCTCCTTGTGCTCGGGTTCGCCATTCCAGCCACTTTACTAGCAATCTCCCTACTTGGAGCATCAGCACCTTTAACCTCCTGTTCCGTACAGGTTGCAATTTGTCCTGAGGATGAACGGGAAGACGGGGAACCAATGAGAGACTAGCTCTTGGTGTTGGGACAGGCACAGGTCACTCTATTTTCCCATCAGGAAGAAGAATTAACCACAGGCTCAGCCTGCCCCCCGGAACCAGAACAGGGCCTGAAGCCATCCTGCGCTTTTGCGGCCAGCTCCCAAAAAAGCGACTTGTAAAATGGAGCTTCAGGGCACTGCAATTCACAAACCTGCAGAGTTATAAATGATAACTCTCGTCCACAAATATATTGAGGGAAGGCAAAGAAGAGGATTTGAAATCAAGGCAGAATTGCAGGAAACAGATTTCAGGAGGTAGATTCGAATCGCCTTTAAAGCACATGAAAAGCGGCAAAACGTTGACAATGATGCCCTTGGCCAAAAAGGGCGTATGCGTTTTTTCCTGAATATATTCAGGAAAAAACGCATACGCCCTTTTTGGCCAACCAAGCAACCTGGAAAGGCAAATCAGCGCTACAAAGAAGTCTCGCTTCCCATCGGTCAAAAGGGCCATGCTGAAAAAAGTGTCAAAACCAGAAATGCAGGACAGGCCATGGAGAAATGGGAGCGTTGCTACACTGATGGGCGGGATGTAAATCGCCAACAGCCACTCTGGAGAAGTGTACGGTGTGTCCTGAAACATCTAAAAAACACAGCTTAGAGAGCATAGGGCACTTCCACTCATGGGGGGATAAAGTGGGAAAATTGAAAATCAGCAAGACACAAGCACCCCAAAGTTTAGGGCTGCTCTGTTGACAAGGACCTCCACTTCATTCCACCTTAAATATCCCAGGAAAGCGAAAAATGGATAAAAAAGTTGTGGTCCTTATGTACAATGGAATATCACTCAGCCATGAAATCAATGTCATAAGGCTAGTAGCAGCATGATGAGTGGATTTAGGTAAGACGATTCTAAGTGAAATAAGTCACACAGAAAAGGACACTTCTCATAAGGTGTCACTTATAGAGGGAATGTAAAAACCGTTACACTTGAACTGAATTACAAAACAGAACAGAGTCACACATGCAGAAAACACACTATGGCTGCTTAACGGGAAAGGTGAGGTGGGGTGATACATAAAACAAGAGTTTCAAATTAGCTCAGATACCGTTCCATAAACCCAATATGTAATAGACAAGACCTACTCCTTGCTCAGAGAACTGGACTCAACACGCCCGATTCACCGCACAAGAATATATCTGACTAGTAATAATCTTAAAACCTATGTATTGATATCTCTCTGTTAGTGTGTCAAGTGGGTGTAAAGCGGCATAAACACAGCCGTGAAAAGCAGCTAAACCCCATTATAAAAATAAATTACTTTTAAAAACCCATGAAACAAAGACAGGGAAAGACAGAGAAATTCTTACACAATTCGTTCAGGGGCTGTGATGCAACCTGGATTGACCATATCTAGACCCACAGCTGGATGAGACATAAGGGTGGACACTCTTGGGGCTGAGAGGTTTGGTGAGGTTGGGTGAGCAAACGCAGACCCTTGAAAGTAATACTGCGTGCTACCCATCGCATGGGTCCCAAATCTCCAGGTTCAAGGGCATCTTCCTACATCGAAAACATGCATGAGAAACCCAGAAGATGGTACACCGTGTGATGGGGAAAGGTTTCTAAAACGCACCTCATTTCTCATCTCCTTGTGCTCGGGTTCGCCATTCCAGCCACTTTACTAGCAATCTCCCTACTTGGAGCATCAGCACCTTTAACCTCCTGTTCCGTACAGGTTGCAATTTGTCCTGAGGATGAACGGGAAGACGGGGAACCAATGAGAGACTAGCTCTTGGTGTTGGGACAGGCACAGGTCACTCTATTTTCCCATCAGGAAGAAGAATTAACCACAGGCTCAGCCTGCCCCCCGGAACCAGAACAGGGCCTGAAGCCATCCTGCGCTTTTGTGGCCAGCTCCCAAAAAAGCGACTTGTAAAATGGAGCCTCAGGGCACTGCAATTCACAAACCTGCAGAGTTATAAATGATAACTCTCGTCCACAAATATATTGAGGGAAGGCAAAGAAGAGGATTTGAAATCAAGGCAGAATTGCAGGAAACAGATTTCAGGAGGTAGATTCGAATCGCCTTTAAAGCACATGAAAAGCGGCAAAACGTTGACAATGATGCCCTTGGCCAAAAAGGGCGTATGCGTTTTTTCCTGAATATATTCAGGAAAAAACGCATACGCCCTTTTTGGCCAACCAAGCAACCTGGAAAGGCAAATCAGCGCTACAAAGAAGTCTCGCTTCCCATCGGTCAAAAGGGCCATGCTGAAAAAAGTGTCAAAACCAGAAATGCAGGACAGGCCATGGAGAAATGGGAGCCTTGCTACACTGATGGGCGGGATGTAAATCGCCAACAGCCACTCTGGAGAAGTGTACGGTGTGTCCTGAAACATCTAAAAAACACAGCTTAGAGAGCATAGGGCACTTCCACTCATGGGGGGATAAAGTGGGAAAATTGAAAATCAGCAAGACACAAGCACCCCAAAGTTTAGGGCTGCTCTGTTGACAAAGACCTCCACTTCATTCCACCTTAAATATCCCAGGAAAGCGAAAAATGGATAAAAAAGTTGTGGTCCTTATGTACAATGGAATATCACTCAGCCATGAAATCAATGTCATAAGGCTAGTAGCAGCATGATGAGTGGATTTAGGTAAGACGATTCTAAGTGAAATAAGTCACACAGAAAAGGACACTTCTCATAAGGTGTCACTTATAGAGGGAATGTAAAAACCGTTACACTTGAACTGAATTACAAAACAGAACAGAGTCACACATGCAGAAAACACACTATGGCTGCTTAAAGGGAAAGGTGAGGTGGGGTGATACATAAAACAAGAGTTTCAAATTAGCTCAGATACCGTTCCATAAACCCAATATGTAATAGACAAGACCTACTCCTTGCTCAGAGAACTGCACTCAACACGCCCGATTCACCGCACAAGAATATATCTGACTAGTAATAATCTTAAAACCTATGTATTGATATCTCTCTGTTAGTGTGTCAAGTGGGTGTAAAGCGGCATAAACACAGCCGTGAAAAGCAGCTAAACCCCATTATAAAAATAAATTACTTTTAAAAACCCATGAAACAAAGACAGGGAAAGACAGAGAAATTCTTACACAAGTCGTTCAGGGGCTGTGATGCAACCTGGATTGACCATATCTAGACCCACAGCTGGATGAGACATAAGGGTGGACACTCTTGGGGCTGAGAGGTTTGGTGAGGTTGGGTGAGCAAACGCAGACCCTTTAAATTAATACTGCGTGCTACCCATCGCATGGGTCCCAAATCTCCAGGTTCAAGGGCATCTTCCTACATCGAAAACATGCATGAGAAACCCAGAAGATGGTACACCGTGTGATGGGGAAAGGTTTCTAAAACGCACCTCATTTCTCATCTCCTTGTGCTCGGGTTCGCCATTCCAGCCACTTTACTAGCAATCTCCCTACTTGGAGCATCAGCACCTTTAACCTCCTGTTCCGTACAGGTTGCAATTTGTCCTGAGGATGCACGGGAAGACGGGGAACCAATGAGAGACTAGCTCTTGGTGTTGGGACAGGCACAGGTCACTCTATTTTCCCATCAGGAAGAAGAATTAACCACAGGCTCAGCCTGCCCCCCGGAACCAGAACAGGGCCTGAAGCCATCCTGCGCTTTTGCGGCCAGCTCCCAAAAAAGCGACTTGTAAAATGGAGCTTCAGGGCACTGCAATTCACAAACCTGCAGAGTTATAAATGATAACTCTCGTCCACAAATATATTGAGGGAAGGCAAAGAAGAGGATTTGAAATCAAGGCAGAATTGCAGGAAACAGATTTCAGGAGGTAGATTCGAATCGCCTTTAAAGCACATGAAAAGCGGCAAAACGTTGACAATGATGCCCTTGGCCAAAAAGGGCGTATGCGTTTTTTCCTGAATATATTCAGGAAAAAACGCATACGCCCTTTTTGGCCAACCAAGCAACCTGGAAAGGCAAATCAGCGCTACAAAGAAGTCTCGCTTCCCATCGGTCAAAAGGGCCATGCTGAAAAAAGTGTCAAAACCAGAAATGCAGGACAGGCCATGGAGAAATGGGAGCGTTGCTACACTGATGGGCGGGATGTAAATCGCCAACAGCCACTCTGGAGAAGTGTACGGTGTGTCCTGAAACATCTAAAAAACACAGCTTAGAGAGCATAGGGCACTTCCACTCATGGGGGGATAAAGTGGGAAAATTGAAAATCAGCAAGACACAAGCACCCCAAAGTTTAGGTCTGCTCTGTTGACAAGGACCTCCACTTCATTCCACCTTAAATATCCCAGGAAAGCGAAAAATGGATAAAAAAGTTGTGGTCCTTATGTACAATGGAATATCACTCAGCCATGAAATCAATGTCATAAGGCTAGTAGCAGCATGATGAGTGGATTTAGGTAAGACGATTCTAAGTGAAATAAGTCACACAGAAAAGGACACTTCTCATAAGGTGTCACTTATAGAGGGAATGTAAAAACCGTTACACTTGAACTGAATTACAAAACAGAACAGAGTCACACATGCAGAAAACACACTATGGCTGCTTAACGGGAAAGGTGAGGTGGGGTGATACATAAAACAAGAGTTTCAAATTAGCTCAGATACCGTTCCATAAACCCAATATGTAATAGACAAGACCTACTCCTTGCTCAGAGAACTGGACTCAACACGCCCGATTCACCGCACAAGAATATATCTGACTAGTAATAATCTTAAAACCTATGTATTGATATCTCTCTGTTAGTGTGTCAAGTGGGTGTAAAGCGGCATAAACACAGCCGTGAAAAGCAGCTAAACCCCATTATAAAAATAAATTACTTTTAAAAACCCATGAAACAAAGACAGGGAAAGACAGAGAAATTCTTACACAATTCGTTCAGGGGCTGTGATGCAACCTGGATTGACCATATCTAGACCCACAGCTGGATGAGACATAAGGGTGGACACTCTTGGGGCTGAGAGGTTTGGTGAGGTTGGGTGAGCAAACGCAGACCCTTTAAAGTAATACTGCGTGCTACCCATCGCATGGGTCCCAAATCTCCAGGTTCAAGGGCATCTTCCTACATCGAAAACATGCATGAGAAACCCAGAAGATGGTACACCGTGTGATGGGGAAAGGTTTCTAAAACGCACCTCATTTCTCATCTCCTTGTGCTCGGGTTCGCCATTCCAGCCACTTTACTAGCAATCTCCCTACTTGGAGCATCAGCACCTTTAACCTCCTGTTCCGTACAGGTTGCAATTTGTCCTGAGGATGAACGGGAAGACGGGGAACCAATGAGAGACTAGCTCTTGGTGTTGGGACAGGCACAGGTCACTCTATTTTCCCATCAGGAAGAAGAATTAACCACAGGCTCAGCCTGCCCCCAGGAACCAGAACAGGGCCTGAAGCCATCCTGCGCTTTTGCGGCCAGCTCCCAAAAAAGCGACTTGTAAAATGGAGCTTCAGGGCACTGCAATTCACAAACCTGCAGAGTTATAAATGATAACTCTCGTCCACAAATATATTGAGGGAAGGCAAAGAAGAGGATTTGAAATCAAGGCAGAATTGCAGGAAACAGATTTCAGGAGGTAGATTCGAATCGCCTTTAAAGCACATGAAAAGCGGCAAAACGTTGACAATGATGCCCTTGGCCAAAAAGGGCGTATGCGTTTTTTCCTGAATATATTCAGGAAAAAACGCATACGCCCTTTTTGGCCAACCAAGCAACCTGGAAAGGCAAATCAGCGCTACAAAGAAGTCTCGCTTCCCATCGGTCAAAAGGGCCATGCTGAAAAAAGTGTCAAAACCAGAAATGCAGGACAGGCCATGGAGAAATGGGAGCCTTGCTACACTGATGGGCGGGATGTAAATCGCCAACAGCCACTCTGGAGAAGTGTACGGTGTGTCCTGAAACATCTAAAAAACACAGCTTAGAGAGCATAGGGCACTTCCACTCATGGGGGGATAAAGTGGGAAAATTGAAAATCAGCAAGACACAAGCACCCCAAAGTTTAGGGCTGCTCTGTTGACAAAGACCTCCACTTCATTCCACCTTAAATATCCCAGGAAAGCGAAAAATGGATAAAAAAGTTGTGGTCCTTATGTACAATGGAATATCACTCAGCCATGAAATCAATGTCATAAGGCTAGTAGCAGCATGATGAGTGGATTTAGGTAAGACGATTCTAAGTGAAATAAGTCACACAGAAAAGGACACTTCTCATAAGGTGTCACTTATAGAGGGAATGTAAAAACCGTTACACTTGAACTGAATTACAAAACAGAACAGAGTCACACATGCAGAAAACACACTATGGCTGCTTAACGGGAAAGGTGAGGTGGGGTGATACATAAAACAAGAGTTTCAAATTAGCTCAGATACCGTTCCATAAACCCAATATGTAATAGACAAGACCTACTCCTTGCTCAGAGAACTGGACTCAACACGCCCGATTCACCGCACAAGAATATATCTGACTAGTAATAATCTTAAAACCTATGTATTGATATCTCTCTGTTAGTGTGTCAAGTGGGTGTAAAGCGGCATAAACACAGCCGTGAAAAGCAGCTAAACCCCATTATAAAAATAAATTACTTTTAAAAACCCATGAAACAAAGACAGGGAAAGACAGAGAAATTCTTACACAATTCGTTCAGGGGCTGTGATGCAACCTGGATTGACCATATCTAGACCCACAGCTGGATGAGACATAAGGGTGGACACTCTTGGGGCTGAGAGGTTTGGTGAGGTTGGGTGAGCAAACGCAGACCCTTGAAAGTAATACTGCGTGCTACCCATCGCATGGGTCCCAAATCTCCAGGTTCAAGGGCATCTTCCTACATCGAAAACATGCATGAGAAACCCAGAAGATGGTACACCGTGTGATGGGGAAAGGTTTCTAAAACGCACCTCATTTCTCATCTCCTTGTGCTCGGGTTCGCCATTCCAGCCACTTTACTAGCAATCTCCCTACTTGGAGCATCAGCACCTTTAACCTCCTGTTCCGTACAGGTTGCAATTTGTCCTGAGGATGAACGGGAAGACGGGGAACCAATGAGAGACTAGCTCTTGGTGTTGGGACAGGCACAGGTCACTCTATTTTCCCATCAGGAAGAAGAATTAACCACAGGCTCAGCCTGCCCCCCGGAACCAGAACAGGGCCTGAAGCCATCCTGCGCTTTTGTGGCCAGCTCCCAAAAAAGCGACTTGTAAAATGGAGCCTCAGGGCACTGCAATTCACAAACCTGCAGAGTTATAAATGATAACTCTCGTCCACAAATATATTGAGGGAAGGCAAAGAAGAGGATTTGAAATCAAGGCAGAATTGCAGGAAACAGATTTCAGGAGGTAGATTCGAATCGCCTTTAAAGCACATGAAAAGCGGCAAAACGTTGACAATGATGCCCTTGGCCAAAAAGGGCGTATGCGTTTTTTCCTGAATATATTCAGGAAAAAACGCATACGCCCTTTTTGGCCAACCAAGCAACCTGGAAAGGCAAATCAGCGCTACAAAGAAGTCTCGCTTCCCATCGGTCAAAAGGGCCATGCTGAAAAAAGTGTCAAAACCAGAAATGCAGGACAGGCCATGGAGAAATGGGAGCCTTGCTACACTGATGGGCGGGATGTAAATCGCCAACAGCCACTCTGGAGAAGTGTACGGTGTGTCCTGAAACATCTAAAAAACACAGCTTAGAGAGCATAGGGCACTTCCACTCATGGGGGGATAAAGTGGGAAAATTGAAAATCAGCAAGACACAAGCACCCCAAAGTTTAGGGCTGCTCTGTTGACAAAGACCTCCACTTCATTCCACCTTAAATATCCCAGGAAAGCGAAAAATGGATAAAAAAGTTGTGGTCCTTATGTACAATGGAATATCACTCAGCCATGAAATCAATGTCATAAGGCTAGTAGCAGCATGATGAGTGGATTTAGGTAAGACGATTCTAAGTGAAATAAGTCACACAGAAAAGGACACTTCTCATAAGGTGTCACTTATAGAGGGAATGTAAAAACCGTTACACTTGAACTGAATTACAAAACAGAACAGAGTCACACATGCAGAAAACACACTATGGCTGCTTAAAGGGAAAGGTGAGGTGGGGTGATACATAAAACAAGAGTTTCAAATTAGCTCAGATACCGTTCCATAAACCCAATATGTAATAGACAAGACCTACTCCTTGCTCAGAGAACTGCACTCAACACGCCCGATTCACCGCACAAGAATATATCTGACTAGTAATAATCTTAAAACCTATGTATTGATATCTCTCTGTTAGTGTGTCAAGTGGGTGTAAAGCGGCATAAACACAGCCGTGAAAAGCAGCTAAACCCCATTATAAAAATAAATTACTTTTAAAAACCCATGAAACAAAGACAGGGAAAGACAGAGAAATTCTTACACAAGTCGTTCAGGGGCTGTGATGCAACCTGGATTGACCATATCTAGACCCACAGCTGGATGAGACATAAGGGTGGACACTCTTGGGGCTGAGAGGTTTGGTGAGGTTGGGTGAGCAAACGCAGACCCTTTAAATTAATACTGCGTGCTACCCATCGCATGGGTCCCAAATCTCCAGGTTCAAGGGCATCTTCCTACATCGAAAACATGCATGAGAAACCCAGAAGATGGTACACCGTGTGATGGGGAAAGGTTTCTAAAACGCACCTCATTTCTCATCTCCTTGTGCTCGGGTTCGCCATTCCAGCCACTTTACTAGCAATCTCCCTACTTGGAGCATCAGCACCTTTAACCTCCTGTTCCGTACAGGTTGCAATTTGTCCTGAGGATGCACGGGAAGACGGGGAACCAATGAGAGACTAGCTCTTGGTGTTGGGACAGGCACAGGTCACTCTATTTTCCCATCAGGAAGAAGAATTAACCACAGGCTCAGCCTGCCCCCCGGAACCAGAACAGGGCCTGAAGCCATCCTGCGCTTTTGCGGCCAGCTCCCAAAAAAGCGACTTGTAAAATGGAGCTTCAGGGCACTGCAATTCACAAACCTGCAGAGTTATAAATGATAACTCTCGTCCACAAATATATTGAGGGAAGGCAAAGAAGAGGATTTGAAATCAAGGCAGAATTGCAGGAAACAGATTTCAGGAGGTAGATTCGAATCGCCTTTAAAGCACATGAAAAGCGGCAAAACGTTGACAATGATGCCCTTGGCCAAAAAGGGCGTATGCGTTTTTTCCTGAATATATTCAGGAAAAAACGCATACGCCCTTTTTGGCCAACCAAGCAACCTGGAAAGGCAAATCAGCGCTACAAAGAAGTCTCGCTTCCCATCGGTCAAAAGGGCCATGCTGAAAAAAGTGTCAAAACCAGAAATGCAGGACAGGCCATGGAGAAATGGGAGCGTTGCTACACTGATGGGCGGGATGTAAATCGCCAACAGCCACTCTGGAGAAGTGTACGGTGTGTCCTGAAACATCTAAAAAACACAGCTTAGAGAGCATAGGGCACTTCCACTCATGGGGGGATAAAGTGGGAAAATTGAAAATCAGCAAGACACAAGCACCCCAAAGTTTAGGTCTGCTCTGTTGACAAGGACCTCCACTTCATTCCACCTTAAATATCCCAGGAAAGCGAAAAATGGATAAAAAAGTTGTGGTCCTTATGTACAATGGAATATCACTCAGCCATGAAATCAATGTCATAAGGCTAGTAGCAGCATGATGAGTGGATTTAGGTAAGACGATTCTAAGTGAAATAAGTCACACAGAAAAGGACACTTCTCATA